>NC_050098.1:125108206-125733206 GCF_902167145.1 Zea mays | reverse complement strand
CATGGATTGGGCCATTTAACGCGTCGTCCATGTACCTTGCCTCCTTGATCATCATTCGCCCGCTTACAAATTTTCCAAGAATTTCTTTGGGCGACATCTTGATGTACCTAGGATTTTCACGAATATTGTTCACCAAGTGAGGATCAAGAACGGTAAATGACCTTAGCATTAGGCGGACGACGTCGTGATCCGTCCATCGCGTGCTTCCGTAGCTCCTTATTTTGTTGATAAGGATCTTGAGCCGGTTGTATGTTTGTGTCGGCTCCTCACCCCTTATCATCGCAAATCGTCCGAGCTCGCCCTCCACCAACTCCATCTTGGTGAGTAAGGTGACATCATTCCCCTCATGAGAGATCTTGAGGGTGTCCCAAATCTGCTTGGCATTGTCCAAGCCGCTCACCTTGTGATACTCGTCCCTGCACAAAGAGGCTAGCAACACAGTAGTAGCTTGTGCATTTTTATGGATCTGTTCATTAATAAACGAAGGGCTATCCGAGCTATCAAATTTCATTCCACTTTCCACAATCTCCCAAATGCTTGGATGGAGAGAAAATAGGTGAGTACGCATTTTGTGACTCCAAAATCCGTAGTCCTCTCCATCAAAGTGAGGAGGCTTGCCAAGTGGAATGGGGAGCAAATGAGCATTTGAGCTATGCGGAATGCGCGAATAATCAAAAGAAAAGTTTGAGTTAACCGTCTTTTGTTTGTCATAGTCGTTGTCGTTGTTGTCCTTTTGGGAAGAGGAAGATTCGTCGCTGTCGTCGTAGTAGACGATCTCCTTGATGCGCCTTGTCTTCTTCTTCTTCCCTTCCTTCCGTCTATGGCCCGAGACGGAGTCGGTAGGCTTGTCATCTTTAGGCTCGTTGACGAAGGACTCCTTCTCCTTATCGTTGATCACGATTCCCTTCCCCTTAGGATCCATCTCTTCGGGCGGTTAGTCCCTTTCTTGAAGAGAGCGGCTCCGATACCAATTGAGAGCACCTAGAGGGGGGGTGAATAGGTGATCCTGTGAAACTTAAACTTATGGCCACAAAAACTTGTTAAGTGTTAGCACAATTATTGCCAAGTGGCTAGAGAGGAGTCTCAACAAAACACAATACCACAAGAGATCAAACATAGAGATGACACAGTGGTTTATCCCGTGGTTCGGCCAAGACCAACGCTTGCCTACTCCACGTTGTGGCGTCCCAACGGACGAGGGTTGGAATCAACCCCTCTCAAGCGGTCCAAAGACCAACTTGAATACCACGGTGTTTTGCTTTGCCTTTCAATATCCTGTTTGCGAGGAATCTCCACAACTTGGAGTCTCTCGCCCTTACACTTGAGATTCACAAAGAAATACGGAGTAAGGGAGGGAATGAGCAACGCACACAAGACTTCAAAAGATCAGAGCAACAACACGCACACAAGCAGCAGCAAGAGCTCGCAACACAACTCAAAGAGTTCACAACTCCACAAGAGCTCTATATGCTATCACAATGAAACAAATGCGTGAGATCGATGTCTTGGTGCTTAGGAATGTTGTAGGAATGCTTGGTCTTCTCCTCCATGCGCCTAGGGGTCCCTTTTATAGCCCCAAGGCAGCTAGGAGCCGTTGAGAACAAATCTGGAAGGCCATCCTTGCCTTCTGTCGTCGGGTGCACCGGACAGTCCGGTGCACACCGGACACTGTCCGGTGCCCGATTTATTTCCATAAACAGCGCAGCCGACCGTTGCTGACCGTTGAAGATCTGGGAGCCGTTGGCGCAACGGACATGTCCGGTGCACACCGGACAGTCCGGTGCCCCCTTCCGACCGTTGGCTCGACCACGTGTCTCGCGCAGATCGCGCGGCCGACCGTTGGCTCACCGGACAGTCCGGTGCACACCGGACAGTCCGGTGAATTTTAGCCGTACGCTGTCGGCGAATTCCCGAGAGCAGCCAGTTCGCCCGAGTCAGTCTGGCGCACCGGACACTGTCCGGTGCACCACCGGACAGTCCGGTGCTCCAGACCGAACAACCTTTTGGCTGTACAGAGCCAACTTTTCTCTTATTCGATTTCTCCTGTTTCAAGCACTTAGACACAATACATTAGTCTTAAAAACAATGTACTAAGGCTTAGAAACATACCTTTACTCTTGATTTTCACTTTGTTCATCCATGGGCATAGATTCACATTTAAGCACTTGTGTTTGCATCCAATCACCAAAATACTTAGAAATGGCCCAAAGGCACATTTCCCTTTCAGAAGGTGTGAGCTGCACAGGAAACAGAGAGAAGAGGCTGCTGCTCGGCCACACCATTAAGCCGAGGAGGAAGGACGCCATGGGGGCTGGCCTTGCTCCCTGCTGGCTGCTTGCTGCCGTGGGAGCCAGGGAGGAAGAAGGGCGCCGGCTGCAGGGATGCCGAGCGCCGGAGCAGAGGGCCGGCCATGGGAGAGAGGCCAGCGCCCTGGGAGGAAGGGGGCCGAGCTCCCTGCGCTGGGGAAGAAGGGCGCCATGGCTGGGGCGCGTGGAGCAGGGCTCGCTGGTGGCTGCTGCCGCCCTGCGCAAGGAGGAAGAAGGTGCGTGGGAGAGAAAGGAGAAGAGAGTGGCGGCTGGAAATTTTTGAGGGGTGGGAGTGGAAAATTCCCAAGTGAGCACCCCTATTTATAGAAGATGGCTAGGGTTAGGGTTTCCTTAGTGGGCCTAATGGGCTGGGTTTGGGCTGGCCCAAACACGTTATCGGGTTGCGCTAAACATTTTCCGGAATAAAATGTTCTCGCGGAATTTGTCTGTACACAGAACAGAGCGAAATAGATTTCGGCGAACAGACGATTTAGCAATTAATTCGGCCGAGAGTCTAATTAGATTTCGCTCGAAAATAATTCCCTACACGTGATTCGAAAATAAACCGTCCTGAGATTTGATCGGCTTTGGATTTTTAGTCGGAGAAGGCGAATCGTGACATTTTAAAATTGCTAGCAATACGGGGTTTTGAATTCAGTTCGGACTTGAGATATTTGGCCGAGTCGGATAAAATTGATTAGAGGACGGCATACTGAGTATTCCGTCGGAGAATACGGACCCGGATAAAATAGTCGAACACAGATCGGAGTTTCGAGGAATTGGATTCGGGCTCAGTTCAGATAACAGTCGTCGAGAGTTTGATTTAATGAGCTTCAGATGAGATTTAATATTCGAGGATGATTTTTGAGTTTGCATTCGCTGAGAATAGAAGTTTTAGCAGGCTCCAAAAATTGGCCTTCTATGAGACTGAGTAACTCCGAATTCGGTGAAACGTGAATGAATAATCTAGATAATCAGGGACATACGCGAGCGAGAAATAGAAATTTTCACTGAGCATTCGAGATTAGGATAATTCTTCTGACATAACCCGAAATAGACACCTGGGGTGTCACAGCCTTCCCCCCTTAAAAAGAATCTCGTCCCGAGATTCGAATGAGGAGCTTTAAGGGTGGAGAAGCATGTAACTCCCAGGCTGAAGATAGATGCAAATTCATGAGATGGGATTTGATAAGATAATGAAGATAGATTTGGATGGAATATCGCGACATGTTGAGACAAAATGCAGCGATCACTCTGAGAGACTGTTCACAAAAGATCGCACATCAGTATAGTCTCGTAATGGATCACAACTATTAACCACGATACCAGCGCGTGCCGAGCAGCTCAACCATGTGTGCACCATAGTAGGCTCTCGGTCTCGTCGCGGCACCATCAGTCCTTAGTCATGACACCATTACCAAACGTAACCAATGAAATCCACATAGCAAATATAGATGGAGCCTATGAGAGTATGGCTCAGAAAATAAGAATGTGATCAGAGTTGAAGCAGAGATTGCTGGCAAAAGAGCATCACATAAGAACTTTCTTCAACTCAGAGAATTATTTTATGATCAACATGGAGATTATCAGATCAGAGATTTGCATGAGATTTGATATGAGGATGAATCGACCATGAGATCAAGATTGATGAGCTTTTAGAGACATGAGAGAATTAAAGTCAATAACATAATCCATTGAACCAAATGGATCCACTACTTAGAGATAAAATCGATAAAACAGCGTCATAATCCTCAAAGAAGGGGGTATGAGAATGATCAGAAATGAGAGATTTAGGCAAGATCAACATCTGATACTTGAGAACGGGTTATAGCAGATAACCAGATAACGGGGCAGAATCAATAGGGGATCCCGAGATTCGGATGATAAAGTCAACATGATTCATAAGAAAAAGGATTACCAGATCCAGGTGAAAGGAGAGGTAGGCAACAAGATCAGCTGGATGATCAACAGGAATGTTATGAAGTTTTAGGGGCAAGGGTTTATGGAAAGAAACATGGCCTTGATAGGGTTTGCGCAACTAGACACCAAACAACAAATTTTTTTTTGTAACATGTGCAGAAGGAGACTTGGGTTGATCTAGCGGTCAAGCTATGGGTGTCTATAAGTTGTGCAGGTGCAATTTCAAGTGTAAACACCTAAACAAGCACGTGATTTGATTTTTTTTAACAAAGGTTTCACTTGCTAAACTCAAGGTTGTTTGGAGGGGGAAATCTTTTCATGAGCAGAACAGACAACATGTTTTTTTGTAAAAAGGGTTGAACATTCAGAATACCACCTAGATAGCACGGCAAGAGAGACACATAACACAACCTAACAAGACTTACCAATCTGACACGAGGTAAGACATTTCTAACATAGCAGCACATCACATTATTCACAAGTTCTTATTATTGGAATAAAGGTGAGAGAAGCATGTTGATGCACAAGAAACAATTATGCGACAATCATGATGCATGCTCATTCTAGTCGTCTTCTCAGACCTAACTAATTTTTCGGATGCTTGCTATAGCATCCTTATTAATAGTAGTAGTAGCCCTTATGGCCTAAATAACTAGCCACCTAGCTACCCATCTATTCCTAGGGCTTCACGTCCTAGGTCTAACTTATCGTCCTGATATCTATCCAACTTTGGTTTCTAAGCAAGTTTTACTTTAGAAAAGGTTGGTATTTATGACTTATTGACTTCTCTGTAATGGTATTCGCTCCGATACCAGCTGTGGCGGAAACTCCCGAATTATTCCAGCTTAAGTGCCCAAGTCGCACTCTTAAGGGCAGCGACACACTTAAACAGGAATAACCCGTCAGTCCCTCGGATCTAGTCCGATAAAGCCACTTACCAGGATCGAATACCACTAGCTCACACGAAGGTGAGGCACAGAGAAATACAATAAAACATAATACCACAAATTTAATAAGTATCATTAGTGATTACATTATCGGAGTTTCAGAAATAATAAACATAAATTTTAATGCAGCGGAAATAACTAACGAAGAAGAACCGAGTAACATGGCGAAGCCTGGCCACACTACTCCTCCTGGTCCTCTCCCGCGGAAGCAATAACCCACTCGACCATATATCCCGGTGGCAGGGATGAAGGCCAAGTCACACCATCAACCAAATCTAGGATGTACCTGCAAAAATTGTGCCACAAGCAAGGCTGAGTATACTAATACTCAGCTAGACTTACCCGGTGTGAGGAGTCTACTCCTCTACCTCTAGACATGCAGCTGTTTGGCTGAGGGGTTTGGTTTGCCAAAAGCACTAGCTGAGTCTAAAATCAAGTTTTAGCTTTTCAAGTTTTAGTATGCTCCTTTTTAAACTAGATGAGTACCTAGCTACTCATACATGGTATCAAACATTTTTACCAACCAACATCTTTTTGCCAGTCACCTCATTTCCACTTATTACTCAATGCAGTACAATGGATCAAGCAGTCTCATTAGCTGCGAGAAGCAGACGATTCGAATCGAGTTTTTATCCTTGCAAGGTAAACCTAAACACACGACATGTAGGGGCACTCCGTCCCCACACACATCAACCGTCCCCATCGATTCTCCGTCAGCAGATCAGGGCTCACCGCCTTGGCGTACAATGCCTCACTGACCCCGACTGCCGTCGTGCAGTGACCGCACTTGTACCCACCATAACCGGAATGGGAGACCACGTCTCAGGTCGCGTGAGGGGCAAAGTCTACTGCCAGGTTCAATCAGGTACTAGGCTTACCGATTTACCATATTTCTCGGCATGTGTTTAGTACGTTCAAACGCTTGACACAGGTATCCGCACGTTAATCCTTATTCCAATTTTCATCTCGTAGACCACGCGTCCCCATGGACCCGTGTCCACAGACCATCACCATTCTGTTATCAAAGTGGATACAACCAATTCCTGACCTCGCGCGAGTGCTAGAAAAATCACTCGATTTCTACCGAGATCCCTAATTAGCAAAGCAGCTACTCGACCTAGCATACTAGTATCCATCTCAAAAAGGAATCCTGAGTTCATGCAACTAGGGTTTCAGGCAACTCCTACACTGAAGTGCACAATACAAGCCTACAAACATTAAGTGCAGTAAAATAGCAGATATAACGATTATGCATAAAACTGGGGCTTGCCTTTAATTTAACACTTGGATAGTGTTTGCTGGGGTGGGTACTCGCTTGGCGAGCATCCACTGGGTAAGTCCACCATTCTTCAGGTCGTCCACCAACTGCATCTTGTGGTTGGCACCACATCACTGGCTGGATCATCACCTCTCGGTCCTATATGAGATGCAAGATGCATATGTATGAATATAATGAAAGTAACACAAGATATACAAAGACACAGCGGCGAACTAAACATTAAATGAGAAGACACCGCAACGACTATACGCAAGCGCTAGCTATTCGCACGTTATCGGCGTTCATCATTAACACCATTAACAAGACGACCATATTTTATTTATTTACGCAACACAAATATGATATCACAGGTACACGCATTTATTTAATTGCTACGACTTTGCATTAGTTCTATTGATCACACAAAAGCATCACACACAAGTTTAACAGAGGACCGATGCATCAAAGTCGGTGGACTCATCTATCACAATCAACTACACCAAGCAAGCACCTTAATCATGGAACACATGTTAGCCTATGTTTAGCCATTATGAGTCTATGTCCGCTAAGTGCTAACTAAGCATTTTTAGCCAAAAGAGTGAACTCAATCATCAAATGGGCACTTGCAGATTTTTGGACAGCAATACAGCAGTCACTTGTTTTAATCATAACTTTTCAAAGATTAATCCAAAAATAGCAAGCTAGGACTTTCTGGAAAGCTTAAAAAGTGCTCTACAACTTTGGTATTGTCATCACAACCTGATTAAACACTTAGCAAGGTTGAATTGTGCAAACACAGCAGCTCTGTCCAGATTTGGACAGATTCAGACTTGCAGCTTCAAAAATTCACAACAAAAGATTCAGACATCCAAACAAAGTGGTCCTAGACTTTCTGGAAAGCTAATTAAATGTTCTACAAATTATTTATAAATATCCCTGGCTGGTTTAGCATGTATCAAGGGTAAAATATACTATGAATGCTGTGCTGTCCAAAACTGGACAGATTCAGTCTTCACACTTCAAACACATGTAACTTAATCTTCAGACCACCAAAAATAGTGATCCAAGACTTTTTGGAAAGCTTGAGAAAAGTACTACATAACGTTTATAATCACCAAGAAGTGATTCCAGGTTTAATCAAATCAAACATTACAGTTTTCGAAATCTGTCCTGACAGAGGACAGAACACAGCAACCAGTTTGTAAAATTCATAACTCTTAAACTATCAGGCCTGTGTTTATGAAATTTTAACATAAGCAAGATCAGAAAAGCATCTACAACTTTATTATAATGACCATGAACAGATTGTAACATTAAATTAGGCAAACAATGCAGTTTCTGAAATCTGTACAGAATTTAGACAGATTCAGTTACTGAATTTGTAAAAATCCTAACTCCTAAACCGTCAGACCTCTGGCTGTCAAATTTTAACACCAGCAAGATAATAAAGTTATCTACCACTTTTCTATAGCAAACATCTACAGAAAATACAATTTTGTTCATCAAACATACAACACAACTAAAACAGCGCGTGCAGTCCAAAACAACAATCAATAAAATTCAGCTTCTATACACTTCAAGAATTCCGCGTTCTAGAGACTTAAATTATTCTAACGCTTTACCATTTGTTAGAGTTAAATTAATCAAATTAGGACCAACAAGTAGACTTACTAATTTTTCATCCAAATCATTTAGTGCACTAAAATTATCACATTCATTTAACAAACGCATTCACCATAATCATCAAATCCGGCATATACTTATATCTAATCGCTTTTCACCCACTAGTCCGCATTTTAGTTTAGACACCACATGAGCACTACAGATTTTTACCCGCGATCATCACCATGCGCATCTAGACTACAACAAGCAATTCATCGGGACTACGAGCTTAATTAAAGTCATCTAACCAGTCGGCTAGCTAGAGCAACAACATAGGCCGCTATACATCCTACACGTCGGCTTGCCTCTTATCATCGCAATCCGAAACAACACATATATATCAAACACTTAACGAAATCGACTCCTATTTAACATGAGTTGGCTAATCACAGTAGAAGACCTAGCGAACCATTTTAGACATCGTAACTCAAGAACATGGGTTGGGGCCGATTGATCAGTGTTTCTCAACCATTGTTCAACTTGAATTAGTTAACACACAAGTCACCTAAATAGCATATTTTTGGGGTCTATCGTGGAGGCATTTACACATGGCGCAAAACTCCATAAGATTACATTTGCTACTGACATCAACAATACCTACCGACCTGTTATTCACCATACGAACGCAGTTACACACCGCCTACTAGTTTTTAACATAATCCTCATATAGCTCGGAATTCCAACTACTCACTAACAATAAATCACGCACGACCACTACCGCATCGACCGGTTAATTTATTTGGACACCGCCTTGCGTACCACTAGTATCCCGCATTTTGGCTCGACTTATAAACATAGAGGAAGTGATACAACGACCAAAAATTTATGTCGAGCACAATTATTTATGACCACATTTATCGACTAGACAAGTGAAACACTAACCGATTATTCGCACCTCTCGCCTTTAAAACACGAATCACATGTCACATAATTTATATTTTCAACCCACGCTATCCTACGCCACGATGAATACATAAGATATAACTAACATAAACTAACCCCTTAGCCGGCTACGGAAGTCATCGAGCATGCTTTAGGCTTTATTAAATTTTGCTGCGCAAACACAATATTTCACGACGAAACATTTTAACAATCAAATAATACATCCGCGACAAATCCCTACGACTACAAAATAACTATCGCAGCCACATATGTATCCGATCTAACACAAAATAACACATCGGCTCACCATATCAAACCTCGGTCGGGGTTGCTGCACATGTGGCGCGAAGACGGACGCGTCGTCGCGCATGGGAGACCGAAGCGAAGCCGGAGGGCGTGGCTCGCTGCTGCGATTCGTCGAGCACCCACGCACGAGGCGAAGGAGCATGCTGCTGCGGGGCAATGCTCGGCGAGGCTTGCTGCAGGAATTTTAGACGGCGCTTAAGCAGGGACAACGACGGCGCCGCGGAGTGGAGGGCCGAGCGGGCGAGGGCTGCTGCGAGGATGCTGGTCATGGGGGAAAACAGCAGCGAAGCTCGACGACGACGCAAGGTGAAGAACGGTGCTGCTGCGAGGAATCAACAACGCCTGGCTTGTTGCGCATTTCCTCGAGCACATAGCAAGCGTCAACGGCGCACTGCGCAGCAGCACGCAAGCAGGGGGAATGGAGCTCGAGTGCCGAGCGTCCACCATGGCAGGGACGACGAGCTCGGCTCGGTGAAGAGGAGCAGGGGCTGGCGGCCATGGACAGGGAGGGGGGGCTGCTGCTTGGCTCCATGGATAGCAGGAGAGGAAAAACGCCCTGGAGCAGGGGAAAATGGAGAGGGGCACCGGCTTCTTGCTGCTGGAGGTACAAGAAAGGATGGGGGCGAGCCAATATGGGAGCAGGGAGGGAGCTCGTCCATGGCAAGAGCAGGGAAGGGGAGGTTGGCTGTCGGCCTTGGACACGGCCAGGGAAGGAGACGCCATGGAGGGCTCCGTGCGTCCTGCTGCATTAGCGTCGAGCAAATGGCGAGGAGGAGCTGGGCTCCCTGCTGCTGGCGTGAGGGAGCAGTGGGAGAGCTGCAGCCGTGGGGAGGAAGGGAGGAAGAAGGTGTGAGCTGCACAGGAAACAGAGAGAAGAGGCTGCTGCTCGGCCACACCATTGAGCCGAGGAGGAAGGGCGCCATGGGGGCTGGCCTTGCTCCCTGCTGGCTGCTTGCTGCCGTGGGAGCCAGGGAGGAAGAAGGGCACCGGCTGCAGGGATGCCGAGCGCCGGAGCAGAGGGCCGGCCATGGGAGAGAGGCCAGCGCCCTGGGAGGAAGGGGGCCGAGCTCCCTGCGCTGGGGAAGAAGGGCGCCATGGCTGGGGCACGTGGAGCAGGGCTCGCTGGTGGCTGCTGCCGCCCTGCGCAAGGAGGAAGAAGGTGCGTGGGAGAGAAAGGAGAAGAGAGTGGCGGCTGGAAATTTTTGAGGGGTGGGAGTGGAAAATTCCCAAGTGAGCACCCCTATTTATAGAAGATGGCTAGGGTTAGGGTTTCCTTAGTGGGCCTAATGGGCTGGGTTTGGGCTGACCCAAACACGTTATCGGGTTGCGCTAAACATTTTCCGGAATAAAATGTTCTCGCGGAATTTGTCTGTACACAGAACAGAGCGAAATAGATTTCGGCGAACAGACGATTTAGCAATTAATTCGGCCGAGAGTCTAATTAGATTTCGCTCGAAAATAATTCCCTACACGTGATTCGAAAATAAACCGTCCTGAGATTTGATCGGCTTTGGATTTTTAGTCGGAGAAGGCGAATCGTGACATTTTAAAATTGCTAGCAATACGGGGTTTTGAATTCAGTTCGGACTTGAGATATTTGGCCGAGTCGGATAAAATTGATTAGAGGACGGCATACTGAGTATTCCGTCGGAGAATACGGACCCGGATAAAATAGTCGAACACAGATCGGAGTTTCGAGGAATTGGATTCGGGCTCAGTTCAGATAACAGTCGTCGAGAGTTTGATTTAATGAGCTTCAGATGAGATTTAATATTCGAGGATGATTTTTGAGTTTGCATTCGCTGAGAATAGAAGTTTTAGCAGGCTCCAAAAATTGGCCTTCTATGAGACTGAGTAACTCCGAATTCGGTGAAACGTGAATGAATAATCTAGATAATCAGGGACATACGCGAGCGAGAAATAGAAATTTTCACTGAGCATTCGAGATTAGGATAATTCTTCTGACATAACTCGAAATAGACACCTGGGGTGTCACACCGTTGCTCCGCCGGCTCACCAGACAGTCCGGTGAATTATAGCGGAGCGCGCCTCCAATTTCCCGAGAGTGGCTGATTCATATTTGTACGATCATGGTGCACCAGACAATGTCCGGTGGCACACCGAACAGTCCAATGCGCCATTCTTTAGCACACTCAAGTCCTTTTGCTCCAATTAAATTGTGTCCCTAACTTGATGCTTTTATTGGTTTGTGTTGAACCTTATGCACCTGTAATACATGAATTCTAGACAAACTAGTTAGTCCATAGGTTTGCGTTGGTCGTCAACCACCAAAATTAATTATAGGAAATGGTTAGCCTAATTTCCCTTTCAGAATCAAGGTCGTAAATGTACTTTTACTTGGGCTATGTCCCGAGCCTATAAATAGATAAACAATACCCCCGTACTGTTCACCTTGAATTGGAGCTACACACACGCTTTTACCTTCGAGCAAGCCGAAAAAATAAAAAACAAATAAACAACATTGGCGCTCACCTCCAGTGAACTCACTTTCACCACCACAACAATGGCTTCGAAGGTGATCAAGCTACGTCACCTTCGGCCACGAAGCTAGTGGTCCCAATCACAGGTGGTTCAAGCTCCGAACCAGCCAATAAGAAGCAAAATAAGGAAGCACAGAGAAGAGTACAACATGTTGGAGTACAAAGACCCTTCATCAAGTCCAAATGGTCTCATGTGTCGATTACATTTTCTCAAGAAGACCTACAGCTTAAGGATTACCCTCACAATGATGCCATGGTCACATCATGTGTTATCAAAGGGTTCTTGGTTCACAATGTCCGTGTAGACACGGGTAGTGCAGCAGACATTATCTTTGCAAAAGCCTTTAGACAGATGAAAGAGCAGGATCACAAAATACATGATGCAACACACCCCCTGTGTGGCTTCAGAGGAAAGCAGATAGTGGCTGTCGGTGGGAAAATCCATCGGCTGGGTGACGGAATGCAACCTCCCTAATCCTAAGATGAGGAGGGGGCCTAAGCGGTTGCCTGTTTGGTGAAATCGGGATGAACACAAGAGGACACGAGGGATTATAGTGGTTCAGGCCGCCGGAGCGTAATACCCTACCTCCACTATGTGTAAGTTGTATTGAGTGTGTGTTTGAGCGTGTCCCTTGTAACGCTGTGTGCCTTCCCTTTTATAGTTTAAGGGAGGCACATACAAGGATGTTGAGCCCCGACATGCGGGCCCAGGAGCATAATGGAAGAAATACATTATGTGAATAACTAATGCTGACAGAGTAACGCATGAGTAATAAGCGGGAGTCATGATGGATGCAGTCCATGCAGCATTGATAGGTAGGGAGTAATGGTGAATCATTGCCCTCGCTATGGTAACGTGTGAGTAACTGCACGGCCCACGCAACGTGGACTGGGCACGCTGCCTGTCACTGGACTGGACAGACACACGTCTTATCCGCAATAAATGCCAAGACACGCGTAGCCCAGAGGCTTTATGTCAAGCTCCGCTCGTTGGCTTACGCCGCGCGCAGTAGGCCACGTGGCAGGATCGGGTCTCCGCCTGGGCGGGGAGCAGGAGTGTATGCGATAAGGTACGGATCCCACTAGATCAGGTCTGGACACGTGTTGGCTCCGGACCCCCGCTTGGGTCCCGATTAAGGTCCGGGTATGCTCTATCCTGGAGCCCTGGGACCCCACTATGGGCGGCCCTGATCCCATTCTAGGGGTCCGGATCCCATTCTAGGGGTCCGGTTCGCACACGTGGGGGTCCTAGGCCAGACCTAGAGGCCTGAATCGTATATACAGGGGTCCGATACTCTCCCATGGGGGTCCGGACTCACTGTTGATGCCTTGGAGTATATCACTTTCTTTGGACACGTGGAGGCCCCGGACCCACACATGTGGTGGGGTCAGGCGCTGTTGCTGGCCCAGAGTAGTCGCCCAAGGCTGGGGCGAGTCATGGTCTGGTCCCACATACAACTCTTTTACCACGCGACTAAAGATAGCCACGTGGGTATTGCGTCTTTATTCAGTAGTAAGGGGTACCCTAGTTTCAGGGTACCGACAGTGGCCCCCGGGCCCACCTCAGGGGAGGATGCGAGCCTACAGGTGGGGCCAAAGCTTGTATTTTGCTTCAACATGGCCTGATGGGTGATTGGCGCGTTGTTTTAGCGCGTCTGCTGACGCGCCCGGTGTCAATCCACCTTCAGTCACGTTAACTGCCATATCTGTCCCCGCGGCTGACTGACCGACGGCCCCCATGCCTGGTGGTTTCGTTGGGTCACGCGCGGGGCGCCTCGTTGTCGCCGCCTCGGTTTTAAAAGACAACCTTTTGTCTTCTGCAGCGGCCCCAAGGCGGCGCGCTATCGCGTGCGGCGGTTCGCTCTTTCCGCACCCGAAATCCGACACACAAACTGTATGACTTGTGGACCCGGGCCCCCGTGTCATAGACTGGGCTGCCTAGGTCCTAGGTGCCCGTCGAGCGGGATTTCCTGCGGCGATTCAGGGGCGCGCGGAAGGGTTTCCCTGAACAAGGATTCAGGTTTCCTTGAAAAAGGATTCACCCCGCGTGCAGCAGTTACCTTTTCGCATTCTCTCCCAATCGGCTGAGACCCTTTGCCTTCGTGCTTCTCTGCTCCACGCCCGCGCCGCCGCACTCGCCATGGCTTCGCTTGGTCATCCCGACCGCTTTCAGTCTGAGGAAGCGCTTAACCTGGTGCGTGGCCTGCTTGGGTGGAGTGTGCCAGGGCTCGCCGAAAGAATTCGTGCTGGCGCTACCCCCCTCGGTGATCTCGCCGCCGGGGAATTCGTGTTGTTCACCTCCTACATCTCTTGCGGGTTGGCGCTGCCAATTTCGCCATTCTTTCAGTTGCTGCTGAAGGAGTTCGAGCTTCAGCTTCAACACCTCACGCCCCACTTCGTCCTCCAGGCAGCCATCTTCGTCCACCTATGTGAGATGTTCGTAGGTGTGGCCCCCTGTACTTCCCTCTTTCGCTACTTCTTCGTGCTGGTCAAGTCCGGGAAGACTAGGGACCACATCGGTGCCTACTACTTCTAGACAAGGCCAGATCCAGTCATCGTCTACATCCCCACCTTTGGCGGTGCGAGGTGGGAAAACTGGCGCAGCGACTGGGTGATTGCCAGCGCCGACGCCAACGGACGCCTCGTCCTGCCGAGCGATGGGCCAGCGCTCGACCGCATGCAGTGGAGGATCAAGTCGTCCCTCTCGCCAGTGTTCCTGCCCGTATTGGACAGGATCAAGGGCTTGGCTACGGGCGGCCTGACATCGATGCACGTGGTCAGCGATCTCCTGAAGCACCGGATCGCGTCGCTGCAGAGGAGACTGCACCTGTGCTGCTGGTTCACCGGCCCGAACAACATCGGCATGATCCAGCGCGGGCTGGGCACCGATCTGTCCTGGTACGAGCTGGCAGTCCTGGTGGGAGGGATTACTGGGGAAACTTTTGTCCCTGAGTCCCTGATCCTCCCCCAGAACATCCCTACGCTCTACGATGACCCAGGCCTGAGGACGGTGATCTTGGCCACGATGCCGACCCTTGACGACAGCGGCGTGGCGGTTCGCCAGACCGGAGGCCGGGACCCCACCACTGGATACGAATCTCCAATGCACCAGTTGGAGGTCCCCAGCCCGCCAGTTTGGCTCGCAACGCCAATCCCATCGTGGCCCCCAGCCCCTTGGACAAGGGCAAAGGGGCTGCAAGAGGTGCCTCTGCCCTAGGTAGATCCGGGGGGTCAGAGGAGGAGAGACGACGCAGGCTGCATTGCGCTGACGGGTCGCTCGTTTCGGAGCCCCCCAGAAGCGCCAGAGGACTGCAGGTGGGGCCGAGGAGGCCAGCTCCCAGGCCCACGGCGCGCAGAGGCGCGTCAGTCCTCCGGTCCCACCGCCACCACCACCATCTAGGGGTGATCACCCCCAGGGACACCAGCAGCAGCAGCCGCAACAACAGCAGGAGCGGCGATCGCCTCGCTTCCAGGGTCACTAGAAGGTCCAGGGCCCCAAGTAAGTGTAGTCCCTTTTTCTTTGAGCCTAATCATCATGCCGACAAGTCTTAACCCATCATCTGTTTGCCAGGGCTTCTTTCTCTTCTGCTCCCAAGGTCACGCCTCCTCCGCCAGATACCAGGCCCACCGATGGGTCTGGCTCTCAGCAGCAAGAATATACTGAGGGTGGTGCCGGTGGTTCGCCCCCGGCTACTGCCAAGACAGCGCCAGCGGATTCCCATGCCCTAGTTGGGGATCCGGCGGCAGCGGCACCAGCATCGGGTGGCGTCGCAGCGGCGGAGGAGGTCCCAGCTCAGGGATCCGCGCCCAGTCCCGACACTGGGGGTGACACAGGAGGCGTGTCCAGCTCCAACCCCCCGCCTGCTCTAGAGGAGATGGAGGTGGTGTTTGGGCGGTGACTCCGGTCGGGTGCCGAACAAGAAGCAGCGCCAGTCCCCTTCCCTCGCATGCTGTCCCGTGCCCCCCAGGTCCTTAGTGACACTGGGGCAGCAATCTTGTGGGAGTGGGAGGCGCTTGAAGCTGAGCACCAGCACCTCAGTGACTGGCGCACCCAACTGGAGGAGCGCACCAGGACGACGTCCCGACAATTCATCTCCGAGTTGTCCCAACTCGAGCGGGACCGCAAAGAGTACAAGACGGACCTCCAGAGGGTGTGCACCAGGGAGCTGGATGCGTCTCGGAGGGAGAAGAAGGTGACCAGGAGGGAGGAGGCTGTGACCCAGCGGGAGGCCCTCACAACAGAGTACCAGGCCAAGCTGAGCGCCCTGGACCAGACTCTGGAAGCCCAGCGGGCCCAACAGGTCAAGGCTGTGGAGAGGCTGCAAAAGTGGCAGCAAGAACTCGAGGGCAAGGCCAGCGACGCCGCCCTCGCCGAGGAGAACCTTAAGGCGAAGGAGCAGTCCTTGGACAGGCGGGAGACGGACCTCGCTAGGCGAGAGACGGATCTCGTCTTCAGGGAAGAAATGCTCACCCGGCGGGGCGAGTTGCTGGCCGAGCATGAGCTCGAAGCCGAGGAGAAGGAGAGGAAGCTAGAGGAGCAGATCCGCCAGTTCAATGCAGCGCAGGAGGCGCCGGGTCCCCAAGCGATGGAGGCCACCAGGAATGCCCTTGAAGATCTCCAAGCGGAGCACCGCGCTGGGGTCCAGCGTATTGCCACGTGGGCCAGCGAGGCAAGCAAGGCACTGGTGCCCCTAGGGATGAGCCCCATCCCAGTGTCAGAGCTGCCAGCGTCGATCTCCGATGCGCTCCCAGTGCTGGACTCTACCGCCGATCGCCTCTGGCTCCTGGATTAGATCCTCGGGGCCCGCCTGAAGGCAGAGGGCGGCAAGCTCTGTCGAGCGGTGGTTGAATAAGTCCTGACGTGCTTCCGGAGTCACGACCCTACCATATCCTTGGCGCCGGTGATCGCTGGTCCGGTAGCCACCACAGAAGACGCCGCCCGAGAGAGTGTACAAGACGCCGTGGAGCTGGTGGTCGAGCGCTTCTAGCGCGATCCTGCTGACGACCTGTAGAGACAAAGCAAGGGTTCCGCTGGGAAGCGGTTGTAATAACTTTTGATTTTGTAAGATATTCTAAGAACCGCTAATGAGGTAGCATTGGAACTTAAACTTATCTGTATGTTATTTGTCCTTGCTGTGTGTAGCGTCATCAACTTCCCCTTGGTACTTGGCCCCCTGGGAGGTAGGCTCGACATGTCGAGGCTGGATACCAGTATACCAAAGATAAAATTGGTGGTCCAGCCCCAAGGAGGTAGTCTCTACAGTTTGAGACTACCTACTACTGGACTAGGACCTAAACCTGCACACAGCTTTGGCTTTGAAGTGTTAGGTGAACACCCATAGGACCCATCATCTGGTATCTGCCATCGTTTGATTCATGCAACAGGACTTGCAGAATTTAGCCTAGGAAGCCAATCCGTATGCCTGGACCCACAGGATCACAGTTCCAAATACTAGGGTGCCTGTTGCAGAGTGGTGGAGCGTGCAGGCTTAGGGTATGGAACCATGCTAAGCGGCTACACAACTCCGGACCCCTCGAGGAGGTGAGCGCCCATTCTCTAGAACTGGTCCGCAGGTTGCCAGACCCCCTGTAGCATTAAAGGGGTCTTGAACTGCAAGCCTGACTACTCAATTCGGATGTCATCATACCAGCAAGAGTGGGAAACTGTATGGGTGGGTAAGATAAAAAATAATGCATGTAAACGGAAGTAGAATAAAACCATCACAAAAGCACATCCAGGGGGTAAATCCTTTCCTTATAACTCGATATACATGGGTGTAGACCAATAGACGGGCTTACGAGGGTGGGCCTCACCGAATTGACGTACACATATGTGTAACCTAGTTACAAAGGAAGAAAACTCAACCCCTAGTTTTGCTCTATATTCCAGGGATTGGGAAGAGGCACTCCTTCTGTTGTGGCAAGGCGGACACACCCGGGTCGGCATGTTTCCGTCACCTTGAAGGGTCCTTCCCAACTGGGGGAGAGTTTGTGGAGCCCTTCTCGGTTCAGTACTCGCCTTAGGACTAGGTCCCTGACCCTGAGCTCCCTACTATGCACAAACCGTTGGTGGTAGCGCCAGAGCGCTTGGTTGTACCGTGCATTTTGGATCGCCGCTTGCCATCTGCGTTCGTCGATGAAGTCCACGTCCTCACGCCGTAGCTGTTCCTGCATAGACTCATCGAAAGACTGGACTCGTGGGCAGCCCATAATGATTTCTGGGGGAAGGCAGGCTTCGGCCCCGTAGACCAGGAAGAACGGGGTCTCCTCGGTAGCTCGGCTGGGTGTGGTCCGGTTCCCCCATAGTACGGACGGAAGCTCGTTGACCCAATTTGCACCATGCTTTTTTAAGTAGTCATAGGTGCGTGTCCTGAGTCCCCTAAGGATTTTTGTGTTTGCCCTCTCAGCCTGGTCGTTGCTCCTGGGATGAGCCACAGGCGCGAAGCAGAGCTAGGTGCCGATGCCCTCGCAATACTCTTGGAAGAGCCGACTTTTGAACTTGGTCCCGTTGTCCGTAATGATACGGCTTGGGACCCCAAATCTGCAGATAATCGACTTGAGGAAGGCAACAGCAGCACCCTGGGTGATACTGACCACAGGGGTGGCCTCTGGCCACTTTGTGAATTTGTTGATAGCGACGAAGAGGAAACGGTACCCGCCAACAGCCCTGGGGAATGGTCCTAGGATATCCACTCCCCATACAGCGAATGGCCAGGAGGGTGGAATCATTTGTAGAGCCTGAGCCGATGTGTGTATCTGCTTTGCATGGAACTGACATGCTTTGCAGGACTTTACCAACTCAGCTGCGTCCTGGAGAGCGGTTGGCCAGTAGAAACCGTGCCGGAAGGCCTTACCAACCAGTGTGCGGGATGACGAATGACTTCCGCACTCACCTCCATGGATCTCCGCGAGCAACTCACGACCCTCCTCCTGGGTGATGCCCCGCTTGAGAATGTCGTTGGCGCCACGACGGTATAGATCCCCTTCTACCACTGTGTATCGTTTAGCCAACCGCACTATGCGCTCTGCGGACACATGATCTTCAGGAAGGATATTTTCTTTCAGGTATTCTCGGATCTCGGAGATCCATGCATCAGGACCACTCTGAGATACAGGCTGTGGCGCTAAGAGGTTGGCAGGACCCTCTGTAGCACACACAATCCTTGGTGGGTTCTACAGATGGAACGCCACCGAGACCACTAACTTCGAGGTGCTAGTCTCGCCCCCTTCACCCGGTTCGGCAGGCTGGGCGGTATGTCTCAGCAGCTGTCTTTTGAAGACGCCCTCGGGCACGGGTGCCCAAGTTGATGCCCTCGTGGAGAGTTCATCTGTCGCTGAGTTGTTAGCCTGAGGAACATGTTGTAGTTCCAGGGCAATGAAGTTCTTTTCCAGCTTCCTTACGTGGAGGAGGTAAGCTGTGAGCCTAGGCTCGTTGCAACTACATTTTTTGCGGACCTGCTTGATAATCAGCTAGGAATCCCCCTTCACGAGGAGCTGGCAGATCCCTAGGGATAGGGTCGCAGACAAGTCGAAGATCAGTGCTTCATACTCTGCCATGTTGGTGGTGGCCTTGAACTCAAGGTGCACCATTTACTTCACTTGATCTCCGCTTGGGTCAATGAGGACCACTCCAGCGCCGCCACCCTGCTGGCGGGCAGATCTGTCGAAGAAGAGCATCCAGTGGGGCTCGGTGAAGACCGGAGCCCTAGACTCCACAGGTGTAGGGTCCGAATCGGGATCCGGACCTCCAGGAGCGCTCGAGGAAGGGGTCAACTCCACGATGAAGTCAGCTAGGACCTAGCTCTTGACAGCGTGGCGAGGCTAGAAGTCCAGTTGGAACTCAGCAAGCTCCGCTGCCCACTTGGCGATGTTGCCCGTGGCGTTAGAGTTGTGGAGAACGGCCTTTAACGGGAAGGAGGTCACCACCACAACTCTGTGTGCCTAAAAATAGTGGCGCAACTTCCTGGACGCAACATGTATAGCATAGATAAGCTTGTGCATCTCAAGGTACCTGGCCTTTGCCTCATTGAGGACTTCGGTGACGTAGTAGACTGACTTCTGTATGGTTCGGACCCCTACGGCTAGTCCCGAGTCCTCAAACTCTTGACCTTCCATCAACATCGTGGTGGTCGGACCACCACCTTCTCCTAGGGGAACTTTCTGACTCCCTGGGGATGTTGTGCCATCCTTTCGGCGACCAGCACCATGCTCACCGCCTCTGTAGCCGCTGCAATGTATAAGTACAACGACTCCCCTGGCTCTAGAGCTACCAGTATTGGTAGGGACACAAGGTGCTGCTTCAACTCTTGAAAGGCTCATTCTGCCTCCTTGGTCCAAGAGAATGGGCCGAACTTCCGTAATAGCTTGAAGAAGGGTAGCGCCCTCTCGGCCAGTCTTGAGATGAAGCGGCTAAGGGCGGCCATTGACCCCATAAGCTTCTGGACGTCCTTGATGCGGGCCGGAGGTCTCATTGTCTCAATTTCCTTGATCTTCTCTGGGTTTGCTTCGATGCCCCGGTGCGAAACCAGGAATCCCAGCAACTTCCCTGCGGAGACACCAAAGACGCACTTGTCCGAGTTCAGCTTCGTGTGTGTTGCCCAAAGCTTGTCAAAGACCAAGGTTAAGTCTTCCACTAGGGTCGATCCTCTCTTAGTCCTTACCATGATGTCATCGACGTATACCTCTACCCTGTCCCTAATCAGGTCACCAAAAGTCTTACTCACCGCCCGTACAAACGTTGGCAAGGCGTTTTTCAGACCGTAAGGCATTACAACATAATAGTAAAGCCCATCCACAGTTACAAAAGCGGTATGCTTCCTATCTTGCCTAGACATTTGGATCTGTTGGAAACCATAGTAAGCATCCAGGAAGGATAGGAGGTCGCACCCGGAGGTAGAATCCATGATTTGATCTATTCGTGGAAGTGGATATGGGTCCTTGGGACAGGCCTTATTGAGGTTGGTGTAGTCGATGCACATTCGAAGCTTCCCGTTAGCCTTGGGAACGATGACTGGATTGGCCAGCCATATTGGGTGATGGACCTTTTCGATGAAGCCAGCGTCCAGCAGCTTCCGGACCTCCTTACAGATGAAATCCAGCCGCTCGATGGACTATCTCTGAGGCTTCTGACTCACTGTTTTGGCGTCAGGGTGGATCTTCAGATGGTGCTCGATCACCTCCCTAGGGATTCCAGGCATCTTCGACGGTTCCCATGCGAATATGTCAGCTTTTGCCTGGAGGAAGGCGATGAGCGTGATTTCCTATTTCTCCTCCAGATCGCCCACGATGCGAGTGGTCTGGGAGACATCCGCGCTGAGCCGGATGGTCTTGACGGGGACGCTGTCTGCTCCAGATGGTTGCACCTTAGGCACCTTGGCAAGCGTCTTGGTACAGGAAGTCGAGGGGTCCCTCCCCTCGTCATCCGGGCGAGCGGCTTCTGCCGCCAGGGCATGCAACTTCTCGACAGCAGCAAGCGCAGCGGGGCGGTCGTACCGCACGGTGAGGACCCCAGTAGGGGACGACATCTTGAGGACCAAGTACCCATAATGGGCAATGGCCATGAACCGGTACAGGGCCGGCCTGCCAATGATGGCATTGAAAGGGAGGTTAACCTCCGCAACGTCGAACTGGACGTTCTCAGTGCGGAACTTTTTCTCAGTCCCGAATGTAACCGGGAGTGCGATGCTCCCAAGGGAGATACACCGGTTGTGGGCCCACTCCGGAGAACGAGCGAGAGGGTCCTAGTCGGGATCCTGGGATCTACACCTGCTTGAACGCAGCATGACTGATGACGTTGAGGCCAGCCCCACCATCAATCAGGACATGATGCAGCTTCATGTTGGCGATGACAGGGGCGGTGATGAGTGGTAGTATACCAGCCCCTGCCATGTTTTCAGGGCAGTCAGATGCCCCGAAGGAGATAGTGGTGCTCCGCCACCGCTGATGTGGGGCTGGCTGCCTTCGGGACCCCTGGGGTCACCGAAAGGACCTCGCGGCGCAAGGACTTCACGTTCCTATGAGAGGTGAGCTCCCAGCTTCCGCCATACATTACGTACAACTTCTTGCGGCAGTCGTTGTCATCACCGGAGTCGGAGTCTCCAGTGAGGATGTCCTTGAGGACTTGCTCGGGGGCCTGATACCCGAGGTCCCGTTCTCCCGTGGCCATGTCACCTTCGTCGTCCTTCTCCTTGCCAGGTCGGCTATGAGGTGGAGAGCCATCCTTGGAGGCCTGCTCACGCCGCTCGCTGATGCGCTTCACGAGATTCAGGTTCTCTCAGCATTCTGAGGCGCTATGTCGACTATTGGGATGGATAGGGCATGACCCACTGTCACTTCCCTGTTGCCGTGGGCGCTTGCCGCGCTCGTCCCGGCCCCCAGCCGTAGCTGTAGTGACCGGAGCACCAGACTGCGGCCTATCGTGACCGCGGTTCTTCTTCTTTTTCTTGCCACCGCCCTGGGTGGTGGCACCTGAGCCACCCGTCTGGGTAACTCCGGTCTGTGGCGCCGAGTGCCATGCATGGCCCTCAGCAGCTCTAGCACATTTGTCGGCTAGAGTGAAGAGCGTAGTGACGGTTTCCACGTCATGCGTCGCCAATTTCTCCAACATCTTCTTATCACGCACCCCCTGTCGAAAAGCAGTGGTAATGGAGGCATCGAAGATGTGAGGTATAGTTCCCCGTACCTTGGTGAAACGAGAGATGAAAGCCCAGAGAGTCTCCCCGGGTTCCTGCCTCACTGCATGGAGATGAGCCTCCACGCCATACTGCTGATAAGCACTGGCGAAGTTTGCTGTAAACCGTGCACAGAGCTCTTTCCAGGAGTAGACCGACCCCGGGGTGAGGTTCATGAGCCAGGTCCAGCTCGGCCCGGTCAAGGCTACATGGAAGTAGCTTGCCATTACAACAGTGTTTCCACCAGCTGCCGTAATGGCGGTGACGTAGACCTGCAAGAATTCTGACGGGTTCAACGTACCGTCGTACTTCTCCGACAGGTGTGGCCGGAACTTGGGTGGCCATGTTGCCGCACGGAGGTGATCCGCTAGTGCGGCGCAGCCCACGCCAACCAATGGGACACCCGCCTGGATTCGGGCATCCCTTGCAGTGAAGTTTTGGTCGAGGTTGCGTCCCTCAAAGTTTTGCCGGCACTCACGCGCCCTCTCCAGAGAGACTCGAGCATCCTCACCGGCACGCCTGCGGTTGAGTTCTGCCGCAGGTCGTTAGTCTGTGCACCCCTCACTGAGGGTGAGCGCACAAATGGCGACGCCTCGCGTTGACGCCGGAATGATCGAGGCCTGGACCTGGCCGAGCAAAGATGGGCCATGCCGAGGAGGCGGTCGACATCTTCACGCCACTGCCTCATGGCCCCCGACGAGGCCGTGGAACTTGGTGGGTTGCGTAGCAACTCCATGGCTGTAGACAACGCCCCACCATGAGCAGCCCCCAACGGAGCACTGGATGTCAGCGCGGGCGTGTGCTGCTGCGCAGCGTGCATAGCAGCAGCACCAGGTGCAGGGTGGTAAGAACCCTGTGGCACAGAAGATGCTATCCCTTCCTCCATCAGGAAGTCCTCGGGAGACAAGTCGTGGTGCTCGACGATCTGAACCATCGTGTCGAGCAAGAAAACAGGCGAAAAACCTAAAGCCAAAGCCCCCTACCTGGCGCGCCAAATGTCGGTGGGAAAATCCACCGGTCGGGTGGCGGAATGCACCTGCCCTAATCCTAAGATGAGGAGGGGGCCTAAGCAGTTGCCTGTTTGGTGAAATCGAGATGAACACAAGAGGACACGAGGGATTATAGTGGTTCATGCCGCCGGAGCATAATACCCTACCTCCACTGTGTGTAAGTTGTATTGAGTGTGTGTTTGAGCGTGTCCCTTGTAACGCTTTGTGCCCTCCCTTTTATAGTTTAAGGGAGGCACATAAAAGGATGTTGAGCCCCGACATGCGGGCCCAGGAGCGTAATGGAAGAAATACATTATGTGAATAACTAATGCTGACAGAGTAACGCATGAGTAATCAGCGGGAGTCATGATGGCTGCAGTCCATGCAGAATTGATAGGTAGTAACCCTTTTCCTGGTAACGCGGGAGTAATGAATCATTGCCCTCACTATGGTAATGTGTGAGTAACTGCACGGCCCACGCAACGTGGACTGGGCGCGCCGCCTGTCACTGGAATGGACAGACACACGTCTTATCCTCAATAAATGCCAAGACACGCGTAGCCTAGAGGCTTTATGTCAAGCTCTGCCCGTTGGCTTATGCCACGCGCAGTAGGCCACGTGGCAGCTTCGGGTCTCCGCCTGGGCGGGGAGCAGGAGTGTATGCGATAAGGTCCGGATCCCACCAGATCAGGTCTGGACACGTGTTGGCTCCGGACCCCCGCCTGGGTCCCGATGAAGGTCCGGGTATGCTCTGTCCTGGAGCCCTGGGACCCCACTGTGGGCGGCCCTGACCCCATACAGGGGGTCTGGATCCCATTCTAGGGGTCCGGTTCACACACGTGGGGGTTTTTGGCCAGACCTGGAGGCCTAGACCGTATATACAGGGGTCCGATACTCTCCCATGGGGGTCCGGACTCACTGTTGATGCCTTGGAGTATATCACTTTCTCTGGACACGTGGCAGCCCCGGACCCACCCATGTGGTGGGGTCAGGCGCTGTTGCTGGCCCAGAGTAGTCGCCCGAGGCTGGGGCGAGTCATGGCCTGGTCCCACATACAACTCTTTTACCACGCGACTAAAGATAGCCGCGTGGGTACTGCGTCTTTATAAAGTAGTAAGGGGTACCCTAGTTTCAGGGTACCAACAGTGGCACTTGGAAAAATAACAATGCCAATCACCTTCGGCTATGTACACAACACCAGAACGGAGCAAGATGTATTTCACATTGTAGACATAGATTATCCTTACAATGCAATCATTGGGCGAGGAACACTAGATGCTTTCGAAGCAATACTTCACCCAACATATCTATGTATGAAGATACCATCAGATCAGGGCCCTATTGCCGTGCATGGAAGCCAAGAGGCTGCTAGAAGGGTCAAAGGGAATTGGATGGATTCTAGGGCCATTCACAATACAGATGAAGTTGAAGCTCATCAGCAGCAAAAGTACATAAAAGATAAAGCTGCCTCTGCGGATCAACCAACAACTATGCTTTTATGTGAAGGCATAGCTGAACAGAAAGTGTTGTTTGGATCCCAATTATCTGATGAACAAGAAAAGGCTTTGTTAATTTTTTTGTTCAATAACAAGGATGTCTTTGCTTGGTCAGCCAATGATCTTTATGGTGTCAACAGAGATGTCATCGAGCACTCTATCAATGTAGACCCAATCATCGGATCGAGGAAGCAGAAGCTTCGGAAGATGTCAGATGACAAAGCTGAAGGTGCAAGAAATGAAGTTAAAATACTCCTTCGTGCTGGAGTGATCAGAGAGGTGACATACCCAGAATGGCTAGCCAACACTGTGATGGTGAAGAATACCAATGGAAAGTGGAGAATGTGCATTGATTTCACAGATCTCAACAAGGCATGTCCGAAGGTTCAATTTCCCTTGCTAAGAATAGACTCCCTCATAGATGCGGCAGCCACTTCGGAGCTTATGAGCATGCTCCACTGTTACTCAAGTTATCATCATATTTGGATGAAGAAAGAAGATGAGCCCAAAACAAGCTTCATAACCCCTAGTGGAACTTATTGCTATCTTCGGATGCCTGAGGGGCTAAAGAATGCTGGAGGAAGCTACAACGGGATGACTTCCAAAGTTCTCTGCACTCAAATTGGTAGGATTGTTTTGACATATGTTGATGGTATCATAGTCAGAAGTACAAAGCAAGAAAATCACATTACTGATTTGCAAGAAACATTTGGCAATTTCAGAAAAGCTAGCCTCAAGTTAAACCCAACAAAATGCGTCTTCAGGGTAAAGAAAGGAAAATTCCTTGGATGTCTAGTATCAACAAAGGGGATGAAGCTAACCCAAACAAAATAGAAGCTATACTTCGGATGGAACTACCAACGTCAAGAAAAAGGTGCTCAGAGATTGACAGGTAGGCTGGCATCATTAAATAGGTTTATTTCAAGATCAGCAGAAAGGAATATGCCATTCTTCGAAGTGCTAAAGTCAGCCGAAGTCTTTCAATGGGGGGCAGTCCAACAAAAGGCCTTTGAAGATTTGAAACAATATCTTATGTAGTTGACAACTTTGACCCCACCTTCTTTAGGAGCCACATTGTTATTGTATGAAGCTGCTTCCCATGCGGCAGTTAGTGCAGCACTGGTGCAAGAAAAGCAAGATGAACAAACAAATAAACAAGTCCCAATTTACTTCGTCTCTGAAGTACTAAGTCCATCGAAAAGAAACTACACATAATTGGAGAAGGTACTGTATGTTGTACTGATGGCCTCCAGGAAGCTTCAGCACTATTTCCAGTCGTACCACATTATAGTACCTTCGTCTCAACCTCTAAAGGACATCATAAGAAACAGAGAAGCTACAGGAAGGGTTGGCAAGTGGGCTGCAGAGTTGAACGAGTTCACCATTGACTTTGTTCATAGGTCTTCGATTCAATCTCAAGCACTAGTAGACTTCATTGTCGATTGGATGCCTAGGGGTCATGAAGAAGTGCACCCAACATACACTAGTATTCTGTGATGGATCATGGGGAACCTTCGGCGCAGGTGCAGCTGCTATTCTAATTTCACCATAAAAAATCAAAACCAGCTATGCAGCCAGATTGGAGTTCAATTGCACAAACAACATTGCAGAATACGAAGCTGTCCTTTTGGGGCTTCGAAAGCTTAGGGCCATGGGGTTAAGAAGGGCAATCCTTAAATCTGATTCTCAAGTCATCACAGGCCAGGTTGACAAAAGCAGAAAGGCAAGAGACCAGAAGCTTGAAAAATATCTTGACATAGTCCGAAGGATGGAGGCTTCCTTTGAAGGATTTTCAGTGAAAACATCCCAAGAGGAGACAACGAACATGCATTTTCGCTAGCTAAATCAGCAGCATAGGGGCTCCCGCTTCCCTCAGAAGTATTCTTTGAAACTCTCAAAGCACCTTCGGTCAAGCTTATGGAAAGAGCGGTGCTTACATCATCACATGTGCATAGCGAGGTTTGGAGAACAGAAATTGTATCTTTCCTCCAGGGCAATTATCCTTCGGATGATGAAGTTTACATAAAAAAGATGCTTGCCAGGACAAGACCATATGTGATTATAGAAGGGGAATTGTTCAAACAAGGAGTTTGCTCTCCATTACTAAAATGTCTGTCTAGAGCCGAAGGTCAAGAGCTGATGAAGGAAATACATTCAGGAATATGCGGAGCCCAGATTGGATCTAGACCACTCCTTGGAAAAGTTTTTAGACAAGGATTTTATTAGCCGAAGGCTGCTTCGGACACAGCGGATTTGATACAAAAATGTGAAAACTGTCATAAGTGTGCCAGGGATCAGAAACAACCTTCATCTCTAACACAACTGATTCAACCCACTTGGCCATTGCAAAGATGGGGACTAGACTTATTGGGCCCACTTCCACTAGCCCAAGGCAATTTGAGATATGTTGTGGTAGCAGTGGAATATTTTTCAAAATGGATCGAAGCTAAACCATTGGCTATGATAACTTCAGCCACAGTTCAAAAAAATTTCTGACAGAATATCATTTGCCGCTTTGGTGTGCCGAAGGCTATCATAGTTGACAATGGAGCACAATTCGACTCCGAAGCATTTAAAACCTTTTGGGATCAGGTTGGAACAAAGATACACTTTGCATCAGTGAGACATCCAGAATCCAATGGTTTGGTAGAACGGGCAAACAGAATCATCATCACAGGAATAATGAAATCAATCTTTAATCTACCAAAATGAAAGTGGCCAGACGAATTGGTGAAAGTAGTGTGGAATCATAACACTGTTGCCTCGATGTCAACAAGGTTCACTCCTTTTAAGCTTTTGTTCGGAGACAAAGCAATAACAATGGAAGAAGCTAAAACAGGATCGATAAGGACCCTAGCCCCAGCAGAGGACGAAGATATTTGCAAAGTATCAAACAGCACCATAGAAGGGGTCAGAATTCAAGCAATAGATCATATCAATAAATACCAAACTGAAACAGTAAAGTGGCAGGACAGGAAAGTGAGATTAAAGAATATTAAGCTAGGACATTTGGTGCTTTGAAGAATAACCAACCCAGAAACAGTATGGAAGCTACAACTCAAATGGGAGGGCCCCTTCTTGATAGTATCTTCGTCAAGACCTGGATCGTACAGGTTAAGAGACATGGATGGGAATGATATCTCAAGATCCTGGAATGCAGATGAGCTTCGAAGATACTATGTATAACAACCATGTAATTTTCTTTCTTTTTTCCTACGACACCCTTTTCCTTTCAAAAGGGGAGAAAGGTTTTTAATGGTGCCATAGGTTGTAATTTTCATTTTCTTTTCGTGGCCCTGTCCAATACAAGGGTCAATTTCCCCCATATGTAAAATGTAAAAATCTGAGATTACACCATCGAGTGTAAAAATATGAAAAAGCTCCAAAGTCGTTCCTACGGGGATGCAGAGCTAAAATGCCACCTTAGTAAAAGGTGAAGAAGCTCCAAAGTCGATCCTAAGGGGATGCAGAGCTTAGCTCCAAAGTCGTTCCAAAGGGGATACAGAGCTAAAATACCACGTAAGTAAGAGGTGAAGAGACTCCAAAGTCGTTCCTAAGGGGATGCAGAGTCTGGGTGTGTATTTGTGTGGGTTTTTTTATCTTCGGCATACATTTGCACATTTCATTACATCATATTTTGCATTCATACAAACATACACTAAACATCTGTAACTTCATCGCATCATGGCACATCGCATAAGATACTAATGGAAAAGAAGGGAAGGTTTTTGCCTTCGGCACGAAAATGCTTTGTTATGAACGAAAGGGCGCTTTTTTGACTCTGGCCCGAAGATGCTTTGATGTGAACGAAAAGTAGGGAAGGTGTTTTTTCTCATTCGGCTCAAAAAACTGGAAGCATTGGTTTTGTCCACAGCAAAGCAAGCAATAGTAGAAGAGAAGTAAGGTAATATTACAAAGTATCCAGAAATATTTACAAAGGTTTTTACATTCTTCGACAATTTTTTGCCAAATAATATGGTTTTTACAAAGAGCTTTAAGAGCATCTCTTAGTCACTAATAGAAGAAGGGACAGCTTCAAGAGTATTCTTCAGAGTTTCCGGATATGCTTCGGCTTATCAGTCTTCATCAACATCGCCCTAAAAACAATAAGACAAATGTATTGAGAAATATGATGAGAGAAAACTTGAAAAAACATGAAAGTAAGAAAATATCCATACCTTGTTAATTAAGGCTCGTGCTTTGTCTCTAGCGATCTCTCGGTCACCCTTAGTCTAGATCTGAGTAATAAATCTGTTACCCACACTTCGGGCTTCGGCCGGGATATTGAGCAAGTCTGATGGCGAAAGGCTAAAGGTTGGTCCATTAACAGTCTTGAGATGATTTCATCTAGCCTTGGCGAAAGCAGCAGCTGTCCCACGGGCAGCCACTAGCGCGTAAAAATCACCATGACCAACTATGAATTCGTCAAGATCATCGATCTCCTTCTCAATCCATCCGAGTGCTCCTGGGATATCATTGGCAGAAAGGTTGGCTTCCTTAGACAAAGCTTTGACAGAATTGAACATGCTTTTTAATCGAGCAGTACATTGTGTTGCAAAGCCGAAGCATTTATCCCAAAGAGCTTTAAGTGTTTCACTTAGCTTAAGATTTTTCTCAGCTTCAGCCTTGTCATATTTAAAGTTTCGGATTCACGGCTGAATCGACTTGAATTTTCTTCCAAAAGTGTCTTTGTTTCCTTCAGCTTTTTACTCAATTTCTTAATTTTTATATCTTGATTTTAAGCTATAATTCCTTGTTTCTCATTTTGAAGCCAAGCTTCGGCGAGCGAGCCCTCGGCTGAGCTGAGCAAGGCGTCTTTTTCCTTCAACAAATTTTCAAGCTCTTCAATCTTCTTCTCCAGGCCACTGATAACAAACTCGTTTTTCCTATCTTCGTCATCTTGCTGCATTTTTAGAGCCTTGCTTAGTAGTAAACTCTGAGTCAAAAGACGAAGTCGAGTTAAACCTACATTAATGAAATGCTAAAACTAACCCGATGAAGGAAAAATATTAGAAAAATCATACCTTAAAATTTGAGTAGAATAAGCTGCCTGTGATATGTTGTCTCCTATAACCGCTAATGTCTTTTTCTAGCTTCAGAAATCAGATACTCTTTGACAGCGTGCTTACAATTTTCGCCCTAGCACGATCGCAGATACATCCTAAAATCTCTTCATCCACGTTGCCGAAGAGAACAAATCCAGGCTAGTAGCCGCCAGACATAACAAATTCCTTCAATTCAGATATATCCTCTTTGGAAAGCTGTTGGCTGCCTAGGTGCCGTAGATCGAAGCTTTTGTCTTCCAAAGAGGCTTCTTCAGTTCTTTTCCCCTTTGACCCTGAAGTCTCAGCAGCAATCGTCCCATCGGTATTTCTCTCAGGTGCAACATTAGCAATAAGTCTATCAATTTCTGGTAAGGTTGTCCCGAGGGGACCACCATTGTTTTCAACCTGTTGAGGCCCTTCGTCAGCCATAGAGGGTACAACCTTCTTTTGAATCACCGAAGGCGGGGTATCAAGAACAGCTCTCATCACATTCATCATTCGACATTTTTTCTGTGTGTTCCCTCCGCCGGGTGCCGAAGGCTCCTTGCATACCTCTGCTTCAGTCGTTCCCTTAATATTTTTCTTCTGGGGCTGTAATAAGCTCGTTAGCTCTGATCCTAATGGACTTAGCATCGTGAAAGGCAAGGGTTCAATCATTACCTCTAGAATTTCTGTCACGTCAATAGAAGTTGCCGAAGGGGTCTCTATCGAATGCTTTGCCGGAGACGGTCTTTCTTCTTCTCCATGGCTAGATGACATAATCTTCCTTTTCTTTGATGCTGAAGGTTCAGGTGTCAACTTTAGATTCTTTGTTAACCTTTTCTTTCTGTCATTCTCGACAGATCTCTGCGCTTTCCTTTTCAAGATGCTCACAACCCTTTTCTTTTTTACTCCCACAGCTCCTTCATCAAGTCTCTCATAGTCAGGATACTCGAAGCCAAGGGCATCCATCACTCGATTCAGCCTTCGTTCTCTTGTGTTCCCAAGCCAGAGGTCATTAGCTGGTCCTCTTTCTTAGTATAATTTCCGAGGATTTCGTTACATATTGTTTCGATGACCTCCAACCATTCGGCACTGGGTTTGCTGAATTTTTTCTGAAATTTAAAACGGTATGAAAGTATTACAAGTTCAAATTTTCCCTTCTTTCTTCTTTGGCACTCCCACCCACTAGATGTTGGAAAGGTTTTGTTAGCCAGATATTCTTGCACCAAATCTTGAGTACTAATGTGCTCTGCCACGACTCTGAATTCCACTTCGGCTAGCTAGCAGGGGGAGCCGAGTTGCATGTTGCATAATGGCCTTGTCATGCCGAAGCCCAATTTCAGGGGACTCATTACCAAAGTCATAAGCTTCTCCCTTCTCTTCTCATCAGTTTTCACATAAAACCATTTATTTGTCCAACCAGTCGGCCACTTGGTGCAATATCCGATCACAGGAGACTTAGTATCATTTCGGTACACAAAATTGTAACATCCAAAGTTCTTATGCAGTCCATCTGCTCTTGCTTTAGTCTGGTAATGGAGTTCATGTACCTGACAAAATCCTTCAACATTGGCACTCCTTCCTTGGCTTCGGAGAGCCCATATGTATACACTAAGTCTGACTATAGCATTTGGAGTTAGCTGATGAAGGTAGATTTCAAACTTCTTCAAAACTTCACCAATCATTTCATACAGAGGGAACCGAAGTCCGGCTCTGAAGAAGCTCTTAAAAACAACAACTTCATCATCTCTTGGCTCTAGAATTACTCCCCAGTGAACCTTATCAATTCATCATCATTTTTTCCAAAATATCCAAGCTTCTTCATCAAAACCAAATCTTCTACCTTTATAGTGGATTTTCCAAACTCAATGTGGCTAGGCTTGCTCGGACTCAAAATGTTGTCATCCTCTTCGTCATCACTAGAAGATTCGGCAATAGTTTGTTGAGCTTTGACAATAGTGACATCTTTCATCGGAACATACTCTTCTCCTCCTTGGACAACCAACCTAGAACATTTCATCACTTCTAAAATGGGGGCTGTCTCAGTAGCTTTAGTTTCTTCTCCTTCGTTTGTTAGTCTGGCAGTAGACCTGACTCTAACCATTTCAGTTCTTTGTGACAAAGCTAAAATTCAATTAATTTCATGTTTGTTCGAACGTCACACAGCAAGTGCAAAGATGGCAAAAAGCTTTAGCTTCAGTGATATTTTTCAACAGCACAACGTTGCAATAGCAATGAATGTTGGGGTAACTTCTTACCAACTCATCTGTTTATATAGCCTTGCAGACGATGAAGGTGAACCACCGTAACGTGCATACTGACTGATCGGTGGACCGGCAAAGGCTGTAAATTTTTATTCATTTTTTAATAACAAGCTCAGGGAAGGTGTTTTCGGACTTTCGGCATTCAGAAACCTTCGTGTTTTTCGCGGATCGAGCTCGTTATGAAAAAACGACCTAGCACCGCGAAGGGGCTACTGTTGGGGGTCTCCTTCTCTGCCGAAGGTCCTCAAGACGGAGAAATTTCCTATAAGCAATGAGAGTAAATGCCGAAGCTACCACAAGTATGCATGAAACGTTGAAGGATGGCAGCTTCGATTCAAGGTAGTTACGAAGATCAAACATGGTGTTGAGTTGAATAGAAAAAGACTAATTAGTCCCTAATGCTTGTATTAGGATAATATGTATGAATCAAGGTCATAAATGTACTTTTACTTGGGCTGCGTACCGAGCCTATAAATGGATGAATAGTACCCCCGTACTGTTCAACCTGAATTGGAGCTGCATACACACTTTTACCTTCGAGCAACCCGAAGCAATCAAAAACAAGTAAACAACAACCGTAGAAGCGAGCTCTATTTTGTATTGCACGTTTTTATAATGTTTTCCCTTGTATGGTGTACTGTTTCAAGAATGTTGAATGTATGTTCGCACTCGTCTAGATAACATTACGTCCGCGGAGTCCGGGGAAGTTGTAGAAGAAGCCCCTGAACAGCAACTGTTTGGTGAAGGCAAGTGTCATCTGACCTATTATGTCATATTTACTTTATAATTCACTGTCTCGCATACTATGAGTAACCTAAGGATTGACTAGCTTTCTATTTATCATGTCCTTGATTACCTTTTTGGGTTGGGCTATTATGATCACCTACATGCTAGTGCTTTACCCTAATCAACGAACATGATGACAATTACTCTATGATATGATGATTCATTCTGATTATGATTATGAGGTTGTGGCATTTTAGGGGGCTCGGGTTGTTTCCCGAGTACCTCTCTGTAAGGACCTGTTTGTTGAAAGACCATCCGGGAAAATAGTACAACCATAAGGGTGGTATGGGACGCCCTTAGCTGATTAATTAGAGGAATCTAGGGGTGTAGTTTGCTTTGTCATTATGCCATCAATTGGGGCTGGGGCATAGTACTTGCTTTGCTAAGGGTGGAGTGTCGAGGTTCATTCGATTTGGTTTTGTTAGTCACCCCCCTTAGGGAGGATTACTATGTTTGTACGACTAGTGAAACCTAACGGGCGGCAACACACTAGGAGAATCTTTGTAAAGGGTACGTAGTGATACCCTGTCAGACCACCTAGGAAGTGATCAATGGGGAGTAGCGCTCCTCGGGCAGAAAGGGAATCACAACTCGTAGGTGAAGTGTGAACCTCTATAGAGCATGGTTAAGAGCATGTCATGGTCATGGTTAAGTGTGAAACTGGTATATCAGTCATGCTCATGGTTAAGAGCAGTGTTGGGATCCTCTTTGATTATAGATACTCTAGATACATTTATGTTGATGGTTTAATGATGATGGTTATACTTATGATATCTGGTACTTTACTCTCTGAGTAGGTGCTTTCTTTTGGGATATCAACTTGGGTTCTATGATAAAACTTGGCTTCCACTAATGATAAATACCTAACAAACTAAAGGCAACTTCTTTGAGCTTCACCCCACATATAGCTAGTGCACTTTAGCCAAACATGATATTTGCTAAGTACGTTGTGTACTCACCCTTGCTTAAACACCAAACACCAGGTTGTCCACATTGCAACCATTGCTCAGGAGAAGATGAAGGCAACGCGGAGGACTTTCAAGAGTTTTAGGACTTCGAGGAGTTCTAAACTAGATTAGCGACAAACCCCTAGTCAGCTGCCTGTGAAGGCCTTATCTTTACTATGTTTCGTTTAGCACTTTGATTTATGTTTAAGTTAATGACTATGTGGATGTTTCAAACATCATGATGTAGTAAAGTAATAATTCTTTACGCTGTTATTTGAGCACTGTATGATGATGTCCAGCTATGTAATCGTTGTGTACGTGAATTTCTGATCCTGACACGTACATAGTTTGCTTTCGGTTTGCCTTCCAAAATCGGGTATGACACCCTCAGAGTGCAGCGCATTAATGGCCTATGCACCCCTCGGCCTACGGCGCACTTATAGCCTATCCGACTAGGCCTAAGTACACAGACCTCCCATAGGGTACTACACAACGGGCTACGTCGAGCCCCATGCTACGGAGGCTAGAGGTCAGCATAGCCATAATGATGTCGCCTAGACCATCGCCGCCACCATGTCATTTGCTACGGAAATACGAAGCAGCCAAGCAGTCTCGGGCCCCATGAGTGCGCATAGCTCTATCTAGGGTAAAACTCTGGTTTACCCTTGCCTTGCGGCTCCTTCCTAGGGAAGCCACCACTGGCCGACCCCTCTCTCAGCCTATAAAAGGGAGAGACTGGCCTCAAGGCAAGGGGTCGAAAGGAGAGAACTCTTAGGCAATCAGACGCCTTCGGACAGAGACTAACCCATAAGGACAAATAGAAGGTGGAGGAGCGCCGACGAGGACCAGGAGGCCGGAGCCTCGAACAGGCCAAGACTTAACTAGGACTCTACCCAGCAGCTTCTAAGCTCCACTTCCACCCCGATAAAGAGAGTTGGGAGTCTCTCCTCTCTCTCTCTCTTGACCGCTTGTAATCCCTACTACAAGTTTGATCATCAATGGTGCCGGTAGCATAAGCCATCAATGACTGGAAGTAGGGACGTTCTGCCCAAACTAGTATAAACCTTGCGCCCTCCGCGCACACCCTCTGGAGCCTAGACCTGTGCAATAAATTTACTTGTTGGAGCGAGGTACGAAACACCGATAGTGTAGTGCTAACTTCAGCAAGGAAAAATAAACTGGACCTAATTCTCTCTATCAACACTAACTACCTATAGTTCAAAGATGAAGATGAAGAAATGTATTTCATTCTCTTCATCAACACTAGTATTATTGCATCGATGTATATACATATCTTGAGAGAGCACATCTTATATAACAGGACAAGAACAAAAAATAGTTACGACAGCTAAAGTTTTCGATAATTGATGTTGGTTGCTTTTGCCAACAAAGTATTTTGGACACTCGAATTCACCGCTTGGGAAGATCTCAACAAATTTTGCAGTGGCTTGTACAGTAGACATTTCTGCAAATACCAATATATGCAGAGTAATCTTCCTTTCTATTTGTGTTCAACATTTTGTTATGGTAGCATGGCATATGACACAACTTTTCATCACTTCTCTATTCTTTTACAGTAGTTTCGTGCGTCGTGTGTCGCGCCTCACGTGTAAAGCATGTAGATCTGCTTCACTCTCTGCCCACCTATCAATAGGCCATAACACTATAGATGGGTCGTGAGAAACTGCACAAGCCCAACAAAATAAAGTGTAATATTTGTTATTATCAATTTAATATTTGAAGGACCATATGTTCACTTTAATATTAAATTTATTTCTATGGGTATCAAATATAATTGTGTGTCGTCGCAACGTATGAGCATTGTACTGGAACAACTATAAAGCACAAGCTTTGTTGTTTCTGGGATTTGAACCCAGGTCGTTCATTCCTGTTGGGGGCCATCTATGTCGAAGATCACTCGCTTAACCTTTTGCTTCAGCATGAGCAAGTGTAATTCAGGAGCATTTCTACTGATGGACGAAGCAAACCTTCAGCCAGAAAAGCGTGCACAGAAGCTTCGCCCATGCTTGCAAGTGGAAACAGTGCTAGCTAAAGTCGATACCTTCAGCGACAACAGAGGAAATAAGTTCTCGTGTGTTATTCCATATGTCTCTTCGTGTCACATTTCACTTATAATGTTTGCGATGGTATAAAACCTTCGTCTTCTGTATTCATACTCCGAAGGAGTATCAACCCCAAGACGAAGGTTTTTATAACGTTTCAACTAGATTTTAAGTACCTTCAGAGGACTGAAATCAAACATCCGACAGTTCCAGCTTTTATTATACGTTTAAACCTTTGTCCTCACATGATTACACCAAAGGTGTATTGTCTCGAGGACGAAGGTTCTCATTTCTCAATTTTGTGTTACCTTGTTTTTTATTCCATGCAGCAATTCAAAACAAGTGACCAACATTGGCGTCCACCTCCGGTGATCCTACGACCATGATGAGTTTCATCGCGATGAAGAATATGGCAAGCCATCGAGCTTCGTCGGGTTCCATGGAGAAGCTTATTCTCCCCATCACTGGGGCTCAAGCTTTGAACCCAGCAATAAAAAGTAGAAAAAAGAGGCCTAGAGAAGGGTGCAGCATGTAGGTGTCCAAGGACCCTACATCAGGACCAAATGGTCCCATATCCCTATTACCTTCTCTCAGGATGATCTTCGTCTCAACGATTACCCGCACAGAGATACCATGGTTATCTCTTGTGTAATAAAAGGTTTCGTAGTACACAATGTTTTGGTTGACACAGGATGTGTTGCAGACATCATATTTGTCAAGGCTTTCAGGAAAATGCAGGAGCCCGAAGATAAACTCCAAGACTCAGCTTTTCCTCTCTGTGGCTTCGGAGGACAGTAAGTAATGGCTTTGGGGTAGCTAATCATGCCCGTCACCTTCGGCTAGGTCAATAACACAAGAACAGAAGATGTAATGTTTGATGTCATTGATATGGAATTCCCATATAACGCCATCATTAGAAGGGGAACTCTCAATGTCTTCGAAGTAGTTTTGCATTCACCTTATCTTTGCATGAAGATACCCAACAATCAAAGGGTGATATCAGTTTATGGCAGCCAAGAGGCAGCAAGAAGGGCAGAAGGGGCCCTACAAGAGCCAAAAATCGTTGACAACATTGATGAAGACGAAGGGCGAATCCAAGATTCTGAAAAGCTAGTAAAAGAAAAAGGCATCTTTGGTGGATCAGTCGAAACTCATACTTCTTTGTGATGATGTCGCATAGTAAAGGGTATTCTTCAGCAACCAGCTAACTTCAGAGCAAGAGTCCAATCTACGAAGGTTCCTATTTTATAACAAAGATGTCTTTGCCTGGTCAGCAAATGATCTATGGGTAGTGGTTAAAATTATAATAGAGCATGCTCTGAATGTGGACCAAAGTGTTAGGCCACGCAAGTAAGAAGTTCATAAGATTTCCTAAGGTAAGGCCAAAGGTGCAAAAGCCGAAGTCAAAAGATTGCTCAGTGCTGGAGTCATAAGAGAAGTGGCATACCCGGAATGGTTGGCCAATACAGTCATGGTCAAGAAATACAACGGCAAGTGGAGAATGTGTATTGATTTCACAGATCTCAACAAGACATGCCCGAAGGATGAGTTCCCAGTTCCCACTACCAAGAATTGACTCACTAGTGGATGCAGCTGCAACTTCGGAGCTCATAAGTCTACTCAATTGCTATTCAGGGTATCACCAAATATGGATGAGAAAAGAAGATGAGTGAATAATAGTTTCATAACCCTAGTGGAACTTATGGCTATCTTCGGATGCCTGAGGGTCTTAAGAATGCTGGTGGGAGCTTTAGCAGAATGACAACCAAGGTGTTGAGTTCACAGCTAGGTAGGAATGTCTTAACTTATGTTGATGACATTATAGTTGAAAGGGAATTGTGCTCTTCGGCCATTTCTATATTTTTTTAGTGATTAAATGAACAACACATTATGTTCAGACTAACATGATGTATGGGCAAAGGTATATTAAGCAAATTGAGCTCGAAAAAGGACATAGTGAAAATCTATATGGACCGAGTAAAAAGGTAAGCTCTGGACACTTAGTCAATTGTTTTGTGTGCTAATCATATTTGTCTAAGTGCCAAGGACTTCATGAAGTCAAGTCAAAAGGTGCAAATGAAAACAAGAAAGAAAAAGGAAAAAGGTCTGCTAGACCACGTAGCACCGGACAGTCCGGTGCACGGTCCGACCAACTGTTTGCTGTCAGGAATTCTAGCCTGCGTCGGCTATAATTCACCAGACCGTCTATGCGAGGCGCTGGACATTCTGGTGTGCCAGCCATCAATGGCTAGCTGCCACGTCGGCCAAGGGCCAACGGTCAACTGGAGCACCTGATAGTCTAGTGCCCCCACCAGACGGTCCAGTGCCCCCCAGAACAGGAAACCAGCCAATCAGGGATTTCTCTCTCACACTTCACTTATATAATTGCTATAAGTTCAATACTCACTTTGTGAAAGAAATTAAGTGAAGAAGTCTTCTGCTCGCTCTCCCTTCATTCACACTTGGCTCTTGTTATATCAATCCAATATTAGACCAAGTTTGTTTTGTTGAGCTATTTTTTTACAGGATCACCTATTCAACCCCCCCTCTAGGTGCTCTCAATTGGTATCGAAGTCGTTCTCTTCATCAAGGGCTCACCAATCGAAGAGATGGATCCTAAGGGCAAGCGGATGGTGCTTAATGACAAGGAGAAGGAAACCCTCAAAATCGATGAGCCGAAAGGTGACAAGCCCACTGACTCAGGCTCAAATAACGAGAGAAAGGACGGGAAGAAGAAAAGGCGCATCAAGAATATTATCTACTACGACAGCGACGCCTGCTCTTCTTCACCAAGGGACGACGACGATGAACACTCCTCGTCAAAAAAGAAAACGGTTAATCAAAACTATTCTTTTGATTACTCTCGTATTCCCTACAATTCAAATGCACATTTGTTGTATATTCCACTTGGTAACCCTCCCCCCACTTTGATGGAGACGACTACTCTTTTTGGAGTCATAAAATGTGTAGTCATTTATTTTCTCTCCGTCCTAGCACTTTGGAAATAGTGGAAAATGGAATGCATTTTGATAGTAGCGATAATCTCGTATTTATTAACGAGCAAATTCATAAGAATGCACAGGCTACTACTGTGTTGTTAGCATCTCTATGCAGGGATGAGTACAATAAAGTCAGCGGTTTGGACAATACCAAGAAAATATGGGATACCCTCAAAATCTCATGAGGGTAACGACGCCACCATGATCACAAAGATGGAATTGGTGGAAGGAGAACTGGGAAAGTTCACCATGAAATGGGGAGAGGAGCCAACTGAAACCTACAATAGGCTCAAGACCCTAGTGAACAAGATCCGGAGCTATGGGAGTACAAGATGGACGGATCAAGATGTCGTTCGACTCATGCTAAGGTCATTTACCGTTATTGATCCTCATCTTGTAAATCTTATTCGTGAGAATCCTAGGTACACCAAGATGACACCCGAGGAAATTCTCGGAAAATTCATAAGCGGGCGCATGATGGTCAAAGAGGCAAGGTACGTTGATGATATTTCCAACGGACCACTTCCTCTCTACGAGCCGCAGTCTGTTGCTCTCAAAGCAACAAACAGTAAGGAGGCACTACCTAACAAGGTGGCACAAGTGGAGGCTGCCGGGCTCAACGAGGAAGAAATGTCACTTGTGATTAAGTGTTTCAAGACCACATTAAAAGGACGCAAGGAGTACCCCAACAAGAATAAATCAAGGGGGAAGCATCCGTGCTTCAAGTGCGGTAAGTCTGGTAATTTTATTGCACAATGTCTCGATAATGAAAATGACCAGGGACAAGAAAAGAAATGGAAGAACAAGAAGAAAAAGAACTACCGGAAGGCAAAGGGCGGGGTTTACATCGGCAAGGAGTGGTACTCGGACTCCTCTTCATCTGACTCCGACGATGAGGGACTTGCTGCCTCAGCCTTCGACAAGTCCTCCCTCTTCCCCAACGAGCATCACAGATGCCTCATGGCTAAGGAGAAGAACGTACGTACATGAGATACCCCTAAGTACACTTCTTCTAGTGATGAGGAATCTGATGATGATGTAGACTATAGTGATCTCTTTAAGGGTTTAGATAGATCTAAAGTAGATAAAATCAATGAATTAATTGATGTCCTTAATGAGAAGGATAGGTTGTTAGAAAAACAAGAAGATATTCTTTATGAAGAACATGATAAACTTGTAAATGTTCTAAAATCTCTTGCTTTAGAAACTAAGAAAAATGAAATATTGTCTTCTGAATTGTCTTCTTGCCATGAGTATATTTCTAGCCTTAAGAGATCAAATGCTGATTTAAATGCTAGAATAGAAAAAATAGATATTGCTAGTTCATATGTGGAGCAAGTTTCTATTTGCAATAGATGTAAAGATTTTGATGTTCATGTTTGCAATAATCATGCTTCCACTATCTCTAAGTTGAATGATGAAATTGCAAATCTTAATGCTAAACTTAAAACTTGCAAGAATGAGTGTGATAAAATAAAATTTGCAAGGGATGCCTACACCATTGGTAAACATCCCTCCATTAAGGATGGACTTGGTTTCCAAAAGGGAACCAAGAACATAACAAGCCAAAGGACTTCCAATCTCATCAAGAAGAAAGGGAAGGCACCTATGGCTAGTAGCTCTCATTCTTTTCATGACAAAAAGAACCATGCTTATTTGTATGCTCATGTTAAGAATGCCACTATTGTTGCTCATCATGATGACTGCTGTTGGGGACTTGTTCTCAAATGCTATAAGTTACGAACAAGGCAACATAAAATGTTAAATGTTAATGTCCTTCGTCCTTCGAAGCATTATTTCCCTTAGGATATAACGATCTTCGGACGAAGGTTATGAAGGACATACCTTCATAAGCATGACATGTATAAACAGAAGATGAATATTATGAAACATATGAAAACAACATAAACAATTATATAACATCATAATATAAATATCCATTACTAAATAATCATGAGTACATGAGAGTAATATCAAATTACATCTATACCTTGAGCTTGACAGAAGACCAAGGTAAAAATGAGATGCCAAAAGCGTGAACAGTACGGGGGTACTGTTCACCTATTTATAGGCACAGGGCGCAGCCTATGTGAATTTACATTCATATCCTCTACAAATGATCACAATCATAACACAGGTTATCATGGGCCGATTGGTCATTTCATCTTTAAGTCGGTGCATCTGGAAGTACGCTACGAAGCTCCCTGATTGGTAGCTTCGGCATTGTTCCTGTTCTGGCCTTCCAAAGGTGTTTCTTCTTATGGGACCTTCGGCGACGAAGCAGACCCCCAACAGTAGCCCCTTCACGGTGCCAGATCGTTTTTCGTAACGAGCTTGACCCGTGAAAAATTCTCTTAGGCTTCAGAATGTCGAAGCTCCGAAAAACACCTTCCCTGAGCTTGTTGTCGAGAAACGATTCAAATATTCCGAGTGTAAGGTGGTCCCACCATACGACGGGTACGCACGATCTGGTGATTCGCCTTCTCGCACACTATGGTCCACCGTTCAGTGGGTGCGGGCGACTGTTCAGCGGGTGCGAACGACTTGACGATTTACCTTCCCACCTGCAGCACTATATAAATAGACAGGTAGGTGTGAAGTTACCACAACATTTACTACTATTGCACTATTGTGCTGCCAAAAAATTTGACCACAGCCGAAGCTTATTCACTATATTCTCAATCAAAGCATCGTTTTGCTTTAGCTTCATCACAAGAGGGAGCTTCGACAAAGACAAAAAGTAATCAACTTTGTCAAAACGCAAGAAATTCAGCATCAAATGGCCAGAGTGTGTTCAACAGCTAGGGTTACACGCGACGGAGAGGAGGCCGTAGCAGCTGAGACTGCCCCAATCTCCGAAGTAATGAGGCAGTCGGGACTGGTTGTGACAGAGGGCGCCTCTGACGATGGTGCACCTGCTGCCGAAGCTGAACAAGCAGATATTGAAGAGGGTGAGGCTGAAGAAGAAGAGATAGATTATTCTGTCATGCCATCTAAACCCAGCCACCTGGAATTTGGAAAGTCTACTGTCTCCGAGGCCGATATGCCCATGATGACAAAGCTAGGCTACTTCGGGGAAGCCAAGAAGAAGCTGATTCGTTTTGGCGGAGAAGAAATCACTCTGAAGCCAGAAAATGATGAGGTGGTAGTTTTTAAGAGCTTCTTCAAAGCAGGGTTGAGGTTTCCTCTGCAAGGAATGATTGCGGATGTTTTGGAAAATTTCGAAATTTATCTTCATCAGCTGACTCCTAATGCTATCGTTAGGCTCAGCGTCTTTATCTGGGATCTTCGAAGCCAAGGAGTGGAGCCGCTTGCCGAAGCCTTTTGCCGGGTGCACGAACTTCACTATCAAACGAAGGCTAGAGAAGATGGATTGCACGAGAATTTCGGCTGCTATAATTTTGCCTACCGCAAAGACATGAAGACACCGGTGGTTAGCTACCGCACCAAATGGCCAACCGGTTGGAAAACTGAGTGGTTTTATGTTAAGGTTGATGAGAAAAAGGAGAAGCTGGTTCAGAGCCCCCTGGAGCTAACCTTTGGGTTAACTAGGCCTCAGTGTCGCATGACACCGGGGACATCATGCCCAGATGTTGTGGGCGAATTTAGAGTTGTGTCCGAGCATATCAGTACTAGGGATTTGGTTTAGGAATACTTAGCCAATAGAGTATTCCCAACGTTAAAGGAATGGAGTATGCCGAAGCTTAAAGGAGAGAAGAAAAAGAATGAACTTGTTCGACTGCCCTATCATTTTAAGTTCAAGAAACACTTAAAAGAACCCTGGCAAGAATGGTTGGATACGATTGAAGTTATGTGCAATGAAATCTTGGGCAATTATACGAAGAAAGAAGATCAATTGATGACGGCAGCCTTCGGCACCCGACCGAAACGAAGGCTGAACCGAGTAATGGATGCTCTGAAATTTGAATATCCAGACTATGAACGGTTGAGCAAAGGTGCCGAAGGGCCAAAACGGAAAAGAGCTGTCAGTGTTATGCAAAGACAAGCTACCAGAATGATAAAAGAAGATGAAAATTTAGCAAAGAAAAAATCCAGTCCTGAGCCGAAGGTGGCCGTTTCGAAGAAAAGAAAAGCTACAGCTCCGAAGCCAAAAGCTGATTTAGAAGAAGAAATTCCCTTAACACCTTCTGCCACTAACGCGGAAGAAATTTTAAAGGTAATGATCGAATCTCTACCTAATAAGCTAAGTTCGCTGGGACCGGAACTGATGAAGCTTTTACAGAAGAAGGAGCCTTCGGTTGCCGAGAAGACCGCTGAGCCAAAAAGCGAAGGATTATTACTGTCATTGAGGCTATTGAAGAAACACCACCGTCGGCCTCAGCGCCGAAAACAACAACAGCCGAAGCTGCTCCTGCCGAAGCTTCTACTTCCAAAGCTGCAGCAGCCGAAGTCACAAATTTGGAAAACACACTTTCTGTCATTGATGAAATGATTTTGAATATGGCTGAGGAAGAAACTGCTGCAGCTGCTGAGAAAACCCCGGCTGCAGTGCCTGAAAAAAGGGAGAAGATGCCTGGAAAAGAGAAGGAGCCTGCCGAAGATGCTTCGGAAGAAGGAAATTTCAACTTTCAAAACATAATTGGGCAATAGTTGTCTAAGACTAAAAAAGAAGAGCTGAGGGACTATGTTATATCTTGCGGCTATAAACCAGGAGCATTGCTCTTTGGTGGTGTTGCCGAAGAGAGCTTAGGATGCCTCCGGGACCGGGTTGTGGCGAAGGTTGTCAGCACTCTATCAAAAAGTGTTGGTTTCCCGAAGCTCGAAGCCGATCTCAGCAGATACGGATAGCAGCATATCGCTGGTAGCTTGTTTTATTCTAACTTTAACGTAAAATTCTTTCCTTAACTTTTTTATTGTTTTGATATGAAGATTGTTGGGGGCCTTCGGCTTCCGAAGGTCCTCAAAAACATGATTTGACATTTTTTTCCAAGTGAAATATGTGAACAAGTATCTTCAGATTCGGATCATGAGCATACAGAGCATGGTTAAGACGAAGCTTGAGCCAGACGAAAGATGATTATGATGAAGGACAAGGTGATCACGAAGCTGTGCGCAGAAAAGCTTCGGCATGACAGCAGAAAAGGGGAACCGACTTAAAGATGAAAAGGCAAATTAGACCTCGAAGGATTACTATAGAGTTATTAGCAAATGTAAAGGGCATGAATGTAATTTTACATGGGCTGCGTCCCTTGCCTATAAATAGATGAACAGTACCCCCGTACTGTTCACGCTGACTTGGCATTCGCTTTTTGCATCACGCTTGTACCCTTACTTTCCGTCAAACCGAAGGTACATTTATAATTTGTTATTCTAAATATGGTAATGCAAATAAAAATAAGTTGATGATAATGTTTATATTATTTTTCGTATTTCATATATGAATTCTTCCTTACCATTTATTGTGCTAACGAAGGTTTTCCCTTCACAACCTTCATCCGGAATTCATTATATCCGAAGGGACATAATGTCTTGAAGGACGAAGGATTTTAATATTTAACATTTTTTATGTTGCCTTGTTCTTAACTCTTAGCATTTGAGAACAAGTCCCCAACATTGGCGCCCACCTCCGGTGAACTCACTTCCACTTTTTGAGTTTCGAACACCTTCGGAAAGCATAGACCTTCGTCATGCCGCCGAAGAAAGCTTCAGCAACAGGGGCTGCAGCTTTGCAACCGCTGGACCCCAACCAGGAGACCCTCTCTCTTCGGGAGGCCCGAAGCCAGAAGAGGAAGGCCACCAGTCCAACGCCTCAGGAGGACGAATTAGATCAATAAATCAGAGATATGGAAATGCTCCATCAACAGGTGCTAAGGAAGAAGGAAAAGATGGCTAGGCTAGCTGACCTGCAAAGGCAGATAGACGAAGCCTCTGAAGAAGTTCGCCATCTTACACAAGATGAGCAGAACCGAAGGCCTCAGCACAGAGAGCTTCATCAGGAGGGCTTCTTCAATGAAGATGACTGGTATGAGAATTTCCATTATGGAAATTTTGCTTTTGATGATGCTTCTCCTCTGTCAGCTGAACTGCAGGCTACACCCTGGCCTCCGTCCTACAAACCACCTCAACTACCCATGTACGATGGCCATTCAGATCCGAAGCAGTTTCTGATGAGTTACGAAGCAACAATATCTTCATATGGTGGCAATACTGCAGTCATGGCAAAATCTTTCGTCATAGCAGTCAAGAGTGTTGCACAAACCTGGTACTCCTCCCTTCGGCCAGGAACAATCACATCATGGCAGAAGCTGAAGGATATGCTGATCACCAGTTTTCAAGGATTTCAAATGAAGCCGGTCATTGCTCAAGCCTTATTCTAGTGCACCCAGGATCATGAGGAATATCTTCAGGCGTATGCCCGAAGATTCTTACGCCTGAGGGCACAAGCGCCAACTGTGCCCAATGAAATTGTCATTGAGGCCATGATCAAGGGGCTTCGGCCGGGACCTTCAGTCCAGTACTTTGCCAGGAAATCCCCTCAGACTCTGGAGAAGTTGCTTCAGAAGATGGATGAATACATCCGCGCCGACAATGACTTTCGACAGAGAAGGGAGGAAGCTTACAGATTCTCCGAAATAGCCAGGGGCTTCGGAGGGAGGTTTCATCCTAGACATGTCAGATCGATTCATTCCACCCAGAATGATGACAGGGGAAGCCAGCAGCAGAGGCCGCAATATTCCTCCCAGGCTTCCCAGGCTTTGGGGCAGCAGCAGAGTTATCCTCGGCCTCCAGCTCCAAGGGGCAGAGGTGCCAGGGGCTTCGGAGGAAGATTTGGGGATCAGTCAAGGAAAATATATTGCTTATTTTGTGGTGAAGACAAGGGCCACACCACCAGGATGTGCCATGTCACCATCCAGAAACAAAAAGAAATAGAAGAAGCTGCAGCCCAACAGACTCAGCCGAAGCAAGTCATGCATACTGCTTCGTACCACTCGCCCTATATCCCAGAGTATGTGGGTAACCACCCTGCAGCTTCTGTTGCTTCGGCAAGTCAATCTCATGCATCTTGGCAACAGCTTCCACCTCCACCACCAATGCAACGAGGCCAGCAGCCAGAAGGGAGTCAGCACACTCAACACCAACGAGACTTCACAGAAGAGTCCGAAGCTCGCACAGTCAATAGTACTGTGCCAGAATCGAAGCACATTTATTGACAAATATCCTACCTCCACAGCAGTTTTTGCATCCAATATCATTTTCTTTTTAATAAGGAACAATTATTGAAAGTTTAAATGTTTTCATTGTCGTTTTCAATTTCTTGTAATAGCTTCGACTTTCCTATAGTACAAGTATACCTTCTCCACAGAATAACGGAGTCCAAAAATGTTGCCGAAGCATAAGAACCTATGGTTACTGGGTGAATCTTCGAAATAACAAAAAGTCGTTCCTAAGGGAGCGCAGCGTAAGTTTTCTGCTCAAAAGTCGTTCCGAAGGGAATGCAGAGCTTACAGCGAAAAATAAACGCTGATTCCGCTGAAAGTAAAAGGCGAAGAAGCTCCTAAGGGAGGCTTACAGCGAAAAATAAACGCTGATTTCGCTGAAAGTAAAAGGCGAAGAAGCTCCTAAGGGAGGCTTACAGCGAAAAATAAACGCTGATTCCGTTGAAAGTAAAAGGCGAAGAAGCTCCTAAGGGAGGCTTACAGCGAAAAATAAACGCTGATTGCGCTGAAAGTAAAAGGCGAAGAAGCTCCTAAGGGAGGCTTGCAGTGAAAAAACGTCGATCTTCGGCAAATATCATTTTGCATAACATCACATCATTACATCATTTGCATAGCATAACATCATACATCATATTGCATCAACGACGCAAGAAGGGGGTCTCAGTATTGATATTCGAAGATTGTTTCGAAGAAATAGTGACAGGGCACAAAAAATAGCTATTGAGGAATTATACCTTCGCCAAACTCTGAAATGAAAAGATCTATTGATTATTGATTTTACGAGGATTGGTTGCTGATTTTATGAGAACACGGATATTATTTACGAAGCATGAAAAGAAGGGAAGGTGTTTTTTCGCCGAAGGCTCAAAAACGGTATGTATATGAAGTTTCATGCATCGTAAAGAATAGAACCATAAATAGCTAATATATTACATTCAAAGTTACAAAATATTACACATGTTTCCCAACAAACATTACATTCTAAATGTTTTTACAACAGCATCTAATCTTCCCTTAGAACTACTTCTGCAGCTTCTTTTAGTAGCTGATCAACAACTTTATCCAAGATGGCTTCGGCCATTTTCCTAATTTCGTCGTCCCACTTCGCGTGGGGGTCCGCAGATGGCTTGGCAGGTTGTGAGGGAGAAGATACGGCTATATTACTATTACAAACCGTAAACAAGTTCGAAATCAAAAAGTTACAATAAAGAGCCAAAAACCACTAGTCAATACCTATTTGCCCTTCGAGCTCCGCACTTTTCTCAGTGGTCTCTGCTACTTTTCTAGCGTCATGAATGCCTTTTTCGCTTTTTCGTATAATTTCTTGGGCCATTTCCCGGCCACCATTGTCCCAAATGTCGGTGAAAAAATTTCCACCGACCAGGCTCGCTTCGGCCGATGGGTCTTTTATATCTTCAGAGGATAAGGCGGCTTCGGATTGTGCCAAGAATTTCACATGGTCACAACCTTTCCTCTCAAAAACAGTAGCAATCCCCCTGGCACCCGAAAAGGCACATATGTCTCCACGACTATTCAAAATTTCTTCAAAAGCTTCAGCTTCGTGGCTGATCCATCCAATTGGGCCTTCGGGTTCACCCCTTACGAAGTTCTCCTCACTTGAAAATGCGCCAACGCTGGCGAAGCTGGTTCTTATTTTCTTAACACATTCTATGGATTTTTCATAGCACTTTTTCTTGGATGCACGAAGCTCTTCAACGCTTTTTTCCAAATGATTTGCCCATTGTTCACTAATTTCTCGTTTTGTTTCTTCAAGTGTGCGTTCTTCTTTAGCTTTGGCTAGTTGCTTCCGAAGATCTTCAATTTCACGCTTCTGAGCCTCAGCTTGAGCTTTGAAAGTAGCTTCGTCTTCTTTTATTCTATTCACCAATGAGTGTAATATTTTATCTTTTTCTATACCTTCGTTCCTTAGTTCAATTACTTCGGAACGAAGGTTGCTTAGGGCCATAACACACCCTTCGTCTTCAGCATCTTTTTGAGCCCTGAGGGCATTGCTAAGTATAAGGCCCTGCAAAAAATTTTGTTGTGTGTGTGTCAATAAGTTTAAGCAAATGAAAAATTTTGATTTCAAGAAATAATACAAAGACCACATTTTCGCACCTTTAAGCTATTGTACGCCAAGCTGTCGGCCAGCTCGTCTTTTGATAACACCGAGAGCCCGTCTTCTAATGTTGGAAATCCGAAGCTCTTGCTCACCTCCCGACAGACAGAAATCTCCTTGCTGTCAGGGAGACAATACAAGAAGTCTTCTTCTCCGCTGCCGTTGAATATCAATGCCCCCTTTGGATATTTCAGTTTTTGGGCATAAAACTGAGCCTCTTGCTTTTCTTTTTCAGTCAACTTTTTCCCCGAAGCATGTCGTAAAACATAATCGAAAGTATCGGAAAATGCTTCGGGGGCGGCAATGCCAGTTTCTTCAGCCAAAATTTGTTCTGTTGTTTCTGTTTCTTCGGCTTCCAAGGATTTCACCTTGGCGGGCTTTGAAGGCTCAGCTTCAGTCTTAGCTTGGTGCTTTGAAGCTTCGGCACCAAAGGTTTCAATTTGCACTTCGGAAGTTTCAACAATTTTCTTCGGAGTAGTGCTTGAAGATTTTATTGTCTCCAAAACATCCAGTACATTAACCATCCTTTTTCTTTTGGGGGTCATTGCTGGACCCTTTTTGCTTTGTGGTGCTTCAACTTTTGCTGAAGGACTTAAAATTTCATATGTCCTTGTTTCTGTAGCCTTCGGTTCTTCTATTTTCTCTATTTCCGGCATTATGGCTGACTCTTCAACATTCGGAAGGGGGGTCGGCTCCTTGGCTTCGGTGGCCGAAGAGGTCTCACCGACATTCTCAGACACTGTGGCCGGTTCAATATAGTGTGGCCGATGTGTGAGAACCTTCATCTTTTTCCTCTTCGGCGCCGGCTCGCTAGGAGCGGCTGAAGCAATTTCCTTCGCAGAAGATGTATTCTTTCTTTTTTGACCCCGTGTTGGATAACGGTAGTCGGGGTAGACAAACCCAATTGCATCAAATACTCGGTTGAGTCTCTTCTTCTTTCGGCCTCCGAAGGCCGCTGATAGTGCAGTGTCTTCGGCCTTCGAGTATGATCCAAGCAGTTCATCACTTATGGCCTCAATACTTTTCAGCCAGTCATCATCTGGCTCGACGAACTTATCTCCGTATTTGAATGTGTATTTTAGCCTAACTAGTCCACCTTCGTCAGGTTCCCTGACGGTTTCCTTCGGCATTTCCCACTTTTCTGCAAGTGGCCATACTCTGAAGGCAATGTGTTCTTGGATCAAATCCCTTGTCCCAATAAAAGAGCAAACCACACCGAAGGCTCTCTGGCATTCTTCGGCTGCTTCATCCATTTCCACCTTCGGCCTCCAGAGGCCGAAGCGTTGCCAGATAGGGCGCATAATGATATCTTTAATATCTTCCCGTGTTTTCAAATCATTCTTCACATAAAACCACTCCGTCATCCAGTCGTCGGGCCATCTCTTTCGAAAGGTTGGCACGGGACAGCTTGACCCAGACCGGGCACCAAAGCTGTAGCAGCCAAAATTGTTGTGATACTGCTCTTTACCCCAGGGTTTTGTCTCATACAATAGCTCATGTATGTTGCAGAAACTTTTTGCATTTGGTTCTAAACCTTGGCTCCTCACGGCCCAGACGAAGATGCCCATCCTTATGATTGCTTCGGGAGTAATTTGATGAAGGTAGATTTCAAATATCTTCAGTACTTCCACGACAAAACTGCTCAAGGGAAACCGCAGTCCAGCCTTTAAGAAGCTTCGAAATATCACGACTTCATTCTCCTCGGGAGTCGGACAAGTTTTCTCTCCTTCATCAGCCCTCACAATAGACAAGTCCCGAAAATATCTACCCCTCATATTCACAAGATGGCTTTGTTTAATACTTGATTTCCCAAAAACCGCATGGCTTGGTCGCCAAGGTCGATCTTCGGAATCCTCACCACCACTATCCACATCATAACTGTCACTGTCACCAGTGTCTTCAGGTAAACCCTCTAAAATCTCCCTAGTAATCTTCTCTGTATTTGTCTTTGCTATTGATTGAAGAAAGCCAAGATGCATCTCCTCAGAAAGGCTCAGCTTCGATTCAGCAACAGCTTTCTTATCTTCAGACATTTTCGAAAATGTTGAGAAAGTGCTCTCGAAACCGAAGCTTAAAAATTTAAAAAGCCAAGCAAGTGTTGTTGCGCAAGGGCTAAAAGTCGAGTGAGCAAGAGCAGATAGCAAGAAAGTGTGCCAAATGAACTCGTGGTGAGCTCTTATTTATACACCTAGTGCGTTAAAAACTGGAGGGTCCCGCTTGTCAATGACTGTTGCTATTCTAGCAAAGGGAAGGTGTTTTTTCGGACCTTCGGCTTAAGGCCTTCGTCCATATCGCGATATGAATTTATCACTAATAAATTAATATTGTGAGGGGCTACTGTTGGGGGCCTTCGGCTTCCGAAGGTCCTCAAAAACATGATTTGACAATGTTTTCCAAGTGAAATATGTGAACAAGTATCTTCAGATTTGGATCATGAGCATACAGAGCATGGTTAAGACGAAGCTTGAGCTAGACGAAAGATGATTATGACGAAGGACAAGGTGATCACGAAGTTGTGCGCAGGAAAGCTTCGGCATGACAACAGAAAAGGGGAACCGACTTAAAGATGAAAAGGCAAATTAGACCTCGAAGGATTACTATAGAGTTATTAGCAAATGTAAAGGGCATGAATGTAATTTTACATGGGCTGTGTCCCTTGCCTATAAATAGGTGAACAATACCCCGTACTGTTCACGCTGACTTGGCATTCGCTTTTTGCATCACGCTTGTACCCTTACTTTCCGTCAAACCGAAGGTACATTTATAATTTGTTATTCTAAATATGGTAATGCAAATAAAAATAAGTTGATGATAATGTTTATATTATTTTTCGTATTTCATATATGAATTCTTCCTTACCATTTATTGTGCTAACGAAGGTTTTCCCTTCACAACCTTCGTCCGGAATTCATTATATCCGAAGGGACATAATTTCTTGAAGGACGAAGGATTTTAATATTTAACATTTTTTAGGTTGCCTTGTTCTTAACTCTTAGCATTTGAGAACAAGTCCCCAACAAAGATGTTTTCTGATGAAGGTTATTTTGTTAGAGCTTACTATTAAGCAAAGCCTTGAGGATGCAACAAGACCTCGAGGACAAGAAAAACGAAGTTATAATTGAGGGCTTAGAAAGCAAGATTAAAGATCATGAAGTTGCCCTAGAAAAGGAAGACTTCGTGCTTCAAACAATGGAAGGTTCACTGGCAGAAGCTCAAGCCAAGATCGCCAGATTGAACAGTGAACTTTCCATGAAGTCAAAAAGCTTTGAGCAAGAGAAGAAAGATTTCGAAACAAAACTCGAACCTGAAGTTGAAAAAAGTTCAAATCTGCAGAAATCACTCAAAGATCTTCAAGAAAAATGTTTAGGCTTCGGCACCCGGTGCATTCAACGGCTGAAGCAGGTCTTCAACTCAGTTGGAGCTAGTTCCGAAAAGTTTAAACCTTCGGTTGAAGACCTGCCGGGCACATTTGATCATATTGAAGGTGAAGTTGATGCTCTCGACGAAGTTGTAGCTGGACATGGTGACTTTTGTGCTCTGCTAGCTTCTCGAGGCATAGCTGTTGCTTTCATGAAGGCTGGTTGTACACATGGAAACATTGTAAACAGACCAAACTTCAGCCTGTCACCAGCAGACTTAGATGACATCCCCGGCATGGCCCGAAGCATCAGAAACAGATTCGTTACTCAAATCTGGGCAAAGGGCGGGCGAAACATGGCTAGTGACGAAGCTCGAAGTCACCTTAAACCGGTAATAAACTCATACCTTGTGCTTACCTTTTCCTTGAAACTTGAATCTACTTTATAACGCTTTGATATGTACAGGATGACGAAGCTGAGGAGCAATGAGCCAAAGCTTGGCAAATGATCCGAAGCTTAGCGGATGATGATGAAGCCGAAAACCTTGCTATGAAAAAATTCTAGAAAAACTCTTGTATTATCCTTGTATATTATCCTTGTAAAGAATATTGTAATTTAAGAATCAGATACTACCCTGTAAATTTGTCCATACATTGTAATATATTTTTACCTTTCCGTCCATGTATGACCTGCTTTGATGTGGATGAAACTTGTATTTTTTGAGCCGAAGGCGAAAAACACCTTCCCTTCTTTTCATACACAACGAAGCATAAATCTGCTTCCTTTCCTTTCGCTGAAGCCTTATCCTTAGAGCCGAAGCAACTGTCTGTATCTGTATGATATGATGATGATGATGATCCTATGTATGTCTAAATGAATGTTTTATGAATGCAATAAATGATGTGATGTATTGTGCAAATGAATGTCCAGACACACACTTACGAAGCCACATCAAAACTCCTCATTCCCTTAGGAATGACTGAAATCTCTTTGCCGTTTTTTTCGGCTGCACCGCTTATTTTTCGGTCTAAGTTCTGCATCCCCTTAGGAACGTCTTTTGAACTTCTTCGACTTCTATTTCAGCGGTATTTTTCATGTTGACTTTTCGTGCTTCGCCTTATATTTCGGCGGTATTTGGCTCTGCATTCCCTTAGGAACGACTTTTGAGCAGAAAACTTATGTTGCGCTCCCTTAGGAACGACTTTTTGTAGCTTCGTCGTGCTCTGCATCCCCTTAGGGACGACTTTCGATCTTCTCCTTGTTCTCTTTTTTCTCTGCACTCGATGGTGCATGCTCAGATTTTACATTTTACATATTTCAGGGGATTTTGCTCTCATAGAGCTGAATAAAAAAGGAAAAATTACAAACTATGGCCCCATTAAAAACCTTTCTCCCCCTTTGGAAAGGAAAAGGGTGCCATAGGAAAAATGAAAAAGATTACATCAATTTATACATAATATCGTCGAAGCTCATCCGCATTCCAAGATCTAGGAATGTCGTTGCCGTCCATGTCCTTTAATCTGTAAGAATCGCGTCTTGATGAAGATACTACCAGAAAAGGTCCTTCCCACTTCAGCTGAAGCTTGCCTACTATGTCAGGGTTGGCTACTCTCCGAAGCACCAGATGTGAAAGTTGCCTAGAGGGGCGGTGAATAGGCAAGTTAAAACTTTTTCAACAAAAACTAGAAGCAAACTGGGTAAAACTGAATTGATCTCGAAATTCACCCAGTTAACTTTGGAAATGAGATGTTCTAAATGATCCACAGGGTTCAAAGTAGTAGATCAGAGAAGGGCACTTCTCAAAATCCACACACCAAAAAGATATAAACAATCTTCCACGGAATGGTGAGAGAACGAAGAACATGAACAAACACAATGAGCAAGAACACAAGAGACACAAGATTTATCCCGAGGTTCGGTCACACCACAAAAGGTGCCCTACTTCCTCGTTGAGGCGCCCACAAAGAGCCGGATCTCTTTCAACCCTAATCCTCCCTTTGCCGACCACAAAGGTCAAGCCCACACAATAATCTTTGCTCAAACGAGCGGGTAATGCAAACTTTCTTGTGGTCTTCCACAAGATTTGGAGACTCACAAGAGACACTTAGTCGTCTAGGAGCTAGAAGCTCCAAGAGTAATGAATCCACAAAGAACTCGATGTAGTACCAAAGCTCGAATGAAGAAGAAGAGCAAGAGAGATTTAGAGATGAAGCACAAAACTGCAGCTCTCAAGCTCACTCAAAGATTTCTCTCCAAAGATTTGAAATGGGAGAGGCAAGAGATGTGAGAGAGAGAGAGAGGGAGGTGTTTCTTGGGTTAGAAATGGAGTTCAAATCGTGCTCACTGCTGTGGGGAGAGAGGTAGGAGGTAGTATATATAGGTGGAGCTCAAAACTAGCCGTTGGGCAGATTTTTCTGCCTGAGACCGGTTGAACCGCCCCTGGCAGGCCTGGCAGCCTGTCTGCCAGTCTGACTGGCACACTGACGCGCAGACTGACCGCAGACTGGTCAAAGTTGACCAAAACCGGTTGAACCGCCCAGGGGGGCGGTTGAACCGCCCCTGACAGCTCCTGGCGACCTGTTTGCCAGTCTGAGTGGTAGACTGCAGATCAGAGGTCAGAGGGGTCAGAGACCAGCTGAACTGCCCCTCAGGACCAGTTCAATCGGTGTTGACCAGTGAGTTTAGGAGAGAAAACCCCAGCTCAACTGCCCGGAGGCAAGTTCAGCTGGTGTATGGTCAAAGAGGTTCACAGCTGAAGTTGAGTTCAGCTGAAGTTGAGAAATCTCAACTCAGCTGAAGTCAAGTTCAGCTGGAAAGCTCAGCTGCAGTTGAAGAAGTTCAGCTGCTTTTCAGCAAGAACACTCTAGGTTTCTCAATCCTAACCACGGTCAACCATAGAACGTTAAAGAGATTTTTGCTTTTCAAAAATAGCTTTTGAATAGAGAGGTTTGAGCTTTGGCAAACACCAACCTTCTTTTTGGATCCCCCTTTATAGTACGACGATTCCTATACTCAAGTTAAATAAAATATAATGAAGTAAACTCCTTGAGTCATTGGTGTCTCATGTGTGATTTCTCCATGGCATTGCTTCATAAGGATCACAAACATCTTTGTCTCACCTTTTGAAGCAAACTCAAATCAAACCCAGTGACTTGTACCATATCACCTTATATGAGTTCAAATCATGGCTTCAAGTCACCTTACTGATGCATCAACATGTTATAACTCTTCATAGCTGATTAGTTCATCGACTTAGTGCAAGTACTCTCTTCTTCACCTTAGCCATGGTACCTCGGTCTACAAGTCGTCGCTTGACCTTCACCTTCGCTTAGTTCCTCGAAGCCCTTTCCTTGCTATCTTCACCCTATCAAGCCATTCTTGAGTCACATCAAATTGAGCATCCATTGAGAGAATCATTCCTTCAATATTGTGAACCTTGCTTGAATGTCTTCTAGATATAATTGTCAAGATCAATCAAGCTCTAGTTTGATTCTCATAGAAGCATATATGGACTGACAGTAATATGGTCAAGCCAATTCACGATTCCTCATATCTTATTCTCTTTGGCTTGACCAATCCTCTAAATCACTTTGTCCTCTATTCTGGTCATATGTATGTAGTGATTTCTCAGGTCTTGTCCATATATTCAAACCAATATAGAGATCATATTATATCCATTTGCATTGTCTCATTGGTTATTTAACCTCGTGTTGAACCTTTGTTCACTGATCATTATACACTATTCAAGTATGTTCATCATACTGAATTTCCTGTTCAACACTTAGCAAACTCGTTAGACCTTTAAATGTGTTGTTATCCAAATCACCAAAACTCACAAAAGGGATGAATGCACTTTCAATCTCCCCCTTTTTGGTGATTGATGACAACACATTTAAAGCTTACATAAGATTTGATAAATAAGATTTTGAATCCTATGATATAGTTTCCTCCCCCTAAATATGTGCATTTCAGAAAATAACACTTTTGTACTCAAATGCCAAAAGCACATATTTAGGTCAAAGTATAGACAACTTATATCATACTATTCATAGGGTGCAGTGTGTCATAAAATAAACGTGATGCTCATGACATGGAATGCACTTATCAACTTTCTTCATCTTATGTTTTTCTTATGACTTCCCTTTTTTGTTAAAGCACATATTTAGGTCAAAGTATAGACAACTTATATCATACTATTCATAGGGTGCAGTGTGTCATAAAATAAATGTGATGCTCATGACATGGAATGCACTTATCAACTTTCTTTATCTTATGTTTTTCTTATGACTTCCCTTTTTTGTTAATTATTTCTCCCCTTTTTAAAAGTCTTCTAACACTTAGTTACATAAGACTAAAGGTAAGCTAAGCTTTAATGCACAATTTCTCCCCCTTTGTCATAAATCTCCAAAAAGGATACAAAGAATATAAAGGATAGAAATTATGATTAAGAGAGATGTGAACACACTATCATGAAAGGGATCCTTAGATGGCACAATGGTAATGGATAAGTGTCACAAGTGATGTACCTTTGCGTTTTACCTTTTCAAGGGGTTTCCAGACTTGTGTTGTATTTAGAGTTCATTTTGCAATCTCTTTGTTCCATGCCATATGGTCTTCATTATAATCATGAATTTCTATCTTAGCTTTTGATAGGCTTGACATTTCAAAGAGAAACTTATCCTCTTTAAACGATCAAGAGAAACTCATTCTCTTCAAAGAACTACACAAATTCACTAAAAGAAAATGTTAGTCTTTAAGGACACAAGATATAGAATGAGCTCCCCCTAAATGTATGCATCAAGTACTCGAATTACTTGTAACATGCACTTGATTCAATTAAGATTCTTAGAGGAGTTCATCATATATCTTGGTCAAGGCATAATTTATATGAAACAATTGAATTTATGCTAGAGAACACATATCATTCCCCAATAGAACTAATCCATGGGGTGACATGTGGTAAATATTTGATCATTTCCTTGGAACCACTCATCCTCATTTGATGTTCTCCAAGGTGTGAGACTACAAAACATGAACTTGAAGAAATCATTAGCCTCACAAGATATAGGCTAAACTCCCCCTCAATTTGTGCATGCAAGGGTACACAAAGTACACTTATGCACATTAACAATGCGAGGTTAAAGGAGATGTTTGCACTATATCTTGGTTTAACATAACATGCTTTACATAGATGATGAAAATTAAACCAATTAAAAGTTTAAGAACTAAAAGTATATCAATTGAAATCTTGGAGGGTAAAGCATGCTAATATGAACCTCAACCTCATAATGAAGGATATCATATAAATATGTCACTACATCTTCATTATTTGGTTGACAAAAAAAAATAACTCCCTTCTTGATTCACTGTGATCTCTTTTCTCTTTGTGATTTCATTCAACCAAGTGGTCTTGAACTTCATTCAATTTTTGTAGATTTTGAATCCATCTTGAAAGCTCTTGGAAGGACCTCGTTGTAACACTTAGAAAAGAGAGCATTAAAAACACAAGAGAGGGTTTCACAAATGATGATCCTTATATGTGGATGGCAAATGAATCATCATTATTGAAACCCAAAAGGATAGACTAAATTCTTTTAAATTAGTGCACACATATAGTTGATGTCAAAGTTATATGCACTATTGAACATTTTATATTGCAAGGAAATTAACCTATACTATGGTACATGTTGGGGACTTGTTCTCAAGTGCTAAGAATTAAGAACAAGGCAACATAGAAAATGTTAATCGTTAAAGTCCTTCGTCCTCCGAAGCATTATTTCCCTTAGGATATAATGGTTTACGGACGAAGGTTATGAAGGACGTACCTTCATGAATTCATTAAACAATGACGAAGGAGAAAATGTAAAGGATATAAAAGACAATATGAACGATTATTTATTATTATCAAACATAAACAGAAATATTATTGAATTACAAGTGTACCTTCAATCGAGAGGAGATGACAATACAAGCGTGACGCAAAAAGTGAATGCCAAGTCAGCGTGAACAGTACGGGGATACTGTTCACCTATTTATAGGCACGGGACACAGCCCTTACAAAATTACATTCATGCCCTTTACATTTGATAACAATTCTATAGTAGTCTATCGAGGTCTGAGTAGCCTTTTCATCTTTAAGTCGGTTCCACTCTTTGCTGTCACGCCGAAGCTTTCCTGCTCGCACCTTCGGCTCTGTATCAACCTTCGTATTATTCTGGTCTACTGTAATGCCGACTTTAGTCCGAGGATACCTGTTCACACATTATACTCCAGAAATACTGTTAAATCCTGTTTTTGAGGACCTTCGGATGCCGAAGGTCCCCAACAGTACATCCCACTAAGGATAGAAAACTAAAACAACTGAAGGAGAGGAAGTTTTCATACCTTGGCCTCTTATCAACTTCATCTTACTTTAGTTGAATAGTATCCTTTAAGCTTGTGATTTATCCAATGTAAAACAAGCACCATCTCTTAACATAGATTTTCTATGGATAAACTCAACATAAGAGATGGCATTAGTAGCACAAGCACTAGTTTCTTATTTAGCAACCCTTTATATGTGGGAGGCAAGCGAGTTGTTAAAATAGAGAAACCTCATAATATGGACTAAATTTCCTTGAACCCTCATGCACAATATATTTTGAATGACATGGATAATATGCATGGTTATTCAATGAAGTCTAAAGGGTTGACTTAATCCATGTTATGGTGAGTGTCTAATAAAGAAGAATCAAATCCAAATTAACTAGATAGAGAATACGTCACATATTTTTGGATTGTTCACCATATGATAATATTCATTCAACTTCCAATTAGACCTTTATTTCATAATCAACAACTGATGTATATCCTCAAGTGCTTCTTTTCCCTTAGTGGCTACACAAGTCACAAAAGAGATAAGATTTGAAAATAATTTGCACTTGAGATTCAGTTGTTACCACCCTTGCTACTATCTCCAAAGATGATTTATACATTCATTATCGAGCACCCAACTTGATCCATTGAAGGAGTGATCCTGCAAAACAAGTTTAAGCCTCATATCTTGGTACCCAATTTGAATTGGGTCCTTTGAGATTAGTAGTAAGAGCCTTGAGTACCCACACAATCCTTATTGTGGCCTTTCTCTTTGTGTAGGCACCCACATATACTTGACAACCATCTTACATGGTTTCAAGTCAATATTTAATCACATAGATAAAAACTAGAGTTAAGAATAGGAGCCTTTTCTCCTTTTATTAATACATCGTTGTGTTGCCTTCTTGATGACGAACCTACCTTGACATTGGGTGCACCTAGCTTATCAAGGTTAGTTGCACAAGCATTCATATCATAAAGACAAGTTATGCATATAATTTACAACTTAGTGATCCAATTCAATGTGAAGCATATGGATACCGATTGAAGTAGATTTCTAAGATATCAAAATATGGGTTTCCAAAATTTAGAGAGTATGGATCACTAATTGTACCTTTTACAGTTTAAGAACATATCCATGTTAGTGCATATGTGTGTGATGAATATCAACAAAAAGATTCTTATGCACTTTTAGAATTAACGATAAGGGAATTTTAAACTGCATCAAGAGTAGCTATTTAGAAAACAAAGATTACAATCCATATGAATGAGATACAGATTTACCATTTTGGATTGTCTTAGTATAGCTTACTCAAGTGAAACTTATTCTCTATGACACAAGATATATAATGTTCTCTCACTAGATATGTGCATCAAGTATTTGAATGACTTGCCACATGCACTTTTAATTCAGTTAAGAGTCTTATGAGGAGTAAATTACATATCATGGTCAAAGCATGACAAATTTGCAATGAATTAACTTATGCCTAAGAATACTTACCACCACATAGAATGTACCTTTTGTTATACCAATTTGGCAGATCTTACTATCTGTGGTGGTGTCACCTTAGTATTCTTCTTTTCATCATTTGTGGAGACTTCCTTCTTTGTTTTCTCTTTTCCTTTTAAAACTAGTCGATAAAACACTTTGAAAAGAGGTATTAGTAGTACAAGGAAGTATTTAATGAATGATGATATCTATATATGAATGGCAAACAAATCATCATTTATGAGACATAAAGGCATAAATTAAATTCCTTTTAAATTAATGCACATGGATGAGTGAATTAATAATATGCACCAATTTACAAATTTAATCCAAAAAGAATTTAACTTTCATATTGACATTTTTTTCATAAAATAGATTATTACCAATTGAAAGAATGCCACTTGAAAGGAACTATTATTGGTCACATACCAAATGAAACAGTAAAAGTCTGCAAAAATAAAGCTGAAAAGTACTGCAAAAGTGACCGAAAAAGTGCTGCAAAAGTTGAATGAAAAGTGCTGCAAAAGTTACTGAAAAGGTGCTACAAAAGTTGATCTGACGCCTGAAAAAGGTGCTGTCGCAGACTGAAAAAGGCATCTGAAAAAAGGGCTGACGCAGTCTGAAAAAATGGTCAGACTGGCCGGTCAAACTGTGCCAGACCGGTTCAACCGGTCCTGGACACCGGTTCAACCGGTTTCAGCCAGGGGGTTTCCTGGTGAATACCAGCCGAACTGAAGTTCAACTCAGAAGTTCAGCTGGTCTCCCCAGCTGAGCTAGAAAGTTCAGCTGGTCAGACCAGTTGAGCTTGGAATGAAAATTTTAAAATAATTTTCCACAATAAACCTCATTTCAAATTTTAAAATGTACGCATAGATTGAATGACACACTCCATTTGAGAAACACATTCTCAAGTTGTGATACTACATAAACACTTAGATAGAAACATTAGTCTCACAACTCTAGTCATATAGAGAATTCCCTTTTGATAAGTGCTTTAAAAATTTGAATTTCTTACTTAGCACTCTATTCATTTAAGAACATGGGATAATCCTCTTTATTTCTAGGTCATGGCAATAATATGATGATTAACTTGAAATATGCCACAAGATACATACAATCAATTTAAAGCATGTAGATTGTCACAATATAAAAATATGAACTTGCAATCTACCATATAATTAGATCCTTTCCAAAGCAAGGTAAAATCTTTTAAGTTCATTCTCAAGTGCTTCATTTTTCCTATGTGGATACAAAAGACACAAAGGAATATACCAATTAAAAGCAATGTGCACTTAAGAATTAATTGTTACCATCCTTTGGATATCACTTGGTTGTAGGCCTTTTGCTTGATTCCCACAAAGATTAATCCTTATTCCCTACAACACAAGTTCTTGCTAGAGATGAATATGAAGTTAGTGATATAACAACTCAATTCATCTTTGGGTCAATCTTAAAGGATAGACAATGTAAGATTGATAGCTTGAGGTAAGAATTGAGTTAAACCGCTCAGGCACCCCAAAGCTTCATATCATCTCTGGGTACCTGCAAAACTTATTAAGTACATTTTGGTACCCATCTCATGATGGGTCCATCAAGGTTAGCCAATAAGGACTTAGGCACCCAAACAGCCTTGGTCCTAGAATGTGGTGAACTCATCACCTTTCTAGCACAAGAGTCAAATTTGGGTCTCCTAAGCATATTTGAATGTATTGACAAGTTAGGCTTAGGAGTTTTACCATTTGGACAAACCTTGAATAGATGACCTTTTTTACGGCAATTGTAGCAAATGCGGTGCTTGTCCTTGCAATGCATTTGCCTTTTGCTTTCATCTTTCTTGATGATCATCTTTCTTGATTGTGCAAGGTCTTGGTTCTTCATGTGGGGGCATGAACCAATTTCATGACACTTCTCCTTGCATCCATAGCACCTTCTATCGCTTCTCTTTGATCTTTCTTTGTTGAAGCACATAGGCACATTGTTAGAGCAAATAGTATGATCATTAATTTTCTTACCATGGATTTTGATCATGCCCTTCTTGAAAAGCTTGGTATTCTTTTGAAGGGGTTTTGTGCATGCTACGGTTGTCCCCTTCTCAAGCTTTTTCACCATATTATCACGGTTATCGTGAGAAGGTTGAGCATGACACTTTCCCTTCAAAAGTGTTAAGCTCCTTCTTAGCCTTCCAACTTCTTCCTTGAGCTCTTTATTTTCTTGTGTGATAGAAATATCACTAATTCCTGAAATTTCTAGCTCAATGGAAGATTGGCTTGCTTGATAACAACAATTGTTAGCACATGGTGATATAGTTTCAATTTCAACACATGTGCACATGTGAGGTTGGTATGATTTCAAATTAGTTAACACAACCTCATGAGCCATTTCTAACATGATATGTGAATCCGTAAATTTATTATGAGAGCATACAAGCATATCATGTTTTTCTTGCAAAGCTAGATTTTCAATGTTTAGCTTTTCTACCGTGTTCTTGAGCATAACATTTTTATTTTCTAATTGAGCAATATATGATGAATGATTAATAGCTTTAATTTGCTCAATTGAAATGTCTTCATACCTTTGTACCAAATCATCATGAGAGCACTTTAGCTTCTCATGCTCTTTGGTCAACTTCTCCAAGTCTTTGATTTTTTCGATGAGGATATCTTCTTGCTTATGAAGCATTTCCTTTTGTTCTTCCGCTCTTTTCATGAGTTTGAGCAAGCTCATCCGGTTCTTCTTGCTTAGTTGAGCGAAGAATTTTTGAAGATCATCCTCATCTTCACTATCACTTTCATGCTCCTCCTCACCCTCACTTTCGCTTTCACTGTCACTCTCATTAGCAACAAAGCACATATGAGAAGTGGATTTGAAAGACGAACCTTGTGAAGAGGTGGATTCGTCGTTTGGTCTCCATCGATCATTTTCTTCTTCTTCAATACTTTTCTTCGCCTCATCTTCCTTCATTTTGAGGAACATCCTTTCGGTGATTCTCATGGCAAGATCTATTGCCCTAGGATCAACATCTGCACCAAAAGATGAAGTCAAGACAATCTCAACTTTTTCAAGCTTAGAAGCACTTTCGTTTCTTAGTCCCCCCGACATGATCTTTCCTCACGCGGTTAAGCGTTAGAACGAGGATTAGGTTCTGATACCAATTGAAAGTTGCCTAGAGGGGGGGTGAATAGGCAAGTTAAAACTTTTTCAACAAAAACTAGAAGCAAACTGGGTAAAACTAAATTGATCTCGAAATTCACCCAGTTAACTTTGGAAATGAGATGTTCTAAATGATCCACAGGGTTCAAAGTAGTAGATCAGAGAAGGGCACTTCTCAAAATCCACACACCAAAAAGATATAAACAATCTTCCACGGAATGGTGAGAGAACGAAGAACATGAACAAACACAATGAGCAAGAACATAAGAGACACAAGATTTATCCCGAGGTTCGGTCACACCACAAAAGGTGCCCTACTTCCTCGTTCAGGCGCCCACAAAGAGCCGGGTCTCTTTCAACCCTAATCCTCCCTTTGCCGACCACAAAGGTCAAGCCCACACAATAATCTTTGCTCAAACGAGCGGGTAATACAAACTTTCTTGTGGTCTTCCACAAGATTTGGAGACTCACAAGAGACACTTAGTCGTCTAGGAGCTAGAAGCTCCAAGAGTAATGAATCCACAAAGAACTCGATGTAGTACCAAAGCTCGAATGAAGAAGAAGAGCAAGAGAGATTTAGAGATGAAGCACAAAACCACAGCTCTCAAGCTCACTCAAAGATTTCTCTCCAAAGATTTGAAATGGGAGAGGCAAGAGATGTGTGAGAGAGAGAGAGGGAGGTGTTTCTTGGGTTAGAAATGGAGTTCAAATCGTGCTCACTGATGTGGGGAGAGAGGTAGGAGGTAGTATATATAGGTGGAGCTCAAAACTAGCCGTTGGGCAGATTTTTCTGCCTGAGACCGGTTGAACCGCCCCTGGCAGGCCTGGCAGCCTGTCTGCCAGTCTGACTGGCAGACTGACGCGCAGACTGACCGCAGACTGGTCAAAGTTGACCAAAACCGGTTGAACCGCCCAGGGGGGCGGTTGAACCGCCCCTGACAGCTCCTGGCGACCTGTTTGCCAGTCTGACTGGCAGACTGCAGATCAGAGGTCAGAGGGGTCAGAGACCAGCTTTTGAATAGAGAGGTTTGAGCTTTGGCAAACACCAACCTTCTTTTTGGATCCCCCTTTATAGTACGACGATTCCTATACTCAAGTTAAATAAAATATAATGAAGTAAACTCCTTGAGTCATTGGTGTCTCATGTGTGATTTCTCCATGGCATTGCTTCATAAGGATCACAAACATCTTTGTCTCACCTTTTGAAGCAAACTCAAATCAAACCCAGTGACTTGTACCATATCACCTTATATGAGTTCAAATCATGGCTTCAAGTCACCTTACTGATGCATCAACATGTTATAACTCTTCATAGCTGATTAGTTCATCGACTTAGTGCAAGTACTCTCTTCTTCACCTTAGCCATGGTACCTCGGTCTACAAGCCGTCGCTTGACCTTCACCTTCGCTTAGTTCCTCGAAGCCCTTTCCTTGCTATCTTCACCCTATCAAGCCATTCTTGAGTCACATCAAATTGAGCATCCATTGAGAGAATCATTCCTTCAATATTGTGAACCTTGCTTGAATGTCTTCTAGATATAATTGTCAAGATCAATCAAGCTCTAGTTTGATTCTCATAGAAGCATATATGGACTGACAGTAATATGGTCAAGCCAATTCACGATTCCTCATATCTTATTCTCTTTGGCTTGACCAATCCTCTAAATCACTTTGTCCTCTATTCTGGTCATATGTATGTAGTGATTTCTCAGGTCTTGTCCATATATTCAAACCAATATAGAGATCATATTATATCCATTTGCATTGTCTCATTGGTTATTTAACCTCGTGTTGAACCTTTGTTCACTGATCATTATACACTATTCAAGTATGTTCATCATACTGAATTTCCTGTTCAACACTTAGCAAACTCGTTAGACCTTTAAATGTGTTGTTATCCAAATCACCAAAACTCACAAAAGGGATGAATGCACTTTCAAGATGTCCTGGCTTAATGTTTTTCATCTGAACTTTTCTATCTCACCATTTTATTGTTTCGGCTTGATATTTGTTGATATTTTCCACAGCCTGAAGTCTGGTCCCTTCTATAGTATCTTTTGCCACAGAATAATTAGCTTTGTCTTCTACCGAAGCTACTATTCTTATTGACCCCGCTTTAGCCTCTTCGGGGGTTATAGCTTCATCACCAAACAATAATTTGAATGGTGTAAAACCTGTTGATCTTGATATAGTTGTATTGTGGCTCCACACCACTTTAACCAACTCATCTGGCCACTTTCCTCTAGGCTGATTGAAGATTAACTTCATTATTCCCGTCATTATAATACCATTTGCCCTTTCAACTAGTCCGTTTGATTCCGGGTGCTTGACTGATGCAAAATGAATTTTTGTGCCGATCTGATCGCAGAAATCTTTGAAAGTTTCAGCATCAAACTGCGTTCCATTGTCCACAGTTATAGCCTTCGGCACACCGAAGCGACAAACTATATTCTGTCAGAAGAATTTTTGGACTATAGCCGAAGTTATTGTAGCCAAAGGCTTTACTTCGATCCACTTAGAAAAATATTCTACCGCCACCATGACATATCTCAAGTTGCTCTACGCTGGTGGAAGTGAACCTAGCAGATCCAGGCCCCATCTTTGCAACGGCCAGGTTGGTTGTATTAGCTGAGTCAATGACGAGGGTTGCTTCTGATCTCTTACACATTTTTGGCAATTTTTGCACTTTTGAACCAAATCTGCTGCGTCCGAAGCTGCCTTCGACCAATAGAATCCTTGTCGAAAAACCTTTCCCAGAAGAGGTCTAGACCTAATGTGGGACCCACACAATCCTGCATGTATCTCCTTCATCAGTTCTATACCTTCAGTTCTGGATAAACATTTGAGAAGTGGGGAACAAACTCCATGTTTATATAATTCCCCCTCTATTATGACATATGGTCTTGTTCTTGCTTCCATTCTTTTGTTATAAACCTCATCATCCGAGAGACAGTTACCCTGGAGGAAAGATATAATCTCAGTCCTCCAATCTTCACTATGCACACGAGATATTGTGAGCACTGCTCTTTCGAGAAGTTCAACCGAAGGTGCTCTTATTGTCTCAAAAAAAATCCAAAGGTAGAGGAAGCCCTTGTGCCGCTGACTTGGCTAGCAGATCAGCATGCTCATTTTCCCCTCTTGGAATATTCTTAACAGAAAATCCTTCGAAAGAAGCTTGAAGCCTTCAAACTGTGTCCAGATATTTCTCAAGCTTCGGATCTCTTGCCTTGCAACTCTTGTCAACATGACCAGAAATAACTTGAGAGTCTGTTTTAAGGACTGCCCTTCTTATTCCCATTGCCTTTAACTTTCGAAGCCCCAAAAGTAAAGCTTCGTATTCAGCAATATTATTTGTACAGCTGAAGTCAAGCCTTGCTGCATAGCATGTTCTAATTTTGGAAGGTGCAACTAGGACAGTAGCCGCACCTGCACCGAAGGTTCCCCAGGAACCGTCGCAGAACACTGTCCAAGCTTCGGCATCTTTATTTGCTTCTTCTTCCTGAGCCCCTGGCGTCCAATCAGCAATGAAGTCTGCTAACGCCTAGGACTGAATTGAGGATCTATGCACATAGTCAATACTGAATTCTTTAAGCTCCGCGGCCCACTTTCCAATCCTTCCAGTAGCTTATCTATTCCTCATAATATCCTTCAGAGGTTGTGATGAAGGAACAATTATGTGGTATGCTTGAAAATAATGCCGAAGCTTCCTGGAGGCCATTAACACAGCATACAACACCTTCTCCAACTCTGTATAGTTTTTCTTTGATAAACTTAGATCTTCAGAGACAAAGTATACTGGGGCTTGCTTTTTAATTTGTCCTTCAAGCTTCTCCTGTACAAGCGCCGCACTCACTGCAGAGTGTGAAGCTACCACATACAATAGTAATAGAGCCCCTGGTGCAGGTGGAGTTAATGTTGTTAGATCAATCAAGTATTGCTTCAGCTCTTCGAAGGCCTTCTGTTGAGCTGGTCCCCATTGAAAAACTTCGGCTGACTTTAGTATTTCAAAGAATGGCAAGTTTCTTTCTGCTGATCTAGATATGAATCTATTCAATGATGCCAGTCTTCCTGTCAGCCGTTGGGCCCCATTCTTTGTGCTTTGTGGCTCCATCCGAAGGATAGCTTCAATCTTGCTTGGGTTAGCTTCAATCCCCTTCGTTGAAACTAGACAGCCAAGGAACTTACCCTTCTTCGCTCCAAAGACACATTTTCTAGATTTAATTTCAGGCCAGCTTGCCTGAAATTAGCAAATGTTTCTTGCAGATCAGTAATGTGATTTTCTTGCTTTGTGCTTTTTACTATGATATCATCAACGTATGTTAGCACATTTCTGCCTATCTGGGAATGAAGGACGTTGGCTGTCATTCTGCTGAAGCTTCCTTCAGCATTCTTGAGCCCCTCAGGCATCTGAAGATAACAATAGGTGCCACTGGAGTTATGAAGCTAGTCTTCGGCTCATCCTCCTTCTTCATCCATATTTGATGATATCCTGAGTAGCAATCCAGTAGACTCATAAGCTCTAAAGAAGCTGCTGCATCTACAAGAGAGTCTATTCTTGGTAATGGGAATTCGTCCTTTGGACAGGCCTTGTTAAGATTTGTGAAGTCAATACACATTCTCCATTTGTCGTTGGCCTTCTTCACCATAACAGTATTGGCTAGCCACTCTGGATATTTTACCTCTCTGATGACACCAGCACTGAGAAGCCTTTTTACTTCATTCTGAGCACCTTTGGCTTTATCATCAGACATTTTCCGAAGCCTTTGCTTTCTTGGCCTGAAGGATGGGTCGACATTGAGTGAATGTTCAATGACGTCTCTGTTGACACCACAGAGACCATTGGCCGACCAAGCAAAACATCTTTGTTGTTGAATAAAAACCTTATCAAAGTTTTCTCCTGCTCTTCATATAGTTGAGACCCCAGCAGTACCTTCTGCTCTGCTATGTCTTCACATAGAAGCATGGGCTTCGACTGATTAGCTGAAGCACCCTTCTCTCTTCTGTACTTGTACTATTCACAAGCTTCGGCTCCATCTATATTGTGGATCGCTTTTGAGACTGTCCAATTTCCTTCGACTTTCCTAGCGGCTTCCTGACTCCCATGAACAGCAATGGGCCCTTGTTCCGAAGGTATCTTCATGCATAGATATGCTGGATGAAGTATTGCTTCAAAAGCATTAAGTGTCCCACAACCAATGATTGCATTGTAGGGGTATTCTATATCAACAATGTTAAACACAACCTGTTCAGTCCTTGTATTATGGACGAAGCCGAAGGTCACTGGCATCATGATTTTGCCGAGTGCTACAATCTGCCTTCCTCCAAAGCATCATGAATCTTGTCTTCTAGCTCTTGCATCTGTTTGAAGGCCTTAGCAAATATGATATTCGTTGCATTGTCTGTATCAACCAGAACATTGTGGAACAGAAATCCCTTAATGACACAAGATATGACCATAGCATCATTGTGAGGGTAATCCTTGAGCTGAAGGTCCTCCTGGGAGAAGGTGATTGGGATGTGGGACCATTTTGACTTGAAGGGTCCCTGCACCCCAACATGATGCACCCTTTTCTGTCCTTCCTTCTTCTATCTCTTGTTAGCCGGCTCTGAACTTGAGCCACCTGTTATCGGGAGCACCAGCTTCGTAGCCGAAGGTGCTACGACTTGATTGTTGAATGAAGCCATCAGCTCAAAAGTGGAAGTGAGTTCACCGGAGGTGGGCGCCAATGTTGGGGACTTGTTCTCAAATGCTATGAGTTAAGAACAAGGAAACATAAAATGTTAAATGTTAATGTCCTTCGTCCTTCGAAGCATTATTTCCCTTAGGATATAACGATCTTCGGACGAAGGTTATGAAGGACATACCTTCATAAGCATGACATGTATAAACAGAAGATGAAGCTTATGAAACATATGAAAACAACATAAACAATTATATAACATCATAATATAAATATCCATTACTAAATAATCATGAGTACATGAGAGTAATATCAAAATACATTTGTACCTTGAGCTTGACAGAAGACCAAGGTAAAAATGAGATGCCAAAAGCTTGAACAGTATGGGGGTACTGTTCACCTATTTATAGGCACAGGGCGCAGCCTGTGTGAATTTACATTCATATCCTCTACAAATGATTACAATCATAACACAGGTTATCATGGGTCGATTGGTCATTTCATCTTTAAGTCGGTGCATCTGGAAGTACGCTACGAAGCTCCCTGATTGGTAGCTTCGGCATTGTTCCTGTTCTGGCCTTCTGAAGGTGTTTCTTCTTATGGGACCTTCGGCGACGAAGCAGGCCCCCAACAACTGCTATGATCATGTTATTTTTCCTATACGTCATGATGCTATCTTTAATTCTCATGCCATGTTTGCATCTTCCAGTTCTTCACATGCTCATGGTAGGAGTAGACCTAGGCGCCATGTTCATCATGTTGTTTCTAATGCGCCTAGAAATGCATCTAATGGCCCACCTATGCTTTATCGAACTTATGATGCTTCATATGTGCTAATTTGTAAAAATGATAAAGTAGTTGCTAGAAATTTGGGGTCTAAGTGCAAGAGAGACAAGACTTGCATTTGGGTTCCAAAGTCTTATGCTTAAACTACCTTGCAGGTTTATGCATCCGGGGGCACAAGTTGGATTATTGACAGCGGATGCACAAACCACATGATGGGGGAGAAGAAGATGTTCACCTCCTACATCAAGAACAAGGATTCCCAAGATACGATTATCTTTGGAGATGGGAATCATGGCAAGGTCAAAGGTTTGGGTAAAATAGCCATTACTACCGAGCATTCAATTTCCAATGTATTCTTAGTAGAATCGCTTGGTTACAATTTGCTTTCTGTGAGTCAATTATGTCATATGGGCTATAATTGCTTGTTTACAAATATTGATGTATCTGTCTTTAGAAGTGATGGTTCATTAGATTTTAAAGTTGTATTAGATGGCAATCTTTTTTATTTGATTTCACTATAGAGAATGCTGATCTAGATACATGTTTAATTGCTAAGACTAATATGGACTAGCTCTTGCACCGCCATTTAGCACATATTGGAATGAAGAATCTTCATAAGCTTCTAAAGGGAGAACATGTGTTAGGACTAACCGATGTCTATTTTGAGAAAGACAGACCTTGTGCAGCGTGCCAGACAGGGAAGTAAGTGGGAACTACTCATCCAAGCAAAAATGTGATGACAACATCAAGACCACTGGAACTTCTCCATATGGATCTCTTTGGGCCCGTTGCTTATCTTAGCATCGGGGGAAGTATGGTCTTGTAATTATTGATGATTTTTCCTGCTTCACTCGGGTATTCTTTTTGCAGGATAAATCAGAAACCCAAAGTACATTAAAGTGCTTCCCAAGGAGAGCCCAAAATGAGTTTGAGCTCAAGGTGAAGAAAAACAGGAGCGACAATGGATCTGAGTTCAACAATCTCCAAGTAGAAGAATATCTCGAGGAGGAAGGCATCAAGCATGAGTTCTCTGCTCCCTACTGAAAGTCGCCTAAAGGGGGGTGAATAGGCAAATCTGAAATTTATAAACTTTAAGCACAATCTACAAGCCGGGTTAGCGTTAGAAATAAAGGCGAGTCCAAAAGAGAGGGCGAAAATAAATCACAAGCAAATGAAGAGTGTGACACGATGATTTGTTTTACCGAGGTTCGGTTCTTGCAAACCTACTCCCCGTTGAGGTGGTCACAAAGACCGGGTCTCTTTCAACCCTTTCCCTCTCTCAAACGGTCACCTAGACCGAGTGAGCTTTTCTCCTCAATCAATTGGGTCACTTAGACCCCACAAGGACCACCACAATTTGGTGTCTCTTGCTTTGATTACAAAGGTGTTGACAACAAGAAATGGGGAAGAAGAAAAGCGATCCAAGCGACAAGAACTCAAATGAACACAAATATCTCTCTCTCACTTGCCACTAATTGTTTGGAGTGATTCCGGGCTTGGGAGAGGATTTGATCTCTTGTTTGTGTCTTGGAGTGAAGTCTATAGCTCTTGTATTGAATGCAATGGCTGAAAACTTGGATGCCTTGAAGTGTGGTGGTTGGGGGATATTTATAGTCCCAAACACCAAAATGGCCGTTGGGGAGGCTGTCTGTCGATGGGCTCACCGGTCAGTTTGGTGCGCCACCAGACACTGTCCGGTGCGCCAGCCACGTCATCCAACCGTTAGGGTTCGACCGTTGAAGCTCTGACAGCTGGGACCACCGGACAGTCTGGTGGTGCACCAGTCAGTCACTGTTCACTGTCCGGTGCACCTTCTGGCGCCTGCTCTGACTCTGCGTGCACTGTAGCGCTTTTACAGGTTTCCGTTGGAGTCGACCGTTGCGCTGTAGCCGTTGCACCGCTGGCACATCGGACAGTCCAGTGAATTATAGCGGAGTGGCTCTCCAAAAACCCGAAGCTGAGCAGTTCAGAGTTGATCTCCCTGGTGCACCGGACACTGTCCGGTGGCACACCGGACAGTCCGGTGCGCCAGACCAGGGCAGCCTTCGGTTGGTTTTGCTCCTTTCTTTTTGAACCCTATCTTGGACTTTTTATTGGTTTGTGTTGAACCTTTGGCACCTGTAGAACTTATAATCTAGAGCAAACTAGTTAGTCCAATTATTTGTGTTGTGCAATTTAACCACCAAAATCATTTAGGAAAAGGTTTGACCCTATTTCCCTTTCAATCTCCCCCTTTTTGGTGATTGATGCCAACACAAACCAAAGCAAATATATAAGTGCAGAATTGAACTAGTTTGCATAAGGTAAGTGCAAAGGTTGCTTGGAATTAAACCAATTAATACTTTCCTAAGATATGCATGGATTGCTTTCTTTCTTTTAACATTTTGGACCACGCTTGCACCACATGTTTTGTTTTTGCAAATTCTTTTGGAAATTCTTTTCAAAGTCTTTTTGCAAATAGTCAAAGGTAAATGAATAAGATTTCGAGAAGCATTTTTAAGATTTGATATTTTCTCCCCTGTTTCAAATGCTTTTCCTTTGACTTAACAAAACTCCCCCTTAATGAAATTCTCCTTTTAGTGTTCAAGAGGGTTTTACAAATTGAAAGAAGATCAAATATTTTAGATACCAATTTATGAAAAACTCCTTTTTAAGATATAGATATCAAATGAGATAGAATTTCTTAGAGGAATACTAATTTCAAAGATACCAATTGAAAAGCATTTAACAATTTAAACTTATTTCGAAAAATTTTGAAATTGGCATGGTGGTGCGGTCCTTTTGCTTTGGGCTAATACTCTCTCCCCCTTTGGCATTAATCGTCAAAAACAGAGTCTTTAGAGCCCTTAGGAAATTCTCTCCCCTTATGGCAAATAATATATGAGTGAAAGATTATACCAAAGTGGAGAGCGATGCGGAGTGACGGCGAAGGGTAAATAATGGGATGGAGTGGAGTGGAAGCCTTGTCTTCGCCGAAGACTCCATTTCCCTTTCAATCTATGACTTAGCATGAAATGCACTTGAAAAACACATTAGTCATAGCAAATGAAAGAGATATGATCAAATGTACATAAATGAGCGATGTGTGCAAAGTATCAATCAAAATTCCGAGGATCAAGAATGTTTAGCTCATTCCTAAGTTTGGTAAAGGTTTTCTCATCTAATGGTTTGGTAAAGATATTGGCTTATTGTTCTTTGGTGCTAACATAAGCAATCTCGATATCTCCCCTTTGTTGGTGATCCCTCAAAAAGTGATACTGAATGGCTATGTGCTTAGTCCGGCTGTGCTCAACGGGATTATCCGCCATGCGGATTGCACTCTCATTATCACATAGCAGAGGGACTTTGGTCAATTTGTAACCATAGTCCCTAAGGGTTTGCCTCATCCAAAGAAATTGCGCGCAACAATGGCCTGCGGCAATGTACTCGGCTTCGGCGGTAGAAAGAGCTACTGAATTTTGTTTCTTTGAAGCCCAAGACACCAGGGATCTTCCCAAGAACTGACAAGTCCCCGATGTGCTCTTTCTATCAATTTTACACCCTGCCCAATCAGCATCTGAATATCCTATCAAATAAAAGGTGGATCCCTTGGGGTACCAAAGACCAAACTTAGGTGTATGAACTAAATATCTCAAGATTCTTTTTACGGCCCTAAGGTGAACTTCCTTAGGATCGGCTTGAAATCTTGCACACATGCATACGAAAAGCATAATATCCGGTCGAGATGCACATAAATAGAGTAAAGAGCCTATCATCGACCGGTATACCTTTTGATCTACGGACTTACCTCCCATGTTGAGGTCGAGATGCCCATTGGTTCCCATGGGTGTCTTGATCGGCTTGGCATCCTTCATTCCAAACTTGGTGAGTATGTCTTGAATGTACTTAGTTTGGCTGATGAAGGTGCCCTCTTGGAGTTGCTTCACTTGAAATCCTAAGAAATACTTCAACTCCCCCATCATAGACATCTCGAATTTTTGAATCATAATCCTACTAAACTCTTCACAAGTAGATTTGTTAGTAGACCCAAATATGATATCATCAACATAAATTTGGCATACAAACAAATCATTTGCAATAGTTTTAGTAAAGAGGGTAGGATCGGCTTTGCCGACTTTGAAGCCATTAGTGATAAGAAAATCTCTTAGGCATTCATACCATGCTCTTGGGGCTTGCTTGAGCCCATAAAGCGCCTTAAAGAGTTTATATACATGGTTAGGGTACTCACTAACTTCAAAGCCAGGAGGTTGCTCAACATAGACCTCTTCCTTGATTGGTCCATTGAGGAAGGCACTTTTCACGTCCATTTGATAAAGCTTGAAGCCATGGTAAGTAGCATAGGCAAGTAATATACGAATTGACTCAAGCCTAGCTACGGGTGCATAGGTTTCACCGAAATCCAAACCTTCAACTTGTGAATATCCCTTAGCTACGGGTGCATTTGGATTTTGAGGAGACTTTTGCCCCTGTAGTTAGGCTCGAGTCAATTCACATATTGTTGTCCTATGCTGCTCACCACTCTTTTAAGTTGTTTCAAATGGACACAAAGAGCGCCTTCCTCAACGGACCAATCAAGGAGGTGTACATGGAACAACCCCCTATCTTTGAGGATGATAGGTATCTCGATCATGTTTATAAGCTCTCTAAGGCGCTCTATGGACATAGGCAAGCTCCAAGAGCATGGTATAAATGCCATAGAGATTTTCTCATTTCTAATGCTTTCAAGGTCGGGAAAGCGGATCCTACTCTTTTTACTAAGACTTGTAATGGTGATTTGTTTGTGTGCTAAATAAATGTAAATGACATAATATTTAGTTCTACTAATCAAAAGTCTTATGAAGAGTTTAGCAGGGTAATGATGCAGAAATTTGAAATGTCAATGATGGGTGAATTAAACTACTTCCTTGGATTTCAAGTGAAGCAACTCAAGGAAGGAAATTTCATCTCCCAAACAAAGTACACTCAAGACTTGCTCAAAAGGTTTGGGATGAAGGACACAAAGCCCGCTAAGACGCCAATGGGAACCGACGGACACTCGAACCTCGAAAAGGGAGGTAAGTTCGTTGATCAAAAGACATACCAGTCTATGATAGGTTCATTACTTTTATCTTTATGCTAGTAGACCGGATATAATGCTTAGTGTATGCATGTATGCTAGATTTCAAACCGACTCCAAGGAATGTTATCTTGTGGCCGTGAAGCGAGTTCATAGATATTTAGTTCATACGCCTTGATTCGGGATCTAGTATCCAAAAGGGTCTACCTTTGACTTAATCGGATATTCAGATTCCGACTATGCTGGGTGCAAGGTTGATAGGAAGAGCACTTTGGGGACTTGCCAGTTTCTGGGAAGGTCCCTGGTGTATTGGAGCTCTAAGAAACAAACATTCATTGCATTATCCACCGCTGAGGTCGAGTATGTTGTCGTAGGCCAGTGTTGCACGCAACTACTTTGGATGAGGCAAACCCTTTAGGACTTTGGCTAGAATCTGAGCAAAGTCCCACTCCTATGTGATAATGAGAGTGCAATCTGCTTGGCGAATAATCCTATTGAACACAGCCGCACTAAGCATATAGACATCTGGCATCACTTTCTGAGAGACCACCAGCAAAAGGGAGATATCGATGTTTGCCATATTAGCATCGAGAACCAGCTAGCCGATATCTTCACCAAGCCTTTAGATGAGAAAAGGTTTTGTAGGTTATGTAGTTGAAAGAGAAATAGGCTTACACCTTTTCCTAAATTGATTTTGGTGGTTGAATTGCCCAACACAAATAATTGGACTAACTAGTTTGCTCTAGATTCTGAGTTCTACTGGTGTCAAAGGTTCACAACAAACCAATAAAAAGACTGAGAAAGGATTCAAATATTGAGAGCTAAAGTCAGCCGAAGTGTGCCCTGGTCTGGCGCACCGGACTGTCCGGTGTACCACCGGACTGTGTCCGGTGCACCAGGGACTCCAACTCCGAACTTCTCACCTTCGGGAATTCTAGAGGCCGCTCTGCTATAATTCATCGGACTGTCCGGTGGAGCACCGGACAGTGTCCGGTGGCGCACCGGACTGTCCGGTGTGCCAGCGGAGCAACGGCTACTTCGCTCCAACGTTTGTCTGCAGAAGGCATTAAATGCGCTACAGTGCACGCCAGAGTCAGAGCAGAGCTAGACGGCGCACCGGACAGTCTACAGGACCTGTCCGGTGCACCACCGGACTGTCCGGTGGCCCAGAAGACAGAAGCTCCAACTGTCAGAATCCAACGGCTGGGTGACATGGCAGGCGCACCGGACAGTGTCCGGTGGCGCACCGGACTGTCCGGTGCGCCATGCGACAGCAGCCTTCACCAAACGGCTAGTTTGGTGGTTGGGGCTATAATTACCCCAACCACCCACCATTAATTGCATCCAAGTCTTCCAACTTCACACACCTTATAAGAGCTATAGCATTCAATACAAGACACACCAAAGAGATCAAATCCTCTCCCAAGTCCTTAGTTCATTCCAAATTAAATAGTGACTTGTGAGAGAGTGACTTGTGTTCATTTGAGCTCTTGCGCTTGGATTGCTTCTTTTTCTCATTCTTTCTTGTGATCAACTCAATTGTAACCGAGGCAAGAGACACCAACTGTGTGGTGGTCCTTGTGGGGACTTTGTGTCCCGTTTGATTGAGAAGAAAAGCTCACTCGGTCTAAGTGACCGACTGAGAGAGGGAAAGGGTTGAAAGAGACCCGGTCTTTGTGACCACCTCAACGGGAAGTAGGTTTGCAAGAACCGAACCTCGGTAAAACAAATCCTTGTGTCTCACTCTTTATTTGCTCGTGATTTGTTTTTCACCCTCTCTCTCGGACTCGTTTATATTTCTAACGCTAACCCCGGCTTGTAGTTGTGCTTAAGTTTATAAATTTCAGATTCGCCCTATTCACCCCCCCCTCTAGGCAACTTTCAATTGGTATCAGAGCCCGGTGCTTCATTAGAGCTTAACCGCTCGAAGTGATGTCGGGAGATCACGCCAAGAAGATGGTGATCGGCGGTGAGAAGTCCGCTACAAGCCACGGGAAGGCTCCATCAAGGGAGTCCGCAAACAAGAAGAAGGATGGATCCCCTTCACGCATTCGATTGCACAAGAGTGGCGAGAAGAAGAAGAAAATGAAGAAAGTGGTCTACTACGAGACCGACTCTTCATCGCCCTCTACATCCGGATCCGACTCCGCGTCCGTCACTTCTAAGCGCCAAGAGCGCAAGAAGTATAGTAAGATCCCCCTACGCTATCCTCGCATTCCTAAGCATACTCCATTACTTTCCGTCCCATTAGGCAAACCACCGACATTTGACGGTGAAGATTATTCTAGGTGGAGTGATATGATGAGATATCACCTAACCTCACTCCACAAAAGCATATGGGATGTTATTGAGTTTGGTGTACAGGTACCATCCGTAGGGGATGAAGATTATGATGAAGACGAGGTGGCCCAAATCGTGCACTTCAACTCCCAAGCCACCACTATACACCTCACCTCTCTAAGTCGAGAGGAGTATAACAAGGTGCAAGGATTGAAGAGTGCCAAGGAGATTTGGGACGTACTCAAGACCGCGCATGAAGGAGACGAGGTGACCAAGATCACCAAGCGAGAGACAATCGAGGGGGAGCTCGGTCGCTTCCGACTTCGCCAAGGGGAGGAGACACAAGAGATGTACAACCGGCTCAAGACCTTGGTGAACCAAGTGCGCAACCTCGGGAGCAAAAAATGGGATGACCATGAAATGGTTAAGGTTATTCTTAGATCACTCGTTTTTCTTAACCCTACGCAAGTACAATTAATACGTGGTGATCCTAGATACACACTAATATCTCCCGAGGAAGTAATAGGAAAATTTGTGAGCTTTGAATTAATGATCAAAGGCTCAAAGAAAATCATCGAGCAAGATGGCCCCTCCACGCCCGAAGCACAACCGGTCGCATTCAAGGCAACGGAGGAGAAGAAAGAAGAGTCTACATCAAGTAGACTCCCCATCGACGCCTCCAAGCTCGACAACGAGGAAATGGCGCTCATCATCAAGAACTTCCACCAAATCCTCAAGCAAAGGAGAGGGAAGGACTACAAGTCCCGCTCCAAGAAAGTATGCTACAAGTGTGGTAAGGCCGGTCACTTTATTGCAAAATGTCCAATATCAAGTGACAGTGACAGGGGCGACGACAAGAAGGGAAAGAGAAGAGAAAAGAAGAGATACTACAAGAAGAAGGGCGGCGATGCCCATGTGTGCCGCGAGTGGAACTCCGACGAGAGCTCCTCTGACTCCTCCTCCGACGAGGACGCCGCCAACATCGCCGTCACCAAAGGACTCCTCTTCCCCAACGTCGGCCACAAGTGCCTCATGGCAAAGGACGGCAAAAGGAAGAAGGTAAAATCAAGATCCTCCACTAAATATGCATCCTCTAGTGATGAAGATAATTCTAGTGATGAGGAGGATAATTTGCGCACCCTTTTTGCCAACCTAAACATGCAACAAAAGGAAAAATTAAATGAATTAATTAGTGCTATTCATGAGAAGGATGAACTCTTGGACTCTCAAGAGGACTTCCTAATTAAAGAAAACAAGAAGCATGTTAAGGTTAAAAATGCTTATGCTCTAGAAGTAGAGAAATGTGAAAAACTATCTAGTGAGCTAAGCACTTGCCATGATATTATTGCCAACCTTAGAAATGAAAATGCTAAAATAATTGCTAAGGTTGATTCAAATGTTTGTGATGTTTCAATTCCCAATCTTAGAGATGATAATGATAGTTTACTTGCTAAGATTGAAGAATTGAATGTCTCTCTTGCTAGCCTTAGAAATGAGAATGAAAAATTAATTGCTAAGGCTAAGGACTTAGATGTTTGCAATGTTACCATTTCCAATCTTAGAAGTGAAAATGACATTTTACATGCTAAGATTGTTAAACTAAAATCTTGCAAACCCTCTACATCTACCGTTGAGCATGTTTCCATTTGCACTAGATGTAGAGACATTAATGTTGATGCTATTCATGATCACCTAGCTTTAATTAAGAAACAAAATAATCACATAGCTCAACTTAATGCAAAAATTAATGAGCATGACTTAGAAAATAAAAAATTTAAATTTGCTAGAAGCATGCTTTATAGTGGGAGACGCCCTGGCATCAAGGATGGTATTGGCTTCCAAAAGGGAGACAATGTCAAACTTAATGCCCCTCCTAAAAGATTATCTAACTTTGTTAAGGGCAAGGCTCCCATGCCTCAGGATAACGAGGGTTACATTTTGTACCCTGCCGGTTATCCCGAGCACAAGATTAGGAGAATTCACTCTAGGAAGTCTCACTCTGGCCCTAATCATGCTTTTATGTATAAGGGTGAGACATCTAGCTCTAGGCAATCAACCCGTGCTAAATTGCCTAAGAAAAAACTCCTATTACATCAAATGATTCTAACATTTCATTTAAAACTTTTGATGCATCTTATGTTTTGACTAACAAATCCGGCAAGGTAGTTGCCAAGTATGTTGGGGGCAAACACAAGGGATCAAAGACTTGTGTTTGGGTACCCAAAGTTCTTGTACCTAATGTCAAAGGACCCAAAACTGTTTGGGTACCTAAAATCAAGAACTAAATTTGTTTTGTAGGTTTATGCATCCGGGGGCTCAAGTTGGATCATCGACAGCGGGTGCACAAACCATATGACAGGGGAGAAGAAGATGTTCTCCTCCTACGAGAAAAACCAAGATCCCCAACGAGCTATCACATTCGGGGATGGGAATCAAGGTTTGGTCAAAGGATTGGGTAAAATAGCTATATCACATGACCATTCCATTTCCAATGTTTTTCTTGTAGATTCTTTAGATTACAACTTGCTCTCCATTTCTCAATTATGTAAATGGGTTACAACTGTCTTTTTACGGATATAGGTGTTACTGTCTTTAGAAGAAGTGATGATTCAGTAGCATTTAAGGAAGTGTTAGAGGGTCAGCTATACTTAGTAGATTTTGATAGAGCTGAACTCAACACTTGCTTAATTGCTAAGACTAACATGGGCTGGCTCTGGCATCACCGACTAGCACATGTTGGAATGAAGAATCTTCAAAAGCTTCTAAAAGGAAAACACATTTTGGGACTAACAAATATTTATTTTGAGAAAGACAGGATTTGTAGCGCATGTCAGGCAGGGAAGCAAGTTGGTGTTCATCATCCACACAAGAACATCATGACTACTGGCAGGCCACTCGAGCTCCTACACATGAATCTTTTCGGCCCGATAGCTTACATAAGTATCGGTGGGAGTAAGTACTGTCTAGTTATTGTGGATGATTATTCTCGCTTCACTTGGGTATTCTTTTTGCAGGAAAAATCTCATACCCAAGAGACCTTAAAGGGATTCTTGAGACGGGCTCAAAATGAGTTCGGCTTAAGGATCAAGAAGATAAGAAGCGATAACGGGACGGAGTTCAAGAACTCACAAATCGAAGGCTTTCTTGAGGAGGAGGGCATCAAGCATGAGTTCTTTTCTCCCTACACGCCACAACAAAATGGTGTAGTGGAGAGGAAGAATAGAACTCTATTGGACATGGCAAGGACCATGCTTGATGAGTACAAGACCTCGGATCGGTTTTGGGCCGAGGCTGTCAACACCGCCTGCTACGCCATCAACTGGTTGTATCTACACCGAATCCTCAAGAAGACATCATACGAACTCCTAATCGGTAAAAAGCCCAATGTTTCATATTTTAGAGTCTTTGGTAGCAAATGCTTTATTCTTGTTAAAAGAGGTAGAAAATCTAAATTTGCTCCTAAGGCTGTAGAAGGCTTTTTACTAGGATATGATTCAAACACAAGGGCATATAGAGTCTTTAACAAGTCCTCTGGACTAGTTGAAGTTTCTTGTGACATTGTGTTTGATGAGACTAACGGCTCTCAAGTAGAGCAAGTTGATCTTGATGAGCTAGATGATGAATAGGCTCCGTGCGTCGCACTAAGGAACATGTCCATTGGGGATGTGTGTCCTAAGGAATCTGAAGAGCCTCCACAAGCACAAGATCAACCATCTTCCTCCATGCAAGCATCTCCACCAACTCAAGATGAGGATGAGGCTCAAGATGATGAAGGAGAAAATCAAGAAGATGAGCCACCTCAAGAGGAGAGCAATGACCAAGGGGGAGATGCCCGTGATCAAGATGAGGAAGATGAACAAGTTCCAAGACCGCCACACCCAAGAGTCCACCAAGCAATCCAACGAGATCACCCCGTGAACACCATCCTCGGCGATATTCAAAAGGGGGTAACTACTCGATCTCGTGTTGCTCATTTTTGTGAACATTACTCTTTTGTTTCCTCTATTGAGCCACACAAGGTAGAGGAAGCACTTCTAGATTCGGATTGGGTGGTGGCGATGCAAGAGGAGCTCAACAATTTCACAAGGAATGAGGTATGGCATTTAGTTCCACATCCTAACCAAAATGTTGTAGGAACCAAGTGGGTTTTCCGCAACAAGCAAGATGAGCATGGTGTGGTGACAAGGAACAAAGCCCGACTTGTGGCCAAGGGATACTCACAAGTCGAAGGTTTAGATTTTGGTGAAACCTATGCACCCGTAGCTAGGCTTGAGTCAATTTGCATTTTACTTGCCTATGCTACTTACCATGGCTTCAAGCTTTACCAAATGGACGTGAAAAGTACCTTCCTCAACGGACCAATCAAGGAAGAGGTCTATGTTGAGCAACCTCCCGGCTTTGAAGATAGTGAGTATCCTAATCATGTATATAAACTCTCTAAGGCTCTTTATGGGCTCAAGCAAGCCCCAAGAGCATGGTATGAATGCCTAAGAGATTTCCTTATCACTAATGGCTTCAAAGTCGGAAAGGCCGATCCTACTCTCTTTACTAAAACACTTGAAAATGATTTGTTTGTATGCCAAATTTATGTTGATGATATCATATTTGGGTCTACTAACGAATCTACATGTGAAGAGTTTAGTAGGATCATGACACAAAAATTCGAGATGTTTATGATGGGGGAGTTGAAGTACTTCTTGGGATTTCAAGTGAAGCAACTCCAAGAGGGCACCTTCATTAGCCAAACAAAGTATATTCAAGACATTCTAAACAAGTTTGGGATGAAGGATGCCAAGCCCATCAAGACACCCATGGGAACCAATGGGCATCTCGACCTCGACACAGGAGGTAAATCCGTAGATCAAAAGGTATACCGGTCGATGATAGGTTCTTTACTCTACTTATGTGCATCTCGACCGGATATTATGCTTTCCGTATGCATGTGTGCAAGATTCCAAGCCGATCCTAAGGAAGCTCACCTTAGGGCCGTAAAACGAATCTTGAGATATTTAGTTTATACTCCTAAGTTTGGACTTTGGTATCCTAGGGGATCCACATTCGATTTAATTGGTTATTCGGATGTCGATTGGGCGGGGTGTAAAATTAATAGAAAGAGCACATCGGGGACTTTCCAGTTCTTGGGAAGGTCTCTGGTGTCTTGGGCTTCAAAGAAGCAAAATTCCGTGGCTCTTTCTACCGCCGAAGCCGAGTATATTGCCACAGGCCATTGTTGCACGCAATTGCTTTGGATGAGGCAAACCCTTAGGGACTACGGTTATAAATTAACCAAAGTTCCTCTTCTATGTGATAATGAGAGTGCAATCCGCATGGCGGATAATCCCGTTGAGCATAGCCGCACTAAACACATAGCCATTCGGTATCATTTTCTAAGGGATCACCAACAAAAGGGGGATATCGAGATTGCATATATTAACACCAAAGAACAATTAGTCGATATCTTTACCAAGCCATTAGATGAACAAACATTTACCAAACTTAGGCATGAGCTAAATATTCTTGATTCTAGGAATTTTTATTGATGTTTTGCACACATAGCTCATTGATATACCTTTGATCATATCTCTTTCATGTGCTATGACTAATGTGTTTTCAAGTATATTTCAAACTAAGTCATAGATTGAAAGGGAAAAGGAGTCTTCGGCGAAGACAAAGGCTTCCACTCCACTCCATCGAAATTACTCATCCTTCGCCGTCGCTCCGTGTCGCTCTCCAACTTTGGTATAATCTTCACTCATATTTTGTTCGCCAAAGGGGGAGAAAGTAGTTAAAAAGGGCTTATATTTCACTCAAGTATTTGTTTTTGGCGATTCATGCCAAAGGGGGAGAAAGTATTAGCCCAAAGCAAAAGGACCGCACCACCACCAATTTTTTCAAAAATTTGAGTTAAGAAAAGATTTTCCAATTGGTGAATTTTCAATCGATATCTTCTTTTTGATAGAATTTCAAATTGGTACAGCCTTTTCAAAACTAATATCTAAAACCCTCTTGAACACTAAGAGGAGGATTTGATTGAGGTGGAGTTTTGTTTAGTCAAAGGAAAAGCATTTGAAACAGGGGGAGAAAATTTCAAATCTCGAAAATGCTTCTCTGAATCTTATTCATTTACCTTTGACTATTTGCAAAAGGACTTTGAAAGGAATTTACAAAATAATTTGCAAAAACATGTGGTGCAAGCGTAGTCCAAAATGTTAAAAGTAAAGAAATCAATCCATGTGCATCTTATGTGAATTTATTGGTTCAATTATTAGTTCAATTACACTTACATTCTGCAAACTAGTTCAATTATGCACTTCTATACTTGCTTTGGTTTGTGTTGGCATCAATCACCAAAAAGGAGGAGATTGAAAGGGAAATAGGCTTACACCTTTTCCTAAATGTATTTTGGTGGTTGAATTGCCCAACACAAATAATTGGACTAACTAGTTTGCTCTAGATTATGAGTTCTACAGGTGCCAAAGGTTCACAACAAACCAATAAAAAGACCGAGAAAGGATTCAAATATTGAGAGCTAAAGTCAGCCGAAGTGTGCCCTGGTCTGGCGCACCGGACTGTCCGGTGTGCCACCGGACAGTGTCCGGTGCACCAGGGACTCCAACTCCGAACTTCTCACCTTCGGGAATTCTAGAGGCCGCTCCGCTATAATTCACCGGACTGTCCGATGGAGCACCGGACAGTGTCCGGTGGCGCACCGGACTGTCCGGTGTGCCAGCAGAGCAACGGCTACTTCGCGCCAACGGTCGTCGGCAGAAGGCATTAAATGCGCTACAGTGCGCGCCAGAGTCAGAGCAGAGCCAGACGGCGCACCGGACAGTCTACAGGACCTGTCCGATGCACCACTGGACTGTCCGGTGGCCTAGAAGACAGAAGCTCCAACGGTCAGAATCCAACGGCTGGGTGACGTGGCAGGCGCACCGGACTGTCCGGTGGCGCACCGGACTGTCCGGTGCGCCATGCGACAGCAGCCTTCACCAAATGGCTAGTTTAGTGGTTGGGGCTATAAATACCCCAACCGCCCACCATTCATTGCATCCAAGTCTTCCAACTTCACACACCTTACAAGAGCTATAGCATTCAATACAAGACACACCAAAGAGATCAAATCCTCTCCCAAGTCCTTAGTTCATTCCAAATCAAATAGTGACTTGTGAGAGAGTGACTTGTGTTCATTTGAGCTATTGCGCTTGGATTGCTTCTTTTTCTCATTCTTTCTTGTGATCAACTCAATTGTAACCGAGGCAAGAAACACCAATTGTGTGGTGGTCCTTGCGGGGACTTTGTGTCCCATTTTATTGAGAAGAAAAGCTCACTCGGTCTAAGTGACCGACTGAGAGAGGGAAAGGGTTGAAAGAGACCCGGTCTTTGTGACCACCTCAACGGAGAGTAGGTTTGCAAGAACCGAACCTCGGTAAAACAAATCCTTGTGTCTCACTCTTTATTTGCTCGCGATTTGTTTTTCACCCTCTCTCTCGGACTCGTTTATATTTCTAACGCTAACCCCGGCTTGTAGTTGTGCTTAAGTTTATAAATTTCAGATTCGTCCTATTCACCCCCCCTCTAGGCGATTTTTAGTAGTGAGCTAAATGTCTTGGATTCGCGGAACTTGGATTGATCTATAGCATACATGTGTTTTATGCATTTGATCATGTTCTTTTTAGCATCACAATCTTTACTTGCTTATTTTGGTGCTCAAGTTGTACAAATCATCTCCGGACCTCACATGTCCTTGTGCAAAAGATGCATATGGTTTGGGGAGGATATGCTACAACTTGACCCTTTGAGACTGACGTGTTTGCTTGAGTACTTATGATGTAGTATCAAAGATGGATTGAAAGGGAAAAAGGTGAACTTGGACAAAGACGAGGCTTCCACTGCATTTCGATATCAATGATCTTTGCTCCAAGTCCCTATTGTGTTCTCTCATTGTCCTTGGTTTTTAGTTGAAGTTTTTGTAAGGCAATGAGGTTAAAGGCCAAATAGTTCTTCTGTTTTGGTGCTTAATGCCAAAGGGGGAGAAATTAAGGCCAAAGCAACTGGATCAGCTACCACCTATGAATTTTTCAAAATTTTAGTGTAAGTACTTGATTTTTGATCAAAAATCTTTTATTGCAAAAACTGCTCTCTTGTGGGGTAGAAATTTAATTATGGGGAAAACGGGGGAGTTTTCTGACTCTTGATCAAAACTAGTCTTGAAAGTTATTTTGATTTGCCAAAACAAAGTGTTTTTGACATAGAGATAGGAAAATGAATTTGTTTTGCGAAAACAAACCAAGTGGTGGCAAAAATGATCCAAATATGCCAAATCCTATGATAATGTCATTGGTCTTCAATTTAACATCAATTTGCACTTTTTAGCTCGCATTTGGATATGTAAGTGCATTATGAGTTGCTTTTTGATGTGTTGGCATGAATCACCAAAAAGCGGGAGATTGAAAGGAAAATGTGCTCTTGGGCCATTTCTATATTGTTTTTGCGATTAAATGTACAACACATTATGTTTAGACTAACATGATGTATCAGCAAAGGTATATGAAGCACATTGCGCTTGGAAAAGGACATAGTGCAAATCTATATGTTCCGAATAAAAAGGTAAGATCTGGACACTTAGTCAATTGTTTTGTGTGCTAATCATATTTGTCTAAGTGCCAGGGACTTCATGAAGTCAAGTCAAAAGGTGCAAATGAAACAAGAAAGAAAAAAAGGAAAAAGGTGTGTCGGACTGCATAGCACCGGACAGTCCGGTGCCACCCACAGGACAGTCTCGTGCACGGTCCGGTCAACTGACTGCTCTCGGGAATTCGAGCCTACGTCCGCTATAATTCACCGGACCGGCCGCGTGAGGACCAACGGTCGACAGGAGCACCGGACAGTCCAGTGCCCCCACTGAACGATTCGGTGCCCCATAACAGGAAATCAACCAATCAGGGATTTCATAGTCGTTGCATGTTCACTGTCCGGTGTGCACCAGACAGTTCGGCGCACCCGCGGACAGAATGCAACCATGGCCTTCCAAATGGAGCTCCAATGGCTTCTGGGCCCCTTGGGGCTCTAAAAGGGACCCCTAGGCGCATGGAGCTCCACACCAAGCACCCATTTAACATTCTACAATGTTGCGACTTCGCAAGCACGCAATTGTTTCATTGTGATATAGATTTGAGCACTTCTTTGAGCTGTGACTCCGTTGTGTTGTTTCCTGTGCTCTTTACTTGACTTGTGTGCGTGTTGTTGCTACAACTCTAATTCTTGTGTGTGTTTCTACTCCCCCTTACTCTTGTGTTCATTTGAGATCATTTGTGTAAGGCATGAGGGACTACAAATTGTGGAGATTCCTCACAACAGAATATTGTTGAGATAAAGAGAGAACTATGGTATTCAAGTTGATCTTTGGATCACTTGAAAGAGGTTGAGTGTAACCCTCGTCTATTGGGATGCCACAACGTGGAGTAGGCAAGTATATTATACTTGACCGAACCACGGGATAAAAATCGTCGTGTCGCTTGCCTCTATTTTATTGTGATTCCTCTGTCTCTCACTTTAGTTATGTAATTGCTATAAGTTCAATACTCACTTTGTGAAATCAATTAAGTGAAGAAGTCTTCTCCTCACTCTCCCTTCATTCGGACTTGGCTCTTGTTATATCTACTCCAATATTAGACTGAGTTTGTTTTGTTGAGCTATTTTTTATAAGATCACCTATTCACCCCCCTCTAGGTGCCCTCAATTGTAAGGAGTACAAAGCAATAAGATCATATTTCAGATCTTCAAGAAACATTTGCCAATTTCAGAGAAGCAGATTTAAGGCTTAATCCAGAGAAATGTGTCTTCGGAGTAAAGAAGGGCAAGTTTTGGGTTGCCTTGTGTCAACAAAAGGTATAGAAGCAAATCCAAGCTTCCAAGCAAATCCAAACTTCGAATGGAGCCACCAAAATCAAGAAAAGGGGCTCAAAGATTGGCAGGAAGGTTGGCTTCCTTGAACAGATTCATTTCGAGGTCTGCTGAACGAAGCTTGCCATTCTTCGAATTCCTGAAATTAGTAGAGGTCTTCCAATGGGGTCCTCCTCAGCATCAAGCCTTCGAAGAATTGAAAGATTATCTGATAAAGCTTACAACATTATACCCATGTTTGCTAGGGGTCCATTGTTACTCTATGTATCAGCTTCTCAAACAACTATAAGCGTTGCATTGGTCCAGGAGACAGTGACTAAGGGTACCAAAAGGTAGATGCATGTTTATTTCGTCTCCGAAGTACTAAGTCTATACAAAAGAAATTACACAGAAATGGAGAAAGTCCTTTATGCAGTCCTGATGGCCTCAAGAAAACTTCGACATTATTTTTAGTCTCAGAATATCATTGTACCTTCATCGCTACCACTCAATGACATTATAAGAAACAAAGAAGCTTCGGTCCAAATTGGTTAATGGGCAGCAGAACTCAATGAGTTCATCATCAATTTTGTGCACAGGTCCTCCATATAGTCTCAATCATTGGCAGATTTTAATGCTGATTGGACCACAGGCCCACAAGACGAAGTAGCCCAATCAGACGAAGCTGTTTGGATAGTTTTTTGCAATGGCTCATGGGGATCCTTCAAAGCCCGAGCTGCAGTTGTCATTGTGTCACCATCCAAAGTGAAGACATCATATGCTATCATGCTGCAATTCCAGAGTACAAACAATATAGCAGAGTACGAAGCTTTGTTGTTGGGACTACGGAAGTTGAAAGAGATGGGTGTACGAAGAGCAGTATTAAAATCAGATTCTCAAGTTATCATAGGTCAGGTGGATAAGTCGAGCAAGGTAAAAAATCGTAATCTAGAGAAATACCTCGATATGGTCCGAAGGATGGAATATTCTTTTGAAGGTTTTTCAGTAAAAACATATCAAGGTTGGATAACGAGCATGCTGACATGTTGGCCAAGTCTGCCGCTCAGGGGTTCCCCTTACCTCCTGAAGTGTTCTTCGAAGTATTATAGGCACCTTCAGTCGATCTAATGGAAAGGGTCATCCTAGCAGTGTCTCCTAAATATAGCGAAGATTGGAGAACAGAGATTATAACCTTCCTTCGAGGAAATCATCCAACTGATAATGAAGCATACATCAAAATGATGCAAGCAAGAACAAGACCATACAAGATCATAGAAGGGGAGTTATACAAAGGTGTTTGTTCGCCTCTGCTAAAGTGTATTTCTGGAGACGAAGGCCAAGAATTGATAAGAGAAATTCATTCTGGTTTATGTGGCTCGCATATTGGCCTTAGAGCTCTGTTGAGAGAGAAAAAAAATCGCCAAGGATTTTATTGGCCAAAGGAACGTTGTAAGTAAAATGGGAAGGTCCTTTTCTTGTCATAGCTTTGAGCATACTAGGTTCCTACAGGCTCAAAGACATGGATGGAAACTACATTCCAAGATCATGGAATGACGACGAGCTCCGAAGGTATTATACCTAGTCGTCATGCTTCGGCACCCTTTTTCCTTATGAAGGGGTAAGGTTTTTCAACATGGCCAAAGATGTAACATCGCACAAGAGTTTCTAAGAAGCTAATAAAGGTGCTCTATCCCCTAGAGATGACTACATTAGAACAAGGGCTTTATCTCCAAGGTCTATACCCCAAAGCTATAGTTTATCACCAAGTAAAGGTGAAAAGGCTCTGAAGTCATTCCTAAGGGGATGCTAAGCTAAAGTTTTATCACCAAGTAAAGGTGAAAAAGCTCCAAAGTTGTTCCTAAGGGGATGCAGAGCTAAAGTTTTATCACCAAGTAAAGGTGAAAATGCCCTGAAGTCGTTCCTAAGGGGATGCAGAGCTAAAGATTTATCACCATGTAAAGGTCAAAAAGCTCCAAAGACGTTCCAAAGGGAATGCAGAGTTATGGTCTAAAGAAAAAGATCTGAAACCGCTCCTAAGGGAATGCAAATCTATGTTTTGTTCAGGGTGGAAAGAAGGAAAGGTGTTTTTCGCCTTTGGCTCAAAATACTGATAAAAGATCAGCTTGACACGCAACAAAGCATACAAATGTAAGTAGGATAAATGATGAAGAGTCAGACATTAAATTACAAAAGAGTAGCATTTCAACTGCACACAGAGTTTGTTTTTACAATCAGAATCTATCTACACTAACAACCTAACTAGGCTTCGACCTCCTTGCTTTACTTCGTTTTCTTCAGCTTCTTGCTCTGCAGGAAAAGAAGCAAAAGGAGACATGGTGATTAATTAGAAAAAACCCATTAACAAAACTTCAGAAGTACATGTTTAAAAGATGAACATTCCTAGTATATTCTTCGGCCTCCGAAGCAACTAGCTCTCGTCCTCCCTTGTTCCACAACTCAAAGAAGAATCTTTGTACGGCCTTCGCCACATTCTTCGGAGGACACTTTATATCATCAACATTCATATCAAAGCCAGCTTCTCCAACAACTTTGGTGTGATCGCAACTAGCCTTTTCAAATACTGAAGCCATCCCCTGGGACCCAATCATTGTGCAATAGTCACTGCGAGCGGTAATTATCGAATCTACTTCTCCCAGTTCTTTCTCCATCTAGTTGAGCGCTCCGTCGGTGTCCCCACTGGTGTATGTGGTTGCTCTTGAGATGGCACTGGTTGAGGAAAAAATCTTCCTAAGAGTATCGCGGCAGCGCGAAGCAACAAAAAAGTTCTCTCAAAGCTGATTTAAACTTCCTAACAACTTTTGGTTTTCCATATACTTATCAACATTACCCTTTTCTCAGCATCGAGGTTGGCCTGAAGCTCTTTTATAAACTCATCTTATTTCTTTAACTTTGAAACATCAGCATCGTGTATCCTCCTTGCTTCATCATTTTCCTTTTCGACTTTTTCTACCTTCTCCATCAAGAGCGCCATTTTTGCATGTTTTTCCCCAAACTCTTGCGAAGTTTGGCAGCTTCAGCTTGAAGAGCGGAGAATTCTTTTTCTTCTTTTTCTTACTGCATTCTCAAGGCTTTTCTTAGCATTAGTCCCTGCATAAAAAATGTTGATGATGAATGATTTAATCAAAATGTAAAAATTCTTGAGGCTACATCAAAATAAAAAAAAATCTCTGTACCTTGATACTAGTATAGGCCAGGCTGTGGGAGAGTTTCTTCTTCTTTACTTGGCACAATTTCTCTTTGATGTCCGGAAAGCTGATGCTTCAGGTTATATTCCTAACAATCTTCAATTCATTGGGATCTGGTATGCACATCAGCATCCGGTCTTCCCCACCAAATAGTAAAACACCAGGGACGTACCCTAGAGCTTCGCCTTTCTCCCCCAGTTTCAAAACTTCCTCTTCAATCAGTCCTTCAAAGTTGGCATAAATCGAGTCAATGAGGGTCCTAAGGGAATTAAGGGGAAAACGGTAGTGGTCGAGTCATTAACTCAAGAATACGGGTGTAGTTCAGCGATGAAGTTGTGGTTGTGCTTCCCTTCCTCGGTTCTTGAGCGACTGCAGTTATTATTGGAGCCAAAGCTTTTACCGTGGCTACATCCTTTTGAACAATCTTGGCCTTCTTTTTTACCTGGCCCGAAGATGACTCTTCGGCCTCTTTCTTCGTAGCCCTCCTTTTTCCTAGCCCCAATATTGGTCGAAGGATCTTCATAGTCTAGGTATTCAAACCCTAAGGCATCCATAACCCTATTGAGTCAAAGTTTCCCTTAGCCACAGAAAGCAGATCACATGTCTTCGTGCTCCCTAGCAAGATAGTTACCAGACATCTCATTGCATTTCTCTTCAACAAATTTCAACCATCCAGCCGAAGGAGTTTTATATGTTCATTGCACTTCACTTCCTTCAGCAACTTCCACCTTGTTCGAGTTGGATATATGTTGTACGCAAGAGCTTCTTGAATAAGATCTCGGGACCCAATCTTCTTGATAACTGAAAGTTGCCTAGAGGGGGGGTGAATAGGGCGAAACTGAAATTTACAAATATAAACACAACTACAAGCCGGGTTAGCGTTAGAAATAAAATCGAGTCCGCGAGAGAGGGCGCAAAACAAATCGCAAGCGAATAAGTAAGAGAGACACGCGGATTTGTTTTACCGAGGTTCGGTTCTCGCAAACCTACTCCCCGTTGAGGAGGCCACAAAGGCCGGGTCTCTTTCAACCCTTCCCTCTCTCAAACGATCCCTCGGATCGAGTGAGCTTTCTCTTCTCAATCACTTGGAACACAAAGTTCCCACAAGGACCACCACAAGTTTGGTGTCTCTTGCCTCAATTTACAAGTGAGTTTGATCGCAATGAAAGAATCAAGAAAGAAGAAAGCAATCCAAGCGCAAGAGCTCGAAAGAACACAAGCAAATCACTCTCTCTAGTCACTATGGCGTTGTGTGGAATTTGGAGAGGATTTGATCTCTTTGGTGTGTCTAGAATTGAATGCTAGAGCTCTTGTAGTAGTTGGGAAGTGGAAAACTTGGATGCAATGAATGGTGGGGTGGTTGGGGTATTTATAGCCCCAACCACCAAAAGTGGCCGTTGGGAGCCTGTCTGCTCGATGGCGCACCGGACAGTCCGGTGCACACCGGACATGTCCGGTGCCCCTGCCACGTCATCACTGCCGTTGGATTCTGACCGTTGGAGCTTCTGTCTTGTGGGCCCGCCTGGGTGTCCGGTGCACACCGGACAGGTACTGTTTGATGTCCGGTGTGCCAGTATGGGCGCGCCTGACTTCTGCGCGCGCTGCGCGCGCAATTAATGCGCTGCAGGTAACCGTTGGCGCGGAGGTAGCCGTTGCACCGGAGTTGCACCGGACAGTCCGGTGCACACCGGACATGTCCGGTGAATTTTAGCGGACTAGCCGTTGGCGATTCCCGAAGCTGGCGAGTTCGAGTGGAAGTCCTCTGGTGCACCGGACACTGTCCGGTGGTGCAGCGGACACTGTCCGGTGTACACCGGACAGTCCGGTGCACCCAGACCAGAGGGCCTTCGGTTCCCACTTTGCTCCTTTGTTGAATCCAAAACTTGGTCTTTTTATTGGCTGAGTGTGAACCTTTTGCACCTGTATAATCTATACACTTGGGCAAACTAGTTAGTCCAATTGCTTGTGTTGGGCAATTCAACCACCAAAATTAATTAGGGACTAGGTGTAAGCCTAATTCCCTTTCAATCTCCCCCTTTTTGGTGATTGATGCCAACACAAACCAAAGCAAATATAGAAGTGCATAATTGAACTAGTTTGCATAATGTAAGTGTAAAGGTTGCTTAGAATTTGAGCCAATATAAATACTTACAAGATATGCATGGATTGTTTCTTTCTTATATAACATTTTGGACCACGTTTGCACCACATGTTTTGTTTTTGCAAAATCTTTTGTAAATCCATTTCAAAGTTCTTTTGCAAATAGTCAAAGGCAAATGAATAAGATTTTGAGAAGCATTTTCAAGATTTGAAATTTTCTCCCCCTGTTTCAAATGCTTTTCCTTTGACTAAACAAAAACTCCCCCTAAAAGAGATTCTCCTCTTAGTGTTCAAGAGGGTTTAGATATATCATTTTGAAATACTACTTTCTCCCCCTTTTGAACACAATAGGATACCAATTTGAAAATATTCAACACTTAAGTTTTTGAAATTGGTGGTGATGCGGTCCTTTTGCTTTGGGCTCTTACTTTCTCCCCCTTTGGCATGAATCGCCAAAAACGGAATCATTAGAGCCCTCGAAGTGCTATCTTCCTCTTTGGTCATAAATAAATGAGTTAAGATTATACCAAAGACGAAGTTCGGTCCCCCAAAGGCAAAGTCTTTTTCTTTGTTGCTCATGCTTTTCTCCCCCAAGAATGGAGAGTTGCTTGGAGTGACGGTTGAAGGATAAGTTACGTAGTGGAAGCCTTTGTCTTCGCCGAAGACTCCAATTCCCTTTCAAATACACCTATGACTTGGTTTGAAATAGACTTGAAAACACATTAGTCATAGCATATGAAAGAGATATGATCAAAGGTATACAAATGAGCTATGAGTGCAAGTTAACAAAAGAAATTCCTAGAATCAAGAATATTTAGCTCATGCCTAAGTTTGTTAAAAGATTGTTCATCAAGAGGCTTGGTAAAGATATCGGCTAATTGATCTTTAGTATTAATGTAAGAAATCTCGATATCTCCCTTTTGTTGGTGATCCCTCAAAAAGTGATACCGAATGGCTATGTGTTTAGTGCGGCTATGCTCGACGGGATTATCCGCCATCTTGATTGCACTCTCATTATCACATAGCAAAGGGACTTTGGTTAATTTGTAACCGTAGTCCCGCAGGGTTTTCCTCATCCAAAGCAATTGCGCGCAACAATGGCCTGCGGCAATGTACTCGGCTTCGGCGGTGAAAAGAGCGACCGAATTTTGCTTCTTTGAAGCCCAAGACACCAAGGATCTTCCCAAGAACTGGCAAGTCCCCGATGTGCTCTTCCTATTGATTTTGCACCCTGCCCAATCGGCATCCGAATAACCAATCAAATCAAATGTGGATCCCCTAGGATACCAAAGCCCAAACTTAGGAGTATAAGCCAAATATCTCAAGATTCGTTTTACGGCCGTAAGGTGAGCTTCCTTAGGGTCGGCTTGGAATCTTGCACACATGCATACGGAAAGCATAATATCCGGTCGAGATGCACAAAGATAAAGTAATGAACCTATCATCGACCGGTATACCTTTTGATCTACGGACTTACCTCCCGTGTCGAGGTCGAGATGCCCATTAGTTCCCATGGGTGTCTTGATGGGTTTGGCATCCTTCATCCCAAACTTGGTTAGAATGTCTTGAGTGTACTTCGTTTGGCTGATGAAGGTGCCCTCTTGGAGTTGTTTGACTTGGAATCCTAGAAAATACTTCAACTCCCCCATCATTGACATCTCGAATTTCTGTGTCATGATCCTACTAAACTCTTCACAAGTAGATTCGTTAGTAGACCCAAATATAATATCATCAACATAAATTTGGCATACAAACAAATCATTTTCAAGAGTTTTAGTGAATAGAGTAGGATCGGCTTTACCGACTTTGAAGCCATTAGCAATAAGGAAATCTCTAAGGCATTCATACCATGCTCTTGGGGCTTGCTTGAGCCCATAAAGCGCCTTAGAGAGCTTATAGACATGGTTAGGATACTCACTGTCTTCAAAGCCGGGAGGTTGCTCAACATAGACCTCTTCCTTGATTGGTCCATTGAGGAAGACACTTTTCACGTCCATTTGATAAAGCTTAAAGCCATGGTAAGTAGCATAGGCTAATAATATGCGAATTGACTCAAGCCTAGCTACGGGTGCATAGGTTTCACCGAAATCCAAACCTTCGACTTGGGAGTATCCCTTGGCCACAAGTCGAGCTTTGTTCCTTGTCACCACACCATGCTCATCTTGCTTGTTGCGGAAAACCCATTTGGTTCCTACAACATTTTGGTTAGGACGTGGAACTAAATGCCATACCTCATTTCTAGTGAAGTTGTTGAGCTCCTCTTGCATTGCCACCACCCAATCTGAATCTAGGAGTGCTTCCTCTACCCTGTGTGGCTCAATAGAGGAAACAAACGAGTAATGTTCACAAAAATGTGCAACACGAGATCTAGTAGTTACCCCCTTATGAATGTCGCCGAGGATGGTGTCGACGGGGTGATCTCGTTGAATTGCTCAGTGGACTCTTGGGTGTGGCGGCCTTGGTTCTTCATCCTCCTTGTCTTGATCATTTGCATCTCCCCCTTGATCTATGTCGTCATCTTGAGGTGACTCATTTGATTGATCTTCTTCTTCATCAACTTGAGCTTCATCCTCATTTTGAGTTGGTGGAGATGCTTGCGTGGAGGAGGATGGTTGATCTTGTGCATTTGGAGGCTCTTCGGATTTCTTAGGACATACGTCCCCAATGGACATGTTCCTTAGCGCGATGCATGGAGCCTCTTCTTCACCTATCTCATCAAGATCAACTTGCTCTACTTGAGAGCCGTTAGTTTCATCAAACACAACGTCACATGAGACTTCAACTAGTCCAGTGGACTTGTTAAAGACCCTATATGCCCTTGTGTTTGAGTCATAACCGAGTAAAAAGCCTTCTACAGTCTTAGGAGCAAATTTAGATTTTCTACCTCTTTTAACAAGAATAAAGCATTTGCTACCAAAGACTCTAAAATATGAAATGTTGGGCTTTTTACCGGTAAGGAGTTCGTATGATGTCTTCTTGAGGATTCGGTGTAAATACAACCGGTTAATGGCGTAGCAAGCGGTGTTGACCGCCTCGGCCCAAAACCGATCCGAAGTCTTGTACTCATCAAGCATGGTCCTTGCCATGTCCAATAGAGTTCTATTCTTCCTCTCTACTACACCATTTTGTTGAGGTGTGTAGGGAGAAGAGAACTCATGCTTGATGCCCTCCTCCTCAAGGAAGCCTTCAATTTGAGAGTTCTTGAACTCCGTCCCGTTGTCGCTTCTTATTTTCTTGATCCTTAAGCCAAACTTATTTTGAGCCCGTCTCAAGAATCCCTTTAAGGTCTCTTGGGTTTGAGATTTTTCCTGTAAAAAGAATACCCAAGTGAAGCGAGAATAATCATCCACAATAACTAGACAGTACTTACTCCCGCCGATGCTTATGTAAGCGATCGGGCCGAATAGATCCATGTGGAGTAGCTCAAGCGGCCTGTCAGTCGTCATGATGTTCTTATGCGGATGATGAGTGCCAACTTGCTTTCCTGCTTGGCATGCGCTACAAATCTTGTCTTTCTCAAAATGAACATTTGTTAATCCTAAAATGTGTTCTCCCTTTAGAAGCTTGTGAAGATTCTTCATCCCAACATGGGCTAGTCGGCGGTGCCAGAGCCAACCCATGTTAGTCTTAGCAATTAAGCAAGTGTCGAGTTCAGCTCTATCAAAATCTACCAAGTATAGCTGACCCTCTAACACTCCCTTAAATGCTATTGAATCATCACTTCTTCTAAAGACAGTGACACCTACATCAGTGAATAGACAGTTGTAGCCCATTTGACATAATTGAGATACGGAAAGCAAATTGTAATCTAAAGAATCAACAAGAAAAACATTTGAAATGGAATGGTCAGGAGATATAGCAATTTTACCCAAACCTTTGACCAAACCTTGATTTCCATCCCCGAATGTGATCGCTCTTTGGGGATCTTGGTTTTTCTCATAGGAGGAGAACATTTTCTTCTCCCCTGTCATGTGGTTTGTGCACCCGCTGTCGATGATCCAACTTGAGCCCCCGGATGCATAAACCTACAAAACAAGTTTAGTTCTTGACTTTAGGTACCCAAATGGTTTTGGGTCCTTTGGCATTAGACACAAGAACTTTGGGTACCCAAACACAAGTCTTTGAACCCTTGTGCTTGCCCCCAACATATTTGGCAACTACTTTGCCGGATTTGTTAGTCAAAACATAAGATGCATCAAAAGTTTTAAATGAAATGTTATGATCATTTGATGCACTAGGAGTTTTCTTTCTAGGCAACTTAGCATGGGTTGATTGCCTAGAGCTAGATGTCTCACCCTTATACATAAATGCATGATTAGGGCCAGAGTGAGACTTCCTATAATGAATTCTCCTAATTTTGCTCTCAGGATAACCGGCAGGGTACAAAATGTAACCCTCGTTATCCTGAGGCATGGGAGCCTTGCCCTTTACAAAATTAGACAATCTTTTAGGAGGGGCATTAAGTTTGACATTGTCTCCCCTTTGGAAGCCAATGCCATCCTTGATGCCAGGGCGTCTCCCATTATAGAGCATACTTCTAGCAAATTTAAATTTTTCATTCTCTAAGTTATGCTCGGCAATTTTAGCATCTAATTTAGCTATATGATCATTTTGTTGTTTGATTAAAGCCATGTGATCATGTATAGCATCAATGTTAATATCTCTACATCTAGTGCAAATAGAAGTGTGCTCAACGGTAGATGTAGAGGGTTTGCAAGATTTTAGTTCTACAACCTTAGCATGCAATATTTCATTTTTACTTCTAAGGTCGGAAATAGTAGTATTGCAATTATCAAAATCTTTAGCCTTAGCAATCAAATTTTCATTTTCTAATCTAAGACTAGCAAGAGAAATGTTCAATTCTTCAATCCTAGCAAGCAAATCATCATTATTATCTCTAGGGTTGGGAATTGAAACATTGCAAACATGAGAATCAACCTTAGCTAACAAATTAGCATTTTCATTTCTAAGGTTGTCTATTGTCTCATGGCAAGTGCTTAGCTCACTAGATAATTTTTGATATTTCTCTATTTCTAGAGCATAAGCATTTTTAACCTTAACATGCTTCTTATTTTCTTTAATAAGGAAGTCCTCTTGGGTGTCCAAGAGATCATCCTTTTCATGGATGGCACTAATCAATTCATTAAGCTTTTCCTTTTGTTGCATGTTGAGGTTGGCAAAAAGAGTACGTAAATTATCCTCCTCATCACTAGCATTATCATCACTAGAAGACTCATATTTAGTGGAGGAGTTAGATTTAACCTTCTTCCGTTTGCTGTCCTTTGCCATGAGGCACTTGTGGCCGACGTTGGGGAAGAGAAGTCCCTTGGTGACGGCGATGTTGGCGGCGTCCTCGTCGTCGGAGGAGTCACTTGAGCTTTCGTCGGAGTCCCACTCCCGACAAACATGGGCATCGCCGCCCTTCTTCTTGTAGTACCTCTTCTTCTCCTTTCTTCTCCCCTTCTTGTCGTCGCCTCGGTCACTGTCACTTGATATAGGACATTTAGCAATAAAATGACCGGGCTTACCACATTTGTAGCAAACCTTCTTGGAGTGGGACTTGTAGTCTTTCCCCCTCCTTTGTTTGAGGATTTGGCGGAAGCTCTTGATGACGAGCGCCATCTCCTCATTGTCAAGCTTGGAGGCGTCAATTGGTTGTCTACTTGGTGTAGACTCCTCCTTCTTTTCTTCCATCGCCTTGAATGCGACGGGTTGAGCTTCGGATGTAGATGGATCATCAAGCTCGTTGATCTTCCTCGAGCCTTCGATCATGCACTCAAAACTTACAAAATGCCCGATTACTTCCTCGGGGGTCATTTTAGTGTATCTAGGATTACCACGAATTAATTGAACTTGAGTAGGGTTAAGGAAAATAAGAGATCTTAGAATAACCTTAACCACTTCATGGTCATCCCATTTTACGCTCCCGAGGTTGCGCACTTGGTTCACCAAGGTCTTGAGCCGGTTGTACATGTGTTGTGGCTCCTCCCCTTTGCGAAGCCGGAACCGACCGAGCTCCCCCTCGATCGTTTCCCGCTTGGTGATCTTGGTGAGCTCGTCTCCCTCGTGCGCGGTTTTGAGTACATCCCAAACCTCCTTGGCGCTCTTCAACCCTTGCACTTTGTTATACTCCTCTCTACTTAGTGAGGCGAGGAGTATTGTTGTCGCTTGAGAGTTGAAGTGCTCGATTTGGGCCACCTCATCCTCGTCATAGTCTTTATCCCCTACCGACGGTACCTGTGCACCAAACTCAACAACATCCCATATACTTTTGTGGAGTGAGGTTAGATGAAATCGCATTAAATCACTCCACCTAGCATAATCTTCACCATCAAAAGTTGGTGGTTTGCCTAATGGGACGGAAAGTAGAGGTGCATGTTTAGAAATGCGAGAATAATGTAGGGGAATCTTACTAAACTTCTTACGCTCTTGGCGTTTAGAAGTTACGGAGGGCGCATCGGAGTCGGAGGTCGATGTTGATGAAGTGTCGGTCTCGTAGTAGACCACTTTCCTCATCCTCTTTTGCTTATCTCCGCTTCGATGCGGCTTGTGGGAAGAAGATTTTTCCTTCTTCTCTTTGGGGTGAGAAGAAGATTTCTTCTCCTTCCCTTTGTTGGAGGAGCTCTTCTTCTTCTCCCTCCTCTTGGTGCGGGACTCTTCCGATGAAGTGCTCCCGTGGCTTGTAGTGGGCTTTTCGCCGGTCTCCATCTCCTTCTTGGCGTGATCTCCCGACATCACTTCGAGCGGTTAGGCTCTAATGAAGAACCTGCTCTGATACCAATTGAAAGTCGCCTAGAGGGGGGGTGAATAGGGCGAAACTAAAATTTACAAATATAAACACAACTACAAGCCGGGTTAGCGTTAGAAATAAAATCGAGTCCGCGAGAGAGGGCGCAAAACAAATTGCAAGCGAATAAGTAAGAGAGACACGCGGATTTGTTTTACCGAGGTTCGGTTCTCGCAAACCTACTCCCCGTTGAGGAGGCCACAAAGGCCGGGTCTCTTTCAACCCTTCCCTCTCTCAAACGATCCCTCGGATCGAGTGAGCTTTCTCTTCTCAATCACTTGGAACACAAAGTTCCCACAAGGACCACCACAAGTTTGGTGTCTCTTGCCTCAATTTACAAGTGAGTTTGATCGCAATGAAAGAATCAAGAAAGAAGAAAGCAATCCAAACGCAAGAGCTCGAAAGAACACAAGCAAATCACTCTCTCTAGTCACTATGGCGTTGTGTGGAATTTGGAGAGGATTTGATCTCTTTGGTGTGTCTAGAATTGAATGCTAGAGCTCTTGTAGTAGTTGGGAAGTGGAAAACTTGGATGCAATGAATGGTGGGGTGGTTGGGGTATTTATAGCCCCAACCACCAAAAGTGGCCGTTGGGAGCCTGTCTGCTCGATGGCGCACCGGACAGTCCGGTGCACACCGGACATGTCCGGTGCCCCTGCCACGTCATCACTGCCGTTGGATTCTGACCGTTGGAGCTTCTGTCTTGTGGGCCCGCCTGGGTGTCCGGTGCACACCGGACAGGTACTGTTTGATGTCCGGTGTGCCAGTATGGGCGCGCCTGACTTCTGCGCGCGCTGCGCGCGCAATTAATGCGCTGTAGGTAGCCGTTGGCGCGGAGGTAGCCGTTGCACCGGAGTTGCACCGGACAGTCCGGTGCACACCGGACATGTCCGGTGAATTTTAGCGGACTAGCCGTTGGCGATTCCCGAAGCTGGCGAGTTCGAGTGGAAGTCCTCTGGTGCACCGGACACTGTCCGGTGGTGCAGCGGACACTGTCCGGTGTACACCGGACAGTCCGGTGCACCCAGACCAGAGGGCCTTCGGTTCCCACTTTGCTCCTTTGTTGAATCCAAAACTTGGTCTTTTTATTGGCTGAGTGTGAACCTTTTGCACCTGTATAATTTATACACTTGGGCAAACTAGTTAGTCCAATTGCTTGTGTTGGGCAATTCAACCACCAAAAATAATTAGGGACTAGGTGTAAGCCTAATTCCCTTTCAATAACCACACTGAAAGCCTTGAAGCACTCGTCAGCGGCTTCACTCATTTGCACTTCGGCCTCTTCAGAGCAAAGCTTACTTCTAAAGGGCTCATCAGCATTCCCTTGAAGTATTTGTGTTGTTCTAAGTCCACATCGACATAAAACCACTCCTTCGTCCAGTCGTCGTGCCACTTTGTTCAATAAGCCAAGACTAGACCACTCACATTCTTGCGATACGCAAAATTGTAGCACCTGAAGTTGTTGTGAAGGTCGGACTCCTCATTGGCCTTCGTCTCATAATGCAAATCATGGGCCTTGCAGAATGCATCAGCATCCGTACGCTCCCCAGGCTTCGAATGGCCCAGATGAAAACACTTAGGCCATGTTTGTTTCGGATTATAATCTCTCCAGATTATATAACCCAGCTCAAATAATCCAACAGATAAACAAACACCTAGATTATAGGTTCAGATTATATAATCTAAAGCTCAGATTATGATAATCCCATAATCTCCTCAAGAGTAACTTATTTGAGATTATTTTTGGTAAAAGACCCACTACACATGGTTATGTAAATAAAAATTACATTCTTTCCTCACCTCAAATAAACAAAAAAGGGTAATGGTGTCTTTGTGAATAATCTACATTTGTATAATCTAGACTACCAAACAGATACATGTAGATTATAATCAATCTAGATTATAATCTAGATTATATAATTTATATTATAATCCAGATTATATAATCTATAAGCTGAAACAAACAGGCCCTTAGTCAAACCATGGTGTTCGGAGTCAATTGGTGCATAAATACTTCATAACGCTACAGCACCTTTGCAATTGTCTTATACATAGGGAGCCAAAGTCCTGCCTTGAAGAAGCTCTTGTACACAATGACTTCGTCTTTCCTTGGCTTCGGTGTTGTTTCTTCCCCGGGAAGACGCAACCCAAGCCTCCTCATAGACTGCAGATCTTTTTCCTTCAGAGTAGACCGCCCAATCTCAATGTAGCTCAGCTTCGAAGGCATGTCCTTCGAAATTTCCACAGCAACTTTCAGTGATGAGGCCCTCGTCGCCTCAGCGGCATGCAAAGAGTCTTGTCGTGCCTATGAGGAGGTAGGACTAATCAATTGCCTAGTGGCACCAATATAAGCCATCTGAGCAAAATCAATCTCTCACTAAGAATGATTCAGACGAAGCTAGCTCTCGAAGTGCTCCTGAATGAAAAGCTTCAGAAGCATAGCAAATTTTGGCAGCAAGTGGGTAAAGGCAGTAAATGTGATCTGCCCTTACCCCCTCGATCGCTTTTATACTAAAAATATGCGTGAAGTGGCACAGGTCATAGAAATTATTCCCGCGCAGCATCCCTGGCTCCTCCCCCCGACGACCTAACTTTCGGGTCGCCCGTTTTTACTTCAAATGCATCATCTTCTTCTTAAACGAGCTTCGGGAAGGTGTTTTTCGGATCTTGGACATAGGGCCTCCAAGTTACAATTTTTGCGATCTAAGCTCGTTTACGAAGAAAACAAACTCACCCCGCAAGGGGACTACTGTTGGGGGCCTTCTATGCCGAAGATCACTCGTGGCACGAGCAAGTGTATTTTAGGAGCATTTCTACTTATGGATGAAGCAAACCTTCAGCAGGGAAAGCGTGCAAAGAATCTTCGCCCATGCGTGCAAGTGGAAAAGGTGTTAGCCAAAGTCGATAGCTTCAGCGACAATAGAGGAACTTCGGACGTAAGCCAAAGGAGAAAGCGACGAATGCTCGGACCTGCGCAGCGAGGATGAAGAAAATACGTTATTGCCCAAATGATGTAAACAATGTGTGTAAAACCCTTAAGGGCACGATTGTAATTCTGTACAAAGATAAGTTCTTGTGTCTTATAATGTATGTGATGGTATAAAACCTTCGCCTTACGTATTCATACTCTGAAGGAGTATCAACCCCAAGACGAAGGTTTTTTATAACGTTTTAACTAGATTTTCAGTACCTTTAGAGGACTGAAATCAAGCATCCGACAGTTTCATCTTTTATTGTACGTTTAAACCTTCATCCTCAGATGATTACACCAAAGGTGTATTATCTCGGGGATGAAGGTTCTCATTTCTTAATTTTGTGTTGCCTTGTTTTTTAATGCCATGCATCAATTGAAAACAAGTGACCAACAATTCCCAACTCGAGTTTCTAACTAGTCCAACCCACATTCATTTGTGTTATAGAAAGAACTGGTATTATAAATATATGCTTCATCTTAACCAAATTAATTTTCAATGGACTTATATGATATTTGATGTATGTGTTTTATATATGTGCCTAGATTCATCATTATCCATTTGACTATAGACATATAAAAATGAAAAGCTAAAACAAATGTTATTTTGGGAGAAGGGAGTATATACTAATAACCTAATAATTTTAAAATAAAAAATAATTGTGGTGTGTTGGACCGCGCATAGAAGACAGCCCGCCAAAGCACGATTCTTGGGCCAGACCGGCATGGACCCACTTTAAATTGTGCCAGGCCAGGTTGTGGTACTATTGAATGACAGACACGACTCATTTGGTCATCTATAGTTCAATACCTCCTTCCTCGCCGTCTGTTGCCTTCGCTTTTCTTCTTGCCACATCATCGTTCGAAGTCTTTAGGGTGAAATTCTAGGTGCACCACGAGGCATGGATCCGCTCAATCTAACCAGAGCGTGTCACTGCACGTTCAGATCCACGTGAGGCGTCGGAGTCCCGTCGACTATCGGTGTGGTGCTGACCTGTACTGGTTCCCGATTATCTTCCTTTAGCGTGATCTAAGAATCTATGAGTTTGAGTCGTGTTTGAATAACTATCCAATTTAAACAATGGCTATCTATATAATATATAGAAACCGTAGTAACACAAGGGCAAATAACTATATTTTTTACGTGGTTGTTGTTTCCATTTTGCTATATGTGGGCCCACATCCACCAGTACATACGAGTTCATTGTAGATGGCGGCCCACATGAGTTGTGGTTTTAGAGAAGTGTTGCTATATACTCCCTCCGTCTCAAAATATTATTTGTTTTAGGGTGTTAATGGATTCATACAATATTTAATATATATGTGTCTAGATTCAGTGTTATCCATTTGAATATGAACAACAAAGAAGTCAAGACGAACTATATAATGGAACAAGGAGTAAGATTGAGAAAACTCATCCCTTTACCTGTTAGAGCTAATTTGGTGACCAGAAAAATGAAAGGGATTTCTTCTCATAGATTCCCTCCATTTCTCTGATCGCAAAACCAGCTCTTGGAGCTAGTTTGGTAACTTCATTTTTTCAAGGGATTTTTATTTTTTAAAGAGAAAATAAACTAATTTCCCATAGAAAAATAGAAAACCCTTAAAAATGGGGTTGTCAAAAGCCTCTGGTGGTGCAGTTTGAAATTTTATCCAATCAAAACCTAGACAAGTGGTACTCCATTCATGCACACATGCTCCCAAATACACCAAAAAATACGCCCTCTATTTCGGTTATCATTAACCAACTAGCCACAAACTTTAGAGGAAAATAGCATAGTGGCGTTAACCAAAAAAATGTACACGAAGGGCTAGTTTGGGAACTCTATTTTCTTAAGAGATTTTTATTTTTTCAAAGTAAAATGAACTAATTTTCTGTGGGAAAATGAAAATCACTCGAGAAAATGAGGTTCCCAAACTAGCCCGAAATTTACCAAATCGAAAGAAAATATATGGGGTGAGGGACTCTACCACCTTGACTGGATTCCAACTTGGGTTTTCGATTTCATGGCCTCGTATCAGGCTAAAAGAGAGGAGCGGTTTATGTGCTTACACTGCCTAGACATGGCCCTGTGCATACATCTTGATGACATAGATCCCAGCCACCAACTGCCTAACCTGATGATGTGCTATCGTAGTAGAATTGTTACTTTAAGTTAATCATTCGCTTACCTGCCTATTATTAGGCACTATGTAAGCGATGATTAACTTAAGACCATGTTTGTTTGAGCTTCTCGCCAGCTTAGTATGAAAAGCCAGGAGCAAAAACAAACTAGTTTTTTGGTTTAGCTTCCAAAAAACCAAAAGCTCGGAAGAGCAGAGTTTATATAGGAACTTGAGAAGCCTGGTTTTATGGGTTTTCTGTAGCTTCTTGAGAATAGGCGAACACGAAAAGCTTCTATGTCTACCAATTCCCTCAATTGTACTAGTAATTGGCCCACGTGTTCGTGGGTGTTTCTACTGCTCTCGTCCGAGAATTTGGAGAAATTCATAACACTGGTCCCCAAATGGTATGGAATGGTGTCCCATCGACCGGACACATTGACACTTAATTTATCGCAAAATAGTTTGGTTATTTCGTGTCGAACTTCATCCATAATGGTCGATGGTAACCCACCGGTCCTCGGGACATGGACTCAGGTGATCGGTTATCATTATGTTGGCCTTCTGCCCCAAGATGATCAAAGGTGGCCTCCAGTGTAGACCCCCAAGGCATACTGCTACTGCATCCCACTGTCGTATAGTACGGGGTGAACCTCCCTAACTCCCTAGGGGCTGAAAATTATTCAGTCTCTAGTATGGATGGTGGCATGTTGTGGCTTTGATTTGCCACGGGTGGAAAGAGGTGGGGCTGATGCGATGACTGGAAAATAGGGTGTTATGCATAGCATCCTGTTTTGGATATACGTATCCAGACGGTCTGACATAGGTGGCTGAAAGTCCGGTACGACGTCGAACGGTCTAGCGTAAGGTGTAGGACGGTCCACGATATGTCCAAACGGTCTGTATGTCTGGACTGTCTAGTCATGCTCTATATCGCCAGCCTGCCATATTGTGGGCTCGATGTAGCACCATACAGTCTGACACGAAGTGCCGGACGATCCACATTGGGGCCAGAATGTCTGAAATCGTACCCCAACTGTCCGACCATGCTTAGTGTCGACGGTCTATCGCACAGAGAAGGTGGCGGCGACAATTGCCATGGATATAAGTTCATCGGCATACCATATAATGGTTGGATACATGGGATCCAGTTGTTACCAATGTATTGAGTGCAATTGTTTCGATGCCTAGATCAAGGAAAACTAGGCCTAGGAATTATTTCTAGTGCACACGTCATCTTATCCATAGACTCCACTATACGTTCAATCCGATCAGCAAAAAAATTCTTAAGATATTGGATATCGTGAAAGGCATGATTTCACTTACAGTGGGATATGCAGCGAGGCCATCAGGGAAGCAGGCTCCACTTCCCTCTCCTAGATGACCCTCTGGTGGCAATATACCGTAAAGTGCAAGAGGTCATAGTTATTAAGACGGTAAGTCGACTGACCCCTTTTTATCTTTTATGCAATAAATCGTAAAGTGAGACGACATCTTAGTTATATAGATAAATATAAAAAATTAGATCAAACATTATTTATATATCATTAATTTAAATTTAATAAGCAAGTTTGCACTTTTATAAGGTCTTAGGTCCAATTTCAACCTTGTAGAAGCAGGAAAAAAAGAAAGAAGCTCACAATGAGTGTAGCCCAAAACATAGTTTTATGTTAAAACTCACAACCACGAGCAACCTAACATCCGCCAGCCTCTGCCTCCCTCCCCCCAGCTCTTCTCTCTCTCTCTCCCTTTGTTCTTCCACCACAACTCTCCCTCCTCCGATGGCCAGAGCATTGCACGCCGTCGAGGAAGGAGGTAGGAGCTCCACACCGCCGCTGCCACATAAGTCAAGCCCTCTTCTATGTTTAGCCGCCACCTCTCAAGCTCTGACTTGATAGGTATGCCACGTGTGGTCCACTTCACTTAAACGTCCCTCAAAACCCTACATGCCCCCTAAGGCGTCGCCCCAAGGACACCCCTTTGGCGCCTTATTCCCCAGCGCAAGACGAGCTACACACCTTGCCCTGAGGCTGAGTGTGCCATAGCACTAAAGTGACACTAAGGTGAAGCTTAATGGATGCCTTGATAAGCATGCAAGAGGTACCTCCTCGTGAAGCTGAGCTCGTCGTCGCTGGTCCTCCTCATCCAGCTTCTTCATGTAGTCTTCAAATTCTTTATGCTCATAGACCGACAAATCATCCATAATCAACCTTATGTCGTTGCTAGGGGAAACGTTGTTGAGATCTTTAGAATCGGCCATTGCAACTTGATTTTGATAGATCTAAAACACAGTTGTGCCCAGCGAAGTCGCTAAAATGTGTGTTGACACCTTTTTAGCCTAAACACCAATGATCCGTAGATATCGCTTGCGAGAAACAAGACTTTAGGGACCTCTCTGTGAGGTGTCGAACGATCCATGATAGGTCACCGAACCGTTCGCGGTAGGGCACCGGATTATTCACCATAGAGCAAATAACTACGCTCTTCTCTACAAGTATACAGACCATCCACACGTAGACGACAGACCGTCTACGCTGGCACAGATGGCTTCATGTAGAACCTAGATCTCGCCTCCTGGGAGGAACCCCATCGAAAAGAAGAGATCATAGGATTGCTTCAGAATTGGCAGGTCACGCTAGAGAGATGAAGATTGAGATTGAAAAACTACAACTAGAGCTACACTACATCTAGACCTAAGACAAAATGTAAATAGATTGGTTTGATTAAATTGTATGTCTCTTAATTAACCATATTCCTTTATATACAGAGAGGAAAAGTCTAGACTCTCTCTTAGGCAGATCCCAACAGCCTCCTATGGGTCATTAGGATAACCACACAAACAATAAGACTCCAATCTAAATTAATCTAATCGCAGACCATTTAGGCTACTCTTGCAAATCGTTCAGGGCCGTCTGATCGTTCGGATGCCAAATTTAGTGTTCAACAAGCAGCTAACTATTAGCTCCAAACAGCTAACTATTAGCTTCAGTGCATTCAAACAAGACCTTAGCAGCAACAAGCAGCTAAAATGATTAAACATGTGGCACAAATCACGCAAAAGGTCCGACCACGAACCAATAATTATACTTTGTAATAACAAGATCTTTATCATGGTTAAATAAGCAGTGTGCTAATTTGACTCCAATTCATTCCACGCAGAATAAACTTGGAACTGACTAGCAACATTTAATTTAGCTACTGGTTAAACTCTCTATCAACCAAGGTCAGTACGACGGGAACACGAAATTCTTTCCAATTCCCTGCCCTCAACTACATCTCTAGACCAACTGTAAAACCATCCACAGCTACTCAACAGGATACTCATGCACGCTACATCCGAAATTAGGAGTTAAATAAGAAGCCTAGTATCAATAAGTGCGCTGGCCCTGCAATCGAAACAATCTCATGGCATATCCTTTCAACCGCTCCTACAACCAATTCGTCAGGGAGGAACAGAAGGTTGCACAGTTCGAAGGATTAGTCCTGTATTAAGTAATTTAATTTTCCTCGGAATGGACTCTGCAAAAATACTTCTTTATCGCGTTCTTATCAAGATCTCCAACTTATGTTGTCATCTGCGCCATACAAAACATATAAAAATTAGCATATCCTTCTGAACGCACGGATTTATTGACTGTATTTTGTAAAAGTGCCCGATTGTTAAGACTTGAGTTTGACATGTTTTTCTATCTCTCTGGTACATAAACAAGCGTAGAGCACACAGGTATTTTCAGGAACATACCATTACGCTCGTATAAGTTGTTATGTGTTATGGTCTAGAGAAAATCGCACCATGATATAACACGCGCTAATGAGTTCATCAAGATTGTATCACAACTGACGAACATCAAAGGAACATAAAACTACCATTTTAGAACAAGTACAAGGTAAAATATATACATATATGAACAGTTAAATTAAGTGTCTACAGAAAATCTGAGTAGCTGTCAATGCCATTGCATATGCAGATATTGTAGAGACGGAGCTAAAAAACATATGAGACTAATGTTAGGTACCATGGCTTAAAGACGCAAGTTAACGATGCACCTCTAGCTACATCAACAGGCAAAAACCACCCAAAGTAAAACAAATTATGCGAGACAGATATCACTGAACAACAAAATCTAAAGGATGTTACATGAAAAACAAGCATTACATAAAAATAAACTGAATTTAATAGGGAAGTAAAGAAGCACGTACCACTATTCTGCACAGGGTTTTGATGGCAGAGACCATCAGTCTCCTTTTAACAGCAAATTACAAGGATTGAAGCTAGAACTAGGAAGTGTTAACTAATAAGTCCATTCCCCATCTCATCGGTTTTGGAACTCTTGTGCTGCCATAAGTTGATCGGCCACATTAACAAATAAGGGACAAATTCTCTCTATGAAAGCTATTGTATCAGCAAGAAAATAACAGCAGTGTCCTACCTTACTCTTCTTGTGCTTATGCACATCTGCTGAATCTTCAGTTCCCTCGTGCTTCCTCTTCTGATACAAATGGTGAGCATTGCCCATCAAAAGGTATATGGTTTAGAATGAAGCTATTCAGAGTTTTTGAACATAAAGAAAACTGACCAACCTTTTCATGATGTTTCTTTGAATCAGAATCATGATGACCACTCTTATCTTTTTTCTTATCCTTGTCTTTGTCTTTATCTTTGTCCTTACTCCGATCCTTATGCCGATGTTTGTGCTTCTTATGTTCCTTGTCTTTGTCCCTCTCTCTGTCTTTGTGCTTTTTATGCTTCTTCTCTTTGTCCTTGGACTCGCTTTTTGGTTTACCCGAAATAGTCGGTATACCCTTTTCAGTCTGTTGGTATGGTATATGTTGTAAACAATACAATGAGCAAATCTAATGATGTCATAAGAGAAGTGAGATGCTAGAAAGGATCTTACAGAGGGCAAAACCACAGGAGCTGTTTCTCGAAGTTGGAACGCTTGCCCCAGTGTTTCCATATCGAAGGGCTGAATATAAGCAGGTTTATCCCTCATATATGCATTCTGAACAAGTTGATCTAACTCCATTCCTTCTCCTTTTCGAATTTCAGTGTCTCCCACAATATTGTGAAGATAATGTGTATCTGATATTGCCAGTGGCAAAGGTTTCTTGCAAAAGAAATCATGGTGTGGCAGCAGTTTGTAGTGGTTAATCAAATCAACAGCACCAGTAAGCTCCCTTGGCCCTGAAATAGAGATCATATTATCAAACAACCACAAAGCCGACAAATAAGGCTTCTGAAAATATAGATGCACTAATATATTTAAAAAAAAAGGACAGACCCAATATTGAGTGGGGTCTGAGGAAGGAATAACCAAGGCAAGCCTTACCCCTGTATTTTTTGCAGAGAGGCTGCGTAGAATATGCACTGATATAACTGTGAAGCAAAATTTAATCTAGCGTACAATAGACATTAAATGCAGTATTGTGGCTCATAAAGCAGTTTTGTGCACCATGTCACGAAAAAAACTCGACCTGCGGGGGGTAAGACAGCCTCGTGCATTATATTAAGAAGAGCTTCTCACGCAGGTCGAGAAAACCCTCCGAACCCCTGCATCACCCATACACAACGGCACCATAGCCCATGTGAGAAATGACCGCAACCAGGACCGAGCCTTAGACCTGTGTTTTGGCGTGGGATAGACAAGAGGATTTCTTTAACCATAGCCTAAAATTCGCTCTCACGGGAGGTCGAACTCAGGACATGAGAAGTGATATTCCGACCACCTAACCAACTCAGCTAGAGGCCCTTTTGCATGTCACAAAACAATAACCGTCCAACTAACGCAATATGAACTATGAGCAAGTCAAAGCAGGTGAAATATTGCCTATTGTTATAAGAACTGCAGTAAACAGCTGGCTAAACAGGACATACTGGCCTAAGCTGGCAAAAGAACCAGCACAAAAAAGTTTCTAATTTTCTATTTAAAATTCTAATGCATATAATTATTACTAATTTCTTGCAAGCTAATGAGGATAACTCAAAATCATGCAACCTGTGATATTAATACCAGTCTGTTGATTTGTGCCCACATGGACTAGGGTTTAGCATTTCAGATTTGCATATTGAACAAGTGTCATAAGGGAAGTGGGGAACATAGGGATCACAAATAATAACTACATGCTTCCATCAAACAAATTCATTTTTTGTTCCTTTCCAGCACTAACCATTAGTACGTTACCAAACATTCTGGTTGATAATACCAGCCACACAATCAAAATTTTAGATAGTGCTACATGGTTGGCATAATACTGGTAATGATAACTTGGAGGCAACCTATACTAGCTGAGGACTTATCATTTATCCTGTTATTTATGCACCTGGAATCGGGAATCAGGACCCTAACAGAAGATAACCATCCATATTAATATTTTCATTTCTCAAAATTGCTCGTCCACCAAAACATATTTATGGTGAAATGAACTGTGGATCCCTAAACTTTCCCCATGCTCCCATCTGGGTCCATGAACTTTCGAAGTAATCATCTAGGTCCTTCAATTTTTCAAGTGATTCATTCAAAGTGTAAATTCAAGTCCATGATTGGACCTAGAGTGAACATGCAATGAACCGCTTGAAAAGTTGAAGGATCCAGATGATCAATTTGAGAGTTCATGGGCTTAGATGAGAATGGAGAAATAATTTAAGGACCTGTGGTGCATTTAATTCTTTTATGTGAGTCTTAACCCGAACCCTACCATTTCCAAACTTCTTGTCATCAGAATCCATCAGTTTGGAGCTTGAGCTATGCAAAGAGCATCTTCACCTGAAATCCAATTAGGAAAGAATGTAACAACAAATTTGTAAAGGTAAAGTGAACTGGTTGTGCAATGAACAAACATGATATACACTACCACATATCTACATACCACACAGACATGTTAAATCCCATGACCATGCAAACAGCTATAGACAGTGCATAACCACATATGGTGTCACCATCAGAAATAATGAACAGGTTTTCCCTCTCTTATTCAGAAAAATACTATGGAATTGCATGCCAATTGTCATGCGTAAAACCACCAGAGTACCACAAAATCTAGAACTGACAAAACAGAGCACGAGAGAGATCTGGCCAGCATGCCACCGCACTAATTCCATACAAGATGCTTCTGACAATATATGTAAGTAGGATACCAGGCCAACGCGTGTACATAAAGAGCACTGGTCAGGCAGCAACAAGCGGCCTATTCAGGATACCAACACTCTAAACACAGCAATCGTAACTGTTATCAGCAGAACCTAGCATTGTAACCAATGGTGACAGGCAGGAAGCATTGCAACAAGCTCTCAGTTGCAGCACATGAAGTCAATCAGTCCAGAAACAGCCCCCTGAAAGGCTGAAACACCCATCCAGGATGCAGTTAGGACAAGGGGATTGAGACGGGGCACTGATTCTATAATTACACCCGTGCAGCCAGCCAGGATGAACCGAAGGCAGCTAAATTGAGCGTCCGCGCTGGACACTACGACTATAATCGAACCAGACGCAGGTGGAGCGCGCTAGTCGGGCAGCAGCGCCACGAAGCAGGTGCGGATCAGCGCCTGAGTGAGCGAAGATTAGGGTTCAATTCAATTCCTCGCTGCCGCTGGAGCGAGGAGGCACCGACACCAGGGTAAGCTCGGGGAACTCACCGGTATAGCACGGAACGGTCTCCTGGCCGGGACAGGTCTCCGCGCCACCCCGCGCCGGTCCGGTGCCAGTAGAGCGCGAGGGCCGGGGTGGTGCCAGTAGAGCGCGACGCCTACCCGGTGAGGGGAGCGAAGACGTTCGGGTGAGAGGCGGGGCTGGGACCCTGCGCAGTGTGCCCCGTCCGTAGCTGGCGGCGAGAACGCCGGCGGTGAGGGAGCGAGCGGGCGAGAGAGGGGAAGGGAGGGTCGAGAACCCTCGACGACCCCCGAAGTTTCGCCTATAGCTTGCCTTCTGGCTTGTAAACGGGGGAGGGTCTTGGCAAAACCACCGGATACCGCGCGGGTTTCCTTGTCCCGCCGGTCCACTGGTCCAGCAGCTGTGCGCTGTGCGCCGACTCCAACAAGGAATCCGTGCCGTCTAAGTTAACTTTGTTGGATGTCAAATACACATACACCACCGATTCGCACGAATAGTACACACAGATCTGCATACACAGCCACACAGGGGAGACAATTTCCCGTTCCAGTGGGTACGGATTTGCAGTTCTACAAATAGGCCGGCGGCCTGTACAAACAGCCAATGTGAATTCACGCCCCCTCCCCTTCTATCCTCATGCCAGCATTCACCTCAGTGAAGAATTGAAGATGAAGCAGCAGTTGGTAACACCCTTATCCCGTATACCTTCAATCTAAGAACCAAAGAACATGCGGTGTCGAGATCATGGTTTCTGGCATTAGTCATCTGAGCAGATGGTCGTATGGAACCGAACCACCGAAGCCAGGCGAATGGAACGAAGGTCATGAGCCTTGATGCACCTAGGCGGCTAGGTCACCATTTCCCCCCTGGGGGCTGGGGGCCTCGTGTTATCTGTAGTTACAGCAGTGCGCTCTCCCCGCTGACAGCTTCTCCCAGAGGCACAGCATCTGCCTGGGGGACTGGTAGTGCGCCGTGAAGTAGTTGTCCACGCAGCCGAACTGGCAGAACCTCCAGCTGTGGACATACTGCACGGGGGCGCTGGCGTTGTAGTCCTCCACCCACATGCCCATGCTCACGTCCTCCATCTTGAACAGCTGCAAGCAGCGCAGGAGGCGGCCATCAGGAGAGGGGGGGTTGGCTTTCCGCCGACGGTGGGGCAGAAGGTAAACGACGGATGCATGCACCGCGGTTAGAAGAGCGAGCAGCCTTACCCGTAGGGAGTGGTTTGTATGCCGGGATGCTACGTCTCTCGCAATGCCGGCCGAGATAACGTACCCAGGTCCATTGGCGTACGGGGGATACACCGCTTCTGGCCATTCCTGCAGGCACGCTTTGGGTAAGCAAACGTATCACATATGAGTGTTGAAGTTGCAAATCTATGGCGGTTGCAGTGGGGCGCTGAGGTACCTCGTAGGTGACGGCCCATTTGCCCCTTCTTAGAGGCCTGTGCAAGAGATTCAGGTTGCCCAGATACAGAGGTGAGGTTTTGTTGTAGGTACTGATTTGGTGCAGTACTATATCCAGCCGCACAAAGGTGTCATCGTCGCACTTCATGATGTAATCTGCAGTGACATTGTGCACCTACACACAAACAAATGGCTCTCCCACCAGTCAGCATTTGTCCAATAATACATTGGAAATAGACATTTAAGTATTTAACGCGAATGTGCAATGACTAACCCCGTATTGACATATCGCAACCGTTTTCAGAACCACTAGCTCATACCGGTCGATGAACGGCAGAATGACTATGTCTCCAAAATACTCTGCTTCCTTCTTCAGTGCTGCATTTATCTCCTTTCTGTGGCTCTACAGAGTGAAGCACGCCACAAACTCGTAACGATACAGTCATGGATCGAACCATTGTGAAATCATGGGAACTCAACGTACCAGCGCAACAAAGAACCGAGCAACCGCATTCCCCGATTGGATAGCCGGAAACTGCATCCAAGTTTTCCTAATAGCCATGCGCTCGGCGAAATGGTTTGTGGCGGAGAGGATGCCGATGAAAAGATGGATTGGTTCCTCTGGCACAGGGCGAGCCTTCCACCTTTCAGACATTTCCAAGACTTGCTGGAGAGAAAAGCTAGGATGTGCCTTTGGAAGCGCTGTTGCGTACACAGAGTGAACATCTATGCCCCCTGTCACGGCTAAACCTGTTGCGTCTTCGAGGGCGAATCCCTGCAAATATTGGCAATTGAGAAGAAGAGCCCAGTGATTTCTTCTGCCAGGGCTTCAAAATATCTCTACAATGGAATATATTCTTTGGCAATAGAACTGAAATTTACCATCCTATGAGGAAATGAGGCAACGTGGCGGCCTCCCACATTGATATGGTATCCTTCGACTCCAGCTTGGATAGTGAGAACAAACATCTTCCCCTCTGAAAATGGGAATGGCCATCTCATTTCTGGTTTCTTTGCTCGCCCGATGAATCTGTTGAACCATGAGCTTGTCTTTGTTTCTTTCGATTCAACTACGTCCTGCCAGTCCCATTTCTCACATTTTCTTAGTCCATCGACTGCAAGGTCAACAAGCTGCAAGAATAAGTACAAAGGTCTAAAGGAGGCCATCATAACTGTAGCAACAGACATGAGCAGCAATGCAAGCAATACATTACAATACAACTTATAAAAATGAACAAATTAGGATGCATGGCCACTCTGCATATAGATTTAGCACCTTTGTAGGCAATCCATTTTGTTTTAGCCTCAGTGTTCATCCACCCAATACCTTATACTTCAACCAACCGCCACAAACAATACTGGATGCACAAGAACAAATACAAATATCTAAACTGGTGAAAATTTAACAGGTTCTGCACAAGGGATGTGTCATGAGAGCATAATGCTCCATACTGACTAGTGACTACTGTGTTTTCTACCGTTTCCCAAGAAAAGGAAGCTTGCATTGTCCAATTAATAAGCTTGCTACATGCATTTTTGTTCAAATTTCGAAACAAAAGATTGTTGGAGCGCGCCTCTTACCCAGGTCATCGTCTCCGGAAGGGGTACTGTCGCAGCGCTGTGCCCTGCCCCACTGCATTCGGAAGCAGGTGTTCATCTCTAGCACGGGGCGGCTGCTCCAGTCGCCGCGCAGGCGCGGGTTGAGGTGCAGTATCCTAGGCGGCTCCTCGCCGTCGGTAGCGCGCAGGCCGCGCAGCTCCACCGCGAACTGCGCCACCAGCACCGTCCCGTTGCCCGTGCCGCTCCGCTCCAGCGCCTCGACGTACTCCGGCCGCGCCGTCCGCGCTGTCCCAACCACGGTAACTGCCGACCCGGCGGCCAGCCCGCACGGCAGGAACGCCGTGGTCTCCCCGGCGCCGAGCGCGAGCGAGCCTGGGCACTTGGCCGTGCCCTCCCCGGCGACGTCGCGGGAGGCGATGTAGTCGACGTCGCCGTCGAACGCAGAGGCCTCCTCCCACGCGGCGGCCCCGAGCGCCCACGCTTCGGCCGCCACGCGCTCGAGCTCCGTGAAGTTCCCCAGCTGCCCCCACCGCTTCCGCCGCTCCTCGAAGGCTTCGTGCCGCCGGAGGATCTCGCCGGTGATGCGGCCGTACCCGGACACGGCCCCGCCGCCGCTCGAGCGCGCGCGCGCAGCTGGCTCGCCCGCGCCGGTGGTGGCCAGGCGGCCGACGGCAGGCGCGGGCCCAGCGCTGCCGAGGTAAGTGAGCTTGACGGACACGAACAGTAGGTAGGCGAAAGCCGCCGCTGCGAGAAGCGGCGCCAGGCCCCTGCGTGCGCGCAGCCGGCCTACGCCGATGAATACCTCGGAGCTGCGCGCGCGCTTCATGGCCGGCGGCGGCGGTGGCGAGGAGCGCGGCCGGCCGGCCGGGTTCGGGAACCCGCGCGCTGAGCGGGCCCGGATCCGAAATGGCGATGGCCGGCGCTTGCCGGGTCTGGGACTGGGATGCGGAGCCAGACAGAAGGGAAAGTGACGGGTTGGGTTGATGGTTAGCAATAACCATTGCCACTTTGCCAGTGCGTTGCTGCTGACGTGGCGGTTACTTAACGCCGTGTGTCACAGTCGCGGCCTCGCAGGTGGGTTTACCGTTACCCTTGCGTTTAGATGAAGTGTTTTCTGAGTTATTAAATTGGGTTTTATAATTGCGATGGAATAATGATGAAGTTAGTATGTAATGTAAGAACATCTACAAAAGACTAGTTAAAAAGTTTGTCAAGCTAAATTTTAGCTACTTAATAGTATAATAGGTCTTCAACTGACTAGCTATTTAACTTGCTAAATTATCAGGCTCTATAAATTAATTCTCTCACTAGCCAAATTTGGCTAGTAACTTTCACTAGCCAAACTAACTTGCATGTTGAAGAGTCTGTTGGAATGAGATATTATATATAGAGTTTAATATTTACGGAGTGACAAATAGAAAGTTAAAAATAAAGAGTCGCTTGGAGATGCTCTAATACTTGCTTAAATACATAGTAGTAGTTATACCTAATGTTAAGATAATGATTGGTAACAAAATCTAGTCTGGACCTATCACCCTAAGAACGTCTCGACTAGCGGATCAGATAATGTATGTAATCCAAGAATAGTGTTATGTGAGTTATTACATAAGGAGAGTTATCAAAAGTTCCGGTTCGTAATTTCTAAAATTACACGAGTTTTGCACATAATGACAGAACTAATTTTTCATCTCTTGATCTCTTGTGCCCACTTGGTTCTCTAGCTCGGTTCTCCTAACTTCGAGATAAAAGCTTCGTTTTGTCATCATTCGTCTTCAGTTCGCTTCCAATTTTATGTTTCCCCTATCTGTCGTTGATCAAGTTCCCCATGTTTTAGTCCTCGCGCGCACGAGTCTCGAGAGAGTATGCCTTTGAAACACATGTCGTTTAAAAGTTCATTTGCTTTGGCGAATATCGTCAATCATATTTTTGGTGAGTATCCGCAAACTGCACGATTGCTTGCTTCATCATCTCTTCCTATATGGTGATCAATGCTTAGTCCTCTCCTTCTCAACGAATCGATGGTGATCGACGCGGCTACCTCTATGCACTGCATTAAGTGGGATGACTACATCAATAAGCACTATATCGCTAGCACATACGACTCTGCCACTATGTATGTTTCTCTTGCTCACTACCTAATAAGATTTTCGATCAAATTTATGTTATCTAGTATTTTCGATATGCTCATCACGCTTCAATCACGTGTGGTTGCAAATCTGGTGATTACCTTTTTTGATTAAATTGTTGCTGAAATTGCCTAAATTTATAACCATACTCAGAGACTATTCAGCAATGTATCTCACATCAAACACATATTTGCTCATTTAGATTAGCACCGAATTATCAAAACGCAAGAAACCTGCACTGGCTTTTTACTTCATCTTTTGAGTTATCTCCTAGATAGGCATGGAATATTCAAGTTGGTATTTACATGGTGCTTTACTATTAGAATTAATAATGCAAAATGCCTAAAAATTATTTTAGCATACATATTTTACAGGGACCATAAAAGTTATATGAGCCCTTGTTGTCCATAAATACATACTAGGTATATGCCCGTGCGTTGCTACGGAATCAATACGATAAAATCCTTCACCCAATGCACATGAGACAATATTGAGATGTACCAAAAATTGTAATGTTAATACCTTAAAACCACTAATTCAGATGCCCTTTAAGCTGCAAGTGATTGGGTGAAGGGCATATGCCCGTGCGTTGCAACGGGGACACTTATACACGGATATGACATTGTTTAGTGATGCTATCAAAAAACAACTCAACAATCATAACAAGTGAGTTGATCTAGGTAATGAGTGACAAAAATCAGCCATGCACCAAATATTAAAGGATCTAACTATGTAGTAATGAAGATAAGATCCAGCGATTAAACCATCATAGTTGAGATAGAAAGCACCAACCTCACTTGTTATTTGGTGCATGGCTGATTTTGCTCTAAACAAGCATGGCCTCTCTTGTCACTCCTAATCATGTTACTGGCAGCAGAGATTAAGCAGTCCGGGAACACCGTCAGTTTGATGTCTATATATAAACCATACAGACAATAGACAAACTGATTCGCACGATTTCATGCTAAAAAAATCCTCGATAATCTATACAGATGTTTCATTTCGGTTGTGGTTTTTCTGCTACACATTCAGAATCGCAACTCACCGGTCACCGCTGTTACAGCATCCACCCAACACATCTATGCACGCTATCATCCTAATAACTACTTAAGCAATTACACAACAGGCTCACAGTTGCAGCCCCAGGTTGAGGCGCGACGGATCAAAGGCGACCCGACCCCCCCCCCCCCGGCACACACACACAACATTATCAATCAGCCGTATGTGTCTGCATCTGATTCACCACCAGTTGAGCCACATGTGGGAACATCATTGGTCCTGAAAAAAGACAGACACACAAAGGTCATGAACTTTGAACTAAAATGGTCATGAGAAATGGAACATTAACCGTACAAGTGTAGTTAAGAGTCTGGTTTGGCACCTGGAACATCATTGAAACCATTCGTAGTTTGCTGCATGCCTGGGTGTCAGTGAAGATTATTGGGGCTGCCCTTCATCTCAAGGGTACGTTCAGCTCGGTTTATCGAAATTTGTGGTAGTGATCCACATTGCTGGCTTGCTAATGCTTCGGAACTCATCCTCTGCGTTGTGCTGGTAGAAGCATATGGCGTAGCATCTGGCTGAGATCCCACCAAATGGCTTCCGTCGTTGCCAGCACAGGCCTCAATGGCAGGAGGGCTGCTCATAGATGGCTGCTCACCTGAAGCTGTTGTACAGTCTTGCGGTGTCGTTGTTTCACGGCTCCAGGCCTACAATATCTTGTTTCCCATTTGGTGACAGAAAACTTTCCAAGCATCTGTTGATACCACGTCTTCTATGTAACCCCCACGGTCGGTGAGGTCTGAAAGAAATACCCTTGGAGGAGTCATGGATCCAGAGGTGGTCAACATGGATGTCTAAGATTCCGCCAGACATCTCACTCCCAAATGCAAGAGCGGCTCTGAAAGATGATAGAAGTGGTAAGCCTCCCAAAGGCAATGCTATACCTGTCCCATCTGTTTTTCAGCGAGATAACTTCATGGCTGACAATTCTGGTGTTGTCCTTGATACATAAGTTTGAATATGAATATGGAGCAAGAACAGATAATTAGTGGGATGATTAAAAACTTCTCGACATCGCTGTCTAGTGCATTTTAAGAGTTACAAAGTAAGAGTGGTTCAGATTATTTGTTAAGCATATGGGGCAACAGTTAGGGCATATTATTCAGGTTTTTATGCTACCAAGTACAACAAGAAATGGAAAAGGAGAATAAGTTTTCTTCAGAGATCAAGATGTTTTTTGCTGCATTCAGAACTAAATCACTAAATAATACCAGCCTACCATCAAGAATGAATTCAAATATCTATGCTGTAAGAAAATAAATCATAAAAAGGTCCATTCAGCCTAGAAAAAAAATCATACCTGGAACTATGCCATCAGTGAGTGGAGCGTCCAGCGAGGTCTCAATCGTCACATTGTGGACCTTTACATTACTGGAGAATACAAAGACACTATGCTTTAGTACATATGTAGCTAATATTCACCAAACCACACCTTATGCACAGAGCTAAGTTAATTGCGTTGCACCTGCAGTACACCAGATGTATGCTCTAGGCTGGTGGATTTAAGAACGTCAAGTTTGAGATCACAATATCTTCAGAATACAAGAACTCCAGAAGGTTGGGTCGGCTATGGTTCAGCTCATAGGAGCGCAACCAATGCCACCATACCAAGCTATGGCCATCAATAACTCCATTGTTCCCTGGATAAGGTGCGGTTTGGTGAATAACGTGCATTGTTGAAATTAACCTGTCATGTTTTTCTTGAAATTAACAGAGGCAAATAACGTGCCAATGCTCTCCTAGAATCTGAATTCCGAGTCAATGTCCATTGCCCATACAAATTTCCTAAGAAGAGATTTATTGAAAATCTGTTAGCAGAACAGCATGTTCAATAACTGCAGGCATTTGCAACAGGGAAATTTGGAGAAAAACAAATATTGTCAGAACCAGAAATTGCATACCTTCTCAATAGGGACTTCATGGCGTTTGCACCAAATAAGCAAGCACTATACTCTACCGCCAAAGGACGAGAAAGCACACACAGAAATAACTTGACACTTCAACGTTTCTATAAATTTCACTAATCTAAAAATGCAAACACCATAGAAATAATCATGTCTTCCAAACTCCCAACAGTTTTTCCTATAATACACAGGTGTCAAATCATGATTAATAAGAATCAAAAGATATGCTCATATTTAGTAAATAACAACAAAATAGGTTGCTTATGGAACACCAAAATTAAAAGAAGACGATGCATATTAGTGGAATGTGAAATTTAGAACTGACACACAATAATTGATGTAACATAGGTTGCTCATTTCTATACAAAATTAACCACTGCATTCTGCTAGTTTGCATAGCATTATGAGTTGTAGCAATTTCAAATAACAGAATTCTGTAAGGATGCCTTAAAAATTATTCATCACAAACACACTTAAATGGTTGGTAGAAAATAGCAGGCACAAGACATGCAAAACTAAGCATACTGTTGGGAGCCACATATTGTATCATCAACTTGAGATATAATATGTAAAATAAAACTACATTTAAGAGTTAATTGTAGCAATACTGAACTTGATCATGTATTGCTTAATACTGATTATTGTTGCACCTAGGCAATAAAACTATTGTAGTAGAAAAACTCATCTGAGAAATTATATCATGGGTCACCTAAATAGACCTTTTATACAATTCTCTTACTGCGGACGGACTGACCCGAGGGTTACAGGCAGGTGGTATATTTCTAAAATTAATATAAAAAGATAAGTTCATGACAGGAAGAAACTTTGTGCCAGGAAAGTATGTACCATGCAAAACTGTGTGACAATTTAGAAATTAATTGTTTACAAAAAAGACCAAGATAATTTTAGTGGAATATTTTCTGTTACAACAAGCTTCAAAGAGTTAATATAGATTAGTAATATTCCCAAAACATGGTAGAAGAATATGCAAATTAAAGCCACCAAACTGACAAACTAATTGTATATTACTTACTAACTGAATAATGGAATAGCCGTGAAGAATCCCACAGAAATTAGTTTGTATTATATGAAATTCTAAACATATATCGGTGGCGAGGCTAAGCAAACCAGTAAAGGTGATGTTGAAACCTATAGGAGAATTGACTTGTTCGTACACATCAACAGAGAAATTCCTACCAATGAATTGCAGTCCTGTCCAAAACAAAAAAGTGACTGGTCAGCATCAATTTTCACTGAAATAAAAAGCCTTCAAATCTATCTCGATGAACCTCAATTTGTACCTCTCTGCATGTTCTCTCTGCCAACATTCCATCTCTTCAACGCAAAAATACAAGACAACATGGATAGGATAATTAACTTGAGATATAATATGTAAAACAAAACTACATTTAAGAGTTAATTGTAGCAATACTGAACTTGATCATGTATTGCTTAATACTGATTATTGCTGCACCTAGGCAATAAAACTATTGTAGTAGAAAAACTCATCTGAGAAATTATATCATGGGTCACCTAAATAGACCTTTTATACAATTCTCTTACTGCGGACGGACTGACCCGAGGGTTACAGGCAGGTGGTATATTTCTAAAATTAATATAAAAAGATAAGTTCATGACATGAAGAAACTCTGTGCCAGGAAAGTATGTACCATGCAAAACTGTGTGACAATTTAGAAATTAATTGTTTACAAAAAAGACCAAGATAATTTTAGTGGAATATTTTCTGTTACAACAAGCTTCAAAGAGTTAATATAGATTAGTAATATTCCCAAAACATGGTAGAAGAATATGCAAATTAAAGCCACCAAACTGACAAACTAATTGTATATTACTTACTAACTGAATAATGGAATAGCCGTGAAGAATCCCACAGAAATTAGTTTGTATTATAGGAAATTCTAAACCTATATCGGTGGTGAGGCTAAGCAAACCAGTAAAGGTGATGTTGAAACCTATAGGAGAATTGACTTGTTCGTACACTGCAACAGAGAAATTCCTACCAATGAATTGCAGTCCTGTCCAAAACAAAAAAAAACAGCCCCTGGAGCAGTTGATAATAAATCTGATGCTGATTCCTCGGCTAGCACGGCTGTGAAAGAAAATAGTATTGCGCCTGCAGAATCCAACAAGGGGACTGGAAGCAATGATAAAGATGAAGTATTCTCAGACAGTGACGACGGGGAGGATGGATCATCTAAGGAAAGATAGGAGATGACTGCTGGCGGTGGTCAAGGCAGTGTAAATGCTGCTAAACCATCCCAAACAAGCCAACGTGAAGGAGGCATCGGTCGCTGCTAGCAGACTTGATAAAGTATAGCTGTAACCAGCGAACAAGGAACCACGAAGGCACCTGATGTCACATCTCTCAAAACTCAAGTCAGCAGCAAGGGCAGCTCCACCGCAGCTGCTGACTCTTGCAGCATGAGCGAATTCAAGGCGATCGCAGCAGATGCCAACACAACAGTAGAGCATTTGATGCACAGTAAAAAAGTGAATAGGAAGGAAGAGGAGCGGGACGCACGCGCACCAGGCCGCTTCTCGGAGAAGCATCCCGGGATGACGACAGAGATCCCCGCCTGCTCGCTAGGCCCGTAAAACGTCGCCTCAGCCCCCACCCTCGCTGCGGCGGCCTCGCCACTCCCCTGCGTGTGGAGATCCCTACATGCTCGACGGTCCCGTCAGCCACCTCGTCGACCCCCACCCCCGCTGTGGGGGCGTCCTTCCGCTCTCTCGTCGTTGGCATTCCGCTGCGCCTTGTTCTTTGACGGGTGGTTCGGCTCGACACAGGCGCGAGGGAGAACGACTTCGTGGCGAGGCGCGAGGCGTGTAGCGACCGGTGGGTGATGGGGAATGGGGGAGCGATGTTGGAGGCGGGGATCGGGGCTCCCAGCTCCTGCGCGGCTAGGGAAATAGAAAGGGGAGGCGAGGATCGCGAGCAGGACTGGGACGGGGGCACTCCCTCGCCCTGTGCGCGAGGATGGCAGAGGCGCAGGCTGGACGGGGGCAGGGTCGGCGTCTCTGGGGGTCGCGGACTTCCATTGAAGGCGTGGGCGGTAGGAATGGCGGTATGGGGGCACTTACAGCAACGACGCCATGGATGGAAGGGTTCCTGGGAAGGCGGCATCGCGGTGGCAATGGAGGGAGCGCGGATCGCGTGGGTAATGGAGGGAGCGTGGATCGCGGGGGGGAATTGCAGTAACGGCGCCATGGATGGAAGGATTTGCGGGCGTTGCGGGCTGCGGGTTGCCACGCGGGTGGCAGAACGCGCGGCAGTGTGCACGCCTACGTTGGTAACATATAGAGTAGTAGAGATACAACTAGTTAGAGCTGCCAGATTTTGGTGGCGGTTTTACTTGGATGGGACATTTATGTGGAACCTCTCTAAGCTAGTGATGTGTATGTCTGGCAATCCTATTAGCAGCATAATTGTATCAATAGATTTCTCTGCCCCTTGAAAGCAAGAGTTTCGTGCATCATGTGTAATGTAGGAACCGTATAAGTCTGTTTCTCTTCCTCGCTTCTCGTCTATTAATGAATCGTTATACCACATTAGTCGGTTGCCCGTGCGTTGCGACGGTTCACAACAATACCCACGTAAACTATCCACCAAAAAGATTTCAAGATTTTTTATTGATTGTCTCCGCTCTCCGTATAATATTTTTTGATTTGACTAACTGATGTTGTTGTTTACTGTAACACCCTGAATTTAGGGGTATAAAATTTCTTTTCTAACATCCACCAAATTCAGGTGTTACCCGCTTTCTTCCCTTCTTTTTTACTCTTTGTTTTAAACCGTGGAAAGTTATTTTGTTATGTATATATATGTGTAAGCCTAGTAAAAATACAACCCTAAAAGAGTCTTTGATTGTCGCATCATGCTGGAGTGCATTTATTTTCTGTTTTAACGCATTGTCCTGGTGTGTATCCATTTAATTTGAAGCTCCTTCTTGTGCATAAATATGAATAGGAATAAAAGGAAATAATAAAAAGAAGAAAATAGAATAGGGCACTGCTTCCCCAATTTCCTCAACTAGCCCAGCCCCTCACCCTGGCCAGCTTGCGCGCACGGCCCAGCTCCATCCCCCCGCAGCCCGCTTTCCCCGGCCCATCCCAGCCTTTCCGCGCGCCGCGGCCCATCGCGCCCCTACCGCAGCCCAGCGCATGCCTCGGTCCATCCGGCGCCCCCCACGGCCTGCCTCCGTGGCCCGGCCGCGCGCCGTGCCATGGCCCACCAGGCTACCGCGTCGCGCTCCCAGCTACTCGCGCGTGGGCAACGCCCAGCCGCCACGGCCTTCCCTCAGCCCCACGCGCTGCGCTTGCGCCACCGTCGCCACCTGGCCGCGGGGCCCACATGTCAGCCCGCCTCCCCCCAATTTCCATCTGCCCCTCCACCCTGTCCGCCCCGTAGCGCATGCCCACAAGCTCTTGCCGAACCGCCCCTCCCAGCCCGCTTGAAACCCCTCCCTCATAGCGCCTTCTTGCCCACTCCCTCTTCCCCCACGCCGAACAGTCCATGTGGCATGTGTGACTCTTGTCCCCGGTCGCGTCGGCTTGTCCCTGCACGTGCGATGCCCATGGCATCATCGTTTGTTGTGCGTCGGTTCTCCGACGACGATCGCCTAGCCCCTCGACTACCCCTAGATGTAGCCGTCCACCCCTATCTACCCTCGTCTACCCTCCCTATGCACACGTCTACCAGCTCCTGCACAGTCGCTCGCGTGAATCGCTATCTGTGCGCTTGAGTAAAACCATTTCGTCATATCGTTTAGGCTAATTAATCGATTAATTGCTTAGTTGTCTATCATTAAATTAACTACTCAATCGGATCAAATTTATGAGTTTAATTATGCGATTTGTAAATACGTGGTAATGTGATTTTAACAACTTGTAATTAATATCTATTTAGTGTTAATATAAACAACATTTAGTTAGTGATTCTCGCGTGTTCGCCTGCTGCTTCGTGCATCACGCGTCGCTCACGCTTGTCGCGCGTTGCCCGCGCGCTACCTGTCTATACTGTTCGCGTACGCTGTTACCGCTCATTCCACGCATGCCGCGTGTTGTGCTCTGTTCTACGAGTATCATGTGTCGTCGCATTGTCTGCGTGTTGTTCGCGCCTGATGTGGTGGTGGTCGCGTGCCGCGGTGCCGTTCGCGCGTGTTGCCCGTGTTGTACTCGCGTCGTTCGCGTGTCTCTGTCGCGCACGCCGTTTTCGCGTACCGCGCGTCGTCTGTGCTCGATATTAAATCGTTCTTTATAACCACTTGTGTCGGTTAATTAATTATTTATTTAATCGTCCACTACTAAAACAGTAAGTTAGTCAAAACTAAATAATAGTTATAATTTATATTTGATAAATGTCGAATTAAATGTTCTAACTAATACTTGTTTAATGTAAACACGATAACTTCTCGACCGTAGCTCCGACAGGTGCGTTTCTTTTCCTCGCGTAACCATAGAAGTGCTCTCTATTTTATATTGCTCGCTTTTGTAATGTTTTATCTTGTATGGTGCAATGTTCTTATGCATGTATATGTTTGTTTGTTCCTGTTTGTATTTGTTGTGCATCACGAATAGATTGCGACCCGTTTTCGAGCTTCGAGGAATCGAAGATCAAGCTTCCGCGACCAAATGATCTAGTTCTTCGAGTTCCACGAGATTGAAGACCCTGAGCATCTGTTTGGTGAAGGCAAGTGTCGTCTGACCTATTATGTCTTATTTACTTTATAATTCATCAACCTGCATACCATGATCAACCTAAGAATTGACTAGCTTTGTATTTACCTTATCCTTGATTACCTTTTGGGTTACTATGGTTAGCTTCATGATATTGCTTTACTTTAATCAATGAACATGATGTGAACACTTATGATACGATGTTGTCATTATGATTATAATGTTGGACTGGTGATAATTTAGGGGGCTCGAGCGATTTCTCGAGTGCCTCTCCGTAAGGACCTGTTCGTTGGATGACCGCCCGGGAAAACAGTGCAACCATGAGGGTGGTATGGGACACCCTTAGCTACCATGAGGGAAAACAGTGCAACCATGAGGGAAAACATCAACCTCAGGAGTGAATAAGGGTCTTGCAAGCTCGGGCTAGAGAGGGAATCACGGCTCGTGGGTAAAGTGTGCAACCTCTGCAAAGTGTTATGAAACTGATATATCAGTCGTGCTCGCGGTTGTGAGCGGTCAAGGGAGCTCCATTGATTAGAGACACATTGATTAGAGATGTTTTGTTTACAGGTGTTGATGAGGATAATGATGGTTTTTATGATCATGAATATGCTTATGGTTTCTGGTATTCTTTCCGTTTGGAAAGAGTACTTTTGGGTTAACAACTTGGGTTAATGTTGAAACCTGGCTCTCTACTATTAATAATTACTTGACCAACTAAAAGCAACTGCCTGACCTTAACCCCACATAAAGCTAGTCCACCTCAGCCAAACGGGACATTTGTTGAGTACGTTGATGTGTACTCACCCTTGCTTTCACAAAACACTAGGTTGCCTTTGATGCAATCGATGCTCAGGTAAAGGAGAAGAAAATGTCGATGCGGATCTCCAGGAGTTCCAGGACTTCCACGAGTTCGAGGATTAGGCTAGCGACCTCCCCTAGTCAGCTGCCTATGGTTGGTTTATTTACGTTGGCTACATTTCGATTCTGTGTACTTTGATTTATATTATGTAAATGGCTCTAGTCTATAATATTATTACTTACTCTTTATTGTAATTCGAAGCATTGTGTTATGATGAGTCATTTATGTAATCGTTGTGTACGTGAATTACTGATCCTGGCACGTACATGGTTCGCATTCGGTTTACCTTCAAAACCAGGTGTGACATAAGTGGTATCAAAGCCGTGCTGACTGTAGGACCGCTAGCTTAGAGTAGCATTGGCCGTTTTAAGGACTTATTGACTATTACTTCACCTCATCCTTGATTCCGCTTCAAAATATTAGTCACCTCGACTAATTCTATGTTGTGCTCCTATATGTCCCCTTGCCAAAAGTATTTTATTCTACTATGGTCTATAATTCTCTCAATCTATTAGATCTGATCTCACTCTTTTGCTTGCGACATCTTTGTAGATGCCCCTGACCATAACCTTCTTGTCTTTTGGGGATTCTTTCCTCTTTCGTCATTAAATTTCTACTGTATGGCGAACTCTAGTTCTTTGGTATTGACATGCTTGTATCCCTTTAATACTCTTGTTTCGAATACTTGCCTCTAAATTTCTACTGCCTACTTAGACATTTCAGTTTATATGCCCATGATCTTTTTGTCTTTTGAGACCCTTTCCTCTTTTGTTGTTAAGTCGTTATCTTTCGGCAATTTCTTGTCTCTTGGTATTGGTATGCTCATCTCCTTGAAATCTTTCATACTCTCATCTTTTTATGCTTACCTTTATATCCCAAGGTCTGTTTAACATATTTCATTCTACATGCCCTTGACCACCCTTGTTTCTTAATGATCCATGAGCGGTCATTTTATTTTGCATGCCCGTGGTAATCTCGTTGTTTCCTTGTAACTTTCTTCGATAATGAATTTTTACTTCAACTCTTCTGTTGGAACCTCACTTATCTTATCCTTGATTGTTTTCTCCACTTCGTCACTTTGCGAGTCCTGCCTTAACTCTATCCATGGATTATGCTTTTCATCATTATCACCTTTATCCTTATCACCCCTATATCTTACCTTGATGTTTATCTTATACCAACCTTTAAAATATCTTGTTTTCCATCTCAATCTGAGAGTTGTAACTTACCTACTTTTCTCTTGGTCGTATCCTCTTCTTTGTCACCTGCTAGTTTTTAACTCTATCATTTGTTGTGTTTTTGTTTGTTATTTCCTTTACCCTTCTCATCACTCTATCCTACCTTGTGATTACGTCATGTCCGTTATCTAAAATCTCCAACCTCCTATCCCAAATTGAGAGCAATGTTTTACTTATCTTACCCTTGGCATATCCTCTTCTTTACCACGTGTAAGCCTTGACATAACTCCATTCTTCGTTGTAATTATGCCACTGACTCTTCTATACCTTCATCTTTTCTCTTATACCCTTGTCTGTTATCGCATTTGACCCTTGCGATATTTATGTCTTCTACCTAAATGCTTACTTTGAACTTATTCTTTACAAGCCTCCCCTTTCTTTTAAACCAGTTTGAGAGTTGCGAGTTACCTATCTCTCCCTTGATTTCTTTTCACTTCTTGTCGCCTTACAAATTTTGTGTTAATTCCATCCCTTGATATGTTTTTATTTGCTATCACCCTCACCTTGTCGTCCATCGATCTTGCCTTGATACTCATCTTTGTTCCTACTCTTTAAGCATCCCCTCTCTTCCACCTCACTTTGAGATTGGCAATTTACGTATCTGGCCCTTGGATGTATCTTCTTCTTTTCCACTTGTAGGTCCTGTCTTAACTCCATCCTTTGTGGTACTTATATCCTGTGTCTCATGCCTATTTACCTCCTCTCCTACCTTCTTGTCTGTTGTTACCTTTAAAACACTCGTGATATCTATGCCCTTGCCTTCCTGCTTACCTTGAACCTACCCTTTGAAGCCTCCTCTTTTCCATCCTTGTTTGGGGATATTGTCATATCTAGTTCATCATTGACTGCTCCCCCTTCTTTAACACCTTGCAAGTTCTGTCTAAAATACATCCTTTGTTGTGTGTTTGTTCGTTATCACCTTAACTCTTGTCATCCCTCGATCTTTACCTTGATGCTTATCATGTACCTGCATTTTAAAGCCGCCTCTTCCATTTCATTTCAAGAGTGATGTCTTACCCATCCCGCTCTTGTTCGTTCCCTTTTCCTCTTTCGCATTGTAGGTCTTAGCTTTTGCTCGATATCACCCTTACCTTCCTAATATCTAGATCTTTCCATGATGCTTATCCTATGCCTACTTTTGGAAATATCATCTTTCCCATATCGATTCGAGAATGGTGTTTTACCTATCCTGACCTTGGATGCATTCTCTCCCTTGTCGGTTACAATCCTTACTTCAGCTTCATCTTTTATTATGCTCATGCCCTATCCTGCATGTCTTATCTTTCCCCTTGTCTTTCGATGGCCTTAGAGCAGTTTCCCCTTGGTAAGGAAAGACCACCATCTAGTTAACATTTACGTATAGCAACGAGATGTTTGTTGTTTGCTTGTGTTGTTTGTCTTTGTGTTATGACTAATTCGCCTCTTTGTGATGACTGTTGATGTGTTGGGCCCTTGGTCTGCAATGGCATCAGTCTACTAGGTGAGTGCCATAGAGTTAGGTAGTTGGGTGTTCTCCCTTTTCTCTCTTTAATCCATCTATACTTGCCTTTTCTATCTATATCCTTTCCTCTTGCACCTGTCCGGTTGGCAACCTCCAACCTCTCTTAACTAGTCAAGATCAGAGTTGGTAGCTTCTTCATCAAGTGCGTATCAATGCTCCTATTAAGGGGGTTAGCCGCTAACCCCAATGAAGACAATGCGATCAACATCAACCAACAAGATCAGAGTGGCGCAGTGAAAGTGTGTGTGGGTCCTAACCCACAGGTCTAGGAGATCCTCAAGAATTGCATCAACCAATCTCAAGCATCTGAAGGTCAAAGCAACCAATCCACAAGTCAAGCCAGCAGAGTCAAAGCTGGGTTAGAAGAAGCTATGAAAGACCGATGAACCAATCTCATTTTCTTGCTAGCATCTTCTTGAATCTCGAGGGCGAGATTCTATTAAGGGGGTTAGATTTGTAACACCCTGAATTTGGGGGTATAAAATTTATTTTCTAACATCCACCAAATTCAGGTGTTACCCACTGTCTTCCCTTCTTTTCTACTCTTTGTTTTAAACCATGGAGAGTTATTTTTGTTATGTATATATATGTGTAAGCCTAGTAAAAATACAACCCTAAAAGAGTCTTTGATTGTCGCATCATGTTGGAGTGCATTTATTTTCTGTTTTAACGCATTGTCCTGGTGTGTATCCATTTAATTTGTAGCTCCTTCTTGTGCACAAATATGAATAGGAATAGAAGAAAAGAATAAAAAGAAGAAAATAGAATAGGGCTTTGCTTCCCCAATTTCCTCAACCAGCCCAGCCCCTCACCCCTAGCCAGCTTGCGCACGGCCCAGCTCCACCTCCCCGTAGCCCGCTTTCCCCGGCCCATCCCAGCCTTTCCGCTCGCCGCGGCCCATCGTGCCCAGCGCGCGGCTCGACCCACCCCGCCCCCATGGCCTGCCTCCGTGGCCCGACTGTGGCAGAACCGCCCGAATTATTCCGCTTAAGTGCCCAAGTCACACCCATAAGGGTAGCAACACACTTAAACAGGAATAACCCGTCAGTCCCTCGGATCTAGTCCGATAAAGCCACTTACCAGGATCGAATACCACTAGCTCACACGAAGGTGAGGCACAGAGAACTACAATAAAACATAATACCACAAATTTAATAAGTATCATTAGTGATTACATTATCAGAGTTTCAGAAATAATAACCATAAATTTTAATGCAGCAGAAATAACTAACGGAGAAAACCGAGTAACATGGCGAAGCCTGGCCACGCTACTCCTCCTGGTCCTCTCCTGCAGAAGCAATAACCCTCTCGACCATCTATCCCGGTGGCAGGGATGAAGGCCCAGTCACACCAGCAACCAATCATCCTAAGGAGTACCTGCAAAAATTGTGCCACAAGCAAGGCTGAGTATACTAATACTCAGCTAGACTTACCCGGTGTGAGGAGTCTACTCCTCTACCTCTAGACATGCAGCTGTTTGGCTGAGGGGTTTGGTTTGCCAAAAGCACTAGCTGAGTCTAAAATCAAGTTTTAGCTTTTCAAGTTTTAGTATGATCCTTTTTAAACTAGATGAGTATCTAGCTACTCATACATGGTATCAAACATTTTTAAGCAATCAACCTTTTTGCCAGTCAACTCATTTCCACTTATTACTCAATGTAGCAGCATGGATCAAGCAGTCTCATTAGCTGCGAGAAACAGACGATTCGAAATCGAGTTTTTAAACCTTGCAAGGTAAACCTAAACACACGACGTGGCGAGGCACTCCGTCCCCATCGATTCATCGTCAGCAGATCAGGGCTCACCGCCTTGGCATACAATGCCTCACTGACCCCGACTGCCGTCGTGCAGTGACCGCACTTGTACCCACCATAACCGGAATGGGAGACCACGTCTCAGGTCGTGTGAGGGGATATGTCCACTGCTAGGTTCACTCAGGTACTAGGCTTACCGATTTACCATATTTCTCGGCACGTGCTTAGTACATTCAAACGCTTGACACACGGTACCACACCTTAATCCTTATTCCAATTCCCGTCTCGTAGACAACGCATCCCCATGGACCGTTGTCTACAAACTATCATCATTACGATATCAAAATGGATACAACCAATTCCTGACCTCGCGCGAGTGCTAGAAAAATCACTCGACTTCTATCGAGGTCCCTAATTAATAAAGCAGCTACTCGACCTAGCATACTAGTATCCACCACAAAAGGATTCCTGAGATCATGCAACTAGGGTTTCAAACAACTCCTACACTTAAGTGCACATTCAATCCTATAATCATTAAGTGTAGTAAAATAGCATAATAAATAGATTATGCATAAAACTGGGGCTTGCCTTTAATTTAACACTTAGGTAGTGTTTGCTGGGGGAGGTACTCGCTTGGCGAGCATCCACTGGTTATGTCCATCCTTCTTTGGGTCGTCCACCGACTGCATCTTGTGGGTGGCACCACATCACTTGCACGATCGTCATCTCTCGGTCCTAAATGAGATGCAAGATGCATATGTATGAATATAATGAAAGTGGCACAAAAGTAGCACAAGATATACAAGGATACAGTGACGAACTAAACAATAAAATGGAAGACACCGTAACAACCACATGTTCGCTTTAGTTATCTACACATTATCGACGTTCAACATTAACACTATTAAAAAGACGACAACATGTTATCTATTTACGCAACACAATTACAACATCACAAGCACGCACATTTTATTTACTTGGACACAACTTTTTATTAGTTCTCCTATTGATCACACACAAGCATCACTGATAACACAACTTCAATAGAGGACATAAGCGTCAATATCTATGGAACTCCTATATCGCAATCACTAGAGAAAGGAACATATAAAACAAGACACACATGTCATCTCTAGCTTAACCATGGCAAGTCTACATTACTTAAGAGCAAACCGAACATTTTTAGCGAGAATGGTGAACTAAACAATCAAAAGCGCACTAGTAGAATTTTTGTCAACAATACAGCAGTCACTTGTTTCAGTCATAACTCACAAGATATTTAACCAAAAATAATAAACTAGGACTTTCTAGAAAGCTTGAAAAGTGCTTTACAACTTTGGTATTTTCATCACAACATGATTCAACACTTAGCAAGATTGAATTGTGGAAACACAGCAGCTCTATCCAGATTTGGACAGATTCAGACTTGCAACTTCAAAAATTCACAACTGAAGATTCCGACATCCAAACAAAGTGATCTTAGACTTTCTGGAAAGGTAATAAAATTGTATACATATCATTTATAAACATCTCAAGGTGATTCCATATTTAACTAAGAACAAAAGACACTAGAAGGCTTTGCTGTCTAGAATTGGACAGATTCAGTCTTCATAATTGAAACATTCATAACTTAAGCTTCAGACCACCAAAAAGAGTGATCTAAGACTTTTTGAAAAGCTTAGCAAAAGTATTATATAACTTTTGTAATCACCAAGAAGTGATTCCAGGTTTAACTAAATCAAATATTACAGTTTTCGAAATCTATTCTGACAGTGGACAGAACACAGCAACCAGTTTGTAAAATTCATAACTCTTAAACGTCAGGCCTATAGTTATGAAATTTTAACACAAGCAAGATAAGAAAAGCCTATACAACTTTCTTATAATCGACAATGACTGATTCTAACATTAACTTAAGCAAACAATGCAGTTTCTGAAATCTGTACAGAATTTGGACAGATTCAGTTACTGAATTTGTAAAAAGCACAACTCCTAAACGGTCAGACCTATGGCTGTCAAATTTTAACACCAGCAAGATAATAAAGTTATCTACCACTTTTCTATAGCATATATCTACAGAAAACATAATTTAGTTCATCAAACATACATCACGGGAAAATCACTGCGTGCTGTCCAAAACAGTAACTAATCATTTTCAGCTTCTATATAATTCAAGAATTGCCATGTTTTAGAGACTTGAATTATTCTAACACTTTGACAATTGTTAGAGTTAAAATAACCAAGTGAGAGCTAACCAGTAGACTTACTAAATTTTTATACATGTCATTTCGAGCACTAGAACCACCATACGCAATTAACAACGCATTCACCACAATCATCAAATCTGGCATATATGTATATCAAAGCGCTTTTCACCTAATAATTTGCATTTCAACTTAGACATCACATGAACACTAATACTTTTTATCCGCGACCATACCCATATGCATTTAGACTACAACAAGCAATTCATCGTGACCACGAGCTTAACTAAAGACATCTAACAAGTTGGTTAACCCAAGCAACAACCTAGGCCGCTATGCACCATACACATTGACTTGCCTATTATTATCGCAATCCGAGACACAACATATATATCACAATCACTTACGCAATCGACTCCTACTTACATGAGTTGGCTAACGCAGTATAAAACTTAGCAAACCATTTTAGACATTGCAACTCGAAACATGGTTCGGGGCGGATTAATTAGCTTCTCTTACCCATTTCTCAACTTAAATTGGATAACACACAAGTCACCTAAAACATCACCTTTTAGGGGACCTAACATGTCGAGCATCAATTTTATAACATAAGCGACTCAACCTCTATCATGTTTGTCCGACCTATTGGCTAACATTTCTGAAACACCCTATCTATCCTTCACATTTCTAGTCATATTGCACAACCTAAAATATTTCAATACGTATTCACCCCATAAGTAACATCATCACACATGATTCCCATTTAACCGTAGAGGAAGCGATGACTACTTCGGCATGTTACCACCTCACTACCCAAGCCGAAACAATTTCCTAACCATATCAACCAAACTTCTAATTGAGTAAAACCTATACATCCTTGGCACGAATACAACCATATTGCGGTATGCACTCGAGACACTTCAAGCAATGTGGCACGACCACTAATATAAATGAACTCCGACACTCATGTCTTAACGATACATCCTCCACGCAAACGAGCATTTTCTAAACTACTCGTCACATCAACAATTATAACTTCTACATAATCACGAATCCCATCACATTGCATAGGATTTGCACTTCAATCTCGACTTAATTGCACGCCTCATACTTGTTTATTCTAAAACTCTTCGCCTAACCAATACACTACATTCTGCCTACATAGGATCGTTTTAACACACTCGACGTATACACTTAATAGAACGATTTTCGTACGACCTATAAAATCAATCTAGCCTTTTCATCGCACAACATGACTCTTTCCCTATTTCGAATGCAACCATATTCGGCATGCATTCAAAATACTTCAAATGACTCTAACACAATCACTATTATAATACATCGACATACATGTGCAATAGTACACCCTACACACAAACCTACAATTTTTAAATTTACACATCACGTCCAATCAACATAACTCAGTTATTTCTCCGATTCGCACACTCGTGCACGCCACTACACATGAATAATAAACTCTACCAACATTCAACACATTACAATATATATCGCCTAATATTAGTTGGAAAACAAAAAGGGACATCTTAGTCTTCATTACTTACTTCGTCGAGGTTCCCCACTCACACGCAAACAAGGTTTTGGCTAAACGGCAAGCTTGCAAGGAGACTCGACGACGACGCGGAGCAATGCGAGCCGCACACGAAGGCGAGGTCACGGCGACGGTGACTTCGCTGCTGTTCATGACATAGAGCTTCACTCGGGCACTACATCGAACACCCGCGAAGTGCCAATGTTGCGGGGCTGTGGGGGAAATCTCGGCTGCGAGGAGCTGCGCTGTATAGGGTTGGGCATGCTTTAGCCGAAGTGGAGGGAGGGGGTGGTGCTGTCCACTAGACTGTGCAAAACAGGGAGCCGCCAGAGCGCGAAGTTGCCGCGGTTGCTGCTCAAGGGGGAGGTGCCGAGGGAGGAGTCGCTGCCCCATGGATGGGAGAGGCTCAACCGCGGATCTCCAGCCCTGGCGACCAGAGCATGTCGCGCAGGGAGCAAAGGCGAGCGCCATGGCTGCCAGCGGCCGAGAGCAGAGGGAAAATGGAGCAGGGAGGGGCGCTGAGGTAGAGGGGAAGCTGCAGGGGGGTGGCGCCATGGGGGGGCTGCTCTGGCGTGCTGTGGCGTTCCAGGGAGCAGAGTGGAGGGAGGCGACCTTGGCTCAGCAGGAGCAGCCCTTGCCTGCAGCACCAACCGACTGACCTCCATGGCGGGAGCAGCACATCAGAGATGGGGCGGCGCCCATGAAGCAGGGAGGGAGGGGAGGACGCCATGGACAGGGAGGGAGCTTCCTGCGCGCTGGGGAAGATGGGCGCCCTGCTGCAGCCGTGGGGAGGAAGGGAGGCCGGCCATGGAAGGAACTCTACGTACGCACAAACAACAGCGAGGAGAAGAAGAAGCTGCTGGTGGCGGCTAGGGAAAAGTGAGGGGTGGGAGTGAAAAATTGCCAAGTGCAAGGGGAGAGGGATCCTATTTATAGACATGGGCTAGGGTTAGAGTTTCTTAGTGGGCCTAATGGGCTAGAATGGGCTTGGCCCAAAACACTAAACCGGGTCGCGCTAATTTATTTCCATTTAATTTTATGGAGTTTTGATTAAACACGGATTATCGGATCGCTAATTGTTTCCCGGAATACAAATGCTTATGCGGAATTTGTCTCTACGGAGAACAGAGAGAAATAGAGTTTCGGCGAATGGACGATTGAGCGATTAATTCGGCCGAGAGTCTGATTTGGATTCGCTCGGAAATAACTCCTCGCGCATGATTGAAAATAAATCGTCCAGAGATTTGATCGGCTTTGGATTTTTAGTCGGAGAAAGCGAATCGTGATATTTTAAAATCACTGTTGATACAGGGTTTTGAGTTCGGTTCGAACATGAGATATTTGGCCGAGTCAGATAAATTTGATTAGAAGATGACCTATCGAGTATTCCATCTGAGAGTACGGACTTGGATTAAAATAGTCGAACACAGATTGAAGGTCGAGGAATCAGACTCGGGCCCAGATCAAATAACAGTCGTTGAGAGTTTGATTGAATGAGCTTTAGATGGGATTATAAATCGAGAATGATTAACGAGTTGGCATTCGTGCCGAGAAATAAAAATTTTAACAGGTTCCAAATTTGGCCTTCTGGAGATCGAGTAAAATCAGAAATCGGTGAAACCTTCACAAGTAACTTGATAAATGGAGATAAACGTGATCGAGAAATAGAAAATTTCACTGAGCGTCCGAGATTAGGACAAATCTCCCGACATAACGTGAAATTGACACCTGGGGTGTCACAGCCTTCCCCCCTTAAAAGAATCTCGTCCCGAGATTCGAATGAGAATCTTCAAGGGTGGAGAAGCATGTAACTCCTAGGCTAGAGATAGATGCAAATTCATGAGATGGGATCTGACAAGATACTGAAGATAGATTTGGGTAGAACATCGCGACATATTGAGACAAAATGCAGCGATCACTTTGAGAGAATATCCACAAAAGATAGCACATCGGTGTAGTTCCATAATGGATCATGACTATTAAACGCGATACCAGCGCGTGCCGAGCACCTCAACCATGTGTGCACCATAGTAGGCTCTCGGTTTCGTCGCGGCACCATCAGTCGTTAGTCATAACACCATTACCAAACGTAACCAATAAGAATTCCACATAGCATAAATAGATGGAGCCCATGAGAGTATGGCTCAGAAAATGTGACTGAAGTTGAAGCAAAGATTGTTGGCAAGAGAGTATCACATGAGAATCTTTCTTTAACTCAGAGAACTATTTTATGATCAACATGGAGATTATCAGGTCAGAGATTAGCACGAGATTTGATATGAGGATGAACCGACCATGAGATCAAAATAGATTGTCGAGCTTTTTGAGACATCCGGAAACCAAAGGCAACCGCAACATCCATTGAACTAAATGGATACACTATTTAGAGATAATATTGATAACAACATCATGAACCTGGCTCGAGACTAACCAGAAATGAGAGATTTAGGCAGATCAATATCCGACACTTGAGAACGGGTTAGAGCAGATAATTATATAACGGGGCAGAATCAATAGGGGATCCTCAGATTCGGATGATAAAGCCAACATGATTCACAAGAAAAAGGATTACTAGATCCAGGTGAAAAGAGAGGTAGTCGCATGAGATCGCTTAGGACGAGCACTAGAAAGGTTACGAAGATTCGGGATAGGATCTATGGAAAGAAACATGGCCTTGATAGGGTTTGCGCAACTAGACACCAAACGATTTTTTGACACAACAAGTACACAAGGAGACTTGAAATTTTCTCCCCTGTTTCAAATGCTTTTCCTTTGACTAAACAAAACTCCCCCTCAATAAAACTCTCCTCTTAGTTTTCAAGAGGGTTTTAGATATTAGTTTTGAAAGGGTTGTACCAATTTGAAAGTCTATCAAAAAAATAATATACTGATTGAAAAATCACCAATGGAAAATTCTTTTCTTAACTCAAATTTTTGAAAATTGGTGGTGGTGCGGTCCTTTTGCTTTGGGCTAATACTTTCTCCCCTTTGGCATGAATCGCCAAAAACGGATACTTGAGTGAAATATGAGCCCTTTTACTTTCTCTCCCTATGGTAAATAACATAAGAGTGAAGATTATACCAAAGTTGGAGAATGTCGTGGAGCGACGACGAAGGGTGAGTAAATTGATGGAGTGGAGTGGAAGCCTTTGTCTTCGCCGAAGACTCCAATTCCCTTTCAATCTATGACTTGGTTTGAAATACACTTGAAAACACATTAGTCATAGCATATAAAAGAGATATGATCAAAGGTATATTAATGAGCTATGTGTGCAAAACATCAAAAGAAATTCCGAGAATCAAGAATATTTAGCTCATGCCTAAGTTTGTTAAATGTTTGTTCATCTAGTGGCTTGGTAAATATATCGGCTAATTGTTCTTTGGTGTTAATATATGCAATCTCGATATCCCCCTTTTGTTGGTGATCCCTTAAGAAATGATACCGAATGGCTATGTGTTTAGTGCGGCTATGTTCAACGGGATTATTCGCCATGCGGATTGCACTCTCATTATCATATAGAAGAGGAACTTTGGTTAATTTGTAACCATAGTCCCTGAGGGTTTGCCTCATCCAAAGCAATTGCGCGCAACAATGGCCTGCGGCAATATACTCGGCTTCGGCGGTAGAAAGAGCGACAGAATTTTGCTTCTTTGAAGCCCAAGACACCAGAGACCTTCCCAAGAACTGGCAAGTCCCCGATGTGCTCTTTCTATTAATTTTACACCCTGCCCAATCGGCATCCGAATAACCAATTAAATCAAATGGGGATCCCCTACGATACCAAAGCCCAAACTTAGGAGTATAAACTAAATATCTCAAGATTCGTTTTACGGCCGTAAGGTGAGCTTCCTTAGGGTCGGCTTGGAATCTTGCACACATGCATACGGAAAGCATAATGTCCGGTCGAGATGCACATAAGTAGAGTAAAGAACCTATCATCGACCGGTATACCTTTTGATCTACGGATTTACCTCCCGTGTCGAGGTCTAGATGCCCATTAGTTCCCATGGGTGTCTTGATGGGCTTGGCATCCTTCATCCCAAACTTGTTTAGAATGTCTTGAATATACTTCGTTTGGCTAATGAAGGTGCCCTCTTGGAGTTGCTTTACTTGAAATCCTAAGAAGTACTTCAACTCCCCCATCATTGACATCTCGAATTTTTGTGTCATGATCCTACTAAATTCCTCACATGTAGATTCGTTAGTAGACCCAAATATAATATCATCAACATAAATTTGGCATACAAACAAATCATTTGCAAGTGTTTTAGTAAAGAGTGTAGGATCGGCCTTTCTGACTTTGAAGCCATTAGTGATAAGGAAATCTCTTAGGCATTCATACCATGCTCTTGGGGCTTGCTTGAGCCCATAAAGTGCCTTAGAGAGTTTATAAACATGGTTAGGGTACTCACTATCTTCAAAGACGGGAGGTTGCTCAACATAGACCTCTTCCTTGATTGGACCGTTGAGGAAGGCACTTTTTTCACGTCCATTTGATAAAGCTTGAAGCCATGGTAAGTAGCATAGGCAAGTAAAATGCGAATTGATTCTAGCCTAACTACGGGTGCATAGGTTTCACCGAAATCCAAACCTTCGACTTGTGAATATCCCTTGACCACAAGTCGGGCTTTGTTCCTTGTCACCACACCATGCTCATCTTGCTTGTTGCGGAAAACCCACTTGGTTCCTACAACATTTTGGTTAGGACATGGAACTAAATGTCATACCTCGTTCCTAGTGAAGTTGTTGAGCTCCTCTTGCATTGCCACCACCCAATCCGAATCTTGAAGTGCTTTCTCTACCCTATGTGGCTCAATAGAGGAAACAAAAGAGTAATGTTTACAAAAATGAGCAACACGAGATCGAGTAGTTACCCCCTTTTGAATATCGCCGAGGATGGTGTTCACGGGGTGATCTCGTTGGATAGCTTGGTGGACTCTTGGGTGTGGCGGTCTTGGAACTTGTTCATCTTCCTTGTCTTGATCATGGGCATCTCCCCCTTGATCATTGTCCTCCTCTTGAGGTGGCTCATCCTCTTGATCTTCTCCTTCATCATCTTGAGCCTCATCCTCATCTTGAGTTGCTGGAGATGCTTGCATGGAGGAAGATGGTTGATCTTGTGCTTGTGGAGGCTCTTCGGATTCCTTAGGACACACATCCCCAATGGACATGTTCCTTAGCGCGACGCACAGAGCCTCTTCATCATCTAGCTTATCAAGATCAACTTGCTCTACATGAGAGCCGTTAGTCTCATCAAACACAATGTCACAAGAAACTTCAACTAGTCCAGTGGACTTGTTAAAGACTCTATATGCCCTTGTGTTTGAATCATATCCTAGTAAAAAGCCTTCTACAGCCTTAGGAGCAAATTTGGATTTTCTACCTCTTTTAACAAGAATAAAGAATTTGCTACCAAAGACTCTAAAATATGAAACATTGGGCTTTTTACCGGTTAGGAGTTTGTATGATGTCTTCTTGAGGATTCGGTGTAGATACAACCGGTTGATGGCGTAGCACGCGGTGTTGACTGCCTCCGCCCAAAACCGATCCGAAGTCTTGTACTCATCAAGCATGGTCCTTGCCATGTCCAATAGAGTTCTATTCTTCCTCTCCACTACACCATTTTGTTGTGGCGTGTAGGGAGAAGAGAACTCATGCTTGATGCCCTCCTCCTCAAGGAAGCCTTCGATTTGTGAGTTCTTGAACCCCGTCCCGTTGTTGCTTCTTATTTTCTTGATCCTTAAGCCGAACTCATTTTGAGCTCGTCTCAAGAATCCTTTCAAGGTTTCTTGGGTATGAGATTTTTCCTGCAAAAAGAACACCCAAGTGAAGCGAGAATAGTCATCCACAATAACTAGATAGTACTTACTCCCACCGATGCTTATGTAAGCTATCGGGCCGAATAGGTCCATGTGTAGGAGATCAAGTGGCATGTCAGTCGTCATGATGTTCTTGTGTGGATGATGAACACCAACTTGCTTCCCTGCCTGACATGCGCTACAAATCCTGTCTTTCTCAAAATGAACATTTGTTAGTCCCAAAATGTGTTCTCCCTTTAGAAGTTTGTGAAGATTCTTCATTCCAACATGTGCTAGTCGGCGATGCCAGAGCCAGCCCATGTTAGTCTTAGCAATTAAGCAAGTGTCGAGTTCAGCTCTATCAAAATCTACTAAGTATAGCTGACCCTCCAACACTCCCTTAAATGCTACTGAATCATCACTTCTTCTAAAGACAGTAACACCTATATCCGTAAAACGCCAGTTGTAACCCATTTTGCATAATTGTGAAACGAAAAGCAAATTGTAATCTAAAGAATCTACAAGAAAAACATTGGAAATGGAATGGTCAGGAGATATAGCAATTTTACCCAATCCTTTGACCAAACCTTGATTCCCATCCCCGAATGTGATAGCTCGTTGGGGATCTTGGTTTTTCTCGTAGGAGGAGAACATCTTCTTCTCCCCTATCATGTGGTTTGTGCACCCGCTATCGATGATCCAACTTGAGCCCCCGGATGCATAAACCTACAAAACAAATTTAGTTCTTGATTTTAGGTACCCAAACGGTTTTGGGTCCTATGACATTAGATACAAGAACTTTGGGTACCCAAACACAAGTCTTTGATCCCTTATGTTTGCCCCCAACATACTTGGCAACTACCTTGCCGGATTTGTTAGTCAAAACATAAGATGCATCAATAGTCTTAAATGAAATACTAGATTCATTTGATGCAATAAGAGTTTTCTTCTTAGGCAATTTTGCACGGGTTGATTGCCTAGAACTAGATGCCTCACTCTTATACATAAAAGCATGGTTAGAGCCAGAGTGAGACTTCCTAGAGTGAATTCTCCTAATTTTGTCCTCGGGATAACCGGCAGGGTACAAAATGTAACCCTCGTTATCCTGAGGCATGGAAGCCTTGCCCTTAACAAAGTTTGACAATCTTTTAGGAGGGGCATTAAGTTTGACATTGTCTCCCTTTTGGAAGCCAATGCCATTCTTGATGCCAGGGCGTCTCCCACTATAAAGCATGCTTCTAGCAAATTTAAATTTTTCGTTTTCTAAGTCATGCTCATTAATTTTAGCATTAATTTGAGCTATGTGATCGTTTTGTTTCTTAATTAAAGCTAGGTGATCATGAATAGCATTAACATTACTGTCTCTACATCTAGTGCAAATGGAAACATGCTCAACGGTAGATGTAGAGGGTTTGCAAGATTTTAGTTCAACAATCTTAGCATGTAAAATTTCATTTTCACTTCTAAGATTGGAAATGGTAATATTGCAAACATCTAAGTCCTTAGCCTTAGCAATTATTTTTTCATTCTTATTTCTAAGGCTAGCAAGAGAGACATTCAATTCTTCAATCTTAGCAAGTAAACTATCATTATCATCTCTAAGATTGGGAATTGAAACATCACAAACATTTGAATCAACCTTAGCAATTATTTTAGCATTTTCATTTCTAAGGTTGGCAATAATATCATGGCAAGTGCTTAGCTCACTAGATAGTTTTTCACATTTCTCTACTTCTAGAGCGTAAGCATTTTTAACCTTAACATGCTTCTTGTTTTCTTTAATTAGGAAGTCCTCTTGAGAGTCCAAGAGTTCATCCTTCTCATGAATAGCACTAATTAATTCATTTAATTTTTCCTTTTGTTGCATGTTTAGGTTGGCAAAAAGGGTGCGCAAATTATCCTCCTCATCACTAGAATTATCTTCATCACTAGAGGATGCATATTTAGTGGAGGATCTTGATTTTACCTTCTTCCTTTTGCCGTCCTTTGCCATGAGGCACTTGTGGCCGACGTTGGGGAAGAGGAGTCCTTTGGTGATGGCGATCTTGGCAGCGTCCTCGTCGGAGGAGGAGTCGGAGGAGCTCTCGTCGGAGTTCCACTCGCGGCATACATGGGCATCGCCGCCCTTCTTCTTGTAGTATCTCTTGTTTTCTCTCCTCTTTCCCTTCTTGTCGTTGCCCCTGTCACTGTCACTTGATATTGGACATTTTGCAATAAAGTGACCGGGCTTACCACACTTGTAGCATACTTTCTTGGAGCGGGACTTGTAGTCCTTCCCTCTCCTTTGCTTGAGGATTTGGCGGAAGCTCTTGATGATGAGCGCCATTTCCTCGTTGTCGAGCTTGGAGGCGTCGATGGGGAGTCTACTTGATGTAGACTCTTCCTTCTTCTCCTCCGTCGCCTTGAATGCGACCGGTTGTGCTTCGGGCATGGAGGGGCCATCTTGCTCGATGATTTTCTTTGAGCCTTTGATCATTAATTCAAAGCTCACAAATTTTCCTATTACTTCCTCGGGAGACATTAGTGTGTATCTAGGATCACCACGTATTAATTGTACTTGCGTAGGGTTAAGAAAAACGAGTGATCTAAGAATAACCTTGACCATTTCATGGTCATCCCATTTTTTGCTCCCGAGGTTGCGCACTTGGTTCACCAAGGTCTTGAGCCGGTTGTACATCTCTTGTGGCTCCTCCCCTTGGTGAAGCCGGAAGCGACCGAGCTCCCCCTCGATTGTCTCTCGCTTGGTGATCTTGGTCACCTCGTCTCCTTCGTGCGCAGTCTTGAGTACGTCCCAAATCTCCTTGGCACTCTTCAATCCTTGCACCTTGTTATACTCCTCTCGACTTAGAGAGGTCAGGAGTATAGTGGTGGCTTGGGAGTTGAAGTGCACGATTTGGGCCACCTCGTCTTCATCATAATCTTCATCCCCTACGGATGGTACCTGTACACCAAACTCAACAACATCCCATATGCTTTTGTGGAGTGAGGTTAGGTGATATCTCATCATATCACTCCACCTAGAATAATCTTCACCGTCAAATGTCGGTGGTTTGCCTAATGGGACAAAAAGTAATGGAGTATGCTTAGGAATGCGAGGATAGCGTAGGGGGATCTTACTATACTTCTTGCGCTCTTGGCGCTTAGAAGTGACTGACGCGGAGTCGGATCCGGATGTAGAGGGCGATGAAGAGTCGGTCTCGTAGTAGACCACTTTCTTCATTTTCTTCTTCTTCTCGCCACTCTTGTGTGATCGAATGCGTGAAGGGGATCCATCCTTCTTCTTGTTGGCAGACTCCCTTGATGGAGCCTTCCCGTGGCTTGTAGCAGACTTCTCACCGCCGATCACCATCTTCTTGGCGTGATCTCCCGACATCACTTCGAGCGGTTAAGCTCTAATGAAGCACCGGACTTTGATACCAATTGAAAGCCGCCTAGAGGGGGGTGAATAGGGCGAATCTGAAATTTACAAACTTTAAGCACAACTACAAGCCAGGGTTAGCGTTAGAAATATAATCGAGTCCGAAAGAGAGGGTGAAAAACAAATCACAAGCAAATAGCGAGAGTGACACGATGATTTGTTTTACCGAGGTTCGGTTCTTGCAAACCTACTCCTCGTTGAGGTGGTCACAAAGACCGGGTCTCTTTCAACCCTTCCCTCTCTCAAACGGTCACTTAGACCAAGTGAGCTTTCTCCTTAATCAAACGGGTCACTTAGACCCGACAAGGACCACTACAAACTTAGTGTCTCTTGCTTTGATTACAAGTGCCTTGAGAATAAGAATGGGAAGGAAGAAAGCACGATTGCAAAAGCCAAGCGACAAGAGCGACAAATAACACACGGATCACTCTCTCTCACAAGTCACTAATCACTAATGATCACTTGTCTCAATTGTGGAACTTGGAGAGATTGGAGGCTTTGATTGTGTCTTGGAATGGATTGCTAGCTCTTGTATTGAATGTTGAAGGTTGGAATGCTTGGGTGTAGTGAATGGAGGTGGTTGGGGTTGTATTTATAGCCACCAACCACTTCCTAGCTGTTGCACCTTTCTGCCGACCGCGGACGATCCGCGCCCCTGGACCGGACGGTCCGCCCCTGCAGATCAACGGCTGAAAACGCAACGGTCAGCAGTAACGGCTATATCAACGGCTATATTGCATTTAATGCGTCGTCAGATGTCAGATAAAGCCAGTCGTGGACAGTCCGGTCGTGCACCCCGGACAGTCCGTGAGGACGCTATAATTCATTTTGCCGAACCCGTCACCTTCGAGTTTTTCGGTTCCTCACCTACCGGACGGTCCGCGCCTGAGCCCGGACGGTCCGCGGGTGGTTTCGGACGGTGCTTGCTCTTCCATCGGACGGTCCGCAGTAGAGACATGTGTTTTTGCATTGGTTCTGTCCGAGGGTCATTTAGGTGTCGCGGACGGTCCGCCGCAAAGGCCCAGACGGTCCGCGCTTGGCCTGATTTTCCAAAAAGCTTCTCCTGTCCGGAATAATCTACGATTCCGGACAGTCGATTTAGAATAGTTGTAGATGAACCTTTGGCACCTGTAGAACATATAATCTAGAGCAAACTAGTTAGTCCAGTTATTTGTGTTGGGCAATTCAACCACCAAAATTATTTAGGAAAAGGTGTAAGCATATTTCCCTTTCAACTAGGCTGCCGCGTCGCGCGCCCAGCGACCCACGCGTGGGCCACGCCCAGCCGCCACGGCCTTCCCCCAGCCCCACGCAGTGCGCTTGCGCCGCCGTCGCCACCTGGTCGCGGGGCCCACATGTCAGCCCGCCTCCCCCCAAATTCTAACTGCCCCTCCACCCTGTCCGCCCTGCAGCGCATGCCAACGAGCTCTTGCCGAACCGCCCCTCCCAGCCCGCTTGAAACCCCTCCCTCATAGTGCCGTCTTGCCCACTCCCTCTTCCCCCACGCCAAACAGCCCGCGCGATAGCGCTGCCCAGCGCCCTCGTCCTCGCCGGCGTCCAAACTCGCCTCGTCGGAATCGCCTTCGTCACAATGGTGAGCTTGCGTCCATCCTCCCTTCTTCCCTTTCTCCTTTTTCCCCGGCGTGGCTGGCGCTCGGCACGGCAGCACGACCTGGTCTGCGCGCCCTCCCTCCTTCCCCCGGCGTGGCCACGGCGCGCAGCGTGCCCCTGCGCGCGGCTAGTCTCGCTGGCCCGGCGCGGTCAGGCGCCGCAGCCATGCCGGCCAGCAGCGCGAGGCCGAGCCCGCCGGGTCACCCGCCCCCTCCCTCGGCACGGCGGCTAGCGACTGGCGCTTGGCACGACTAGCGCGCGGCGTGGTGCCCGGCAGAGCGGCCCGCGCGGCGCGGCCAGCGTGTCCAGCTCGGCTCACGGTGCAGCCAGCGTTCGGCGTGCGCCCAGCAGGGCCTCCGGCGGCGCGTGGTGCGACGGGCGTTCAACGCGACCTCGTTGCGCAGCCCGCTTGGCAGTCTATGCACGGCCGCGGCGTGCAGCGTGCCCCGGCGTAGTCCGTGCGGCATGCGTGACTCTCGTCCTCGGTCGCGTCGGCTCGTCCCTGCGCGTGCGATGCTCGTGGCATCGTCGTTTGTTCCGCGTCGGGACTCCAACGACGATCGCCTAGCCCCTCGACTACCCCTAGACATAGCCGTCCACCCCTATCTACCCTCCCTGTGCACACGTCTACCAGCTCCCGCACCATCGCTCGTGTGAATCGCTATGTGTGCGCTTGAGTAAAACCATTTCGTCGTATCGTTTAGGTTAATTAATCGATTAATTGCTTAGTTGTCTATCATTAAATTAACTACTCAATCAGATCAAATTTATGAGTTTAATTATGCAATTTGTAAATAAGTGGTAATGTGATTTTAACAACTTGTAATTAATATATATTTAGTGTTAGTATAAAAACAACATTTAGTGTGATTCTCGCGTGTTCACCTGCTGCTTCACGCGTCACACGTCGCTCATGCTTGTCGCGCGTTGCCCGCGCGCTACCCGTCTATACCGTTCGTGTACGCTGTCACCGCCCATTCCACGCATGTCGTGTGTTGTGGTCTGTTCTACGAGTATCGTGTGTTCGATCCGCACGACGTTCGCGCGTGTTGTTCACGTCTCGTCGTTCGCGCGAGTCACGATTCACGCGCTTTAATAAAATTGTTTATTAGCCACGAACGGTTAGCTATTCAATATATAATGCGCCATAAACCCATTTCTATTTGTTTCAGTCGTGTCAACTTTGTAGCAACGTCGATTTCGTATTAGTAACATACTTTATCATGTCACAAGTTTTAATTATTTAATAAGTTGTTCATTCGACACTTATTAAATAAATTGACCTTCTAACTAAAACTACTTTATAGTTTTAACTCGCACTTTTATTAATATAAATGTTAACTCGATGAATACCAACTTAAACACTTCTCAGTTAATACTTGTTTAGTATAATTGCGTTATCTGTTAGCGATTATCACGCGTCGTCGCATTGTCAAAGCTTTGTTCGTGCATGATGTGCTGGTGGTCGTGTATCGCGGTGCCGTTCGCGCGTGTTGCCCGTGTTGTACACGCGTCGTTCGCGTGTCTCTGTCGCGCACGCCGTTTTCGCGTATCGCGCGTCGTCCGTGCGCGATATTAAACCGTTCTTTATAACCACTTGTGTCGATTAATTAATTATTTATTTAATCGACCACTACTAAAACAACAGGTTAGTCAAAACTAAATAATAGTTATAATTTATATTTGATAAATGTCGAATTAAATGTTCTAATTAATACTTGTTTAATGTAAACATGATAACTTCTCGACCATAGCTGCGACAGGTGCGTTTCTTTTCCTCGTGTAACCGTAGAAGCGCTCTCTATTTTATATTGCTCGCTTTTGTAATGTTTTATCTTGTATGGTGTAATGTTCTTATGCATGTATATGTTTGTTGGTTCCTGTTTGTATTTGTTGTGCATCGCGAATAGATTGCGACCCGTTTCCGAGCTTCGAGGAATCGATGATCAAGCTTCGGTGACCAAATGATCCAGTTCTTCAAGTTCCACGAGATTGAAGACCCTGAGCATCTGTTTGGTGAAGGGAAGTGTCCTCTGACTTATTATGTCCCATTTACTTTATAATTCATCAACCCGCATACCATGATCAACCTAAGGATTGACTAGCTTTGTATTTACCTTGTCCTTGATTACCTTTTGCTTTACTATGGTTAGCTTCATGCTATTGCTTTACTTTAATCAATGAACATGATGTGAACACTTATGATATGATGTTGTCATTATTATTATGATGTTGGACTGGTGATACTTTAGGGGGCTCGAGCGGTTTCTCGAGTGCCTCTCCGTAAGGATATGTTTGTTGGATGACTGCACGGGAAAACAATGCAACCATGAGGGTGGTATGGGACGCCCTTACTGAATAATTAGAGGAACTGGGGTGTAGTTTGCTTTGCCGTCGTGCCGTTAATGGGGCTCGGTGTATGCAGCTCACTCTGCCGAGGGTGGATTGCCCCTTAGGGAGGAGTGCGGTACATTTAGGAAACCTAACGGGCAGCTACTGCCTCAGGGAATCTTTGTAAAGGCTTCGTAGTGAATCCCTGGCCGTTCACCTCGGGAGTGAATAAGGGTCTTGCAAGCCCGGGCTAGAGAGGGAATCACGGCTCGTGGGTAAAGTGTGCAACCTCTGCAGAGTGTTATGAAATTGATATATCAGCCGTGCTCGCGGTTATGAGCGGCCAAGGGAGCTCCATTAATTAGAGACACATTGATCAGAGATGTTTTGTTTACAGGTGATGATGAGGATAATGATGGTTTTTATGATCATGAATATGCTTATGGTTTTTGGTATTCTTTCCATTTGGAAAATGTACTTTTGGGTTAACAACTTAGGTTAATGTTAAAACCTGGCTCTCTACTATTAATAATTACCTGACCAACTAAAAGCAACTGCTTGACCTTAACCCCACATAAAGCTAGTCCACCTCAGCCAAATGGGACATTTGCTGAGTACGTTGATGTGTACTCACCCTTGATTTCACAAAACACCAGGTTACCTTTGGTGCAATCGGTGCTCAGGTAAAGGAGAAGAAACTGTCGAGGTGGATCTCCAGGAGTTCCAGGACTTCGACGAGTTCGAGGATTAGGCTAGCGACCTCCCCAGTCAGCTGCCTGTGGTGGGTTTATTTATGTTGGCTACGCTTCGATTCTGTGTACTTTGATTTATATTATGTAAATGGCTCTAGTCTGTAATATTATTACTTACTCTTTATTGTAATTCGAAGTATTGTGCTATGATGAGTCATTTATGTAATCACTATGTACGTGAATTACTGATCCTGGCACGTACATGGTTCGCAGTCGGTTTACCTTCAAAACCGGATGTGACATTTACTCCATCCAATATGTCTTGGTACAACACGACCAATGAAGGGAGCGATTAAAAGAGAGTTCACAATGACTGACTGAACGAACATAGATTATAGAATGACATAATTCCACCATACAGAGACCAAATAAGAGGAAGTTTGTGAGCTCAAGTTTCTAAAATAAGTCATGTGAACTCAAACTTATAAAAAAGATAGATCAAAATATGGATTGGTTGCTAAAGTCAGGCATCAATAAAAACTAGATGCGCTCCATATAAATTATGGTACTTCGTAGCTATTACTAACGTTTAAAAGCAACAAATAACCTTTTATTTTATTGTTAGCGTGACAAATCATTGTTGCTCCATCCAATTCAACAACATCAAACACCATGGAGTCCATTGCGCCAATGTGGTCTCAGAAACGAACTAATGCATGCAAGAGCCAAGAAGGGACGAACACCCTGTGGTAGTGCCGACATGGATTTCCAAATCCTAACACATATTTTGCAGGATCCATGAGCCATCATCAGAAGAACACAAACCTTGTGTAGACAATAATTAACACACCCAAATTATGTTTAGTCCTTAGCACAACAAAAAACTAACACCTAAAACAACGAAGGAACAACACAATAATTTTTGCAATAACAGAAGGATGGGTGACAGGTACATAGAAGTGGTAAAAGCATACCGAGTCGTCACCGTGGTAAGGGAAAGGTCATGTAGACAGGCGATGCCGGGCCATCGAACGGGTACCATAGGCAGCAAATCAGGGACCCCCATCCCTTGCCTCCGCTACTTCCAAGGTTTCATAGAGCAGGAAGGGAAGAGAAGGAAAGAGGCAGGCATACATGTTCGTTGCCAGAGAAGGACACGACAAAGATCTAGGCATCTGAAGACGACATAGGTAGTATACCGCTAGATACATATAAGGAGAGAGCACGCAAGCGGAGAAAGAAGCTCAGCCAGAGCAGCTCCAAACCGAGAGGCACCCGCACCATGCGTCAGTCCGAGAAGGACGAGATAATGTGAGTGCCTTCCTAGCCCTGGACCCGCCGAGGCGACACAACATAACCACCAACTCCGTAGCATATACCGACTGCTGCCACGCTACGGGCCTTGATTGTCCAATATCTTAGACCTAGACTCGTCGGCGTTTCGACCCCGGGGGGTCCCTCGACTGACGAGTAAATTGTCGCTACGTGTCCCAGCCCAGATGAGTCGGCGCGAGATGGAACACAAGGGGGGAAAAGGGAACCGCGGCTCGTGTTGTTCCGCGCCCAGGGCGGATGCGCTTGCAGTAGGGGGTTACAAGCGTTCGCGAGAGAGGGAGAGAGCCTGTTCGTCAGCCCGTCCTCCCCCGCGGCCACCTTTCGTACGAAGTCCCTGGACCTTCCTTTTATAGATGTAAGGAGAAGGCCCAGGTGTACAATGGGGGGTGTAGCAATGTGCTAACGTGTCTAGCAGAGAGGAGCCAGAGCCCTATGTACATGCCGACGTGGCTATCGGAGAGGTGTTGGTGCCCTGTTCATGTGGTGTCATGGCCGTCGGAGGAGCGCTCGAGCCCTATAGAAGCACAATTGTCGGGGCTGTCGGGTCCTTGCTGACGTCTCCTTGCTTCCGTAGGGGGCTGAGAACCGCCGTCGTCATGGGAGCACGCGGGGTGCCATCATTACTTGTTTACCGGGGCAAGCCAGATGGGACGCCGGTCTTGTTCCCCGTAGCCTGAGCTAGCTAGGGGTAGGGTAATGATGTACCCCCCTGTAACGTGGTTGGTCCGAGCCCAAGGTCGGGCAAGGCGGTGATTCCTCCGAGGCTCGAGGCTGAGTCCGAGCCCTGGTGTCGGGCGAGGCGGAGACCGTCTTCCGAGGTCGAGGCTGATTCCGAGCCCTGGGTCGGGCGAGGCGGAGACCGTCTTCCAAGGTCGAGGCGGAGTCCGAGCCCTGGGTTGGGTGAGGCGGAGACCGTCTTCCGAGGTCGAGGCGGAGTCCGAGCCCTGGGGTCAAGCGAGGCGGAGATCGTCTTCCGAGGTCGAGGCGGGGGCCGAGCCCTGGGGTCAGGCGAGGCGGAGCTTCCTATGGCGCCTGAGGCTGGACTCGGCTGCTGTCAGCCTCACCCTGGCGGGTGGCACAACCGTCGGAGCAGGGCAGGCGGCGCAGTTTTCCTGTCAGGTCAGTCAGTGGAGGGGTGAAGTGACTGCGGTCACTTCGGCCCTGTCGACTGAGGAACGCGCGTCAGGATAAGGTGTCAGGCGATCCTTGCATTGAATGCTCCTGCGATACGGTCGGTTGGCGAGGCGATCTGGCCAAGGTTGCTTCACTGCGAAGCCTGCCCGAGTTGGGCCTCGGGCGAGTCGAAGGAGTGTCTGTTGCTTGAGGAGGCCATCGGGCGAGGCGTGAATCCACCTGGGTCTACTGTTCCTGCCCGAGGTTGGGCTCGGGCGAGGCGAGATCGTGTCCCTTGAGTGGACGGAGCTTTGACCTGTATTGCGCCCATCAGGCCTTTGCAGCTTGTGCGGATGGTGGTTACCAGCCGAGTTTAGGAGTGTTGGGGGTACCCCTAATTATGGTCCCCGACAGTAGCCCCCGAGCCTCAAAGGGAGTGTTGGTACTCGCTTGGAGGCTTTATCGCACTTTTTTGCAAGGGGACCGGCCTTTCTCGGTTGCATTTTATTCCGGTGGGTGTAGCCCCCGAGGCCTCGGAGGAGTGGTTTGACTCCTCCGAGGTCTTAGTGCCTTGCGTGACGCCTCGGCCGGTCTGGTTGTTCCCTCATGCGATCTGATCGTAGTCCGTGTGCATGGTCAGGTTCCGAGTTCTCGGGCTGGTATGTTGACGCTGTCAACGGTTTGGCCAGAGCCGGGTTTGCGAGAGCAGCCCCCGAGCCTCTGCACAGAGCGAGAGGATGGTCAAGGACTGACTCAGCTTTTATCATACGCCCCTTCATCGCCTTTCCACAAGGAGGAGGGGGGGAAAGCGCCATGTTGCCCTCGGAGGGCGCCGGACATGGTGTCTCCAGCGAGTTGCTAACGGGTGATCCGAGTGGACGCCCGTGCCCCGTTCGATAAGGGTCGGCTAGTGGCCCAGAGGTGCGCTCCAAAAGTACCTGCAGGTGATTTTCCAGACTCGGTCCCGTTTGATAGGGTCCGAGGGCTCGATGCCTCCCTCTGATGGGATTTCGTTACAGAATCGCTCCTGCTGGTCTCGGAAATGTCCTAGGGTACCTCGGGAGCGTAGCCCGAGCCTCGGCCATGTATCGGACGTACCCAGAGTCATCCCTTGCTCTGCGTGTTCTGAGGCGGCTGTCGAACCCTTCAGGGGGCCAGCCTTCGAACCCCTGATCAGTAGTGGGCGCGGAGCCCGAGTGGCCTGAGGCGGCTGTCGAACCCTTCCGAGGGGCCAGCCTTCGAACCTCTGACCAGTAGTGGGCGCGGAGCCCGAGTGCTCTGAGGCGGCTGTCGAACCCTTCTGAGGGGCCAGCCTTCGAACCTCTGATCAGTAGTGGGCACGGAGCCCGAGTGTTCGGGGGTGGCTGTCGAACCCTTCCGAGGGGCCAGCCTTCGAACCCCTGATCAGTAGAAGGGCTCGGGGCCCGCTTCCTTCGCAGAGAAGGATCCATTTCGGAGTATCCCCTTTCCTGGTCCCTGTAGCAAGAGAGAGAAAGGGGAAGAGGAAAAGGATACGAAATTGAACGATGTGGCGCACCTTTTTTGACGTGGTCATCATGGCGGAGGTGAAGCGTCGCCCGCTTCGCCTGCCAAAGGTGTCGCCTGCCCTGCCGCGGAGTTAATGCGACGGGACGAGTGGTTCGCGGGGCAGCCGTTGCGCGAGCCGTTCAAGGGACGGAACACGGGCGTGTTGTCTTCACGCCGTGGGAGAGGGCTTCCCTGCTGCTTCAGGAGGGGTCGTGAGCCTGCAGACGATTTGACTGCTGCTTCCGCCCGCCTGCTGCGCCATTACTGCCGGCCCACTTTTGGCCATATCGACCGTCGTGCCTTCTCCCGCGGCTGACTGACCCGTGACCGATGCGCTTGGTTGGCACGGTTGGGCTATGCGCAGGGTTGCCTTGAGTCGCGGCACCGGTTCCGCAGTCGAGAAGGCATGGTACTGGCGCAAGTGGCGGTGCAGTTTTTCGCACGTAGTAACCGACGCGTCGGTTACATGACGTGTGGGCCTGGGCCGCCACGCTGGATGCGTCGAAGTCGAAAGGGTGCGTCCCCGTGGTGCAGTTGCATGCTGCCTGCATGGTGGTCCGCCCTTTCGCCCGCTGGTTTAGGCGAAGATGGGGGAGCGCTTGCAACCGCTGGGCGGTTACACGCCCCACGTGCGGCGGTTTGGCTTCTTCTGTCCTGGGCCAGCTTGCATGTCGTGTGGGACCCAGCCCCCGTGTCGTAGGGGGAGGACCTTGGAACGCGTTGGTGAAGACTTAGTCCGCGACGCCTGAGGACGCGAGCAGGGAGAGTCGCCTTTAAAAAGGGATCGACCCCCAAGTGATAGCCATGCCTTCGCACTCTCCTCATGCATCGCGTGTCGTGTTATAAAGCTGCGTTTCTTTTCCTCTTGTTTCGAGTATCAGGACTTGTTTGTCGGTAGGAGAATCGCTCATCCGAGCGAGAGTTACTTATCGCGGAAGGTGATGAGTGAGGTATCCGTATCCCGGAGGCGTAGGAGTCCCTCGGCTCGGTCGTCCTTGCCGCTTACGTGTACCCTTGCTCGTCCGCAGGATTCTGTTATCGATATAGTAGAGAAGGTACGAAAAATCATTTTGGCAGAAAAGTTTTCGAGCGTTAAGACTTGTTCGGTCAGCAGAATCGCTTATCCGAGCGTGAGTTACTTATTGCAGAAGGTGATGAGTGAGGTATCCGTATCCTGGAGGCGTAGGAGTCCCTCGGCTCGGTCGGCCTTGTCGCTTACGTGTACCCCGTCGTTTTCAGGATCCCACTATCGAAGTAGTCGAAAAGCGCGAAAGACGTTCTGACAGAAAGACTTTTTCCGAGGAAAATTTTGACGCGGAGGGGGTTCACCCCTTCTAGCCCCCGAGGGAGGGTCGGGCTTTGCCGAGGCAAGGCTGACCCTTCCTTGATGGTTAGGCTTTATTTGTGTGTGTAAAGAGAACGATGTATATGAACGACTTGAAAACATCTTAAGGGTAAAAGCGACGTAGCTGTCGGATGTTCCAAGCGTTGCTGTAGACCTCGCCGTGACTGTTGGCCAGCTTGTATGTTCCGGGCTTCAAAATCTTGGCGATGATGAACGGCCCTTCTCAGGGAGGTGTGAGCTTGTGGCGCCCTCGGGCGTCTTGTCGTAGCCGAAGCACCAAGTCCCCCACCTAGAGGTCTCGGGACCGAACCCCTCGGGCGTGGTAGCGTCGCAGAGACTGTTGATACCGTGCCGAGTGTAGTAAGGCCATGTCCCGAGCCTCTTCCAGCTAGTCCAGTGAGTCTTCTCGGCTGGTCTGGTTGCTTCGGTCGTCGTACGCCCTTGTCCTCGGGGAACCGTATTCTAAGTCTGTGGGCAAGATAGCCTTGGCCCCATAGACTAGAAAAAACGGCGTGAAGCCCGTGGCTCGGCTTGGCGTCGTCCTCAGACTCCAGACCACCGAGGGGAGTTCCTTCATCCATTGCTTGCCGAACTAGTTGAGGTTGTCTAGATCCTCGGCTTAAGTCCCTGCAGAATCATGCCGTTGGCACGCTCTACCTGCCCATTCGTCATGGGGTGAGCTACGGCGGCCCAGTCCACCCGGATGTGTTGGTCCTCGCAGAAGTCCAGGAACTTCCTGCCAGTGAACTAGGTGCCGTTGTCGGTGATGATGGAGTTCGGGACCCCAAAGCGATGGATGATGTTGGTGAAGAACGCCACCGCCTGCTCGGACCTGATGCTGTTTAGGGGTCGGACCTCAATCCATTTGGAGAATTTGTCGATGGCGACCAGCAGGTGTGTGAAGCCCCCGGGTGCCTTCTGCAAGGGACCCACGAGGTCCAGACCCCATACAGAAAATGGCCAAGTGATGGGTATTGTTTGTAGGGCCTGAGCGGCCAGGTGTGTCTGCCTTGCGTAGAATTGACACCCTTGGCAGGTGCGTACAATCCTAGTGGCGTCGGCCACCGCGGTTGGCCAGTAGAAACCTTGTCGTAAGGCGTTTCCAACAAGGGCTCGAGGCGCTGCGTGATGACCGCAAGCCCCCGAGTGTATTTCTTGCAATAGCTCCTGACCTTCGGCGATGGATATGCATCGCTGGAGGATGCCTGAGGGGCTGCGGTGGTAGAGCTCCTTTTCATCACCCAGCAAGAAGAACGACTTGGCGCGCCGCGCCAGTCACCGAGCTTCGGCTCTGTCGAGGGGTAGCTCTCCTCGGTGGAGATATTGCAGGTACGAGGTCTGCCAGTTTCGATTAGGCGCGACCTCATTCTGCTCTTCCTCGATGCGCATTTCCTCACCCTCGGGGGCCGAGGGTGCCTCGGGCTGGGCCGAGGCCTCCTCGGGCTCGGGCGTGTTGTTGGTCTTGACGGAGGGTTGATGTAGGTCTCGGGAGAAGACGTCCGAGGGGACCGTTGTCCGTCCCGAGGCTATCTTAGCCAACTCGTATGCAGTCTCGTTGTATCGTCGAGCGACGTGGTTGAGCTCGAGCCCGTAGAACTTGTCTTCCAGGCGCCGAACCTCATCGCAGTAGGCCTCCATCTTCGGGTCGTGACAGTGGGAGTTCTTCATGACTTGGTCGATGACGAGCTGCGAGTCGCCACGAGCGTCGAGGCGCCGAATGTGGCGGAACCGCCCGAATTATTCTAGCTTAAGTGCCCAAGTCGCACCCATAAGGGCTGCAACACACTCAAACAGGAATAACCCGTCAGTCCCTCGGATCTAGTCCGATAAAGCCACTTATCCAGGATCGAATACCACTAGCTCACTCGAAGGTGAGGCACAGAGAAATACAATAAAACATAATACCACAAATTTAATAAGTATCATTAGTGATTACATTATCGGAGTTTCAGAAATAATAACCATAAATTTTAATGCAGCGGAAATAACTAACGGAGAAGAACCGAGTAACATGGCGAAGCCTCGCCACGCTACTCCTCCTGGTCCTCTCCTGCGGAAGCAGTAATCCACTCGACCATCTATCCCGGTGGCAGGGATGGAGGCCAAGTCACACCAGCAACAAATCATCCTAAGGAGTACCTGCAAAAATTGTGCCACAAGCAAGGCTGAGTATACTAATACTCAGCTAGACTTACCCGGTGTGAGGAGTCTACTCCTCTACCTCTAGACATGCAGCTGTTTGGCTGAGGGGTTTGGTTTGCCAAAAGCACTAGCTGAGTCTAAAATCAAGTTTTAGCTTTTCAAGTTTTAGTATGATCCTTTTCAAACTAGATGAGTACCTAACTACTCATACATGGTATCAAACATTTTATCAATCAACATCTTTTGCCAGTCAACTCATTTCTACTTATTACTCAATGCAGTACAATGGATCAAGCAGTCTCATTACCTGCGAGAAGCAGACGATTCGAATCGAGTTTTTATCCTTGCAAGGTAAACCTAAACACACGACATGTAGGGGCACTCCGTCCCCACACATATCAACCGTCCCCATCGATTCCCTGGCAACAGATCAGGGCTCACCGCCTTGGCGTACAATGCCTCACTGACCCCGACTGCCGTCGTGCAGTGACCGCACTTGTACCCACCATAACCAGAATGGGAGACCATGTCTCAGGTCGCGTGAGGGGATATGTCTGCGGGCAGGTTCACTCAGGTACTAGGCTTACCGATTTACCATATTTCTCGGTATGTGTTTAGTACGTTCAAACGCTTGACACAGGTATCCGCACGTTAATCCTTATTCCAATTTTCATCTCGTAGACCACGCGTCCCCATGGACTCGTGTCCACAGACCATCATCATTCTGTTATCAAAGTGGATACAACCAATTCCTGACCTCGCGCGAGTGCTAGAAAAATCACTCGTCTTCTACCGAGATCCCTAATTAGCAAAGCAGCTACTCGACCTAGCATACTAGTATCCATCTCAAAAGGATTCCTGAGTTTATGCAATTAGGGTTTCAGTTAACTCCTACACTTAAGTGCACAGTACAAACCTACAAACATTAAGTGTAGTAAAATAGCATATATAAACGGTTATGTATAAAACCGGGGCTTGCCTTTAATTTGACACTTAGATAGTGTTTGCTGGGGGAGGTACTCGCTTGGCGAGCATCCACTGGTTATGTCCATCATTCTTCAGGTCGTCCACCACGGCATCTTGTGGGTGGCACCACATCACTTGCACGATCAGCATCTCTCGGTCCTAAATGAGATGCAAGATGCATATGTATGAATATAATTAAAAGTTATCACAAGATATACAATACACGGTAGCGAACTAAACACCAAGTAGTAAGACGCCGCAACGACTATACACAAGCGCTAGCTATTCGTACGTTATCGGCGTTCATCATTAACACCATTAACAAGACGACCATATTTTATTTATTTACGCAACACAAATACGATATCACAGGTACACGCATTTATTTAATTGCTACGACTTTGCATTAGTTCTATTGATCACACAAAAGCATCACACACAAGTTTAACAGAGGACCGATGCATCAAAGTCGATGGACTAATCTATCACAATCAACTACAGCAAGCAAGCACCTTAATCATGGAACACATGTTAGCCTATGTTTAGCCATTACGGGTCTATGTCCGCTAAGTGCTAACTAAGCATTTTTAGCCAAAAAGGGTGAACTCAATCATCAAATGGGCACTTGCAGATTTTTGGACAGCAATACAACAGTCACTTGTTTTAATCATAACTTTTCAAATATGATTCCAAAAATAGCAAACTAGGACTTTTTGGAAAGATTAAAAAGTTCTCTATAACTTTGGTATTTTCACCTCAACAAGATTCAACACTTAGCAAGGTTAAAAGTGCTAACACAACAGATCTGTCTAGATTTGGACAGATTCAGACTTGGGAATTTAAAAATTCATAACTAAAGATTCAGACATCCAAACAAAGTGATTTTAAACAAAGATAATTAAATGTTCTACAAATTATTTATAAACATCATTGGCTAGTTTAATATGTATCAAGGGTAAAATACACTATGAAGGCTGTGCTGTCCAGAACTGGACAGATTCAGACTTCAGACTTTAAACATCCATAACTTAATCTTCAGACCACCAAAAAGAGTGATCCAAGACTTTTTGGAAAGCTCAACAAAAGTACTACACAAATTGTGTAATCACCAAGAAGTGATTCCAGGTTTAACTAAATCAAACATTACAGTTCTCGAAATTTGTTCTGACAGTGGACAGAACACAGCAAGCAGTTTGTAAAATTCATAAATCTTAAACCGTCAGGCCTATAGTTATGAAATTTTAACACAAGCAAGATAAGAAAAGCATCTACAACTTTCTTATAACGATCATGAACATATTGCAACATTAAATTGAGCAAACAATGCAGTTTCTGAAATCTGTACAGAATTTGGACAGATTCAGTTACTGAATTGGTAAAAATCATAACTCCTAAACTGTCAGACCTATGGCTGTCAAATTTTAACACAAGTAAGATAATAGAGTTGTCTACAACTCTTCTATATGATTTTTCTACAGAAAACATGTTTTAGTTCATCAAACATACAGCACAACTAAAACAGCGCGTGCAGTCCAAAACAGCAATCAATAAATTCCAGCTCCTATATAATTCAAGAATCGCCGCGTTCGAGAGACTTGAATTACTCTAACGCTTTACCATTTGTTAGAGTTAAATTAATCAAATGAGAACCAACAAGTTAACTTACCAATTTTCATTCAAGTCATTTAGTGCACTAAAACTACTACAACCAATCAACGACGCATTCTCCCCGATAGTCACCCAACCATTTGCGTTTTAAATTAGACATCATATGAGCACTAATACTTTTCATCCGCGACCGTAACCATACGCATTTAGAATACAACAAGCAATTTACCGGGACTACAAGCTTAACTAAAGTCATCTAAGAGTCGGCTAGCTAGAACAACGACACCGCCCGCCAGACAGCATATACGTCGGCTTGCCTATTATTATCACAATTCGAGACACAACATAAATAACAATCACTTAACACAATCAACTCCTACCGAACATGAGTTGGCTAATGACGTGACTATTTCCCAATTACCATCACACACCACCTTTCGCCATTTTTAGATGACCGGCACGACACAGCTATTGTAATACATCTCAAGTTTATTCAACCCATCAGTGGAGCACTAGCGCATTTCAGAAAATTTCCTAAGACTACGACGACAAGGCATCGATTTTATCATGTTCATACAAGCATTACAAGCGTGTTTACGAAACCTATCGGTTAACTTGATCGACACACTACCCATGTTCTTTGCCTTTCAAATTTTATCGCACAACAAGAATCATCCCCATTTGCTAATGACACAAATAATATCTACTGACCTATGGTTTACCACCCGAGCACAGTTACACGCCGCACGTTAGTTTCTAACATGATTCTCGCATAACTCGTAATTCAACTACTCGCTAGCCATAAATCACGCACGACCACTACCACATCGACCGGTTAATTTATTTGGACACCGCCTAGCGTACCACGAGTACCCCGCATTTTGACTCGACATATAAACATAGAGGAGGCGATGACTACTTCGGCATGTCACCACCTCTCTATTTAAGCAAAGACAATTTCCACATACAACGACTGAACATCCCCATCGAGCACACCTTATTTTACTATGTCTCGCATACAACCATATTGTGGCGTGCACTCGAGACACTACCGATTAACTTAACGCAATTACCACTACAATGCACTTTGATATACACATTCGACATCACATTGCTTCGACAAACCCCACACTTCCAATTTACTTGTCGCATCCCAACACACCACGTGCCCACTACATTCTCATGATAAATTTTAGCACAATTATTTATGTTAACAATTATCGGCTAGACGAGTGAAACACCAACTGATTATTCACACATCTCGTCGTCAAACACCAATCACAAGTGGCATAATTATATTTTTAACCCACTTTAACCTACATCAACGATGAATACATAAAATATATTTAACATAAACTAACCCATTAGCCGACTATGGAAATCATTAAGCATGTTTTACACTTCATTTAATTTACCACAACTAACACACTACTTTACGACGAAGTGCTTTAGCAAACAATTAATACATTCGTGACCAACCTCTACGACGCACAAAAGAACTATTGCAGGCACACAAACACTTGTTGGCATTCCAATCGCAAACACATCTACGCGTACCACTTTCTCCTCCATGAATTTTAATTCGCATACACCATATTCACATACATATATATACATGACAATGACAAATGTGCAAGTAAGTCAATCACATGGATTCAACCTGAACGAGTCGGGATTTAGCCGCATGGACTGTCCACAAGGCTCGGTGTTTCGTCGAATGGGCAGGGCGCGAAGCGCGACGTCGACCGTTAGCTGTGAAAACACACACATTTGTTGGCGACAGACCATCGAACATTACAAACACTAAAAAAAATAGCGAGGACAGCGGGGGGGTTCTCACCACGAGTTTCGACAGCGCGGTTGGGGGCTGCGTACACCCGATTGGAGTTCGACGACGAGTGCGACGAGGCGAACCTCGCAGCTGCGCTACTGCACTGGAGAAAGGGCACGAGATCTGGATGGGAATAGGCGCGACGGGCATGAGGAGAGCTCGGCCAAGAAGGAGCTCGGCTGGCGAGGCGAGGGAGGACGTCGGCAAGGGATGCTCGCTGCACGCGACCAGCGATGAAAGGCAACGAGTATGGATGAGGAGATTTCTGGCCAAGTGGAGGACGCCAACCATTTCAAGGCACCATGGGGGTTCCTGCGCCAAACAGAGAGCATGGAGGAGGGGTGCTGCACGCTAGCGGAAGAAGTGGCTGGAGATGTGGCACAGGGAGCGCGGGATCCATCACCTGAGCAGGGCGTTGGCCATGGGCGACGGCGGCTCACCAGCTCGAGCTCGAACCAGGGAAGGGCCCTGCGCCATGGCCGGAGCAGAAGGGCTCGCGTGGTCGAGCTCGGCCAGGGGGAAAAAGGGGTGCCCGCGCCCATGGAAGAAGAAGGCACAGGGAGCTTGGAACGACTGCGCAGGGGAGGGACGCTGTCCATGGGAGGGAGCTGCTGCTTGGAGGAATGGAGCTCGGCGGCCATGGAGTTTCTGCCCCTGCGCACGTACAGGAAACAGAGAGAAGAGGCTGCTGTGCAAAGGAGGCCGACCAGGGGGTGAAGAAGGGCGCCGAGCACATGGGCTCTGGACGCCATGGCCGTGGCTGCTGGCCAAGCAGGGAGAAACAGGGGGAGGGCTGGGCGTCCATGGCAGGAGCGTCGGCAAGGGGAGGAAGAAGACTGCTGGCTGAGAGAGTGGCGGCTAGGGGGGTAGATGAATAAAAGCCAATTTGCAAGGGAAGGCATTTCTATTTATAGACATGGGCTAGGGTTAGGGTTTCAATTGGGCCAAATAGGCTAGGTCGGGCTTGGCCCAAAACACGTACTTGGGTCGCGCTAAATTATTTTCCGGAATAAAAATGCTCTCGCGGAATTCGTCGCTACGGAAAAACAGAGCGAAAAGAGTTCGGACGAACGGAAGGTTGAGCGATTAATTCGCCCGAGAGTCTAATTTGATTTCGCTCGAAAATAATTACCTACGCGCACTATTTTAGAAATAAATGTGTCTCTCAGATTTCTGATCGGCTTTGAATTTTAGTCGGAGAAAGCGAATCGTGACATTTTAAAAATCGCTGTCGGAGTGAGTTTTGAATTCGGTTTAGATACAAAGATACTAGGCTGAGTCGAGTAAGAATTAATTAGAGGGCGACATACTGAGTATTCCATTTAAGAGTACGGACTCGGATAAAATAGTCGAACATAGATCAAGGTTCGAAAAATTAGACTCGGGCTCAGATCAATTAACACTTGTCGAGAGTTTGATTAAATGACCTTCAGATGAGATTTATAATTCGAGAATGATTTTTGAGTTCGCATTCGTGCCGAGGATAAAAGTTTTAACAGGCTCCAAAATTGGCCTTCTGTGAGATTGAATAATTCCGAATTCGGCGAAATGTGAATGAATAATCTGGATAATCAGAGACATACGCGAGCGAGAAAGAGAAATTTTTACTGAGCATCCGAGATTAGGATTAATCTCCCATCATAACACGAAACTGACACCTGGGGTGTCACAGCCTTCCCCCCTTAAAAAGAATCTCGTCCCGAGATTCGAATGAGGATCTTCAAGGGTGGAGAAGCATGTAACTCCCAGGATGAAGATAGGTGCAAATTCATGAGATGGGATTTGACAAGATAATGAAGATAGATTTGGATAGAATATCGCGGCATGCTGAGACAAAATGCAGCGATCACTTGAGAGGATGTCCACAAAAGATAGCACATCAGTATAGTCTCGTAATGGATCACGACTATTAACCGCGATACCAGCGCATACCGAGCAGCTCAACCATGTTTGCACGATAGTAGGCTCTCGGTTTCGTCGCGGCACCATCAGTCGTTAGTCATAATACCATTACCAAACGCAACCAATAAGAAATTCACATAGCACAGATAGATGGAGCCCATGAGAGTATGGCTCAGAAAATAAGAATGTGATCGGAGTTGAAACAGAAATTGCTTGCAAAAGAGCATCACATGAGAATTTTCTTTAACTCAGAGAAATATTTTATGATCATCACGGGGATTATTAGCCAAAGATCGATACGATATTTAATATGAGGAGGAACCAACCATGAGATCAAGATTGATGAGCTTTTAGAGACATGAGAGAACCAAGGACAACAACATAACCCATTGAACCAAATGGATCCACTGCTTAGAGATAAAATCGATAAAACAGCGTTATGAGCCTCAGAGAAGGGGGTATGAGAATGATCAGAAATGAGAGATTTAGGCGAGATCAACATCCGATACTTGAGAACGGGTTATAGCATATAACCAGATAACGGGGCAGAATCAATAGGGGATCCCGAGATTCGGATGATAAAGCCAACATGATTCACAAGAAAAAGGATTACCAGATCCAGGCAAAAGGAGAGGTAGGCAAACAGGATCAACTAGGATGATTAACAGAAATGCTATGATGTTTTAGGAGCAAGGATTTATGGAAAGAAACATGGCCTTGATAGGGTTTGCGCAACTAGACACCAACAACAAATATATATTTTTTGACACAAGTGCACAAGGAGACTTGGGTTGGTCTAGCGGTCAAGCTGTGGGGGTCTATAAGCTGTGCAGGTGTAACTTCAAGGATAAAACACTCAAGGGCTAGAAAATACCAACACAAGCATGAATTTTTTTTTGAGGTTTCACTTGCTAAACTCAAGGTTGTTTGGGGGGGTCCTTTTATGGGCAAAACAGGCAACAATTTTTATTGGTTAGGGGCAAAATGGACTGAACAACTATCATACCTTCTAGAAAGCAAGGCAAAAGAAACACATATCACGACCTAGTCAAGACTTACCAATCCGACACAAGGTAAAGCATTTCTTATAAGTCCTAACATAGCAGTACATCACATTATTCACAAGTTATTATTGGAATAAAGGTGAGAGAAGCATGTTGGTGCACAAGAGACAATTATAATGCGACAATCATGATGCATGCTCATTCTAGTCGTCTTCTCAGACCTAACTACTTTTTGGGTGCTTGCTACAGCATCCTTCCTAATAATAGTAATAGTAGCCTTTATGGCCTATATAAATAGCCACCTAGCTACCCATCTATTTTCCTAAGGCTTCACGTCCTAGGTCTATCCTGATCGTCCTGACGATCTATCCAACTTTGGTTTCTAAGCAAGTTTTACTTTAGAAAAGGTTGGAATCATGACTTATTGACTTCTCTGTACTGGTATTCGCTCCGATACCAGCTGTGGCGGAACCGCCCGAATTATTCCAGCTTAAGTGCCCAAGTCGCACCCATAAGGGCAGCAACACACTTAAACAGGAATAACCTGTCAGTCCCTCGGATCTAGTCCGATAAAGCCACTTATCTAGGATCGAATACCACTAGCTCACTCGAAGGTGAGGCACAGAGAAATACAATAAAACATAATACCACAAATTTAATAAGTATCATTAGTGATTACATTATCGGAGTTTCAGAAATAATAACCATAAATTTTAATGCAGCGGAAATAACTAACGGAGAAGAACCGAGTAACATGGCGAAGCCTGGCCACGCTACTCCTCCTGGTCCTCTCCTGCGGAAGCAGTAACCCACTCGACCATCTATCCCGGTGGCAGGGATGGAGGCCAAGTCACACCAGCAACAAATCATCCTAAGGAGTACCTGCAAAAATTGTGCCACAAGCAAGGCTGAGTATACTAATACTCAGCTAGACTTACCCGGTGTGAGGAGTCTACTCCTCTACCTCTAGACATGCAGCTGTTTGGCTGAGGGGTTTGGTTTGCCAAAAGCACTAGCTGAGTCTAAAATCAAGTTTTAGTTTTTCAAGTTTTAGTATGATCCTTTTCAAACTAGATGAGTACCTAGCTACTCATACATGGTATCAAACATTTTATCAATCAACATCTTTTGCCAGTCAACTCATTTCCACTTATTACTCAATGCAGTACAATGGATCAAGCAGTCTCATTAGCTGCGAGAAGCAGACGATTCGAATCGAGTTTTTATCCTTGCAAGGTAAATCTAAACACACGACATGTAGGGGCACTCCGTCCCCACACATATCAATCGTCCCCATCGATTCCCTGGCAACAGATCAGGGCTCACCGCCTTGGCGTACAATGCCTCACTGACCCCGACTGTCGTCGTGCAGTGACCGCACTTGTACCCACCATAACCGGAATGGGAGACCACGTCTCAGGTCGCGTGAGGGGATATGTCTGCGGGCAGGTTCACTCAGGTACTAGGCTTACCGATTTACTATATTTCTCGGTATGTGTTTAGTACGTTCAAACGCTTGACACAGGTATCCGCACGTTAATCCTTATTCCAATTTTCATCTCGTAGACCACGCGTCCCCATGGACCCGTGTCCACAGACCATCATCATTCTGTTATCAAAGTGGATACAACCAATTCCTGACGTCGCGCGAGTGCTAGAAAAATCACTCGTCTTCTACCGAGATCCCTAATTAGCAAAGCAGCTACTCGACCTAGCATACTAGTATCCATCTCAAAAGGATTCCTGAGTTCATGCAACTAGGGTTTCAGTTAACTCCTACACTTAAGTGCACAGTACAAACCTACAAACATTAAGTGTAGTAAAATAGCATATATAAACGGTTATGCATAAAACCGGGGCTTGCCTTTAATTTGACACTTAGATAGTGTTTGCTGGGGGAGGTACTCGCTTGGTGAGCATCCACTGGTTATGTCCATCATTCTTCAGGTCGTCCACCACGGCATCTTGTGGGTGGCACCACATCACTTGCACGATCAGCATCTCTCGGTCCTAAATGAGATGCAAGATGCATATGTATGAATATAATGAAAAGTTATCACAAGATATACAATACACGGTAGCGAACTAAACACCAAGTAGTAAGACACCGCAATGACTATACGCAAGCGCTAGCTATTCGTACGTTATCGGCGTTCATCATTAACACCATTAACAAGACGACCATATTTTATTTATTTACGCAACACAAATACGATATCACAGGTACACACATTTATTTAATTGCTACGACTTTGCATTAGTTCTATTGATCACACAAAAGCATCACACACAAGTTTAACAGAGGACCGATGCATCAAAGTCGATGGACTCATCTATCACAATCAACTACAGCAAGCAAGCACCTTAATCATGGAACACATGTTAGCCTATGTTTAGCCATTACGGGTCTATGTCCGCTAAGTGCTAACTAAGCATTTTTAGCCAAAAAGGGTGAACTCAATCATCAAATGGGCACTTGCAGATTTTTGGACAGCAATACAACAGTCACTTGTTTTAATCATAACTTTTCAAATATGATTCCAAAAATAGCAAACTAGGACTTTTTGGAAATATTAAAAAGTTCTCTATAACTTTGGTATTTTTACCTCAACAAGATTCAACACTTAGCAAGGTTAAAAGTGCTAACACAACAGATCTGTCCAGATTTGGACAGATTCAGACTTGGGAATTTAAAAATTCATAACTAAAGATTCAGACATCCAAACAAAGTGATTTTAAACAAAGATAATTAAATGTTCTACAAATTATTTATAAACATCATTGGCTAGTTTAATATGTATCAAGGGTAAAATACACTATGAAGGCTGTGCTGTCCAGAACTGGACAGATTCAGACTTCAGACTTTAAACATCCATAACTTAATCTTCAGACCACCAAAAAGAGTGATCCAAGACTTTTTGGAAAGCTCAGCAAAAGTACTACACAAATTGTGTAATCACCAAGAAGTGATTCCAGGTTTAACTAAATCAAACATTACAGTTCTCGAAATTTGTTCTGACAGTGGACAGAACACAGCAAGCAGTTTGTAAAATTCATAACTCTTAAACCGTCAGGCCTATAGTTATGAAATTTTAACACAAGCAAGATAAGAAAAGCATCTACAACTTTCTTATAACGATCATGAACATATTGCAACATTAAATTGAGCAAACAATGCAGTTTCTGAAATCTGTACAGAATTTGGACAGATTCAGTTACTGAATTGGTAAAAATCATAACTCCTAAACTGTCAGACCTATGGCTGTCAAATTTTAACACAAGTAAGATAATAGAGTTGTCTACAACTCTTCTATATGATTTTTCTACAGAAAACATGTTTTAGTTCATCAAACATACAGCACAACTAAAACAGCGCGTGCAGTCCAAAACAGCAATCAATAAATTTCAGCTCTATATAATTCAAGAATCGCCGCGTTCGAGAGACTTGAATTACTCTAACGGTTTACCATTTGTTAGAGTTAAATTAATCAAATGAGAACCAACAAGTCAACTTACCAATTTTCATTCAAGTCATTTAGTGCACTAAAACTACTACAACCAATCAACGACACATTCTCCCCGATAGTCACCCAACCATTTGCGTTTTAAATTAGACATCATATGAGCACTAATACTTTTCATCCGCGACCGTAACCATACGCATTTAGAATACAACAAGCAATTTACCGGGACTACAAGCTTAACTAAAGTCATCTAAGAGTCGGCTAGCTAGAACAACGACACCGCCCGCCAGACAGCATACACGTCGGTTTGCCTATTATTATCACAATTGGAGACACAACATAAATAACAATCACTTAACACAATCAACTCCTACAGAACATGAGTTGGCTAATGACGTGACTATTTCCCAATTACCATCACACACCACCTTTCGCCATTTTTAGATGACCGGCACGACACAACTATTGTAATACATCTCAAGTTTATTCAACCCATCAATGGAGCACTAGCGCATTTCAGAAAATTTCCTAAGACTACGACGACAAGGCATCGATTTTATCATGTTCATACAAGCATTACAAGCGTGTTTACGAAACCTATCGGTTAACTTGATCAACACACTACCCATGTTCTTTGCCTTTCAAATTTTATCGCACAACAAGAATCATCCCCATTTGCTAATGACACCAATAATACCTACTGACCTATGGTTTACCACTCGAGCACAGTTACACGCCGCACGTTAGTTTCTAACATGATTCTCGCATAACTCGTAATTCAACTACTCGCTATCCATAAATCACGCACGACCACTACCACATCGACCGGTTAATTTATTTGTACACCGCCTAGCGTACCACGAGTACCCCGCATTTTGACTCGACATATAAACATAGAGGAGGCGATGACTACTTCGGCATGTCACCACCTCTCTATTTAAGCAAAGACAATTTCCACCTACAACGACTGAACATCCCCATCGAGCACACCTTATTTTACTATGTCTCGCATACAACCATATTGTGGCGTGCACTCGAGACACTACCGATTAACTTAACACAATTACCACTACAATGCACTTTGATATACACATTCGACATCACATTGCTTCGACAAACCCCACACTTCCAATTTACTTGTCGCATCCCAACACACCACGTGCCCACTACATTCTCATGATAAATTTTAGCACAATTATTTATGTTAACAATTATCGGCTAGACGAGTGAAACACCAACTGATTATTCACACATCTCGTCGTCAAACACCAATCACAAGTGGCATAATTATATTTTTAACCCACTTTAACCTACATCAACGATGAATACATAAAATATATTTAACATAGACTAACCCATTAGCCGACTATGGAAATCATTAAGCATGTTTTACACTTTATTTAATTTACCACAACTAACACACTACTTTACGACGAAGTGCTTTAGCAAACAATTAATACATCCGTGACCAACCTCTACGACGCACAAAAGAACTATTGCAGGCACACAAACACTTGTTGGCATTCCAATCGCAAACACATCTACGCGTACCACTTTCTCCTCCATGAATTTTAATTCGCATACACCATATTCACATACATATATATACATGACAATGACAAATGTGCAAGTAAGTCAATCACATGGATTCAACCTGAACGAGTCAGGATTTAGCCGCATGGACTGTCCACAAGGCTCGGTGTTTCGTCGAATGGGCAGGGCGCGAAGCGCGACGTCGACCGTTAGCTGTGAAAACACACACATTTGTTGGCGACAGACCATCGAACATTACAAACACTAAAAAAAATAGCGAGGACAGCGGGGGGGGGGGTTTCGCACCACGAGTTTCGACGGCGCGGTTGGGGGCTGCGTACACCCGATTGGAGTTCGACGACGAGTGCGACGAGGCAAACCTCGCAGCTGCGCTACTGCACTGGAGAAAGGGCACGAGATCTGGATGGGAATAGGCGCGATGGGCATGAGGAGAGCTCGGCCAAGAAGGAGCTCGACTGGCGAGGCGAGGGAGGACGTCGGCAAGGGATGCTCGCTGCACGCGACCAACGAGGAAAGGCAGCGAGTATGGATGAGGAGATTTCTGGCCAAGTGGAGGACGCCAACCATTTCAAGGCACCATGGAGGTTCCTGCGCCAAACAGAGAGCAGGGAGGAGGGGTGCTGCGCGCTAGCGGAAGAAGTGGCTGGAGATGTGGCACAGGGAGCGCGGGATCCATCACCTGAGCAGGGCGTTGGCCATGGGCGACGGCGGCTCACCAGCTCGAGCTCGAACCAGGGAAGGGCCCTGCGCCATGGCCGAAGCAGAAGGGCTCGCGTGGTCGAGCTCGGCCAGGGGGAAAAAGGGGTGCCCGCGCCCATGGAAGAAGAAGGCACAGGGAGCTTGGAACGACTGCGCAGGGGAGGGACGCTGTCCATGGGAGGGAGCTGCTGCTTGGAGGAATGGAGCTCGGCGGCCATGGAGTTTCTGCCCCTGCGCACGTACAGGAAACAGAGAGAAGAGGCTGCTGTGCAAAGGAGGCCGACCAGGGGGTGAAGAAGGGCGCCGAGCACATGGGCTCTGGACGCCATGGCCGTGGCTGCTGGCCAAGCAGGGAGAAACAGGGGGAGGGCTGGGCGTCCATGGCAGGAGCGTCGGCAAGGGGAGGAAGAAGACTGCTGGCTGAGAGAGTGGCGGCTAGGGGGGTAGATGAATAAAAGCCAATTTGCAAGGGAAGGCATTTCTATTTATAGACATGGGCTAGGGTTAGGGTTTCAATTGGGCCAAATAGGCTAGGTCGGGCTTGGCCCAAAACACGTACTTGGGTCGCGCTAAATTATTTTCCGGAATAAAAATGCTCTCGCGGAATTCGTCGCTACGGAAAAACAGAGCGAAAAGAGTTCGGACGAACGGAAGGTTGAGCGATTAATTCGCCCGAGAGTCTAATTTGATTTCGCTCGAAAATAATTACCTACGCGCACTATTTTAGAAATAAATGTGTCTCTCAGATTTCTGATCGGCTTTGAATTTTAGTCGGAGAAAGCGAATCGTGACATTTTAAAAATCGCTGTCGGAGTGAGTTTTGAATTCGGTTTAGATACAAAGATACTAGGCTGAGTCGAGTAAGAATTAATTAGAGGGCGACATACTGAGTATTCCATTTAAGAGTACGGACTCGGATAAAATAGTCGAACATAGATCAAGGTTCGAAAAATTAGACTCGGGCTCAGATCAATTAACACTTGTCGAGAGTTTGATTAAATGACCTTCAGATGAGATTTATAATTCGAGAATGATTTTTGAGTTCGCATTCGTGCCGAGGATAAAAGTTTTAACAGGCTCCAAAATTGGCCTTCTGTGAGATTGAATAATTCCGAATTCGGCGAAATGTGAATGAATAATCTGGATAATCAGAGACATACGCGAGCGAGAAAGAGAAATTTTTACTGAGCATCCGAGATTAGGATTAATTTCCCATCATAACACGAAACTGACACCTGGGGTGTCACACCGAACCCCTAGCTCAATGGCGATGCGCAACCCGTTAACTAGAGCCTCGTACTCGACCACGTTGTTTGACGCCGGGAAATGGAGGTGCAGCACGTAGCGGAGGTGCTTCCCGAGGGGTGAGATGAAGAGCAGGCCCGCACCCGCTCCTGTTTTCATCAGCGACCCGTCGAAAAACATGGTGCAGAGTTCCGGTTGAATCGGAGCTGCTGGAAGCTGGGTGTCGACCCATTCCGCCACAAAGTCCGCCAAGACTTGGGACTTGATGGCCTTCCGAGGAGCGGACGAGATTGTCTCGCCCATGATCTCCACCGCCCACTTTGCAATCCTACCCGAGGCCTCTCGGCACTGGATGATCTCCCCCAGTGGGAAGGATGACACCACAGTCACCGGATGAGACTCAAAGTAGTGTCGCAACTTTCGCCGCGTCAGAATTACCGCGTATAGTAGCTTCTGGATTTGCGGGTAGCGGATTTTGGTCTCGGACAATACCTCACTGATGAAGTAGACTGGCCTCTGGATGAGCAATGCATGCCCTTCTTCTCGTCTCTCGACCACGATCACGGCGCTGACCACCTGAGTGGTTGCGGCTACGTAGATCAAGAGGGCTTCTCCGGCAGCGGGGGGCACCAAGATGGGCGCGCTTGTAAGGAGCGCCTTTAAGTTCCCTAGGGCTTCCTCGGCCTCGGGGGTCCAAGTGAAGCGCTCGGTCTTCCTTAAGAGGCGGTACAGGGGTAGGCCTCTTTCGCCGAGGCGCGAGATGAAGCGGCTCAGAGCCGCAAGGCATCCCATGTCCCTCTATACTCCTTTCAAGTCCTTGATGGGCCCCATGTTGGTGATGGCCGCGATTTTCTCCGGGTTGGCCTCGATGCCCCGCTCGGAGACGATGAACCCTAGGAGCATGCCTCGGGGGACTCCAAAGAAACACTTCTCGGGATTGAGTTTTACGCCTTTTGCCTTGAGACACTTGAATGTCGCTTCAAGGTCAGTGAGGAGGTCAGAGGCTTTCCTCGTGTTGACTACGATGTCATCGACGTAAGCCTCGACCGTTCGACCAATGTGCTCTCCGAACACGTGGTTCATGCACATTTGGTATGTCACGCCTGCATTCCTCAAACCAAATGGCATAGTAATATAGCAATACATGCCAAAAGGTGTGATGAAAGAAGTCACGAGCTGGTCGGACTCTTTCATCCTGATTTGGTGATACCCTGAGTAGGCATCGAGGAATGACAGGGTTTCACACCCAGCAGTGGAATCCACGATTTGATCGATGCGAGGCATGGGGTAGGGAACCTTCGGACATGCTTTGTTTAGACCAGTGTAGTCTACACACATCCTCCATTTCCCACCTTTCTTTTTCACAAGCACAGGGTTGGCTAGCCATTCGTGATGGAATACCTCTTTGATGAACCCTGCAGCCATCAGCTTGTGGATCTCCTCGTCTATGGCTCTGCGCTTTTCTTCGTTGAATCGGCGCAGAGGCTGCTTCACGGGTCGGGCTCCAGCTCGGATATCCAGCGAGTGCTCGGCGACATCCCTCGGTATGTCAGGCATGTCCGAGGGACTCCACGCAAAAACCTCGGCGTTCGCGCGGAGAAAGTCGACAAGCACTGCTTCCTATTTGGGGTCGAGCTCGGAGCCGATCTGGACTTGCTTGGAGGCGTCGTTGCTTGGGTCGAGAGGGACGAACTTAACCGCCTCTGCTGGCTCAAAGTTGCCGGCGTGGCGCTTCGCATCTGGCACCTCCTTGGAGAGGCTCTCCAGGTCGGCAATGAGGGACTCGGATTCGGCGAAGGCCTCAACGTACTCCACGCACTCCACGTCGCATTCGTACGCGTGTCGGTACATGGATCCGATGGTGATGACCCCGTTGGGGCCCGACATCTTGAGCTTGAGGTAGGTGTAGTTGGGGACGGCCATGAACTTGGCGTAGCATGGTCTCCCCAGCACCGCGTGGTAGGTTCCTCAGAACCCGACCACCTCGAACGTGAGGGTTTCCTTTCGGAAGTTGGAGGGAGTCCTGAAGCAGACGGGCAGATCGAGTTGCCCAAGGGGTTGGACGCGTTTCCCGGGGATGATCCCGTGAAAGGGCGCCGCACTGGCCCGGATCGTGGACAGATCGATCTGCAAGAGCCCGAGGGTCTCGGCGTAGATGATGTTGAGGCTGCTGCCTCCGTCCATGAGGACCTTAGTAAGCCTGATGTTGCCGATGATGGGATCGGCGACGAGCGGGTACTTCCCTAGGCTCGGCACGCGGTCGGGGTGGTCGCCTTGGTCGAAGGTGATGGGCTTGTCGGACCAGTCTAGGTAGACTGGCACCGCTACCTTCACCGAGCAGACCTCCCGGCGCTCCTGCTTGTGGTGCCGAGCCGAGGCGTTCGCCACTTGCCCACCGTAGATCATGAAGCAGTCGTGGACCTCGGGGAACTTCTCTGCCTTGTGGCCCTCCTTCTTGTCGTTGTCGTGGCCTTTGCCACCTTCCGCTGGGGGCCGGCCTTATGGAAGTAGCGCCGAAGCATGACGCACTCCTCAAGGGTGTGCTTGACGGGACCCTGATGATAGGGGCACGACTCCTTGAGCATCTTGTCGAACAGGTTGGCCCCTCCGGGAGGCTTCCGAGGGTTCTTATGCTCGGCGGCGGCGACAAGATCTGCGTCGGCGGCGTCGCGTTTCGCTTGCGACTTCTTCTTGCCCTTCTTCTTCGCGCCGCGCTGAGTGGACGCCTCGGGGACGTCTTCTTGCTGGCGTCCCTGAGGCTGCTTGTCCTTCCGGAAGATGGCCTCGACCGCCTCCTGACCAGAGGCGAACTTGGTGGCGATGTCCATCAGCTCGCTCGCCCTGGTGGGAGTCTTGCGACCCAGCTTGCTCACCAGGTCGCGACAAGTGGTGACGGCGAGGAACGCGCCGATGACATCTGAGTCGGTGATGTTGGACAGCTCGGTGCGCTGCTTCGAAAATCACCGGATGTAGTCCCGCAGGGATTCTCCTGGCTGCTGGCGGCAGCTTCGGAGATCACAGGAGTTCCCAGGGTGCACGTATGTGCCCTAGAAGTTTCCGGCGAAGGCTTTGACCAGGTCGTCCCAGTTTGAGATCTGCGCAGGTGGCAGATGCTCCAACCAGGCCCGGGCGGCGGCGGAGAGGAACATGGGGAGGTTGCGGATGATGAGGTTGTCATCGTCCGTTCCACCTAGCTGGCAGGCCAGCCGGTAGTCCGCGAGCCACAGTTCCGGCCTTGTTTCCTCCGAGTACTTGGTGATGGTAGTCGGGGCTTGGAACCGGGTCGAGAACGGCGCCCGTCGTATGGCCCAGCTGAAAGCTTGCGGACCGGGTGGTTTTGGCGAGGGACTCCGATCCTCCCCGCTGTCGTAGCGTCCCCCACGCCTGGGGTGGTAGCCTCGGCGCACCTTCTCGTCGAGGTGGGCTCGACGGTCGCGGTGGTGGTGCTCGTTGCCGAGGCGACCCGGGGCTGCAGGCGTTGCGTCCCGCGTGCGCCCGGTATGGACCGAGGCTTCCCGCATGAATCGGGAAGTCGCGGCGCGATGCTCCGGGGGGTACCCCTGCCTTCGGGAGGCAGAGCTTTCGGCCCGTCGGACCGTGACATCCTCCAAGAGATTCTTGAGCTCTCCCTGGATACGCCGCCCCTCGGTGGTGGATGGCTCCGGCATCGCTCGGAATAGTATTGCTGCTGCAGCCAGGTTCTGGCCGACCCCGCTGGAAGCCGGAGGCAGCCTTCCCCTGGCATCATCAGCGATGCGGTGCTGGACGTCCTAGGCTAGATGACACGCTTCTCTGGCTGGTGCTCGGCCTGCCCACTCCTGCCCGATGTTCTGACGGAGCTGCACAAGTTGTCCTGCTTCCTCGTCGAGCCTGGCCTGCATTCGTGGATTTGCTCGAGCTGTGTGTCCTGACTCCCCACAGGGACTGGGACCACAGCTAGCTCCCGAAGGATGTCAATGCGAGGCGCAGGCCTAGGGGGATCGCCGTCCTCTGGCATACCAAGGTGGTTGCCTTCATCGAGACCCCCTAGATCGACGTGGAAACATTCGCGACTTGGGCCAGAGTCCTCGTCGTCAAGGCTGTGGCCATCATCGGAGTAATCGGAGAGGCAGTAGTCACATGCGGTCATGATGTCTCGCATGGCACTAGGATTACCGAGCACGGAGAAATCTCAACCAGAGTCGGGCTCGTCATCTTCCTCGGAACCCGGGGGCCCGTAGGTTGAGACGGCCGTCAGTCGGTCCCAGGTTGACCACATATGGTACCCCGGAAGGTTAGGATATGCCTTTATGAAAGCGTCCACCGAAGCGGGGTCGCTTGGTGGGTCGAAGCTGAATCTAAAAGGCACATGATGGAAAACGGACGGTACCTCTTGATCGATAGATGGTGACAAAGTCGCGTCGGGGACGGACTGCACCGTTATCTATGGTACGAGGCTAACGCCCAACAAGTCCTTCACGAGCGTGCTGGCATCATCCGTCCGCTCGGGGTTGTCGTGTTGCGGGGAAATGACGCTCGTCTTCGTCTCAGACGCGAGGTCAACGCCTGACATGTCCCCCGCTGGGGCGCTGGCGTCGTCGACTCGCTCGACAGCCAACGAGGCGCCGCCTCCTGCTTGGCCATGGTTGCCCCGCCTCCTCCTCCTGCGGCGGGGAAGGTGACGGGACAGACCCGGATGCCGCTCTTCCGCCACGCGGGGAAGACGTCGTCGATTCCGCCGCCGTCAGGCGGGTTGACGGCCGTCGTTGTCGCGCGGCGGAGGAAGGAGTACCATGTCATAGCTACCGTCGAGGGACATGAACTCGAGACTCCCGAAATGGAGCAGCGTCCCGGGCTGGAGAGGTTGCTGGAGACTACCCATCTGGAGCTTGACGGGAAGTTGTTCGTTAACACGTAGCAGGCCCCTACCTGGCGCGCCAACTGTCGGCGTTTCGACCCCGGGGGTCCCTAGACCGACGAGTAAATTGTCGTTGCGTGTCCCAGCCCAGATGGGTCGGCACGAGACGGAACACAAGGGGGGAAAAAGGGAACCGCGGCTCGTGTTGTCCTGCGCCCAGGGCAGATGCGCTTGCAGTAGGGGGTTACAAGAGTTCGCGAGAGAGGGAGAGAGCCTGTTCGTCAGCCTGTCCTCCCGCGCGGCCACCTTTCATACGAAGGCCCTGGACCTTCCTTTTATAGATGTAAGGAGAAGGCCCAGGTGTACAATGGGGGGTGTAGCAATGTGCTAACGTGTCTAGCAGAGAGGAGCCAGAGCCCTATGTACATGCCGACGTGGCTGTCGGAGAGGTGTTGGTGCCCTGTTCATGTGGTGTCGTGGCCGTCGGAGGAGCGCTCGAGCCCTGTAGAAGCACAGCTGTCGGGGCTGTCGGGTCCTTGCTGATGTTTCCTTGCTTCCGTAGGGGGCTGAGAACCGCCGTCGTCATGGGAGCACGCGGGGTGCCATCATTACTTGTTTACCGGGGCAAGCCAGATGGGACGCTGGTCTTGTTCCCCATAGCCTGAGCTAGCTAGGGGTAGGGTAATGATGTACCCCCTGTAACGTGGTCGGTCCGAGCCCAAGGTCGGGCGAGGCGGTGATTCCTCCGAGGTCGAGGCTGAGTCCGAGCCCTGGGGTCGGGCGAGGCGGAGACCGTCTTCTGAGGTCGAGGCGGAGTCCGAGCCCTAGGGTCGGGCGAGGCGGAGATCGTCTTCCGAGGTCGAGGCGGGGGCCGAGCCCTGGGGTCGGGTGAGGCGGAGCTTCCTATGGCGCTTGAGGCTGGACTCGGCTGCTGTCAGCCTCACCCTGGCGGGTGGCACAGCAGTCGGAGCAGGGCATGCAGCACTGTTTTCCTGTCAGGTCAGTTAGTGGAGGGGCGAAGTGACTGCGGTCACTTCGGCCCTGTCGACTGAGGAACGCACGTCAGGATAAGGTGTCAGGCGATCCTTGCATTGAATGCTCCTGCGATACGGTCGGTTGGCGAGGCGATCTGGCCAAGGTTGCTTCACTGCGAAGCCTGCCCGAGCTGGGCCTCGGGCGAGTCGAAGGAGTGCCCGTTGCTTGAGGAGGCCCTCGGTTGAGGCGTGAATCCACCTGGGTCTACTGTTCCTGCCCGAGGTTGGGCTCGGGCGAGGCGAGATCGTGTCCCTTGAGTGGACAGAGCTTTGACCTGTATTGCGCTCATCAGGCCTTTGCAGCTTGTGCTGATGGTGGTTACCAGCCGAGTTTAGGAGTCTTGGGGGTACCCCTAATTATGGTCCCCGACAATACTCCTCATCGCCAAGATAACCTAAGCGTGGAAGATGCCACCGTGTTCTCGGCAGCACGTACAGAGAAATGCCAAGAGCAAGACCGACTCGCCCCGTACCCACGTCGATGAGCGTTGGTCAGCTCGCGGCTGCAACCGTGGGTGGGGGCAGTAGGTTGGGGAGTAAGAACAACACGAAGGCTGGGAAGACGAATAGGATGTCCGACGACGACGAAAACGATGGTGCACGCATGCTGTGAAACGTCCTTGTAGACGTGCAATAGCCACTGCGCGGGTCGGTGTCGGGGCTGGTGAAAGGGAAATGGACCTAATCATTTCCTAAAATAGATTTTGGTGGTTGACGCCCAACGTAAACCACGTGGACTAACTAGTTTGTCTAGATGTCATGTATCTCAGGTGCATAAGGTTCAACATAAACCAAGAAAGAAATTCAGTTAGGGACACAATCAAAAATTGGAGCAAGACTGAGAGAGTGTTGTCAAGTGGCGCACCGGACACTGTCTAGCCTCTCTCGGTTTCTTCTGGGTGCGCTCCACTATAATTTATCAGACTGTCCGGTGAGCCAGCGGAGCAACGGCTCCCTAGGCGCCAATGGTCGACTGCTCAGATGAACAGTGATGCACAGTGCCACGACAGAAGTCAGAGGTCACCGGATTGTCCAGTGTGGCACCAGACTGTCTGGTGCAGCAAAAAGACAAAGGACTCAAACAGTCAACAGCTCCAAACCCTAACAGGCGCGCTGACGTGGCGCGCACCAGACAGTGAACATTGACTGTCCCGTGCGACACTGGACTATCCGGTGCGCCCATCGCCAGCAGACTTTGCCAACGGCTAGGAAGTGGTTGGGGGCTATAAATACCCCAACAACCTCATTCAAAGCCATCCAAGTGTTCTGAATTCAACATTCAATACAAGAGCAAAAGACTTCACTCCAAGACACATTCAATAGATCAAAATCCTCTCCAAGTTCCAAAAATCAATTCCACCACTTAGTGACTTGAGAGAGAGAGTTTTTGTGTTCATTTGTGCTCTTGTTGCTTGGATTACCTTCTTCCTTCCCATTCTAATTCTTAAGTGCTTTGTAAAGCTAAGCAAGAGACACCAAGTGTGTGGTGGTCCTTGCGGGGTCTTAGTGACCCGTGTGATTAAGAGAAGGCTCACTCGGTCTAAGTGACCATTTGAGAGAGAGGGAAAGGGTTGAAATAGATCCGGCCTTTGTGGCCTCCTCAACGGGGACTAGGTTCTTTGGAACCGAACCTCGGTAAAACAAATCACTGTGTCTACTCTCTTTGATTCTTGCTTGATTTGTTTGTCCTCTTTCCTCTCTCTAACGTTTCCTTGCTAATATTGATTTGAGTTTGCTCCCATACATCATCCGCATCCTTTGAGCAACTCCTAGCAAGAGAAACAATCTTTCGGACTTGAATTTAATTATAACGCTAACCCCAGCCTTAGTGCATGTTTAAGTTTATAAATTTCAGGTTTCGCCTATTCACCCCCCCTCTAGGCGACTTTCAATTGGTATTAAAGCCAGTGCTTCATTAAGAGTCTAACCAACTCGAAGTGATGTCTGGAGATCACGCCAAGAGGGAGATCATGACCGGCGACAAGCCCACGGGCTCGGGGAAGACTCCATCAAGGGAGTCCGGCAACAAGTACAGGGAGGAATCCTCTTCCTCCATCAAGTCACATAGGAGGGGTGATAAGAAGAAAAAGAAAATGAAGAAGGTGGTCTACTATGAGACCGACTCTTCATCACCCTCCAAGTTCGTATTTCCAAGCATGCTCCTATACTTTCTGTTCCCTTAGGCAAACCACCATATTTTGATGGTGAAGATTATTGTATGTGGAGTGATAAAATGAGGCATCATCTAACCTCACTCCACGAAAGCATATGGGACATTGTTGAATTTGGAGCGCAGGCACCATAGGTGGGGGACGAGGACTATGACTCGGACGAGCCCGCCCAAATTAGGCACTTCAACTCCCAAGCAACTTCTATACTCCTCGCCTCCTTGTGTCGAGAGGAGTATAATAAGGTGCAAGGGTTGAAGAATGCCAAAGAAATTTGGGACGTCCTCAAAATCACGCACGAAGGGGATGAGGTGACCAAGATCACCAAGCGCGAGACGATCGAGGGAGAACTCGGTCGATTCGTCCTCAACAAAGAAGAAGAGCTGCAAGCCATGTACAACTGGCTCAAGACCATGGTGAATCAAGTGCGCAATCTTGGGAGCACCAAATGGGATGACCATGAAATGGTCAAGGTTATTCTAAGTTCCCTCATTTTTCATAATCCTACTCAAGTACAATTATACGTGGGGATTTTAGATATAAACAGATGTCTCCCGAGGAGGTAATTGGCAAGTTTGTGAGCTTTGAACTCATGATCAAAGACTCCAAGCATATTGTCAACTTGGAGCAAGGCGCCACCTCTACACCCGAGGTGCAACCCGTTGCATTCAAGGCAACAGAAGAAAAGAAGGAGGAGTCTACACCAAGTAGGCTTCCAATCGATGCCTCCAAGCTCGACAACAAGGAGATGGCTCTCATCATCAAGAGCTTTCACCAAATCCTCAAGCAAAGGAGGGGGAAGGACTACAAGCCCCGCTCCAAAAGAGTGTGCTACCGGTGTGGTAAGTTCGGTCACTTTATAGCTAAATGTCCATATTCTAGTGAAAGTGACAGGGACGAAGACAAGAAGGGGAAGAAGAAGATGGAAAAGAAGAGATACTACAAGAAGAAGGGCGGCGAGGCGCATATGGGGCGGGAATGGGACTCCTACGATAGCTCCACCGACTCCTCCTCCGACGAGGACGCTACCAATATCGTCGTCAACAAGGGACTTCTCTTCCCCAACGTCGGCCACAAGTGTCTCATGGCAAAGGATGGCAAAAAGAAGAAGGTACATTCTAGAAGTACCACCAAATATACTACATCTAGTGATGAGGGTAGTTCTAGTGATAATGAAGATGATTTAGTTTCTCTCTTTGCCAACCTTACCATGGACCAAAAGAAAAAATTGAATGAATTAATTGAAACCATTAACGAGAATGATGATCTCTTGGAATGCCAAGAGCACTTGCACGTTAAAGAAAATAAAATTTTGTTAAGTTGAAAAATGCTTATGCTCTAGAAGTAGAAAAATGTGAAAATTTGTCTAAGGAGCTTAGCATTTGCAATGATTCAATTTCATGTCTTAGAGATGAGAATGCTTGTTTAAATGCTAAGATTGATGAATTGAATATTTGCAAACCCTCTACATCTTCTGTTGAGAATGTTACTATTTGCACTAGATGTAAAAGATATTAATGTTAAAGCTATTGATGATCACATTGCTATGATTAAACAACAAAATGATCACATAGCTACATTAAATGCTAAAATTGCCGAGCATGAGCTAGAAAATAAAAAAAATTAAATTTGCTAGAAGCATGCTCTATAATGGGAGATGCCCTGACATTAAGGATGGCATTGGGTGCCAAAAAGGGAACCAAAACAATGTCAAGCTTAATGCCCACAAGAAATTGTCTAATTTTGTTAAGGGTAAGTCTCCCATGATTCAGGATAGAGAGGGTTACATTTTATATCCTGCAAACTGTCCTGAGCATAAGATTAGGAAAATTCATGCTAGAAAACCTCACACTGTTTCTCATCATGCTTTTATGTATAAGAATGAGACCTCTAGTTCTAGGCATTCCACTCATATCAAAATGCCTAAAAAGAAAATTCCTAATGCATCAAATGAGCATAATAATTCATTTAAGACTTTTGATGCTTCTTATGTGCTCACTAACAAATCAGGCAAGGTAGTTGCCAAATATGTTGGGGGCAAACACAAGAGTCCAAAAACTTGTGTTTCAGATACCCAAGGTACTTGTTTCTAATGTGAAAGGACCCAAAACCGTTTGGGTACCTAAGAACAAGGCCTAAACTTGTTTTGTAGGTTTATGCATCCGGTGGATCAAGTTGGATAATCGATAGCGGGTGCACAAACCACATGACAGGGGAGAAAAGGATGTTCTCCTCATATGAGAAAAATGAAAATCCCCAACGAGCTATTACATTCGGGGATGGGAATCAAGGTTTGGGTAAAATTGCTATATCACCTGACCATTCCATTTCTAATGTTTTTCTTGTAGATTCTTTAGATTACAATTTGCTTTCTATTTCTCAATTATGCAAAATGGGCTACAACTGTCTTTTTACTGATATATGTGTTACTGTCTTTAGAAGAAGTGATGATTCAATAGCATTTAAGGGAGTGTTAGATGGTCAGCTATATTTAGCTGATTTTAATGATAACCAAGCTGAACTAGACACTTGCTTAATTGCTAAGACTAATATGGGCTGGCTCTGGCATCGCCGACTTGCCCATGTTGGGATGAAGAATCTTCACAAGCTTCTAAAGGGAGAGCACATTTTAGGACTAACAAATGTTCATTTTGAGAAAGACATGATTTGTAGTGCATGCCAAGCAGGGAAGCAAGTTGGAGTCCATCATCCACACAAGAACATCATGGCGACTGACAGGCCGCTTGAGCTACTCCATATGGACCTATTCGGCCCGATAGCTTATATAAGCATTGTCGGGAGTAAGTAATGTCTAGTTATTGTGGATGACTATTCTCGCTTCACTTGGGTATTCTTTTTGTAGGAAAAATCACAGACCCAAGAGACTTTAAAAATATTCTTGAGACGAGCTCAAAATGAGTTCGGATTGAGAATCAAAAAAGTTAGAAGCGACAATGGGACGAAGTTCAAGAATTCTCAAATTGAAGGATTTCTTGAGGAGGAGGGCATCAAGCATGAGTTCACTTCTCCCTACACACCTCAGCAAAATGGTGTAGTGGAGAGGAAGAATAGAACTCTACTGGATATGGCAAGAACTATGCTTGATGAGTACAAGACACCAGACTGATTTTGGGCTGAGGCGATTAACACCACTTGCTACTCCATCAACAGGTTATATCTTCACCGAATTCTAAAGAAAACATCATATGAACTCCTCACTGGTAAAAATCCCAATGTTTCTTATTTTCGAGTCTTTGGAAGCAAATGCTTTATTCTTATTAAGAGAGGTAGGAGTTCTAAATTTGCACCTAAAGCAGTAGAAAGCTTTTTACTAGGATATGACTCAAACACAAGGGCATATAGAGTTTTCAACAAGTCCACTGGATTAGTTGAAGTTTCTTGTGACATTGTGTTTGATGAGACTAATGGCTCCCAAGTGGAGCAAGTTGATCTTGATGAATTAGATGATGAAGAGGCTCCGTGTGTCGCGCTAAGGAACATGTCCATTGGTGATGTGTGTCCAAAAGAATTCGAACTGCTTCCACAAGCATAAGATCGACCGTCATCTTCCATGCAAGCACCTCCACCAACTCAAGATGAGGATCAGGCTCAAGAAGAAGAGGATGAAGATCAAGAGGATGAGCCACCACAAGAGGAGGACATTGATCAAGGGGGAGATGATGATAATGAAGACAAGGATGATGAACAAGAAATTTAGGATCAAAGACCGCCACACCCAAGAGTCCACCAAGCAATTCAAAGTGATCACCCCGTCAACTCCATTCTTGGTGATATTCACAAGGGGGTAACCACTAGATCTCGAGTTGCACATTTCTGTGAACATTACTCTTTTGTGTCTTCTATTAAGCCATATAGGATAGAGGATGCACTAAGAGATCCGGATTGGGTGGTGGCAATGCAAGAGGAGCTCAACAACTTCACTAGGAATGAGGTATGGCATTTAGTTCCACGTCCTAATCAAAATGATTTAGGTACCAAGTGGGTATTCCACAACAAGCAAGATGAGCATGGTGTGGTGACAAGGAACAAAGCCCGACTTATTGCAAAAGGTTATTCACAAGTCGAAGGTTTGGACTTTGATGAAACTTATGCACCCGTAGCTAGGCTTGAGTCAATTCGTATATTACTTGCCTATGCTACTTACCATGGCTTTAAGCTTTATCAAATAGACGTGAAAAGTGCCTTCCTCAATGGCCCTATCAAGGAAGAGGTCTATGTTGAGCAACCTCCCGGCTTTGAAGATAGTGAGTACCGTAACCATGTTTATAAGCTCCCAAAGGCGCTTTATGGGCTCAAGCAAGCCCCAAGAGCATGATATGAATGCCTGCGAGACTTTCTTATCACTAATGGCTTCAAAGTCGGAAAGGTTGATCCTACTCTCTTCACCAAAACTATTGCTAAAGACTTGTTCATATGTCAAATTTATGTTGATGATATCATATTTGGGTCTACTAACAAGTCACCTTGTGAAGAGTTTAGTAGGATCATGATACAAAAATTTGAGATGTCTATGATGGGGGAGTTGAAGTATTTCCTTGGTTTTCAAATCAATCAACTCCAAGAAGGCACCTTCATCAGCCAAACTAAGTACATTCAAGACATACTTAAGAAATTTGGAATGAAGAATGGCAAACCCATCAAGACACCCATGGAAACCAATGGGCTCGACCTCGACACAGGAGGTAAATCCGTAGATCAAAAGGTATACCGGTCGATGATAGATTCTTTACTCTACTTATGTGCATCTCGACCGGACATTATGCTTTCAGTATGCATGTGTGCAAGGTTCCAGGCAAATCCTAAGGAAGTTCACCTTAGGGCCATGAAAAGAATCATGAGATACTTAGTTTACACTCCTAAGTTTGGGCTTTGGTACACCAAGGGATCTACCTTTGATTTAATAGGATATTTCGATGCCGATTATGCAGGGTGTAAAATTGATAGAAAGAGCACATCAGGGACTTGTCAGTTTCTGGGAAGATCCCTGGTGTCTTGGGCTTCAAAGAAACAAAACTCAGTAGCTCTTTCCACCGCCGAAGCCGAGTACATTGCCGCAGGCCATTGTTGTGCGCAATTACTTTTGATGAGGCAAACCCATAGGGACTATGGCTACAAGTTGAGCAAAGTACCTCTCCTATGTGATAATGAGAGTGCAATCTGCATGGCGGATAATCCCGTTGAACACAGCCGCACTAAACACATAGACATCCGGTATCACTTTCTGAGAGATCACCAACAAAAGGGGGATATCGAAATTGCTTATGTGAGCACCCACAACCAATTAGCTGATATCTTTACCAAGCCACTAGATGAGAAGACTTTTAGCAAACTTAGGAATGAGCTAAATATACTTGATTCTTGGAACTTTGATTGGAACATTGCACACAGCTCATGAATATACCTTTGATCATGTCTCTTTCATTTGGTACAAATGCATATTTCTTATTCTTCTTGTGCCAAGGCTAAGACTAATGTGTTTTCGAGTATATATCTATGATTAGTGTTAGATTGAAAGGGAAATAGAGTATTCGGCAAAGACAAGGTTTCCACTCCAACTCTGACTGTATCATTTACCCTTTGTCGTTACTCAATTAACTCTCAATTGATATGACCTTTCACTCATATTTATCTTATCATTTTGGAGAAAATATTAGGCCCCAAAGGGGGAGAAAATGCAAAAGGGCTCTCAAGTTCTCTGTTTTTGGCGATTCATGCCAAAGGGGGAGAAAGTATTAAGCCCAAAGCAAAAGGACCGCACCACCAGACCGCACCACCATTATCATTTCAAAATTTTCACTAATGTTTATTTCAATTGGTATTTGAGTTAGCCTCAAAATGAATTTTCGATGAATTTTTCGATTGGTGTCTAATTTTCAATTGGTATCTTTGAGTCAATTTTCAATTGGTATCTTACTCAGTTTCAAAGTATCAAATTAGTATTAAAAATTTTAATTGATATAATATCACTTGGTATCTATTTTCAAAAACCCTCTTGAAAGCTAAGGGGATAATTCATTTAGGGGGAGTTTTTATTTAGTCATAGGAAAAGCATTTGAAACAGGGGGGGGGGGGAATTTCAAATCTTAAAAATGCTTCTTGCAATCTTATTCCTATACCTTTGACGATTTGCAAAAGATTTTGAAAATATTTTTCCAAAAGATTTGCAAAGATAAACAAGTGGTGCAAATGTGGTCCAAAATGTTAAATAAGAGAAAAGCAATCCATTCATTTGTATAAGGCCCTTTCATTGGTTTAATTCCAAGTAACCTATGCTCATCAATTTCAAATGCAAACTAGTTACAATTCTACACTTTATATTTGCTTTGATTACTGTTGGCATCAATCACGAAAAAGGGGGAGATTGAAAGGGAAATGGACCTAATCATTTTCTAAAATAGATTTTGGTGGTTGACGTCCAACGCAAACCACGTGGACTAACTAGTTTGTCTAGATGTCATGTACCTCAGGTGCATAAGGTTCAACATAAACCAAGAAACAAATTCAGTTAGAACACAATCAAAAATTGGAGCAAGATTGAGAGAGTGCTGTCAAGTGGCGCACTAGACACTGTCCAGTGTGCACCGGACACTGTCCGGTGCACCAGGCCAGGCAGCCAGCGAACTAGCCACTCTCGGGTTTCTTCTGGGAGCACTCCACTATAATTCTTCGGACCGTCCGGTGTGCCACCGGACTGTCCGTGAGCCAGCGGAGCAATGGCTGTCTGCGCGCCAACGGTCAACTGCTCAGATGAACAGAGATGAACAGTGCCGCGACATAAGTCAGAGAGCAGAATTCAGAGGTCACCGGACTGTCCGGTGCAGCAAAAAGACAAAGGGCTCCAACGGTCAACAATTCCAAACCCTAACGGGCGCGCTGACGTGGCGCGCACCGGACAGTGAACAGTGACTGTCCGGTGCGACACTGGGCTGTCTCGTGCGCCCATCGCCAGCAGACTTTGCCAATGGCTAGGAAGTGATTGGGGGCTATAAATACCCCCAACCACCTCATTCAAAGCCATCCAAGTGTTCTGAATTCAACATTCAATACAAGAGCAAAAGACTTCACTCCAAGACACATTCAATAGATCAAAATCCTCTCCAAGTTCCAAAAATCAACTCCACCACTTAGTGACTTCAGAGAGAGAGAGAGTTTTTATGTTCATTTGCGCTCTTGTTGCTGGGATTTCCTTCTTCCTTCCCATTCTAATTCTTAAGTGCTTTGTAAAGCTAAGCAAGAGCCACCAAGTGTATGGTGGTCCTTGCGGGGTCTTAGTGACCCATGTGATTAAGAGAAGGCTCACTCGGTCTAAGTGACCGTTTGAGAGAGAGGGAAAGGGTTGAAATAGACCCGGCCTTTGTGGCCTCCTCAACGGGGACTAGGTTCTTTGGAATTGAACCTCGGTAAAACAAATCACCGTGTCTACTATCTTTGATTTTTGCTTGATTTTTTTGTCCTCTTTCCTCTCTCTAATGTTTCCTTGCTAGTATTGATTTGAGTTTGCTCCCATACGTCATTCGCATCCTTTGAGCAACTCCTAGCAAGAGAAACAATCTTTCAAACTTGAGTTTAATTCTAACGCTAACCCCGGCCTTAGTGCGTGTTTAAGTTTATAAATTTCAGGTTTCATCTATTCACCCCCCTCTAGGCGACTTTCAGCTGGTGTCGGACGAATACGTGGAGGAGGCGCCTGCTCCGACTCCCTCTATCGAGAATGGGGTGACGCGGAGGCGGAGGCATGAGGGGAGAGAGAAAAGAAACAGGATGGCGAACGAGGTGGCGGCAATTGAGGCGATGACCATCATTATTGTGTGGAGGTATAGATGGTCAAATGGGCCATGTCTGGCGGGTCGGCCCGAGGCATGTCCTATTTAATAGTGCCTAGGCTAGCCCGGCACGAGCGTCGTGTCGTGCTTAGGCCGTAGTGTTGGCCCAACCCGATACGATTTTATTTTTTTTATTTCACAAAAAATCGTATATACATATGTACAATTTATATTCAATATTAAAAACACATGAGCATGATGTTCTACTGGTTAAACGGCTTTAGCGTCTCCCGCCCTTCTTCCATCAGGGCGTGGTTCAAACTCCACCTCCTGCACCGCTGTTTAACATTTTACGCTATAACCAAATGGCCCGACGGGCTAACAGGCTGGCTCGGCACAGTCACCATGCCGGCATGCCGTGCTTGGGCCAGAGCTGCGGGCCAGTGCCGGGCCACCGTTTGGCCATCTATATGCGAAGGTGTGGTTTGGGACGTGGAGGTTGGTTACGCAGACGGGACGGGTGTGCAACGAGTTAATTTGAAATAGATGTGAGGGCATATTTGTAGATGACATGGAAAGACCGTTGAAACTGGTGCTTTAATTTAGTAGAGATATGTCCGATTTCATATATGGGCCGTGAGAAACCACCCAAACCCCACATAATAGGAAGACGTACAACGCAGCGCTCCCACATATTACCACATCGCTACTCGCTAGTGGAAGGAGGAGAGCTCCCACATATTACTACCTTGCTAGTGGAAGGAGGAGAGCGACTGAGCAAGGTATAAAAAGGGGTCGGACTCTTTTTCAACTCATACCTTTCTTAACTTTTGGCTAAAATAAATTGTAAATTTTGTTCTTGCCAGTTTAATATCAGATATACGAACCATAAGTTCGCTTTGATATCAAATTTATTTTTTATAGACATTAAATATAATTGTATACCATTGTAACCCACCGCATTAGCTTATCTCCATTAGCTCTCATATCTCATTACATATCATATATCTTATTTTAAATTTCACTCTAAAAATAGTATTATCTATCGTACAAAATAGTGTTCTACACGATCATATACACTACTATAAAAAAAGTATGAGTTGAGGTGCAACATGTTTCTGAATGATGACACGCGAACTCCGAGCAAGGAGTATTTGCTGCTATAATTTTTTACCAATACCACACTCCCGATGAGCCCTGCAATATGCGAAGAAATTTGTAGGCTCCTGTTGTCAGGCGAAATGTCCACTGTTGTCCCTATAAAATTGCTTTATACGGAAGCTTTTTTAAAAACTCAAACGGAAGCACTATGAAGGCTGCAGGCGCTAGTAGTACCGGCCGTACTGTAAACTACTGTAGGTATCTGGACCGGCACAGACCAGCACAACATGAGGTCGGGCCCATGCAGAGTCCACCAGGCATGCAGCAGAGGAAGCGACAGGCGAGGAGACGGAGCCCCCATGCAGCCACGTCGCGCTCCGGCTCCCCTGGCCGACACGTCACCACGTCGCCCGTCCTGGGCTCCTGTGTCAGGTCCAGTCACAGAGAGGCAGCAGACACAGGCCAGCATGGCCCACCAACGGCTGGCACGCGTGCGTGCAGACTGCTTGCTCAGCAACTGCCACTGATGGCGCACGAACAGGCGCACATGCGTTGAGGGATAATGGTCTCTAGATTTTACGTCATAAAATTTAAATACCGAATTAGATCATGATCGAACTCTATTATTATTTATTTTTAACTAAAATTATTTAAGAGACCTATTCCACCCACAGCATTGTAGCCCCGGTCCTGTCGCCGCTCCGACTTTCCACGCCACGCCACGCCCGAGTCCGACGCAGCGTGCGCCACCAACGGCGCAGGCCGCATGCTCGCTCGGTAAATTGGCAGGGCCGCCGGGGCAGTGGGCTACCTCGGTGGTGGGCGCGGAGAGCAAGGTCGCGGGGAAACGGCCCGGTGCTCCCAGTCTCAAGCAAGCAGGTGGGTCGGACGGAGGGAACGCGTCCGGTTCTTTAATTTTTTGGACCTCGTCTTTTTTTTAAAAAAAATCAAATTTAAACTTATACACATTTTATTTTGGAGTGAAGTACACTACAAATCTCTAAACTTGATCTCTAAACTTGTTCGTCCCTTCCATATAAGTCTCAAAACTCTCAAAATGATTTTTTGATCGCTAAACTTGTTTCAGAACACACCACATCTCCAAATGGATTCAAAATACGCACCATGAGTTTACATGACGCTGCTAACAGGGATAACCGATGATGTAGTGCATCTATAGGGACTAGACTTTTGGTCGACGCCTAGATTTTTTTGGCAATTTGACTCCGGAATTATTTTACAATTTTATATGGACTAGTTAGGTGCCCGTATATTGCTACAGTTCCTATATTAGATCAACTCAAATAGTTCTCCAAACATCTCCTTAAATCTTGAATTTAATAAGTAAACAGAAAAATGCTTCTTCAATAGTTCTCTAAAATCCAAATAGACTTGCTAAATTTAGTTAATTGTTATTCAATCTTATTTACTCTCCAAATTTAACCCGATAAGCGCTCCCTAAATACGGTTGACATCGATTTCTTGACGCCTGCATGCTATTATCCTATGTAGCGAGGTAGCCAGGTCTCGCTCACTCTTTTTTCATTTTCTGCTCAGCAAGGCCGAGATCATCGGACCACCGTCACGCCACCAGACCGTCGCCCCCTACTGGTCGCGTGACCTTCTCCTCCACCCACCACGTCCTCTGCTCTCGCCTCTCGATCCTACCGCTAGTCAGGTCCGACAGGTGCCAAAACTAGATTCAAAGTCAAACTACTCCCTAAATATTAGGAACTATTGGAGACTAAGCTATTTTCACTCTCAATAGCTATTTAGCAACTTGCTAATCATGATTTTAGGAAGATTTTTAGAGAGCTATTGGAGTTGCTCTTATATAGGTAAATCTTGCTTAAATAAGATAGTTATTCAAACATGATCCAAACCCATAGATTCTTAGATCACACCAAAGGGAGACAATCAAAGACGAGGACAAGGTCAACACATGCACTAGCAATCGATGTGCCTTCAGATCGAGCCAAACCCATGTCGAGCTGGGTGTACAGCGGTGCCATCCCTATCGGCGCAACGGATCCAGCGGTGCGCCTCACATGGATCTAAACACGCGACGACGCGCTCCTAGGGTTAGATTGCGTGGATCTAACTACATCTCACGTTGCACCTAGGATTCCGTCCTAGAGACGCTAGACGACGATGTGGCGAGGAGAGAGAGGTGGAGACAATATACGTCAATGTAAGTGGTGTGGGGTAAGACGAGATGAAGTTCTTTTCTCATTTTTCCACGCTCGTGAGATCAAGGACGTGAAAGTGCAATCAACCCTAACTGAGTGTTTTGGTGATTTAATGAAAAAACAAATAAGGGTACTAACAAGTTTGCTCCTAGTGTATACTCAGTGTCTACAGAAATTAAAGGAGTTACAACTTTAGTTAAGAATTGGAAAGGGAAGTTTCAAGGACGAAGCAAACACATCAGTGGTGCCTTGTAAAGATTCCATGCGATGATCGTGTAAAAGTTTATATATATCTTGAGTCGCAAGATCTATTTCTTCCTTAGTAGTTTTCGCACATGTAATGTTGTTTGCTATTTCTCAAGCCTCTAAATTCAAAAGCTATTTTGAAAACCAATTTTTTGGACACTCTGTGTATACGGTTGTTGTTAGGATTGAGAAACGGAGAGTGTTCCTGTTAAAAGCAGTTGAGCTTTTTCAGCTGAGTTGAACTTATTCAGCTGAGTTGAGCTTTTTTAGCTGAGTTGAACTTCTTCAGCTAAGTTGAGCTTTTTTAGCTAAGTTGAACTTCTTCAGCTGAGTTGAACTTCTTCAGTTGAGTTGACCTTCTTCAACTGAGTTAAGCTTTTCAGCTGGGATTGAACGTAACTTTAACTGTGAAACTATCTGGTCAAAACCATTTGAACTTGCCTTCGGGCTAGTTCAACCTAGGTTTTCTCTCCTAAACTTTCTGGTCAAAACTAGCTGAACTGGCCCCAGGGGCAGTTCAACTGGTCTCTAGGTCATCTGGCCAGTTTGACCAGCAGTATGCTAGGTGGTTCAACCGGTGTCAGGGACATTTGACTAGTTTGACTAGCAGACTAACTGTCAGCCTGCCCCAGGCAGCTGAACCGGCCCTAGGGGCGGTTCAACCGGCCTCCCACAGAAAAGTCGAGTCCAACGACTCTTTTTGAAGAGACTCTATAATTACCCCCTCATACCTCTCTCCTCATTTACCATGGTTGCCCCACACTTATTACTCACCTAACTTGAGATAAAAGCACTCTCCCTCTCTCTCACACCCGATCTAGCTCTCAAATCAAATCAATTGAAGGAGCCCCTTTGGTGTGAGGTTTGTGCTTATGCCCTTGGATTTGGTTTTCCTCTCCCTTCTCATTCTCATCTCTTGAGCTTGTTGCAAACACCTCTTGTGCGATATTGTTGTTATTGGAACCCTAGAGTTCCTAGATAGATTGAGGTTGCTTGGGAGTCTCCAAAGTTGTGGACGACCTCAAGAAGTTTGTATTCCCCGCTCTTGTGAGCAGATTTTAGAAAAGATTCCCTTGACCTTGGTGGTCGGGTTGTGGAGGATTAGGGTTGGAAAAGACCCAGCCCTTTGTGGGCTCCTCAACGTGGAGTAGGACACCTTTGTGGTGTGGCTGAACCTCAGGATAAAATCTTGTGTCTTGTGTTCTTGCTTGATCCGTGATTGTGATTTTCTGTTGGCAAGATATGCATATAAATTTATTCGTTGTGTGGATCTTGTGGTGAATTAACTCCTGTATTTCTCAGAGTAGTTCCACGTAGTTCAAAGCCTAGATTTATTCTAGCAGTTGGACTAGTTTAGAGTAGTTCAACTTGCCTTTATAGCAGTTGAACTGGCCTACACCAGTTGAACTGTAGATTTGATATTATCTCAAATTTTGTGGTGATAATTTTCAGGTTTAGCCTATTCACCCCCTCTAGGCTACTTTCAATTGGTATCAAAGCTTTGTGCCTTGTTTTTACGCTTAACCACATGAGGAAACGATCATGTCGACTCAAAGTGATCATGTGGATCCTCTCCTTGAGGAGATCCCAACCACATCCACCGGCGAGGAAATGGACCCCAAGGTCCTTGACCTCGCCATGAAGATTTCTGAGAGGATGTTCCTCAAGATGAAGAGGAAGACGCAAAGAAAAATGTCGAAGAAGAAGAATTAAGGAAAAAGGCCGACAAAGACAAAGGAAAGGGGAAATGGAGTACAACAGCGACTTGGTTGAGCTCTTGGTGTCTAAGGTGATGAGTAAGGTAAGTCTCAACATCGAGGAGTCATTCACCAAGAGCAAAGGTAACGAATTTAACCAAGTTCATTTCGATTATTCTCGCAACTTTGTTCCCAACTTCTCTTTGGTGCCCCTCGAAAAGCTTCCAACTCTTAGTGAGTTGAACTATGACGAGTGGGCCAACAAGATGAAGTCACATTAAATCGATGTGCATCCAAGTCTTTGGGAGATTGTAAATATAGGTATGAACAAGCCCGCCCAAGGAGAAGAGATGACACTAGAAATGATGCAAGAAGTGCATCGTAATGCTTAAGTCGTGAGCATTATCAAAGGAAGTCTATGTCCGGAAGAGTACTAGAAATTTCAAGGAAGAGAGGATGCTCGTGTTATCTGGAGCATTCTAAAAATGTCACATGAAGGGGATCCTAAGTCCAAGAGACATAGGATCGAGGCCTTGGAAAGTGAGCTAGCAAGATATGATTCGAACAAGGATGAGTCTCTCCAATCACTCTTCGACCGATTGATGGTCTTGGTGAACAAGATAAGAGTATTAGGAAGTGAGGATTGGAGTGACTCTAAGGTCACTAGACTATTCATGAGAGCCTACAAGGAGAAAGTCAAGAGCTTGGCAAGGATGACTATGAGGAGATGACTCCTCATCAACTATTTGCCAAGATTCAACAACATGAGTCAGAGGAAGCCCCAACCAAGACAAGGAATTCTCATGCCTTGTTTATAAATGATCAAGATTCTTCTAAGGATTCAATGAGCAAAGACCACAAGTCAAAGAAAGTGGTTGAAAGTTCAAGTGAGGAAGAAAGTTCAAGTGATGAAGACACGGCTATGTTCATCAAAATTTCAAGAAATTTGTAAGAAGGAATGAAAAGTTCCAAAGGAAAGGAATAAAGCAGGCATGCTATAAATGTTGTCAAACTGGCCATTTCATTGCGGATTGTCCAAGTAAGAAGGAACAAGAAGCAAAGAAAGATGTCAAGAAAGATAAGTTCAAGAAAGGAGGGAAGAGCAAGGGATACTTCAAAAATAATTATGGTCAAGCTCATATTGGTAAAGAATGGAACTCAAATGAAGAGAATTCTAGCTTGGATGAACAAGAAGAGGTGGCTAACACTGCCATCCAATCCACCTCGTCATCGCTGCTCTTCACCAACCTCTCCAATGGCTCCTTTACTCCCACTTGCCTCATGGCAAAGGGGGATAAGGTACATTTATTTGATTAAAAGTTTGATGATAATGATGATGATGAATATAACATGGAAAATAAAATGATTAGTGAATTTGGTTTAAATGGATATAACATCATCACTAAGCTAATGGAGAAGTTAGAGAAATGGAAAGCAACACTTGATGCTCAAGAAGGCTTATTCGTCCTTGAAAAGGAGAGAAACCTAGAGCTTCAAGGGTTGTTAACTAAAAGAGATGAAATGTTAAGTAACTTAACTAAAGAAGCCTCTATAGCCGAAGCGACTATAGAGGATAAAGAACGTGAACTCTCCTATGCTAAAGCTGTTATAATTGATCTTGCAAATGCCAAAGAAGCACTTGAGTTAAGTGTATCAAGCTTAACGATTTTCAAAATCAAGAACTCCAAGTGCAACTTGAAAAATGCAAGGACTCCTCCACCACACCCTTAGTGGTAGATTCTAATGCTAGCTCCTCCAACACTAGCACATGCAAACACTATGTAAAGTATCATGCTACATGTTGTTTGACTAACCATGCTAGGAAAGTTGGTTCAAAGACTGAGGTTAAACATGTGTTGAGAAGAAGCTCTAGCAATGATGGGTTAAATAAAGTTGAACCCAAGTATAAATCCTTGAGAAACAACAATGGGAAAAAGGGACTTGGGTACAACACATACAAGGTGAACCCTAGCGTTGAGCATAAGGGGTGGAGATCCCCTAAGTTCATAGAAGGTACTACCTTGTATGATGCCTTAGGGAGGATCCACTCCTCCAAGGATGAAACAACTCTAGGAAAGGTAAACTTGCATACCACAAAGGATAAGTTGAAGAAGGTTGTCACAACAAATGGAGACAAGGCTCCAATTCCTATCTCTCAATCTTATCTGCGTGATTATATGTTTACCTGGGATCAAGGCAAATTAATTGTGAAATGTGTTTGTGCCTACACTAAAAGAAAAGTGATGAAAAAGAGCGTGTGGGTACCAAAGGCTTTTACTAACACACAAGGACCCAATTCAATTTGGGTACCTAAAACCGTAGCCTAAATATGTGGCTGCAGGTCTACTCCTCCAGTGATCAAGTTGGGTGCTTGATAGTGGATGTACAAATCATATGACCGGGGAGAAGGACATGTTTCAATCCTTACATCCATCCCAAGAGTCACAAGATTTTGTGTTTGGGGATAGTGGTAAGGGGGAAGTGATTGGTATTGGTAACATTCCTATCTCAAGCAATGAATCACTTTCTAATGTTTTATTAGTAGATTCTCTGAGTTACAATCTGTTATCTGTTTCACAATTGTGTGGAATGGGTTTTGATTGTATATTTACAAACACGTGTGTGAAAATCCTTAGAATGGAGGATTCCTCTGTTGCCTTTACAGGTTGGTTGACAGGCAAGTTCTATCTTGTTGATTTTAGAACAAGTGGAGTGTCATCCAATACATGTCTAGTGGCAAAATCCGACAAGGGTTGGCTTTGGCATCGTCGGCTAGCCCAAGTTGGCATGAGGAACTTGGCCAAACTTCAAAAGGATGGACACATTTTTGGACTAACCAATGTTATTTTTGAGAAAGACCGGGTTGAAGGATTATTGGGAGGCTACACTAGCACAAAACAAAATTTTCGACCCCATAAAACCAGGAACTATTGTGGTTATAGATCATGGAATTACCACTAGACGCGCAGGACAGCAGAAGATGTCTCGATGTAGACAAACACAACGAATAGTGTTGTGTAGTCGCCGGCGGCCTTCATGTCCTCGCATGGTTCGTCCTAGTGCTCCAAATGCAGCACCTCTGAGGTATCCACACGTATAGGGAGGAAGCGTCGCGTTCCGAACTTCTAGGTTCGCGATGGCGGCTAGGCGAGGGCGAGGGGCGGGCAACTGCTCGTTTACCGGTGGCGAATTAGGGTTTTCTTAACCGTGCCCCTGCCCCTCATTATATAGGCATGTTGGTGGGCTTCTAACTCCGAGGCCCATCAGTAACCCTAAAGCCCTATCTAATTTCGGATCTAATTCGAGTTAGGCTTCCTTCCCCTTAAGTGTGTGACCCTATAGGTTCACGTACATATAGACATGGCCCAAGTAGTCTTACTTGGCCCAATAATCAACAGCAGCCTCTAGCAAGACATGTCAACTCCTATGCGCACGTAAAGATCATATCAGACGAACCATTGCAACATTACGTACATGTTGTTCCCTTTGTCTCAAGATATTTGGTCTGGCTCTAAGCTGACATCTCTTTCTCGATACTGTGAATTGGAATCCTTCCATTGGTTAACACTTAACCCTAGCACGACCATGCATTTCTTGATCCAATCACTCGAGGGGCCCATAGATATCTCTCTCAAGAAGAGAGGGACAAATTCCATCTTGACTGACCAAGCCTGACAACATGCTTCCTAACAAACCCAAAACTACCTTTATAACTACCCAGTTACGGAGTAGTGTTTGATAGTCCCTAAGTAAGTCAATTCACATCTTGAGAACATGCGACAATCTTAGGTCTAAGGATACAATATACATGTTGCAAAAAGAGAACTATATTACAATATATCTCACGCTGGGTCGATCCAGCCTCATGTCATACATGCGCCCACATTATTAGTTTAACATCTCCATGTCCATGACTTGTGAAATGTAGTCATCAACTAATACATGTGCTAGTCATTGACTCTGACTAGGGACATCATTTAGAATAACCATACAAGTAAAGAATCTCCAACAAATTCACATAATTGCTAATCAATACAAGGTGCTTTTCATGGATATTCAATTAAGCAATATATATATATATATCATGGATACAAAGAAATATGATCATCTCTATGAATATCTCTAGGGCATATTTCTAACAGTCTCCCACTTGCACTAGAGTTAATCTAGAAGATATCTAATACCCATAGATCTCATGTGTTCCTCATGCTTGGGTTGTGGAAGAGGTTTTTCCAAAGGATCATCAACATTCAAATACGTATGTATTTTGCATATCTTTATTTCACCCCGCCTAACGAATTCCCGTATGAGGTGAAACTTCCGCAGTACATGTTTGCTTTCTAGTGGTTCCTTGGCTTCTTAGCTTGCACAATAGCCCCATTGTTGTCACAATAGAGGTTCAATGGACTAGAGACATTAGGAAACACACCAAGCTCGATGAGGAACTTCCTTATCCAAACACCTTCCTTCGCAGATTTAGAAGCTGCAATGTACTTGGCTTTTGTTGTAGAATCAGTCACAGTCTCCTGCTTGGAACTCTTCCAACTAACATGTAATAACCAAAAATCCATATATTTATCACAACAAGAGCATACATATTAAGAGTGATTAATTAAAACAAATGATACTAAAATAAAAGAATATGCATCATGTTGGAGTTTATATGTTTGAGCATTAACTAAAAATAATAAGGATAATAAACCCTAAATTGAAATTAGGATTTGAAAATAAGAAAAAGAGAAGGGATATGAAAATATAAATAATATATTTATATTTATATTTATAAAATTGGTACTTTTAATTTCACTATATACTTTGAGGATAATTTGGCACAAGACTTGAATTTAAATTTTAAGTTAAAGTGGAATTTGGGAATAAAGAAAAGAAAAAGAAAATAAAAAGAAAAAGGGAGGAAAATGGGAAACTTGCGCCTGGGCTGAATCCGTGCCGGCCCATCCATCTTTTCTCAAGCGCGCGCCGGCCCAGCTTTGTCTCCCCGTGCACGCTGTCAATCCGACAGGCGGGCCCCCCTTGGCAGTGGCTCTCTCACTGTGTGGCTGCTCCGCGAGGCCACCGGGCAGTCCCTCTACGACCGCGCGCTGCCGTCTTCCCCCGCGCAACGCCCATCCCATGCATGTCGCGTAATCAGTCGCGAGCTTCGGAGCCGTTCAGCCGCCAGTACCCCGCCTCGCCTACAAGTATCGGGCCCCATGACCTCGCCACTCTCGCTCCCATCTTCTTGCCACCAAATCTCCGAACCATTCACCACGCCATCGTGGAACACTCTGTCGCCGTGGAGTCAAACGTGGGCGCCGCTGTCGTCGACCGCGATTCTCTTCATCACTGGTAAATCACTAGCCCCAGAACCCTAATTAGCATTCTACGCCATGTGTAGAATCGTTCTGTACCAGTAATTGGTCGTCGGGGTGCGCGTAATTGGGCATCGCCATCGATGCTCCGCCGTGGCACATCTGGGCTAGGGGGCAAGTACTTAGGTGCTGGATGCTCTCGGAGAAAGCTATTCCCATCTCTTCGCTTCCTCGACACGATCGTGTAGGACCGATCGGATTTAAGTTTGGGGGCCGGAATGGCGCGCAGAAGCTTCTCCGGCCATGGCGCCACCGCAGGCGAGGAGCTCCACCAGGTGTGTTCGACGGGGGGGGGGGGAGTTGTGATAGAGGGCGGTACGTTTGGTGCCTTCAATCTCTGGATGAACGGTTAAGAATTGACGAAGGGCCGTAACGGTGGGAACCGTAGGATCTCTGATGAACGTCATGGATCAGATTTGTGTACCCTTTGGATTCATTAAATTCGGGCAGTCCGATTGGGATCGAGCGGTAGCGATTAGACCACAGTATGGTTGCGGCTTGGATCGTAGATCTCAAATCCAACGGCCGTGATCGCGTACCGCTTCGGGCCAGGCCCGATCTAATCACAGCCGTTGGTGCGCGATCCCGTGGCCGAGAATCACCCATATCCCTTCATGGGTGCTATTTACAACCGAGCCCCCAGTTTCTGGTCAATCAACATGTCGTCCTGTGCTGTGGGGTCTCTGTGTCTTAGAGATTTTTACACCGAGACCCCTGAGTTCCTCTGGTTTTGTGCGCCTAGTCCATGAGAGTAAGAAATCCAGGAAAATAAATAGAAAATAGATTTTTAATATATAAATAATTGCTAGAACTTGCTAAATTCATAGAAAATTCATATGAACTCCAAATTAACTCATTCCAATTGCTAAAATTTTGTAATATTATTGTTTATCACCTAGAGTCTCTGTTTTGACATGAAAACAATAGTAAAATTAATTTCTCACTTAATCATATCAAGCACATTAAACCTTTGGAAATTCATAATTTAAAATCTATAACTCCAAAATTAATGAGTCATGTTCCTAGGATCTTATTTCAATGTGTAGATTATTATTGAGTATTTTATTTACATGTTTGGTGTGATGTTAATTTATGCTATACTATGTATGTATTGTGTTGATGCGAGTAGATGAGCAAGCTACTAAGGATCCTGGTGTTCAGTAGATAAAAGTTGCTGAGCAGGAGCTCATTTAAGGCAAGTTGTGCCCTTGATCACTTATTTTTACCCAGCCACGTTCTTATTAATCATAATGATCTGCATAGGTTAATTTTGATGGGATCCAATAGGTTACCCCAGTTTTGGCTATCTTTATACCTTGTTTTGCCACTAAATATTTTTGGGTTGTACTTGTTATTGCTTTATGTGGTTTTGGATATGGAGATACACTATTCATGATTACACTTTTATTATCTGTTTATTATTACTGTTCATGTTAATATCATTATGTTAATGGGAACATGGTGCGACCACTCGGGAAAACAATGCTACCACAAGGGTAGTATGGGATGCCCTTGGCTGATTAACTAGGAAAGCTAGTGGATGACTACCTTACCCGATAGGGGCAAGGGCAGTACGGGAGTGGTCAGTGTAGGGAGGTCCTTGGGTTGATTTTGCTACGATGGCGGTCAGGCGAGGTATCCTTGCACTGGAGCTTCCTATAAACTGTAGCGAGTTTTCTAAAGCTAGTGGGACTTTGTAAAGGCCTCGTAGTGTTACCCTGCCTCGCCTCCTCGGTAGAGGTGTATGCGATTGGCCGTCTCTTGGCAGATGGGTAACATGACTTGTGGGTAAAGATGCGCAACCTCTGTAGAGTGTAAAACTGGTATACTAGCCGTGCTCACGGTCATGAGCAGCTCAGACCCTCACATGATTAATCTATGGAATTAAAACTCAATTTGTCATTTGCATCGCATTTGGGATTATTTTATTATTACTTTTACTTATTATTACTAAGGTTTGGTATTCACTTACACTTAGTAACTGCTAATAAAATTTTGACCAACTTATAAAAGCAATTCTCAGCTTCAACCTTTATTTTGTTGATCAACCTTACACTTCACATGAACTCCCACCTTTGGTGAGTTCATGCACATTATTCCCCACGACTTGTTGAGCTATGAACGTATGTGAGCTCACTCTTCCTGTCTCACACCCCCCACAGGAGAAGAGCAGGTTGTCGAAGAGGAGCCGCCTAGCACCGAGGCTTTCGACTTGATCTAGGTGGCGTCTCCCAGTCAGCTTTGTGGCGCCAGGGAATAATATTTAGTTTGCTTTATTTGATCATTTATTTATGTAAGACTTTTGCTATGTAATAAGTACATTTATGATATTTATGACATTTATCTCTATGCACTCTGTTATTATATGTGTTGTCTTCTCTGACGCATATATGAGATGCACCCGGCTTTGTTCCTTAAATCCGGGTGTGACAGAAGTGGTATCAGAGGCATATGTTGACTGTAGGACGAAACCTAGATAGAGATGGACAAAACCCTTACCTACTTACCATACTCTGATTCGTTCTATACTTACCTCATCTTGATTCTGTCTCACCTTTTGCTGTCATACTCTGATTACTCTTATCTTTTCCACTCTAAGACAAGATGGATTTCACACCTTGGAATCCTACATTTATGACCTTTTTAAGAGATAGGAGACCTAAGACAAAAATTATTTTCTCTATTAAAAATGTTGGTTGATTGTTTTGATGATCAATGCCTGATTTGCTTCTTTGATTGATTGAAATAGTATAGATGGACATCTTAGTATCTACCACCATAAGGTAATGAAATAGCTTTATTAGGTAAAACACCAATCTGCTTAGTTAATAAATTCCCCAAAGTAACCTGATTCGTAATCACCTGCCTTGTCTAGTATTCTTTCTTACCATATATTTCTAACTCATATGGTCAATACCAGGAAGGGTGGTGGAATTGATCTACCTCCCAATCGACACACTCAGAGGATATTTAGACAACCCCAACCACAACCAACTGAGATGGATCCTCCACAGCCTCCACCAGCCAGAGCTGATCCTGCAGTTACTGCCCAGATGCGGATAATGCAACAGATGGAAGACACCATGGCGGATATGCACGCGCAGATGCGGCAGGAACACCAGGAGATGCGCCAAGAGCGAGAGGATATCCACCTGGAGATGCGCCAGGAGCGAGAGGAGATACACCAGGAGAGAAGGGCGCAACAGCAACAGCAGCAAGCACCACTGCCTCCACCTCCACCACCAGTTCCATCCCGGGACAAGCACCGGGAATTTATGAGTCACAAGCCGCCGACCTTCGCCAGTTCGCCAGATCCATTAGATGCTGATGATTGGCTGAAGTCAATTGAGAAGATGCTCAACATCGCCCAATGCTCTGACCGGGAGAAGGTTCTTCATGCTTCTGGTCGCCTGACAGGTCCTGTTGCTAACTGGTGGGATTCTTATGTTGCTGCCCATGATGCTGCTGATACTATTACTTGGGCGGAATTCACAACTTAGTTCAGAAACTACCACATTCCTGCTGGATTGATGAAGATCAAGAAGAAGGAGTTTCTATCATTGAAGCAAGGCAACATGTCTGTCAGCGAGTACCGTGACAAATTCATCCAGCTGTCAAGATATGCTCCTGATGAGGTGGCAGATGATGAAAGGAAGAAAGAGCACTTCACAGAAGGACTCAATGGGCCCCTACAGTATGCACTGGTTGCTCACACATTTCCCTCATTTTAGAGACTGCTGGATAAGGCTCTTGCTATTGAACACAATCGTGTTCAATTGGGAATTTGAAGAGGAAGGCCATTACCCAGGGGCAGGGTAGCAGCAGTGTTTGTCTTCGCTACATTCTGCCACAGGGTACACCAACTCGTCCAGGAGGAGGACCACGCCGAGCTTAGTACACTCCACAGGGGTCTCCACGGACACCTCCCACTCGTTAGGCTACCCCCACTGGCACCCGGCGAGGCCTACAGGACAGAAGACTGGCCCTACATGCTTCAAGTGCAGTCAGGTTGGGCACTCTGCTAATGCTTGTCCTGTGGGGAATTCTGGTACACCAGCTCAGAACAAGCAACAGACTCCTGGCAAGGAATACTCTATTGCCAGGGTTAATCAAGTCAGCGCAGATGCTACTCCTGATGGTGCTGACATCGGACTTGGTATGTTTTATATTAATGCAATTCCTGTAATCATATTATTTGATTCTGGTGCTACACATTCATATATGTATGCTCGATATGCCAACACAAATGAGATACCACTGCAAAATATGAAAACACCAATGATAGTAATTACACCTAAAGGGCCTGTTGAGGCAAATCATATGACACATAGATTGACATTAACAATTATGGGAAGAGAGTTCTGGGCTACCGCTATAATATTAGAGGCAAGCAGTATAGATCTGATCCTTGGTATGTCATGGTTAAGAAAGGAAAAGGCCATTATACTATGTGGTAGGGGTACTGTAGAACTCACCAGCCCTAAAGGAAAAAGATTTCAAGTTGAAATTGCAGTAACTACCTCTTCCAGACGTGCGATATTCTTTATAGCTGAGGAGTTTGTTGGTGACAACATTCATGTGGTTAGGTATTTTCCAGATGTCTTTCAAGAGGAGTTACTAGGGATGCCACCTGAGAGGGAAGTTGAGTTTGTCATTGATCTCTTACTTGGGACTACTCCTATTTCTAAACGCCCCTACCGAATGTCCGTAGAAGAGTTACAAGAACTTAAGAAGCAGTTAACGGAGTTGCAGGAGGCAGGGTACATTCGTCCGAGTTCCTCACCTTGGGGAGCACCGGTACTGTTTGTACAGAAGAAGGATGGTTCGCAACGGATGTGTGTGGACTATAAATCACTTAATGATGTCACCATTAAGAACAAGTACCCATTACCTCGTATTGATGACTTATTTGATCAGATGAGGGGTGCTAGGGTGTTCTCTAAGATTGACCTCAGGTCGGGCTACCATCAATTGAAGATTAGGCCATCTGATATTCCCAAGACGGCTTTCTCAACCCTATATGGTCTATATGAATTCACAGTCATGTCATTTGGCTTAACCAATGCACCAGCTTATTTTATGAATATGATGAATAAGGTGTTCATGGAGTATCTCGATAAATTTGTCGTAGTATTCATCGACGACATTCTTATTTGTTCCAAGAATGATAGTGAGCATGAGGAGCATTTGTGGATGGTGCTACAGAAGTTACGGGATAATCAGCTTTATGCCAAATTTACCAAGTGTGATTTCTAGCTTGATGAAGTACATTTTCTTGGGCATATCATCTCCAAAGGAGGAATTGCCGTGGATCCGGCTAAAGTAACAATGATAAATGATTGGAAGATACCAAGTACAGTCTCGGAGATCCGGAGTTTCTTGGGACTCGTAGGTTATTACCGGCGATTCATTGAAGGGTTCTCCAAGATTGCTAAGCCTATGACCTCATTGTTAGAGAAGGGCAAGGAGTTTAAGTGGACTGAGAAATGCCAAGAGAGTTTCGATCAGTTGAGATCTAAGTTGATGGCTGCTCTAGTGCTGATTATGCCAGATCTATAGAAGAATTTTGATATATATTGTGATGCAAGTCGCTAAGGCCTGGGATGTGTGCTGATGCAGGAAGGACATGGCATTGCCTACGCGTCTCGCCAGTTACGGAAACATGAGTTGAACTACCCCACTCATGACTTAGAACTGGCAGCCATTGTGCATGCTCTCAAGATTTGGAGACACTATATTATGGGAACCAAGTGACGAATCTACACTGATCACAAGAGCTTAAAATACAATTTCACTCAGAAGTATCTTAACCTTAAACAACTTCCCATAGTGTCAAATCTACACTGATCCCAAGAGCTTAAAATACATTTTCACTCAGAAGGATCTTAACCTTAGACAACGCTGATGGTTGGAGCTCATCAAGGATTATGACCTGGAAATTCACTATCATCCGGGCAAGGCGAATCTTGTTGCAGATGCTTTGAGTCGGAAGGGGCAGGTCCATGCAGCTATTGTCACCCAGTTACCCGATGAGTCAGCAGAAGATTTTGAGAGGCTCAATCTGGGGATAGTTGCTCATACTGAAGGAATTACCATCGAATTGGAACCTACCTTAGAGCAAGAAATACGAAAGGGTCAGATCGGTGATGCCAAAATTCAGGAGATCAAGGATCTTATAACAGAGGGTAGAGGCCCAAATTTCACGGAGGATGAGCAGGGCACGATATGGTTCAAGAATTGGATTTGTGTTCCTGATATCGATAGTCTTCGTGAAACCATATTAAAGGAGGCACATGACTCAGTTTATTCTATCCACCCTAGTAGTACTAAAATGTACCAGGACCTGAAGCAGAAGTATTGGTGGTATGGATTAAAGAAGGATGTTGCTTCACATGTTGCACTATGTGATGTTTGCCAGAGGGTGAAAGCGGAACATGAAAGATCTACTGGTTTACTGCACCTGCTTAAGATACCTGAGTGGAAATGGGAAGAGATTGGCATGGATTTCATTGTTGGACTACCCCGCACCTCTGCTGGATATGACTCTATTTGGGTGATTGGAGACATGCTAACTAAGGTAGCCCACTTTATTCTAGTGAAGACCACGTATTCAGGAGCCAAGCTAGCAGAATTGTACATGGAACAGATTGTATGCTTACATGGTGTACCAAAGAAGATTGTGTCAGACCGGGGATCACAGTTTACTTCTCGGTATTGGAAGAAGTTGCACGAGTCCTTGGATACAAGAATGAATTTTAGTTCGGCCTACCATCCTCAAACTGATGGGCGGACCGAGAGGACCAACCAAGTACTAGAGGATATGTTAAGAGCTTGTGCTCTTAAACATGGTGGTAGTTGGGATAAGAGTTTACCGTATGCGGAGTTCTCCTACAATAATAGCTACCAGGCCAGTTTGAAGATGTCCCCGTTTGAGGCTTTGTATGGCATAAAGTGCAGGACTCCACTGTATTGGGATCAAACTGGTGAAAGGCAGTTCTTTGGACATGAAATTATACAAGAGGCAGAGGAACAAGTCCATCAAATAAGGGATAATTTGAGAACTACACAGTAAAGGCAGAAAAGCTATGCTGATACCCAGAGAAGATTGCTAGAGTTTAAGGAGGGTGATCATGTCTATTTGAAGGTGTCACCACTCCGGGGTATGTGAAGATTTAAAGTCAAAGGAAAGTTGTTCCCTCGCTTCATTGGACCCTTCTTAATCCTAAAGCGAGTGGGAGAGGTTGCATATCAATTGGAACTACCTGATCATCTTGCGTATGTACATGATGTCTTCCATGTATCACAATTGAAGAAGTGTCTCAGGGTACCTGAAGAACAGTTACCACTAGAGGATCTTAGTGTTCAAGATGATCTGACTTATGCTGAGTATCCTATCAAGATTCTCAATACACTGACTCGAGTCACAAGGAGTAAAGTGATCAAAATGTGTAGAGTGCAATGGAGTCATCATGGAGAAGATGAAGCAACTTGGGAGAGAGAAGAAGAACTACGCATAGACTTTCCCCACCTCTTTCCTAGTCCTTCCTAAATCTCGAGGACGAGATTCTTTGTAAGGGGGGTAGGATTTGTAATACCCAAAAATGTCTACAAAGAGAATATAGTTGACCTTCCTATTTTGTGTGCCATATATTTATCACAACAAGAGCATACATATTAAGAGTGATTAATTAAAACAAATGATACTAAAATAAAAGAATATGCATCATGTTGGAGTTTATATGTTTGAGCATTAACTAAAAATAATAAGGATAATAATAATATAATAATGACTAAAAGTTGGATTAAACCCTAAATTGAAATTAGGATTTGAAAATAAGAAAAAGAGAAGGGATATGAAAATATAAATTATATATATATATATTTCTAAAATTCGTACTTTTAATTTCACTATATACTTTGAGGATAATTTGGCACAAGATTTGAATTTAAATTTGAAGTTAAAGTGGAATTTGGGAATAAAGAAAAGAAAAAGGAAATAAAAAGAAAAAGGGAGGAAAATGGGAAACTTGCGCCTGGGCTGAATCCGTGCCGGCCCATCCATCTTTTCTCAAGCGCGCGCCGGCCCAGCTTTGTCTCCCTGTGCACGCTATCACTCCGACAGGCGGGGCCCCTTGGTAGTGGCTCTCTCACTATGTGGCTGCTCCACGGGGCCACCGGGCAGTCCCTCTGCGACCGCGCGCTGCCGTCTTCCCCTGCACAACGCCCATCCCGTGCATGTCGCGTAATCAGCCACGAGCTTCGGAGCCGTTCAGCCGCCAGCACCCCTCCTCGCCTACAAGTATCGGGCCCCACGACCTCGCCGCTCTCGCTCCCATCTTCTCGCCACCAAATCTCTGAGCCATTCATCGCGCCGTCGTGGAACACTCTGTCGCCGTGGAGTCAAGCGCGGGCGCCGCTGTCATCGACCACGATTCTCTTCATCACTGGTAAATCACCAGCCCTAGAACCCTAATTAGCATTCTCCGCCATGTGTAGAATCGTTCCGTACCAGTAATCGGTCGTCGGGGTGCGCGTAATTGGGCATCGCCATCGATGCTCCGCCGCGGAGCATCTGGGCTAGGGGCAAGTACTTAGGTGCTGGATGCTCTCAGAGAAAGCTATTCCCATCTCTTCGCTTCCTCGGCACAATCGTGTAGGACCGATCAGATTTAAGTTTGGGGGCCGAAATGGCGCGCAGCAGCTTCTCCAGCCATGGCGCCACCGCGGGCGAGGAGCTCCGCCGGGTGTGTTCGACGGGGGGAGAGTTGTGAATTGTGATAGAGGGCGGTACGTTTGGTGCCGTCAATCTCTGGATGAACGGTTAAGAATTGACGAAGGGCCATAACAGTGGGAAGCGTAGGATCTCTGATGAACGTCATGGATCAGATTTGGCCTACCCTTTGGATTCATTAAATTCGGGTGGTCTGATTGGGATCGTGCGGTAGCGATTAGACCACAGTATGGTTGCGGCTTGGATCGTAGATCTCAAATCGAACGGCCGTGATCGCGTACCGCTTCGGGCCAGGCCCGATCTAATCATAGCCGTTGGTGCGCGATCCCACGGCCGAGAATCACCCATACCCCTTCGTGGGTGCGATTTACAACCGAGCCCCCCAGTTTCTGGTCAATCAACCCGCCGTCCTGTGCTGTGGGGTCTCTGTGTCTTAGAGATGTTTACTCCAAGACCCCTGAGTTCCTCTGGTTTTGCGTGCCTAGTCCATGAGAGTTAGAAATCCAGGAAAATAAATAGAAAATAGATTTTAATATATAAATAATTGCTAGAACTTGCTAAATTCATAGAAAATTCATATGAACTCCAAATTAACTCATTCCAATTGCTAAAATTTTGTAATATTATTGTTTATCACCTAGAGTCTATGTTTTGACATGAACACAACAGTAAAATTAATTTCTCACTTAATCATATATCAACCACATTAAACCTTTGGAAATTCATGATTTAAAATCTATAACTCCAAAATTAATGAATCCTGTTCCTAGGATCTTATTTCAATGTGTAGATTAATATTGTGTATTTTATTTATATGTTTGGTGTGATGTTAATTTTTGCTATACTATGTATGTATTGTGTTGATGCGAGTAGACGAGCAAGCTACTGAGGATACTGGTGTTTAGCAGATAGAAGTTGCTGAGTAGGAGCTCATTTAAGGCAAGTTGTGCCCTTGATCACTTATTTTTACCTAGCCATGTTCTTATTAATCATTATGATCTGCATAGGTTAATTTTGATGGGATCCAATAGGTTATCCCAGTTTTGGCTATCTTTATACCTTGTTTTGCTACTAAATATTTTTGGGTAGTATTTGCTATTGCTTTATGTGGTTTTGGGTATGGAGATACACTATTCATGATTACACTTTTATTATCTGTTTATTATTATTGTTCATGTTAAGATCATTATGTTAATGGGAACATGGAGCGACCACCTGGGAAAATAGTGCTACCACAAGGGTAGTATGGGATGCCCTTGGCTGATTAACTAGGAAAGCTAGTGGATGACTACCTTACCCGATAGGGGCAAGGGCAGTATGAGAGTGGTCAGTGTAGGGAGGTCCTTGGGTTGATTTTGCTGCGATGACGGTCAGGCGAGGGATCCTTGCACTCGAGCTTCCTATAAACTGTAGCGGGTTTTTTGAAGCTAGTGAAACTTTGTAAAGGCCTCGTAGTGTTACCCTGCCTCGCCTCCTCGGTAGAGGTGTATGAGATTGGCCGCCTCTTGGCAGATGGGTAACATGACTTGTGGGTAAAGATGCGCAACCTCTGCAGAGTGTAAAACTGGTATACTAGCCGTGCTCACAGTCATGAGCAGCTCGGACCCTCACATGATTAATATATGGAATTAAAACTCAATTTGTCATTTGCATCACATTTGGGATTATTTTATTATTACTTTTACTTATTATTACTAAGGTTTGGTATTCACTTACACTTAGTAACTGCTAATAAAATTTTGACCAACTTATAAAAGCAATACTCAGCTTCAACCTTTATTTGGTTGATCAGCCTTACACTTCACATGAACTCCCACCTTTGGTGAGTTCATGCACATTATTCCCCACGACTTGTTGAGCTATGAACGTATGTGAGCTCACTCTTGCTGTCTCACACCCCCCCCACAGGAGAAGAGCAGGTGGTTAAAGAGGAGCCGCCTAGCACCGAGGCTTTCGACTTGATCTAGGTGGCGTCTCCCAGTCAGCTTTGTAGCGCTAGGGAATAATATTTAGTTCGCTTTATTTGATCATTTATTTATGTAAGACTTCCGCTATGTAATAAGTACATTTATGATATTTATAACATTTATCTCTATGCACTCTGTTATTATATGTGTTGTCTTCTCTGGCGCATATATAAGATGCACCCGGCTTTGTTCCTTAAATCCGGGTGTGACATAACATCACCACCATTTATTGTGAATACAAAACCTGATTGTGATTTAAACTCGTCTAGATCAGTTTGGAAGCTAGCATCGGTGTAACTAGTTACAACGAGCTCCTCCTTACCCCCATATACCTAGAACAATACAACACCACCATTTGAGGTTGTTGCTGCACTTGCTGCATGGTTGCCAGGGTTTGACCAATTGCTTGATGTGCCTGAGTTTGCATGAGAAACATCTTTTATAATAACAGGTTGCCCAACCAACTGACTAACTTTATTAATAACTACACCAAGTTGCAGGGGACACCCACACTTTGGTGACAATCATTACAAAGAGCCAAATCCATCATAAGTTCATCATGACAATCATAGGAACACATGGTAAGAAAACTACTCTTACTAACTAAACCTGACTAAGACTAAAACACTTGACTTAAACATTAATTACAAACTCTAACTCTAGCGATCTAAGGCTCCAAAAATGTTCAGGTTCTGCAGTCGGGGTGCCATAAGCATAACGACTATGGGGCGGCGAGCGGTAAGGGTGCTGAGTCCCAACAGGGGCGGGGGAACCATCCTCCTGATCGTGGCGCTCCGCTCGCTCAGCACGCAGTTCCGCAATCTCCGACCGAGCCTTGCCCAACTCATCAAGGGCGTGGTCCAGCTCGGTGTTGAGCACGACGACCATGTTGACCATGCTGCTCAATCTGGGATTGCCCTCACCAACGGGTGAGACAATCACACCTCCAGTACTGCCAGTCAAGCGGTAGGGGTTGTACTTCAGGTCGAGACCATCAGCCACCCCACTAAACAATAAATAGTACTGTGAAAGTGCACGCCATGCAACATCCTGCATGGCTGCCTCGGCAGTGTCCCGCTCAGTGATAGAACAATGCTCTGAGTAGGCCTCTGCACCCTGGATATCATCATCCAAACGACACACCAAACAGGTAGCTTCCCATTGGTCTGGGTATAACCCGCGGCTATGCTAATAGACTACATAACGGTACTCGATAAACCAAGTGTGTCGGTTGAAGGCCCAATGCAGCAAGGTGTCGAGAGCCTCGTGGAAATGACAACCGCGAGCGGTGTCAAGAGTGATAGGTCGGGTGACCCATCCTTCCGGCTCCTGCTCCTCCGAAAGCTCTGTGCTACGGCTTGAACTGTCACCATCATGGTCGTCTCTGTCAGGGTCTCCTCCAACAGCTGGGGTGCCCTATGGTGGTGCAGGGGGCACCTCTAGCTTAGGCATAGAGGTGGGTTGCCTCCTAGACTCCACCTCCTCCTGAGGCAAGGGGGAAGAGTCCTACTGTTCTCGCTCCTGGCGTCGACGTTCCTGCTCCTCGTGCAGGTGGTGGTGCAGTCTCTCTAGGTGGCTCGACTATCCTATCACCGTGCGACGCAGTGGACGCTCCCAAGGCGAGAGGGCAAGAAAGGGATCACCGACTTACGTGTAGTGCATCTAAGATGGGCCATCTACAAAAGATGTCGTAAGCACAAGAGTGAGAACAAAACTATATGACCAGCAAGTAAACCAAAAGAAAAATGAGGTAAAAATTTTGTAAGGTGAATATATATATAGGTAATATAACATAGAATTGGTTGAGACAACCAACTTTTGAAGTGAAACCAACTTATGTCACACCCAGTTTTGGAAGGTAAATCGAATGCGAACCATGTACGTGCCAGGATCAGAAATTCATGTACACAACGATTACGTAATTGGACATCATCACACATTGCTCAAAATAAAAGCAGAAATAGTACTTTATTACATCACGATGTCTAAGACATCCATAGAGTCATTAAGTTAACATAGATCAAACTGCGAATATGAAACGTAGTACGATAAGGCCTTCACAAGCAGCTAACTGGGGGTTTGCCACTAATCTAATCTAGAACTCGTCGAAGTCTTGAAACTCCTGAAAGTCCTCCATGTTGCCTTCATCTTCTCCTAAGCACTGATTGCAATGGGGACAACCTGGGGTTGGGTGGTTTTTAAAGCAAGGGTGAGTACACATCAACGTACTCAGCAAATGTCCTGTTTGGCTAAAGTGGACTAACTATATGTGGGGTTAAGGTCAAAGTAGTTGGTTTTAGTTGGTCAGGTATTTATTACTAATAGAAAGCCAATTTTTAACAATAATCCCAAGTTATTACCCAAAAGGCGCTCCCTCCAAGAGGAAAATACGAGGAACCATAACTATAATCATCAACATTAATCATCGTCATAAAAGTATCCAGAGTTACTCTAATCAAAGGAGCTCCCAAGGCTGCTCATAACCATGATCACGGCTGATATACCCATTTCTAACACTCTGCATAGGTTGCACACTTTACCCACAAGTCGTGATCCCTTCCTAGCCTGGGTTATACAGACCCGATCTTCACTACCGAGGTGAATGGCCAGGGATTCACTACGTAACCTTTACAAAGATTCCCAGAGGTCATAGCTGCCAGTTTGGTTTCTCTAGTTTGATAAACACAGTACCTCTCCCCATAGGAAGGGTGACTAACAAAAGCAACACGAAAGAACCTCGGCACCTAGCCTCGGCAGAGCAAGTACTGTGCCCGGACCCTATTGACGGCATGACGGCGAAGCCGACTACACCTCAAGTTCCTCTAATTAATCAGCTAAGGGCGTCTCATTCTACCCTCATGGTTGTACTATTTTCCTGGGTGGCCATCCAATGAACAGGTCCTTACAGGGAGGTACTCGGGAAACAGCCCGAGCCCCCTAAAGTATCACAAGTTCATCATCATATCCAGAATAACGTCATGTTCATTGATTAAAGTAAAGCAGTATCATAATACTAATCATAATAACAAATTCCCAAAGGGTAAACAAGGACAAGAAAATAGAATACTAGTCAATCCTTAGGTTGATCATGGTTTGCGGGACAATGAATTATAAAGTAAGTAGGACATAATAGGTCAGAGGACACTTGCCTTCACCAGGTTGCTGCTCAGGGAAGTCTCCTGCAACACACTCGGGAACCACAGACTGCTCGTTTTCTACGCAAAGTAATCATTCATTCAACACACTTGGGGAATAACAAAGAACATTACACCAAACATATGCAATAGATCAAACACATGTTCAGTACAAAAGTACAGATACATAAGTGAACTCTAGGTTCTAGGGTAGATCACCATGTTTAAGGGTCTACTGTTCTCTAACTAAGTTTATCTTAGTATTACTTACCTAACTGGGTCTATCTTAATGAATTACTTACTTAATTAAAGTTATTCCAGGGATGGGGTCATACATTAAATGGATTTAAGTTTATAAAGTCAAACACTTAAATATTCATTAGAGCTTTACCTTTTATTTTATTCTTTAATAAATATTCTATTACTTTAAATTAACCTAGAGCCTAGCCACAAAATTAAGACATGCAAATAGTGGGTGAATATAATTTAAACAGATAGAGAATAACATTCTGAACATTTTGCAATTTGAACCATCCAATTTGGAGTTCATATGCAAAAGATATGAAATTTACAAGTTTTGGAATTTAGAACCCTAAATCAAACACCTTTTATTAATTAAACTAAAGCTCGGGGCTCTTTCTGCAAAAATCTAGGGGCTTGGCTGAAAGAAATAAGGACGATAGGTTGTAATACCAGAGAACTGAGGGTTCTTTTTACAAAACAACAAAACAAAAGGGGTATTGGGTCTCCTCGGCCGTTGGATCTCGGAACATCGGCCGAGATTAGAACCAACAGGTAAGCGCGCGGGCGTGCGGGCACTTGACGGATAGGGCTCATGGGTCAGCGGCTCGGGCGGGGCAGGGGGTGAGCGACAGAACGCCAGGGCGCGAGTGCCTGATGGGTGGGACCCGGGGTCAATTGGTTAGCGGCCATGCGAGGGGAGAAGAGAGGGGTTGCGGCTGGGAGACTGTGGGTGGGTCCCCCTTGTCGAGCTTGCCGTTTACCTCGGCCGCGCGCTCGACGCGAGCGCCATGGCTGGAGCCGGTGACCTCACGCGGGCGAAGGAGGGCACGAGGCGGTGGCGGTTGGCCGGGGGACCTCGGCACGACGGTGCGGTGCCAATGCTGATGATCACCGGTGACTAATCGACGGAGCAGGGAGAATGGGGGAGAGAGAAAAGGAACTCCAGCAAGGAAATTCTCCTTTGGTGAAGCGCAGGCGGCGATGGGACTTCGTTTGGCAGTGGCGGGTCCTGCCAGGGACGACGAGCGAGCCTTGCCGGGGAAAAATTTGGGTGCAGGAGGCCTGGCAACGGGGAAGCTTTGGTGAGCTTAGAAAACGGCCGCGCACAGCTCGGGTGAGTGCGCTGAGGCAAAATGAATGAGGCAGGGGGGAAGTGGGCGCGTGCAGGGGATTCAAGGGGTCGGGGCGACGGTTTCGCCTGGAGAGGCGACGTGGGCACGACGGTCTCGGCGTGCATGCACACGGTCCGCTCGGGCAGGCGGTTGAAGGAGGGGAGGCGCTGGCAGCCAGGACACGCTGGGCGGTGGCACAGCCGCGCGGGTGCGCAACGGGCAAAGGCGCTGATGGGTGGGGCCACCGGGAAGAGGCTCTGCCCGGTGAAGCGTGGGCGCACGGGCGAGCGAGGGAGAGCGCTGACAGGGCGGGCCCACCGGTAAGTGGGAGATGGAGCACGGGCGCGCGAGGTGGACTGGGCCTAGTGGGCTGAAGGGCCGGGAGGGAGGGGGCCGTTGGGCCGATTTGGCCTTTTCTTTTAATCCGAATTTTCTAATTCCTTTTGCTTTTGTTTTCTCTTTTTGATTCAAATTCAAACATGCCACCAAGTCAAATTTATGTATCACAAACATGTGCATCAAACAATAGAACAATCTAGGCTCAACATGATGCAACATTTCATGACTCCCATAGGTTTTGATATAGTAAAGAAATAATTCATCTCCCAAATACTAGACATAACTCTAATAAAAGGAAGATAGAAGAATTATATATATATATATATATATATATATATATAGAGAGAGAGAGAGAAACAAGGGGTAACACTTGAATTTGGTAGGTATTAGAGAAGAAATTTTATACCCCCAAATTTTAGGTGTTACAAACCTATCCTCCTTAAAAAGAATCTCGCCCTCAAGATTCAGGGTTGACTAGCAAAGAGCTTGGGATATTTAGATTTCAGATCATCTTCTCTTTCCCAAGTTGCTTCTTCCTCTAAATGATGACCCCACTTGACTTTGCACATTCTCATGATGCTCATTCGAGTGACTTTGTCTGTTGTCTCCAGAATCTGAGTTGGCTTCTCAATATATGTCAGGTCCTCTTGAACTTCGAGATCCTCGGTTGGCAGTTGCTTTTCTGGTACTCGCAAACACTTCTTCAATTGTGACACATGGAACACATCATGCACTGCTGACAGGCTTTCTAATAGGCTGAGTTGATATGCCACTTCTCCATGTTTTGCTTGAATATGGTACGGTCTGATATATCAAGGTGCTAGCTTTCTCTTAACTCCGAACCTTTTGACTCCTCTGATTGGTGACACCTTCACGTAAACATAATCTCCCACTTCAAAACTCAGCTCTCTTCTTATGTCGGCATAGCTTAGTTGTCTAGACTGTGCTATCTTCAGATTCTCTTGAACCATTCTGATATTCTCTTCGGCTTCGAGCAAAATATCTAGACCGAACACCTGCCTTCCGTCGGGTTGGTTCCAGTGCAACGGAGTTCGACAATTCCTCCCATAGAGTGCTTAGAACGGTGACATTCTTAAACTGGCCTGGTAGCTGTTTCATGAGCTTCCTTGAGGATCAACTCTCAAATCGATTTGATCTCGATAACACATAGCCTATCTTGAACCATACTACGCCTTCCACGTCTTCCCGGAAATCCTTGCCTTTCCCATCTAAGATCAGCTGCTGAATTTCATTGATCTTCTCATCATCTTTCTGCCCATCCTTGATCTCTCGCTCTAGAGTGGGTTCCAACTCAACTGCCACTCCTTGGGTGCTGTTTAGAAATCCGAGATAGCCTGTCAAATTCCTTTGCTAGTTCATATGGCATCGGATGAGCTACCATCTTGTTGACTTGACTTTTTCTGCTCAAAGCATCTGCAACCACATTAGCTTTGCCTGGGTGATAATGTATCTCCAGCTCAAAGTCTTTGATCAACTCCATCCATCTTCACTGCCTCATGTTCAGCTCTGACTGGGTGAATATATACTTAAGACTCTTGTGTTCCGTGTAAACATCACACTTCTACCCATATAAATAGTGCCTCCAGGTCTTCAATGCAGGAACCACTGCTGCTAATTCTAGGTCATGTATAGGGTAATTACTCTCATGAATCTTCAACCGTCGGGATGAGTACACCGCTACTCTCCCTTCTTGCATTAGCACACATCCTAGAACAGTGTACGAAGCATCACAATACATAGAGAATGGCTTATGAACATCTAGCAGGATCAACACTAGCGTTCTAGTCAACTTCTTCTTCAATGCTTCAAAGGACTCTTGGCACTCTGGGGTCCACTTGAACTCAACTTTCTTCGCTAGCAGGGCTTTCATTGGTTTGTCAATCTTGGAGAAACCTTCAATGAAACATCGATAGTATCCGGTCATTCCAATGAAACTCTTGATCCCACGGACATCTCTTGGTGCTTTCTAGTCCAGAATATCTGCCACCTTCTTCAAATCCACAACTAATCCATCTCGGTTTATGATATGACCCAAGAACATGACTTCGCTGATCCAGAACTCACATGTGCTCAGCTTGGCATACAACTGATGCTCCCTTAATCGTTGCAATACCATCTTCAAATGCTCCTCGTGTTCTTCCTCATTCTGGGAATATATGAGAATACCATCGATGAATACCACTACAAATTTGTCAAGGTAGTCCATGAACACACTATTCATCAAGTACATAAAGAAAGCTGGTGCATTTGTCAATCCGAAAGACATAACTGTATACTCATACAACCAATACTTAGTGATAAATGTCGTTTTCGGTATATCCGAAGGCCGGATCCTGAGTTGATGGTAACCTGACCTCAGGTCTATCTTTGAGAACACTCAGGCTCCTCTCAACTGATCAAAGAGATCTTCTATTCTTGGCAGAGGGTACTTTTTCTTGATAGTGACTTCATTCAAGGATCTGTAGTCAATGCACATCTTCTTTGTCCCATCTTTCTTCTCCATGAATAGAAATAGAGTGGCCCAAGGCGAAGTACGTGGTCTAATGTAACCCTTCTCCAATAGCTCGTCGATCTGCTTCTTGAGTTCCACCAATTATGGTCCAGACACTCTATAAACTCTCTTAGAAATAGGGGCGGTACCAGGTTCAAGCTCTATGGCAAACTCAATTTTACGCTCGGGTGGCATGCCTGGTAACTCCTCAGGAAACACATCAGGGAAATCCGACACAACTCTGATGGCCTCAAGTAGGTTGGCCTCCTTACCATCTACAGACATACGGTGTGTTGGAGTTCTTCTTCTCCACCAAAGGTCCTCAAGACAAAAACACCTTCAGCAAAATAATACAAAGGCTCGCCGAAGCTATCATTAACCTCGGTTCAGCTTCTCAAGATGAAGACCTTGTGTACAAGCAACACTGCAGAATGTCGAAGCTCAGCAGCTTCGGCTCAGACTAAGCAAAGAAGGAAAAGACTAAATAGAACTTATTAGCTTTAGTTGCATGTAAATAAACATTCAAGGGTATGGATGTAATTTCACCTGGGCTGCGTCCTGTGCCTATAAATAGATGAACAGTAACTCCATACTATTCACGCTGGATTGTATTCACTCTCTCGCATCTACACCTTCGAGCAAGCCAAAGGTATCAATGTAATATTAAAATTGTTGATATTCTTATATTTTGTATGGAATACAAATATAAATGAATTAATGAAATGCAGTTATCATATTTATCTTTTCGCATTCCTATATTGGATGATGAAGGTATGTCCTTCTTGACCTTCGTTTGATGAGCATTATATCCCTTGGGACATACTGCTTCGAAAGACGAAGGTCCGTAATCATTAACAATCATGTTGCCTTGTTCTTGATTTATAGTATTTGAGAACAAGTGACCAACATTAGCACCCACCTCTGGTGAATTCACTTCCACGATTGCGACAATGGCTTCGCAAGACAACCAAGATGTGGCACCTTCGGCTACGAAGTTGGTGCTCCCAATCACAGGTGACTTAATTTCTGAACCAGCCAATGAGAAGCAGAAGAAGGAAGCACAGAGAAGGGTACAACATGTTGGAGTGCAAGGACCCTTCATCAAGTCCAAGTGGTCTCATATACCAATCACCTTCTCCCAGGAAGATCTTCAGCTCAAGGATTATCCTCACAATGATGCAATGGTCATATCTTGTGTCATCAAGGGGTTCCTGGTCCACAATGTCCTAGTGGACACAGGTAGTGCGGCAGACATCATCCTTCGAAGGCTTTCAGGCAAATGCAAGTGTCGAACGACAAGATACATGATGCAACACACCCCCTTTGCGGCTTTGGAGGAAGACAGATTGTGGCGCTCGACAAGATAACTATGTCGTTTACCTTCGGCTATGTTCACAATATAAGGAGTTAAGGACAGAACATATTGTCTTTGATGTTGTCGATGTGGAGTATCCCTACAATGCAATCATTGGTCGAGGGACGCTGAACATCTTCGAAGCAATACTCCACCCAACATATCTTTGCATGAAGATACCTTTGAGTGTTATCAGATATTGTCAGAGAAGTATACAAATAAGGCATGCCCGAAGGATGAATTCCCATTACCAAGAATAGATTCTCTTGTGGATGCAGCGGCCACTTCAGAGCTCATGATCTTATTGGACTGCTACTCAGGTTATCATCAAATCTGGATGAAGAAGGAGGATGAGCCTAAGACAAGCTTCATAACCCCTAGTGGAACTTATTGCTACCTTCGGATGGCCGAGGGGCTCAAGAATGCTGGACGAAGCTTCAACAGGATGACTGCCAAAGTCCTTCATTCCCAAATTGGCAAAAATGTGCTGACATATGTTGATGATATCATAGTAAAGAGCAGGAAGCAAGAAAATCATATTGCTGATTTGCAAGAAACATTTGCTAACTTCAGAAGAGCTAGTCTTAAACTAAATCCAGAAAAATGTGTCTTCGGAGTGAAGAAGGGAAAATTCCTTGGTTGCTTGGTATCAACAAAGGGTATCGAAGCTAATCCAAGTAAGATAGATGCTATACTTCGGATGGAGCCACCAAAGTCAAGAAAGGGTGCCCAGAGGTTAACAGGAAGGCTGGCATCATTGAATAGATTTATTTCAAGATCAGCAGAGAGGAACTTGCCATTCTTTGAAGTGCTGAAGTCAGCCGAAGTCTTTCAATGGGGACCAACTCAGCAAAAATCCTTCAAAGAACTGAAGCAGTATTTGATAGAGCTGACAACCTTAACCCCACCTTCATCAGGAACTCCATTGCTGCTATATGTAGCTGCTTCCCATGCTGCGGTTATTGCATCGCTGGTGCAAGAGAAGCAGGATGGCCAGGCAAGAAAACAAGTGCCAGTGTACTTCATTTCCGAAGTACTTAGTGCATCAAAGAAAAATTATACAGAGTTAGAGAAGGTACTATATGCTGTATTAATGGCTTCTAGGAAAGTTTGGCATTACTTCCAAGCATATCATATCATAGTACCTTCTTCACAACCCCTCAAGGACATAATAAGAAACAGATAAGCCATATGAAGAGTTGGAAAATGGGCTGCAGGATTGAATGAATTCACTATCGATTTCGTTCATAGATCTTCGATCCAATCCCAAGCGTTAGCAGACTTCATTGCTGATTGGACGCTAGGGGCTCAGGACGAAGAAAAAACAAATGATGCCAAAGCTTGGACAATATTTTGTGATGGGTCATGGGGAACCTTTGGCGCAGGAGCAGATGCTATTTTAATTTCACCATCAAAGATCAAAAGCTGCTATGCAGCAAGATTGGACTTCAAATGCACAAATAACATTGCAGATTACGAAGCCCTTCTCTTGGGGCTTCGAAAGCTTAAGGCAATGGGAATAAGAAGGGAATACTCAAATCCGACTCACAAGTCATTTCAGGTCACATTGACAAAAGTAGTAAAGTAAGGGACCCGAAGCTAGAAAAAATATCTAGACGCAGTCCGAAGGATGGAAGTCTCTTTTGAAGGCTTCTCTGTAAAAAACGTCCCGAGAGGAGAAAACGAGCATGCAAATTTGTTAGCTAAATTAGCGGCACAGGGGCTTCCGTTACCTTTGGAGGTGTTCTTCGAGACAATAAAAGCACCTTCGGACGAGCTTATGGAAAGAGCAGTGCTTACAATTTCACCAGTACACAACGAAGTTTGGAGGACTGAGATTGTATCTTTCCTCCAAGGTAATTGTCTTTCGAATGATAAAGTTTACAATAAAAGAATGGAAGCAAGAGCACGACCCTATGTAATTATAGAGGGGAAGTTATACAAACAAGGAGTCTACTCTCCATTACTAAAATGCTTGTCCAGAGCCGAAGGTCAAGAATTGATGAAGGAGATACATGCAGGATTATGTGGAGCTCATATTGGGTCTAGGCCTCTACTGGGGAAGGTTTTGAGACAAGGATTTTACTGGCCGAATGCAGCTTCAGATGCAGCATATTTGATTCAAAAATGTGAAAATTGCCAGATATGCGCTAGAGACCAGAAACAACCTTCGTCTTTAACCCAGCTAATACAACCCACTTGGCCACTGAAAGGTGGGACCTAGATTTGTTAGGTCCACTTCCACCAGCACAAGGCAACTTGAAATATGTTGTGGTGGCAGTGGAGTACTTCTCCAAGTGGATCGAAGCAAAGCCCTTTGCTATAATAACTTCGGCCATAGTACAGAAATTCTTTTGGCAAAATATTGTTTGTCGCTTCAGTGTCCCGAAGGCTATCACGGTTGATAACGGAACTCAAATTGATGCTGAAACATTCAAAACCTTTTTTGACCAGATTGGTACAAAAATACACTTTGCATCAATGAGACATCCAGAGTCAAATGGACTGATAGAAAGAGCAAACAGAATTATAATAACATGAATAATGAAGTCAATCTTCAACCAGCTCAAAGGAAAGTGGCCAGACGAATTATGTCGGCGTTTCGAGACCGGGGGGTCCCTGGGCCGACGAGTGAAATGTCGCCGCGTGCCCCAGCCCAGATGGGTCGGCGTGAGGCCGAGCGCGAAGGGGGGAAAAGGTGGCCGGAGACGGGCGTGAGAGAGGTGGAAATCCCATGGCCTTCGTGTTCGTCCCGCGCCCAGGTCGGGTGCGCTTGCAGTAGGGGGTTACAAGCGTCCACGCGGGAGAGGGAGCGAGCGGCCTCACGCGAGCGCCTGTCCCGTCCTCTTCCCCGCACGGCCAACCCTCTCTAAGAGGGCCCTGGTCCTTCCTTTTATAGGCGCAAGGAGAGGATCCAGGTGTACAATGGGGGTGTACCAGAGTGCTAACGTGTCTAACGGAGGAGAGCTAGCGCCCTAAGTACATGCCATCGTGGCAGCCGGAGAGGTTTTGGCACCCGGTTCGTGTGGTGTCGTGGCCGTCGGAGGAGCGTTGGAGCCTGGCGGAAGGACAGCTGTCGGAGCTGTTGAGTCCTTGCTGACGTCCTCTTGCTTCCGTAAGGGGGCTGAGAGCCGCCGTCGTCATAGAGCGTGCGGGGCGCCATCATTGCTTGTCTGGCGGAGCGAGCCAGATGGGGCGCCGGTCTTGTTTCCCGTAGCCTGAGTCAGCTTGGGGTAGAGAAATGATGGCGCCTCCTGTTGACATGGTCGGTCCGCGCCTTAGGTTGGGCGATATGGAGGCTCCTCCGAGGTCAAGGTCGAGTCTGTCTTCCGAGGTCGAGGTCGAGTCCGAGCACCTGGGTCGGGCGAGGCGGAGACCGTCGGCTGAGGCCAGGGCTGAGTCCGAGCCCTGGGGTCGGGCGAAGCGGAGTTCGTCGTCTTCCGGGGCTGAGCTCGAGTCCGAACCCTGGGTTGGGCGGAGCGGAGTTCGTCGTCTTCCGGGACAGAGCCCGAGTTCGAGCCCTGGGGTGGAGCGGAGCGGAGTTCGCCGTCTTCCAGGACTGAGCCCGAGTCCGAGCCCTGGGTCGGGCGGAGCGGAGTTCGCCGTCTTCCGGGACTGAGCCCGAGTCCGAGCCCTGGGTCGGGCGGAGCGGAGTTCGCCGTCTTCCGGGGCTGAGCCCGAGTCCGAGCCCTGGGTCGGGCGGAGCGGAGTTTCCTATGGTGCCTGAGGCTGGGCCAGACTGCCTGTCAGCCTTACTCTGTCGAGCGGTACAGCAGTCAGAGCGGCGCAGGCGGCACTGTCCTTCTGTCAGGCCGGTCAGTGGAGTGGCGAAGTGACTGCGGTCACTTCGGCTCTGTCTACTGGAGGACGCGCGTCAGGATAAAGGTGTTAGGCCACCTTTGCATTAAATGCCTCTGTGATTTTGGTCGGTTGGCGTGGCGATTTGGCCAGGGTTGCTTCTTGGCGAAGACTGGGCCTCGGGCGAGCCGGAAGTATGTTCGTCGCTGGAGGGGGGCCTCGGGCGAGACGGAGATCCTCCGGGGTCGGCTGCCCTTGCCCGAGGCTGGGCTCGGGCGAGGCGTGATCGAGTCTGTCGAATGGACCGGTCCCTGACTTAGTCGCACCCATCAGGCCTTTGCAGCTTTGTGCTGATGGGGGTTACCAGCTGAGAATTAGGAGTCTTGAGGGTACCCCTAATTATGGTCCCCGACAGTAGCCCCCGAGCCTCGAAGGGAGTGTTAACACTCGCTTGGAGGCTTTTGTCGCACTTTTTTGCAAGGGGACCAACCTTTCTCGGTTGCGTTTTGTTCCGGTGGGTGCGCGCGAGCGCACCCGCCGGGTGTAGCCCCCGAGGCCTCGGAGGAGTGGTTTGACTCCTCCGAGGTCTTAATGCCTCGCGCAATGCTTCGGCTGGTCTGGTCGTTCCCTCATGCGAGCTGGCCGTAGCCCGGGTGCACGGTCGTGTTCCAAGTTCTCGGGCTGGTATGTTGACGCTGTCAACGGTTTGGCCGGAGCCGAGTTTGCGAGAGCAGCCCCCGAGCCTCTGCACAGGGCGAGAGGACGGTCAGGGACAGACTCAACTTTTTTACATACGCCCCTGTGTCGCCTTTTCGCAAGGAGGAGGGGGGAAAGCGCCATGTTGCCCTCGGAGGGCGCCGAACATGGTGTCTCCGGTGAGCTGCTGGCGGGTAATCCGAGTGGACGCCCGTGCCCCATTTGCTAGGGGTAGGCTAGAGGCCCAGAGGCGCGCCCAAAAGTACCTGCGGGTGATCTGCCGGACCCGGTCCCCTGTCGATGGGGTCCGAGGGCTCGATGCCTCCCTCTGATGGGATTCCGTTACAAGATCGTTCCCGCTGGTCTCGGAAATGTCCTAGGGTACCTCGGGAGCGTAGCCCGAGCCTTGGTTATGTATCGAACGTACCCATGGTCATCCCTCGCTCTGTGTCTGAGGCGGCTGTGAACCCTTCGAGGGCCAACCTACGAACCCCTGATCAGTAGTGGGCGCGGAGCACGAGTGGCCTAAGGCAGCCGTTGAACCCTTCCGAGGGGCCGGCCTTCGAACCTTTGACCAGTAGTGGGTGTGGAGCCCACGCGCTTTGAGGCGGCTGTGAACCCCTCCGAGGGGCCAGCCTTCGAACCCCTGATCAGTAGGGAGGCTCGGAGCCTGTTTCCTTCACGGAGAAGGGTCCTTTTCGGGGTATCCCCCTTTCTCGGTCCCTGTTGTAAGAGAGAGAAAGAGAAGGAAAAGGATACGAAATCGAATGACGTGGCGTACCTTTTTTGACGCGGTCATTATGGCGAAGGCGAAGCGTCGCTCGCTTCCCCTGCCAGAGGCGCCGCCTTTCCCGCCGCGGAGTTAATGCGACGGGGCGTGCGGTTCGCGGGGCGACCGTTGCGCGTGCGCGAGCCGTTCGAGGAACGGCCGTTTCGCTTTGAGTTTTTGAATCCCGCGGCAGGTCCGGGCGAAACGTTGAACCGATCTCGCCTTGGTCTTTATATACTCGGGGGAGGGTCTGGCGACGGTTCTTTGCTCCGCTTCTGACTCCCTTCTTAGGTTTTCGCAACCTGAGAGATTTAGCCGGAGAAAAGGAAACTGCCCACCCTGTTCTTTCCGCCGCCATCCCCTTTGCTTGGTGATGGCCGACTGGGTGACCATCATCTCGCCGCGCGATCCATGGCCTTTCTCCACAGTCACGGCGGGTGATCTGGAGGATCTTGTTGGTGAGGGTTTACTTCGCCCTCTCTCTGATGAGAGGCGACCGGAGTGGATTCCCCCAGCGAGCGGAGCCGCTCCGTCCCCGCCGCCGGGGTACGTCGTGAGCTTCGTCTCCTTCCACGAGCGGGGATTTGGTGTGTCAGCGAGCCGCTTTATGTGGGCGATCCTGCACAACTATGGGGTGGAGTTGCACAACCTCAGCCCCAACTCCATCTCGCAAGCCGCCATCTTCGTAGCGGTGTGCGAAGGGTACTTGGGGATGGCCCCCCACTGGGACTTGTGGACTCATCGCTTTTCCGCGGAGCTTTTTGCTTCGCCGATGGGGGAGAGAAGGGTCCGCGCGGCAGTGCGGGCCGGCGGCTGCATCCTCCAGCTGAGGCAGTCGCGGGCGTCGCTGTACATTCCCGCCATCCTTGTGTCCTCGAATAAAGGGTGGCAGCGCCGGTGGTTCTACCTCCGGAACGACGGCGAGATGCTCCCGCCGTTTTCCCAGCGAGTGGTCACCGTCGCCGCCGATGCTTGGCGCCACGGGACCCCGCACGACAGACAGAAGAACCTCGAGCCCCTTCTCAAGGCCCTAGAGGCGTTGCGGAAAGGGGGACTCACCGCCGTGGGAGTGATTGCCGCCATCCACCGCCGGAGGGTGCTTCCCTTGGCGGAGCGGCGGTTGCCGCTTTGGGAGATGACGCCGGAGGCTGACTTGGTGGGCTCGCGGATGTCCTCGGACCCTCTTCCCATCGACGTTCTCCACGGGCGGGTGGCCGTCGCGCTGGGAAAACCGGACGCTAGCGCCTTCTCCCAGCCCTTGATGCGCCCCGACCAAGGGTGCGTGACCCTGGTGAGTGTCCGCTCCTTCCTTCTTCTTGCGTCGGGTTGCCCTTGGTTCTTACGGTCGGGATTTCCATCCGTCTCCAGGAGGTAGGGTGGCATAAGCCTTCCCGGCCAAGGGTCCCGGAGGATGCGGTGGACCGAGCAGCGCGGCGGGTTGCCGCGGAGGAGAAGAAGAAAAAGAAGGACGCGGAGAAGGACCGGGCCCGCGAGCGGACGCGGGCCCGAGACGCCTTGGAAAAGCTCCGTCGTCGGCAGGAGAGGGAGGGGCTCCCGAGGGAGCCGTCGCCGGAAACGCCTGACGACGACGACGATGATGAAGATGATGACGAGGATGATGACATGGCTGCCCGCCTCGGCTTCAGCCCGGGCTTGAGGCTAGGCCAGGAGTCGTCAAGCCAGCCCCCGAGTGGGCTGGCGCCGTCAGTCCCCGGAGTCGGGACGCCGAGGTCCCGGCCTGAAGAGCGGGGGCAGACCGAGAGGGTACTTGACCCCTCGACCGGGGAAGTTGAGGTGACCCCGGGGAGTCAGGCCGAGGCGTCTGTTCCCCGAGAGCCGTTGCCCACGCCGGCAGCGCAGGAGAGCGACCCTCAGGTCGCCGTGGCAGCGCCTAGGCAGTCCGTCTCCCGGGCGTCCAAGGTGCCCAAGTGTAATACTCAAAATTGTATATAAGGAATAATTGAGTGATGTCCTCATTTTATGTGCCTTAATTTCATCATGAAAAGAGCATGCATATAATTAAGAGTGAAACAAATGATACTAAAATAAAACAAGGTGCATTATCTTGGAGTTTTATATGTTTGTGGATTAAATAAAATAATAATAATAAAAATAATAATAAGGATAATAAGATAATAAACACTGGAAGTTAAATCACACCCTAAATGGGAATTAGGGTTTTGAAAATAGGAAGAAGAGGAATGATATAAAATATAAATAATATATTTACATTTCTAAGATTGGTATTTTTAACTTCACAACAATAATAGAGAGAATTTGGCACAAATTCGAATTTGAGTTCAAATTAATCCTTGAAATGGAGAAAGAAAAAGAAAAGAAAAGAAAATAAAAAAGGAAGAAGAAACCCTATTTGGGCTGACTCCCACGAAATCGGCCACCCAGAGAAACTCTCCGAGCAGCCCACCATTCCCGCGCCCCGCCTCTATCGCTGTCAACCGGGACCCGCGCGTCAACCGCTGTTTTTGCGTCCGCGTTGAATCGTCTCTCTCTGCTTCGCCGGACCCACACGTCAGCTCCCTTTCCCCCTCGTCCGACCGAGTCATACGGCTAAACGAAGTCCGGCCATGGCGGAACGTTCCGCAGGCCGCGGGATTTCGTTGCGGGCGCTTCATCCGACCGAACCTCCCCCAGCTCCGTGAATAAAAGCCATGCGCCGTTCTTTCCTCCCCTCATTCTTGCCCTCGTGACCACCACTGCTCCGCACTGCATTTCGCCGCCGCCATTGGAGAGAAAGGTCCCGTCGCCGTCGTTCTACCGATTAACCGCCGTTGGGGTCCTGGTGAATGGTCTTGGAGCTTTGCCGCATCACCAGGAAGGCGTCCCTGGAAGTAGCTTGCGGAATTGATCACCAGGGCGACCCCAATTCTTCGCCGTACTTCAACGCCACCGCGGAAACGCATTGCCGCGTGGGCAGTAAAGTCACCACCCCGATTCGAGGTAAGACTGCTCCTATAATGTTCGCCTATGCCTACTCTACGCGTAGGGTTATTTGGGTGGGGTGGTGGTCACCGGTGGTCCTCACTGCGGACTCGCCGGCGCGTTTCCGCTGGGCGCAGGGGCGGCGTCGACGTCGCCCGTGACCGAGGGGGAGAAGACGAGCTCACCACCATCCGATTCTCTTTGGACGGCGGTGATTAGATCCAGCGTACCCCTTCGCTCGGATATATCCACGCCGTTGATCTCACATCTTGCGGCGGGATCTAGGTCTAAGACTAATTAAATCTAGGCCGTTATATGTTCATCCAACGGTCAGAAACCTAGGATATCGGTTCGCCATGGCGGGTTTGCTAATGAGACCCTAGTAAATAGGGAAATCAACCCGCAGTACTGCAAATAGTGCTATGTGTCTTGAAATAACTTGCACCGTTGCCCCTGTACTTTCCAGGAATTGAGGCCCAGTCCAGAATAGCATTAAATCAGAGAAAATAGATTATAAATGGATTTTTAATATGAAAATAAACCCTAGAACTTGTATAAATCATAGAAAATCCATCTTTAGTCCAAATCACTCCATTTCACTTTCTAAAATTTTGTAATATTATTCTCTATCACTTAGAGTCTCTGTTTTGTCATGAAAACAGTAAGAAAATTAATTTATCATCTAATCCTATTCAATCACATTAAACCTTAGGAAATTCATATCTTAAAATCTGTAACTCCAAAATGAATAATTCCAGTTCCTATGATTTTATTTTTATGTCTAGATTATTACTGTGTATTTTATTTACATGTTTGATATGACGTTTATTTATGCTATACTATGTATGTATTGTGTTGATGCGAGTAGACGAGCAAGCCACTGTGGAATCTGGGGTTCAGCAATTAGAAGTAGCTGAGCAGGAGCTCATTGAAGGCAAGTTGTGCCCTTGATCACTTACTTTTTCCCAGCCATGTTCTTATTAATTATAATGATCTGCATAGGTTAATTTTGATGGGACCCAATAGGTTACCCCAGTTTTGGCTATCTTTATACCTTGTTCACCACTGAAACATTTTTGGGTAGTACCTGCTATTGCTTTATATGGATTTGGGTACGGAGATACACTATTGATAATTACACTTTTATTATCTTTTTATTATTACTGTTCATGTTAAGATCATTATGTTAATGGGAACATGGAGCGACCACCCGGGAAAACAGTGCTACCACAAGGGTATAATGGGACGCCCTTGGCTAATTAACTAGGAAAGCTAGTGGAGGTCTTCCTTACCCGAAAGGGGCAAGGGCAGTAGGGGAGTGGTCAGTGTAGGGAGGTCCTTGGTTGATTTTGCTGCGATGGCGGTCAGGCAAGAACCCTGCACTGGAGCTTCCTATAAACTGTAGCGGGTTTTCTGAAGCTAGTGGAACTTTGTAAAGGCCTCGTAGTGTTATCCTGCCTCGCCTCCTCGGTATAGGTGTATGGGATTGGCCATCTCTTGGCAGATGGGTAACATGACTTGTGGGTAAAGGTGCGCAACCTCTGCATAGTGTAAAACTGGTATACTAGCCGTGCTCACGGTCATGAGCAGCTCGGACCCTCACATGATTAATTTATGGAACTTAAATTTAATTGGACATTTGCATCGCATTTGGGATTATTTTATTATTACTGTTCTTTATTATTATTAAGGTTTGGTATTTACTTACACTTAGTATTTGCTAATAAAATTTTGACCAACTTATAAAAGCAATGCTCAGCTTCAGCCTTTATTTCCTTGATCAGCCTTACACTTCATGAACTCCCACCTTTGGTGAGTTCATGCCACATTATTCCCCACGACTTGTTGAGCTATGAACGTATGTGAGCTCACTCTTGATGTCTCACACCCCCCACAGGAGAAGAACAGGTGGTTCAGGAGGAGCCACAAGGCGAGGAGTATGATCTGATCTAGGTGGCGTTTCTCAGTTGACATTGGCGCCGACGATCCTTAGTTTGTTTTATGTTTATTCTTTTATTTTGTATTAAGTCTTCCGCTATGTAATAAATACTATGATGTTTTATGACACTTATCTCTATACACTCTATTATTATATATGTTGTCTTCTTTGGCGCATGTATGAGATGCACCCGGCTTTGTCCTTAAAATCCGGGTGTGACAGAAGTGGTATCAGAGCAAATGTTGACTGTAGGACGAAACCTAGATAGAAATGGACAAATCCTTACCTACTTATCTTACTCTGATTCATTCCATACTTACCTTATCTTGATCCTGTCTCACCTTTTGCTATTCTACTCTGATTATTCTTACCTTTACTACTCTAAGACAAGATGGATTTCACATCTTGGAATCCTACAACTATGAACTTTTTCAGAGATAGGGAACCTAAGACGAAATTAAAATTATTTTCTTTATTAAAAATGTTGGTTGATTGTTCTGATGATAAATGCTTGATTTGATTCTTTGGTTGATTGAAACATTATAGTTGGGCATCTTAGCATGTACCACCATAAGGTAATGTATTAGCTTTAGAAGATAACACACTAAGCTACTTAGCTAATAAATCCCCCGCAGTAACATGCCTCGTAATTACTCGCCTTGTCTACAATCCTTTCTTTCTTACCTTGTGTTCCTAACCCAGATGGGCTACCCTATAGTGTTAGAAGAGAGCACTATAGACGTGATCGTTGGTGTGTCATGGTTAAGAAAGGCAAAGGCAGTTTATACACTGTGCTAAAGAAACCATAGAACTCACCAGTTCCAAAGGAGAAAGATTTGAAGTTGGAATTGCAGTAACTACCGCCACCAAACTAGCAGCATTCTTAGTCGATGGGAAGTTTGTTGGTGACAACATCTGTGTGGTTAAGGATTTTCCGGATGTCTTTCCAGAGGAGTTGCCAGGGATGCCACCAGATACGGAAGTTGAGTTTGTCATAGATCTCTTACCTGGAACTGCTCCTATTTCTAAACGGCCATATAGGATGTCTGTAGAAGAGTTAAAAGAACTCAAGAAGCACTTAACGGAGTTGCAAGAGGCTGGGTACATTCGTCCGAGTCTTCACCTTGGAGAGCACCGGTTTTGTTTGTACAGAAGAAATATGGATTGCAAGAGATGTGTGTGGATTAAAGGTCCCTTAATGGTGTCACTATGAAGAACAAGTATCCATTACCCCACATTGAAGATTTATTTAATCAGATGAGAGGTGCAAGGGTATTCTCGAAGATTGATCTCCGATCAGGTTACCATCAAATGAAGATTAGGCCATCGGATATTCCCAAGACGGATTTTTCGACTCGATGTGGTTTATATGAGTTCATTGTTATGTCATTTGGACTAACTAAAACACCATCCTATTTTATGGATCTAAAGAATAAAGTGCTCATGATCTAGACAGATTCGTCGTAGTTCTCATCGACGATATCCTTATTTATCCCAAGAGTGATAGTGATCATGAGGAACATCTGATATTGGTGCTGCAGAAGCTACGAGATAAACGACTCTACGCCAAGTACAGTAAGTGTGAGATCTGGATTGACGAGGTGTCATTTCTTGGGCATATCATTTCTAATGGAGGGATATCAGTGGATCCTGCTAAAGTCAAGGAGATAGTGGTGTGGAGCATACCCACTACAGTTACGGAGATTCAGAGTTTTTTTGGGACTTGTAAGATACTATCGGAGATTTATTGAAGGATTTTCTAAGATTGCTAAGCCCATGACCTCACTTATGGAGAAGGGAAGAGAGTTTAAGTGGGACGAGAAATGTCAAGAAAGCTTTGATCAATTAAAGAAGAGATTGATGTCGCCCCAGTGTTGGTTATGCCAGATCTACAGAAGGGATTTGACATTTATTGTGATGCATGTGGCTAAGGCTTTGGATGTGTGCTTATGCAAGAAGGACATGTGATTGCCTACACGTCTTGTTAATTGCGGACATATGAGTTGAACTACCCCACTCATGACTTGGAATTGATAGTCGTTGTACATGCGCTTAGGATTTGGAGACATTATATTATGGGAACCAAGTGTCAAGTATACACGGATTATAAGAGTTTGAAGTATATATTCATTTAGAAGGATCTCAACCTTAGGCAACGCCGTTGGTTGGAGCTTATTAAGGATTATGATTTGGATATTCACTATCACCCAGGCAAGGCAAATTGGTTGCAAATGCCTTGAGTCGAAAGGAACACGTTCATTCAGCTATTGTGGCTGAGCTACCTAATGAGATTGTTGAGGATTTCAAGAGAATTAACCTGGGGATAGTTGCTCACACTAAAGGAGTTATTATTGATGTGGAACCTACCTTGGAGCAAGAAATCCACAAAGGACAGGCTGACGATGCTAGGTTACAAGAGATCAAGGATCTTATTACGGAAGGTAGATGTCCAGAGTTTACAGAGGATGAGCAAGGCACCATATGGATCAAGGACAGGGTATGTGTTCGTGATATTGAAAGCCTTCGAGAGACTATACTAAAGGAAGCCCATGACTCGAATTATTCTATTCATCCTGGGAGTACCAAGATGTATCAGGATTTGAAGTAGAAGTACTGGTGGTGTGGACTGAAGAGAGATGTGGCTGCACATGTGGCTATGTGCGATGTGTGTCAAAGAGTTAAGGCTGAACACTAGAGGCCAGCTGGACTACTGCATCCACTAAAGATACCCGAGTGGAAGTGAGAAGAGATTGATATGGACTTCATTACTGGATTGCCTCGCACCTCGAAAGGATATGACTCTATATGGGTTATTGTGGATAGACTAACCAAAGTGGCTCATTTCATTCCAGTCAAGACTACTTATAAGGGATCTCAATTGGAAGAGTATATATGGCTCGGAATGTGTATCTACATGGTGTACCGAAGAAGATCATTTTGGATAGAGGATCACAGTTTATCTCCAGATTTCGGAAATTTTTTCATGAGAATATGGATACGAAGTTGAATTTTAGTTCGGCCTACCAACCTCAGACTGATGGACAGACTAAAAGGACTAATCAAGTATTGGAAGATATGTTGAGAGCTTGTGCCCTTAAGCATGGTAGTAGTTGGGACAAGAGTCTACCTTATGCTGAGTTCTCATATAATAGATAACAGGCCAGTCTGAAGATGTCACCGTTCGAGACTCTGTATGGCAGGAAATGCAGGACTCCTCTATATTGGATCAGACTAGGGGAAGACAGTTCTTTGGACTTGAACTTATTCAAGAGGCAGAAGAACAAGTCTGTATAATCACGGAAAACTTGAGGGTAGCTCAGACCAGGCAAGAGAGCTACGCTGATAATAGAAGAAGACCACTGGAGTTTGAGGAAGGTGATCATGTGTACCTCAAGATGTCACCACTTCGTGGAATGAGGAGATTTAAAGTTAAGGGCAAATTGTCCCCTCGCTTTATTGGACCATTCAGAGTTTTTAGGCGAGCTGGAGAGATGGCCTATCAACTCGAGCTACCTGATAATCTATCGGATGTACATGATGTCTTTCATGTGTCACAACTGAAGAAGTGTCTCAGGGTACCTGAAGAGCAGCTACCAATGGAGGACCTTAGTGTTCAAGATGATCTGACTTATGCTGAGTACCCCATCAAGATTCTTGATACACTGACTCGTGTCACAAGAAATAAGGTTATAAGGATATGCAAAGTGCAATGGAGTCACCACAGAGAAGATGAAGCAACATGGGAGAGATAAGAAGAGCTTCGCATAGATTTTCCCCACCTTTTCCCTAGATCTTCCTAAATCTCGAGGACGAGATTATTTTTTAAGGGGGTAGGATTTGTAATACTCAAAATTGTATATAAGGAATAATTGAGTGATGTCCTCATTTTATGTGCCTTAATTGCATCATGAAAAGAGCATGCATATAATTAAGAGTGAAACAAATGATACTAAAATAAAACAAGGTGCATTATGTTGGAGTTTTATATGTTTGTGGATTAAATAAAATAATAATAATAAAAATAATAATAAGGATAATAAGATAATAAACACTGGAAGTTAAATCACACCCTAAATGGGAATTAGGGTTTTGAAAATAGGAAGAAGAGGAATGATATAAAATATAAATAATATATTTACATTTCTAAGATTGGTATTTTTAACTTCACAACAATAATAGAGAGAATTTGGCACAAATTCGAATTTGAGTTCAAATTAATCCTTGAAATGGAGAAAGAAAAAGAAAAGAAAATAAAAAAGGAAGAAGAAACCCTATTTGGGCTGACTCCCACGAAATCGGCCCACCCAGAGAAACTCTCCGCGCAGCCCACCATTCCCGCGCCCCGCCTGTATCGCTGTCAACCGGGACCCGCGCGTCAACCGTTGTTTTCGCGTCCGCGTTGAATCGTCTCTCTCTGCTTCGCCGGACCCACACGTCAGTTCCCTTTCCCCCTCCTCCGACCGAGTCATACGGCTGAACGAAGTCCGGCCATGGCGGAACGTTCCGCAGGCCGCGGGATTTCGTTGCGGGCGCTTCATCCGACCGAACCTCCCCCAGCTCCGTGAATAAAAGCCATGCGCCGTTCTTTCCTCCCCTCATTCTTGCCCTCGCGACCACCACTGCTCCGCACTGCATTTCGCCGCCGCCATTGGAGAGAAAGGTCCCGCCGCCGTCGTTCTACCGATTAACCGCCGTTGGGGTCCTGGTGAATGGTCTTGGAGCTTTGCCGCATCACCAGGAAGGCGTCACTGGAAGTAGCTTGCGGAATTGATCACCAGGGCGACCCCAATTCTTCGCCGTACTTCAACGCCACCGCGGAAACGCATTGTCGCGTGGGCAGTAAAGTCACCACCCCGATTCGAGGTAAGACTGCTCCTATAATGTTCGCCTATGCCTACTCTACGCGTAGGGTTATTTGGGTGGGGTGGTGGTCACCGGTGGTCCTCACTGCGGACTCGCCGGCGCGTTTCTGCCGGGCGCAGGGGCGGGGTCGCCGTCGCCCGTGACCGAGGGGGAGAAGACGAGCTCACCACCATCCGATTCTCTTTGGACGGCGGTGATTAGATCCAGCGTACCCCTTCGCTCGGATATATCCACGCTGTTGATCTCACATCTTGCGGCGGGATCTAGATCTAAAACTAATTAAATCTAGGCCGTTATATGTTCATCCAACGGTCAGAAACCTAGGATATCGGTTCGCCATGGCGGGTTTGCTAATGAGACCCTAGTAAATAGGGAAATCAACCCGCAGTACTGCAAATAGTGCTATGTGTCTTGAAATAACTTGCACCGTTGCCCCTGTACTTTCCAGGAATTGAGGCCCAGTCCAGAATAGCATTAAATCAGAGAAAATAGATTATAAATGGATTTTTAATATGAAAATAAACCCTAGAACTTGTATAAATCATAGAAAATCCATCTTTAGTCCAAATCACTCCATTCCACTTTCTAAAATTTTGTAATATTATTCTCTATCACTTAGAGTCTCTGTTTTGTCATGAAAACAGTAAGAAAATTAATTTATCATCTAATCCTATTCAATCACATTAAACCTTAGGAAATTCATATCTTAAAATTTGTAACTCCAAAATGAATAATTCCAGTTCCTATGATTTTATTTTTATGTCTAGATTATTACTGTGTATTTTATTTACATGTTTTATGTGATGTTTATTTATGCTATACTATGTATGTATTGTGTTGATGCGAGTAGACGAGCAAGCCACTGTGGAATCTGGGGTTCAGCAATTAGAAGTAGCTGAGCAGGAGCTCATTGAAGGCAAGTTATGCCCTTGATCACTTACTTTTTCCCAGCCATGTTCTTATTAATTATAATGATCTGCATAGGTTAATTTTGATGGGACCCAATAGGTTACCCCAGTTTTGGCTATCTTTATACCTTGTTCACCACTGAAACATTTCTGGGTAGTACCTGCTATTGCTTTATATGGATTTGGGTACGGAGATACACTATTGATAATTACACTTTTATTATCTTTTTATTATTACTGTTCATGTTAAGATCATTATGTTAATGGGAACATGGAGCGACCACCCGAGAAAACAGTGCTACCACAAGGGTATAATGGGACGCCCTTGGCTGATTAACTAGGAAAGCTAGTGGAGGTCTTCCTTACCCGAAAGGGGCAAGGGCAGTAGGGGAGTGGTCAGTGTAGGGAGGTCCTTGGTTGATTTTGCTGCGATGGCGGTCAGGCAAGAACCCTGCACTGGAGCTTCCTATAAACTGTAGCGGGTTTTCTGAAGCTAGTGGAACTTTGTAAAGGCCTCGTAGTGTTACCCTGCCTCGCCTCCTCGGTAGAGGTGTATGGGATTGGCCATCTCTTGGCAGATGGGTAACATGACTTGTGGGTAAAGATGCGCAACCTCTGCAGAGTGTAAAACTGGTATACTAGCCGTGCTCACGGTCATGAGCAGCTCGGACCCTCACATGATTAATTTATGGAACTTAAATTTAATTGGACATTTGCATCGCATTTGGGATTATTTTATTATTACTGTTCTTTATTATTATTAAGGTTTGGTATTTACTTACACTTAGTATTTGCTAATAAAATTTTGACCACCTTATAAAAGCAATGCTCAGCTTCAGCCTTTATTTCCTTGATCAGCCTTACACTTCATGAACTCCCACCTTTGGTGAGTTCATGCCACATTATTCCCCACGACTTGTTGAGCTATGAACGTATGTGAGCTCACTCTTGCTGTCTCACACCCCCCACATGAGAAGAACAGGTGGTTCAGGAGGAGCCACAAGGCGAGGAGTATGATCTGATCTAGGTGGCGTTTCTCAGTTGACATTGGCGCCGACGATCCTTAGTTTGTTTTATGTTTATTCTTTTATTTTGTATTAAGTCTTCCGCTATGTAATAAATACTCTGATGTTTTATGACATTTATCTCTATACACTCTGTTATTATATATGTTGTCTTCTTTGGCGCATGTATGAGATGCACCCGGCTTTGTCCTTAAATTCCGGGTGTGACACCAAGGCGAGGGTGGTGCCGAAGCTGGCGGAGAGGCGGACCTCGACGGTGCCTTCGAGGGTCGAGATCCGAGAGACCTCTCCTCAGGCACGGTTGATCATGGCCTGGAGCGGGTAAGTATCTTGGAACGTCTTCGTCTTGGCTTCTCATTCGTATGTCCCGACCGTGACTTTTCTTTCCTCCTCAGTAAGCGAAGCCATGGCCTGACCGATCTGGCTCCCCGGAAGGCCCTTAAGACGGCGTCGGCTTCCGCAGCCGGTGCCGCGCCGGGCCTCGCTGTTCAGCTGACCTTCTCGCAAGGCGCTCCACATCGGGGGGCTCAGGCGGCACCAGTCGCCGTGGAGCGAGTTCCCGAGGCCGGCTCTTCTGCCGAGGCGGCCATCGTGCTGGAGGAGGCGGCTGGCGCGGACGTGACCTCGGGCCCACCGGACATGCCGCCGGTGCTGGCACCTGTTGCTGCTGAAGCCGCTGCCGTCCCAGTCGGGGAGCGACCTGTTGCTGTCGACGCTGAGATGGCCGAGGCGTCGGCGCTCGGTGCCTCGGAGGAGGGGGCGTGGAAACGCGATCCGTCCCGCCGAGCGGCAGCCTTGTCCCTGCGCGACGGAGCTCCGAGGGGCGGCGCCAGTTGCTCCGGTTCCGGACCCGTGAGGCTTCGGATCCCTTCTTCGTTCTTGACGATGAGCGGGAGGAGCAGTCTTGGGACGAGCTCCATGAGTGTGTCGAAGCAACGGTGGGGTCGCTCCGGTCGTCGCTGGAGGTCTTCTGCAGGGACGTCCCCAAAATCCTCCAGGTAATGGTTTCAGGCATACCTTTTTTTGTGACCAAGGCGTCTTTTGTGACGCTCCGCTTCCCTCCCTCAGGATCTGACGGATCTGAGCGCCGCCAAGTCGTCGTTCATCCGCCACGAGGTCGACATCTGGGGCTCGCTGCGATCCCTGAGGACCTCGCTCGCCGGGGCTACTACGCGCCTCTCTCAGCAGGGCGCCGAGGTGGCGGACCTTCGGTTGCTCTGCGCCGATCTGAGAGCAGAGGCGGCAGCGGCACGCGCAGAGGTGCAACGACGACAGTCGGAGTTCGATCAGGTCGCCAATGAGCGAGACCAATCTCGGGGCCGGGCTGCCGAGGCCGAAAGCCGGGTTGGAGCCTTTGCAGCAGACCTAGTCGTAGCCCAGGCCGCAGCCTCGGAGCAGCGTGCCCGAGCCGGAGGTATGTCCTAGCCATTTTCGATTTTCGTTTCAGCTTGTTTCCTCCGCTTGTGTTTGAGGCCTTGCGTTCTGGCTATTCGCAGAGCTCGAGTCCGCCCTTGATGAGTCCACCAGGGTGCTTGCCGGGGCGGCCGAGCAGAGGGAGGCCGACCATGCGGCCATGTCCGAGGCCGTCTCGGACTTCTGCCGGGTCTTTGGCTTCGGTGACGTCCCCTCAGGGAGCTCCCCTCAAAGTCGCCTGCAGGCCTTGGGCGATCACGTGCGCGGCAGACTCCGCGAGCCGCTACACCACGGCATCAGGCGGGCCTTCGCCGTGCTTGCTTCCCACTACGTCATGGATCTGGAGCGGGTCAGCGAGGGATATTGCCTTCCTGACGAAGATGAAGCCGCCCTGGCTGAAGTCCAGAGGCTCTACGTGGCCGCCGCGGGCCCGAGCGCGGTGCTGGCGACCACCTTTGAGGCAGAGATCCTCCCGCCTGCGCCGTCGTCCGAAGCCGGGGTGGACTTTGCCGAGGGTGGGGACGAAGCTGAAGGCGCAGCTCCTTCCCCGGGCGACGCCTAACTCTGTCGGGGCAGTTTCCTTTGAATGCACGTGTGTCTTTTGCGGCCGCTGAGGCTTGAACACTTTATTATCGTAGTATAAAGTCGTGCCCCTTTTCCTTTTCATTTTGCGTGTCCGGCTCCGCTCGTCAGTAGCAGGGTGGCTCGCCCAAGTAGAGTCATTTTTCATGGTAGGTGACAAGTGAGGTATCCATAACCCAGAGGCGTAGGAGTCCCTCGGCTCAGTCAACCTTGCCACTTACATGCACCCGCGTTCGCTTCTTGGGGTCCTGCTACCGACATAGCCGGGGGAATGTGGAAGCCTTTTTGATTGAAAATTTTGACGTGGAGGGGGTTCCCCCCTTTTTAGCCCCCGAGGGAGGGTCGGGCTTTGCCGAGGCAAGGCTGACCCTTCCTTGATGACCAAATTTTGCGTGGGAACGAGGTATACGAACAACTTGAAAACGTCTTAAGGGTAGAAGCGATGTAGCTATTGGATGTTCCAAGTGTTGGTGCAGACCTCGCCTTGACTGTCGGCCAGCTTGTTCGTTCCGGGCTTCAGAACTTTGGCGATGACGAACAGCCCTTCCCAATGGTGGGTGTAGCCCCCGGGTGCCTTCTGCAAGGGGCCGACGAGGTCCAGACCCCACACAGCGAAAAGCCAGGTGATGGGTTTCGTCTGCAGAGCCTGAGCGGGCAGGCGGGTCTGCCCCGCGTAGAACTGACACCTTTCGCAGGTGCGGACAATTCTAGTGGCGTCGGCCACCGCCGTCGGCCAGTAGAAACCTTGTCGGAAGGCGTTTCCAACGAGGGCTCGAGGTGCTGCATGATGGCCGCAAGCTCCCGAGTGTATCTCTCGTAGGAGCTCCTGGCCTTCGGCGATGGAAATGCATCGCTGGAGGATGCCTGAGGGGCTGCGGTGGTAGAGCTCCTTCCCGTCCCCCACCAAGACAAACGACTTGGCGCGCCGCGCCAACCGTCGAGCTTCGGCTCGGTCGAGGGGTAGCTCTCCTCGGTGGAGATATTGCAGGTACGGGGTCTGCCAGTTTCGATTAGGCGTGACCCCGCTTCGCTCCTCCTCGACGCGCAGTGCCTCACCCTCGGGGGCCGAGGGTACCTCGGGCTGAACCGAGGGTGCCTCGGGTCGAGCTGAGGGTGCCTCGGGCCGAGCCGAGGGTGCCTCGGACTGAGCCGAGGGTTCCTCGGGCTGGGCCGAGGGTGCCTCGGGCTCGGGCGTGTCGTCGATCTTGACGGAGGGTTGATGCAGGTCTCGAGAGAAGACGTCCGGGAGAACCGTTGTTCGCCCCGAGGCTATTTTAGCCAGCTCGTCCGCAGTCTCGTTGTAGTGTCGGGCGATGTGGTTGAGCTCGAGCCCGTAGAACTTGTCTTCCAGGCGCCGAACCTCATCGCAGTAGGCTTCCATCTTCGGGTCGTGGCAGTGGGAGTTCTTCATGACTTGGTCGATGACGAGCTGCGAGTCACCGCGAGCGTCGAGGCGTCAGACCCCTAGCTCGATGGCGATGCGCAACCCGTTGACCAGAGCCTCGTACTCAGCCACATTGTTGGACGCCGGGAAGTGGAGGCGTAGCACGTAGCGTAGATGCTTTCTGAGGGGCGAGATGAAGAGTAGGCCTGCGCCGGCCCCTGTCTTCATCAGCGACCCGTCGAAGAACATGGTCCAGAGTTCCGGCTGGATCGGAACCGTTGGGAGCCGGGTGTCGACCCATTCAGCCACGAAGTCCGCCAAGACCTGGGACTTGATGGCCTTCCGAGGGGCGAACGAGATCGCTTCGCCCATGATTTCCACCGCCCACTTTGCGATTCTACCCGAGGCCTCTCGGCACTGGATGATCTCCCCCAGGGGGAAGGATGACACCACAGTTACCAGATGAGACTCGAAGTAGTGTCGTAACTTCCGCCGCGTCAGGATCACCGCGTACAGCAGCTTTTGAATTTGTGGGTAGCGGATCTTGGTTTCGGACAGTACCTCGCTGATGAAGTAGACTGGCCTCTGAACGGGCAATGCATGCCCCTCTTCTCGTCTCTCAACCACAATCGCGGCGCTAACCACCTGAGTGGTCGCAGCGACGTAGATCAAGAGGGCTTCTCCGGCAGCGGGGGGCACCAAGATGGGCGCGTTCGTGAGGAGCGCCTTCAGGTTCCCGAGGGCTTCCTCGGCCTCAGGGGTCCAAGTGAAGCACTCGGCCTTCCTTAAGAGGCGGTACAGAGGCAGGCCTCTTTCGCCGAGGCGTGAGATGAAGCGGCTCAGAGCCGCAAGACATCCCATGACTCTCTGTACGCCTTTCAAGTCCTTGATGGGCCCCATGCTGGTGATGGCTGCGATCTTCTCCGGGTTGGCTTCGATGCCCCACTCGGAGACGATGAACCCCAAGAGCATGCCTCGGGGCACCCCGAAGACACACTTTTCAGGATTGAGCTTCACGCCTTTCGCCTTGAGACATCGGAATGTCACTTCAAGGTCGGAAAGGAGGTCGGAGGCTTTCCTCATCTTGACTACGATGTCATCGACGTAGGCCTCGACCGTCCGGCCAATGTGTTGGCCGAACACATGGTTCATGCACCGCTGGTACGTCGCATCCGCATTCCTCAAACCGAACGGCATGGTGACATATCAGTACATGCCGAAGGGCGTGATGAAAGAAGTCGCGAGCTGGTCGGACTCCTTCATCCTGATTTGGTGATACCCTGAGTAGGCATCGAGGAAAGACAGGGTTTCGCACCCAGCAGTGGAATCCACGATTTGATCGATGCGAGGCAGAGGGTAGGGAACCTTTGGACATGCTTTGTTTAGACCAGTGTAGTCTACACACATCCGCCATTTCCCTCCTTTCTTTCTCACAAGCACAGGGTTGGCAAGCCATTCGGGATGGAATACCTCTTTGATGAACCCTGCCGCCATTAGCTTGTGGATCTCCTCGCCTATGGCTCTGCGCTTTTCTTCGTCGAATCGGCGCAGAGGCTGCTTGACGGGTCGGGCTCCGGCTCGGATATCCAGCGAGTGCTCGGCGACATCCCTCGGTATGCCAGGCATGTCCGAGGGACTCCACGCGAAAATGTCGGCGTTCGCGCGGAGAAAGTCGACGAGCATTGCTTCCTATTTGGGATCGAGCTCGGAGCCGATCCGGATCTGCTTGGAGGCGTCGCTGCTGGGGTCGAGGGGGACGGACTTAACCGTCTCCGCTGGCTCGAAGTTGCCGGCGTGACGCTTCACGTCTGGCACCTCCTTAGAGAGGCTCTCCAGGTCGGCAATGAGGGCCTCGGATTCGACGAGGGCCTCGGCGTACTCCACGCACTCCACGTCGCATTCGAACGCGTGTTTGTACGTGGGGCCGACGGTGATGACCCCGTTGGGGCCCGATATCTTGAGCTTGAGGTAGGTGTAGTTGGGGACGGCCATGAACTTCGCGTAGCATGGCCTCCCCAGTACCGCGTGGTAGGTTCCTCGGAACCCGACCACCTCGAACGTGAGGGTCTCCCTTCGGAAGTTGGAGGGCGTTCCGAAGCAGACGGGAAGGTCGAGTTGTCCGAGGGGCTGGACGCGCTTCCCGGGGATGATCCCATGGAAAGGCGCAGCGCCTGCCCGGACCGAGGATAGATCAACACGCAGGAGCCCGAGGGTTTCGGCGTAGATGATGTTGAGGCTGCTGCCTCCGTCCATGAGGACCTTGGTGAGCCTGACGTCGTCGATGACGGGGTCGACGATGAGCGGGTATTTCCCCGGGCTCGGCACGTGGTCGGGGTGGTCGGCTTGGTCGAAGGTGATGGGCTTGTCGGACCAGTCTAGGTAGACTGGCGCCGCCACCTTCACCGAACAGACCTCCCGACGCTCTTGCTTGCGGTGCCGAGCCGAGGCGTTCGCCGCTTGCCCACTGTAGATCATGAAGCAGTCGCGGACCTCGGGGAACTCTCCTGCCTGGTGATCTTCCTTCTTGTCGTCGTCGCGAGCCCTGCCACCATCCGCAGGTGGCCCGGCCCTGTGGAAGTGGCGCCGAAGCATGGCGCACTCCTCAAGGGTGTGCTTGACGGGCCCCTGATGATAGGGGCACGACTCCTTGAGCATCTTGTCGAAGAGGTTGGCACCTCCGGGGGGTTTCCAAGGGTTCTTGTACTCGGCGGCGGCGACAAGGTCCACGTCGGCGGCGTCGCGTTTCGCTTGCGACTTCTTCTTGCCCTTCTTCTTGGCGCCGTGCTGAGTTGACGCCTCGGGGGCATCTTCCGGTGGGCGGCCCTAGGCCTGCTTGTCCTTCCGGAAGATAGCCTCAACCGCCTCCTGGCCAGAGGCGAACTTGGTGGTGATGTCCATCAGCTCGCTCGCCCTGGTGGGGGTCTTGCGACCCAGCTTGCTCACCAGGTCGCGGCAAGTGGTGCCGGCGAGGAACGCGCCGATGACATCCGAATCGGTGATGTTGGGCAGCTCGGTGCGCTGCTTCGAGAATCGCCGGATGTAGTCCCGGAGAGACTCTCCCGGCTGCTGCCGGCAGCTTCGGAGGTCCCAGGAGTTTCCAGGGCGTACGTACGTGCCCTAGAAATTGCCGGCAAAGGCTTGGACCAGGTCGTCCCAGTTGGAGATCTACCCCGGAGGCAGGTGCTCCAACCAGGCGCGAGCGGTGTCGGAGAGAAACAGGGGGAGGTTGCGGATGATGAGGTTGTCATCGTCCGTTCCACCCAGTTGGCAGGCCAGCCGGTAGTCTATGAGCCACAGTTCCGGTCTCGTCTCCCCCGAGTACTTTGTGATAGTAGTCGGGGGTCGGAACCGGGTCGAGAACGACGCCCGTCGTATGGCGCGGCTGAAAGCCTGCGGACCGGGTGGTTCGGGCGAGGGACTCCGATCCTCCCCGCTGTCGTAGCGTCCCCCACGGCTGGGGTGGTAGCCTCGGCGCACCCTCTCGTAGAGGTGGGCCCGACGGTCGCGGTGATGGTGCTTGTTGCCGAGGCGACCCGGGGCCGCAGGCGCTGTGTTGCGCGTGCGCCCGGTGTGGACCGAGGCTTCCCGCATGAATCGGGAAGTTGCGGCGCGATGTTCCGAGGGGTACCCCTGCCTTCGGGAGGCGGAGCTTTCGGCCCGTCGGACCGTGGCGCCCTCCAGGAGATTCTTGAGCTCTCCCTAGATTCGCCACCCCTCGGTGGTTGATGGCTCCAGCATCGCGCGGAGAAGCATTGCTGCTGCAGCTAGGTTCTGGCCGACCCCACAGGAAGCGGGTGGCGACCTCACCCTGACATCGTCGGCGATGCGGTGCTGGATACCCTGGGGTAGATTGCGCACTTCTCCGGCCAGAGGTTGGCCCGCCCATTCCTGCCCGACGTCCTGGCGGATCGGCTCAAGCGCTCCTGCTCCCTCGTCGAGCCTGGCCTGCACCCCACGGATTTGCTCGAGCTATGGGTCATGACCCCCGCCTGAACGGGGACCACAGCTAGCTCCCGTAGGATGTCAATGTGAGGCACATGCCTAGGGAGATCACCGTTCTCCGGCATACCGAGATGGTTGCCTTCGGAGGGACCCCCTAGATTGACGTGGAAACATTCACGACTTGGGCCGCAGTCCTCGTCGCCGAGGCTGCGGCTACCGTCGGAACAATTGGAAAGGCAGTAGTCGCATGCGGTCATGAAGTCCCGCATGGCACTGGGGTTACCAAGTCCGGAGAAATCCCAATAGAAGTCGGGCTCGTCATCTTCCTCGGACCCCGAGGGCCCGTAGGTTGAGATGTCCGTCAGCCGGTCCCAGGGTGACCGCATACGATACCCCAGAGGATTTGGACTCGCCTCTACGAGAGCGTCCGCCAAAGCGAAGCCGCTTGGCGGGTCGAGGCTGAATCCAAGGGGCGTGAGATGGGAATCGGTCGGTACCTCTTGGTCGACGGGCGGTGATGAAGTCACGTCAGGGACTGACTGTACCGTCGTCTCAGGTACGAGGGTGACGCCCAGCAAGCCTTTCGCAAGCGTGCTGGCGTCGTCCGTTTGCTCGGAATTGGAGTGTTGCGGGGAGACGGCGCTCGTCTTCGTCTCAAACGCGAGGTCGATGCCCGACGCGCCCCGCGTTGGGGCGTCGGCGCCGTCGACTCGCTCGACAGCCGACGAGGTGCCGCCTCCTGCTTGGCCTTGGTTGCCCCGCCTCCTCCTCCGTCGGCGGGGGAGAGGGCGGGGTGAGCTCGAATGTTGTTCTTCCACCACGCGGGGAAGGCGTCGTCGATTTCGCCGCCGGCGGGCGGGCTGTCGGCCGCCATTGTCGCTGTCGCACAACGGGGGAAGGAGTATCATGTCATAGCTGCCGTCGAGGGACATGAACTCAAGACTCCCGAAACGGAGCACCGTCCCGGGCTGGAAAGGTTGCTGGAGACTGCCCATCTGGAGCTTGATGGGAAGCTGTTCGTCAACACGCAGCAGGCCCCTACCTGGCGCGCCAACTGTCGGCGTTTCGAGACCGGGGGGTCCCTGGGCCGACGAGTGAAATGTCGCCGCGTGCCCCAGCCCAGATGGGTCAGCGCGAGGCCGAGCGCGAAGGGGGGAAAAGGTGGCCAGAGACGGGCGTGAGAGAGGTGGAAATCCCGCAGCCTTCGTGTTCGTCCCGCGCCCAGGTCGGGTGCGCTTGCAGTAGGGGGTTACAAGCGTCCACGCGGGAGAGGGAGCGAGCGGCCCTCTTCCCCGCGCGGCCAACCCTCTCTAAGAGGGCCCTGGTCCTTCCTTTTATAGGCGCAAGGAGAGGATCCAGGTGTACAATGGGGGTGTAGCAGAGTGCTAACGTGTCTAGCGGAGGAGAGCTAGCGCCCTAAGTACATGCCATCGTGGCAGCCGGAGAGGTTTTGGCACCCGGTTCATGTGGTGTCGTGGCCGTCGGAGGAGCGCTGGAGCCTGGCGGAAGGACAGCTGTCGGAGCTGTTGAGTCCTTGCTGACGTCCTCTTGCTTCCGTAAGGGGGCTGAGAGCCGCCGTCTTCATAGAGCGTGCGGGGCGCCATCATTGCTTGTCTAGCGGAGCGAGCCAGATGGGGCGCTGGTCTTGTTTCCCGTAGCCTGAGTCAGCTTGGGGTAGGGAAATGATGGCGCCTCCTATTGACGTGGTCGGTCCGCGCCCTAGGTTGGGCGATGTGGAGGCTCCTCCGAGGTCAAGGTCGAGTCTGTCTTCCGAGGCTGAGGTCGAGTCCGAGCCCCTGGGTCGGGCGAGGCGGAGACTGTCGGCTGAGGCCAGGGCTGAGTCCGAGCCCTGGGGTCGGGCGAAGCGGAGTTCGTCGTCTTCCGGGGCTGAGCCCGAGTCCGAACCCTGGGTCGGGCGGAGCGGAGTTCGTCGTCTTCCGGGACTGAGCCCGAGTCCGAGCCCTGGGGTCGGGCAGAGCGGAGTTCGCCGTCTTCCGGGACTGAGCCCGAGTCCGAGCCCTGGGTCGGGCGGAGCGGAGTTCGCCGTCTTCCGGGACTGAGCCCGAGTCCGAGCCCTGGGTCGGGCGGAGTGGAGTTCACCGTCTTCCGGGACTGAGCCCGAGTCCGAGCCCTAGGTCGGGCGGAGCGGAGTTTGCCGTCTTCCGGGGCTGAGCCCGAGTCCGGGCCCTAGGTCGGGCGGAGCGGAGTTTCCTATGGTGCCTGAGGCCGGGCCTGACTGCCTGTCAGCCTCACTCTGTCGAGCGGCACAGCAGTCGGAGCGGCGCAGGCGACGCTGTCCTTCTGTCAGGCCGGTCAGTGGAGCGGCGAAGTGACTGCGGTCACTTCGGCTCTGTCGACTGGAGGACGCGCGCCAGGATAAAGGTGTCAGGCCACCTTTGCATTAAATGCCTCTGCGATTTTGGTCGGTTGGCGTGGCGATTTGGCCAGGGTTGCTTCTTGGCAAAGACTGGGCCTCGGGCGAGACGGAGATCCTCCGGGGTCGGCTGCCCTTGCCCGAGGCTGGGCTCGGGCGAGGCGTGATCGAGTCCGTCGAATGGACCGGTCCCTGACTTAGTCGCACCCATCAGGCCTTTGCAGCTTTGTGCTGATGGGGGTTACCAGCTGAGAATTAGGAGTCTTGAGGGTACCCCTAATTATGGTCCCCGACAAATTAATAAAGGTGGTGTGGAACCACAACACTGCCATTTCAAGGTCAATAGGTTTTACTCCATTCAAGCTTCTGTTTGGTGACGAAGCAATAACACCGGAAGAAGCAAGAAGGGGCTCAATAAGGACCTTGGCTTCGGCAGAAGATGAAGAGGGTTACAAAATAACAAAATACACCATAGAAGGGACCAGGCTCCAAGCAGTAGACCACATCAATAAATACCAGACTAAAACAATCAAATGGCACGACCGGAAGGTAAAACTGAAGAACATCAGGCCAGGGCACCTGGTGCTTCAGAGGGTAGCCAATCCAGATACAGTGGGGAAGCTTCAGCTCAAGTGGGAAGGTCCCTTTTTGGTGGTATCTTCATCAAGGCATGGATCGTACAGGTTGAAAGATTTGGATGGTAATTACATTCCAATGTCTTGGAATGCGGACGAGCTTCAGAGATACTATGTGTAAATCATGTAATTTTCTTCTTTCTTCCCTATGGCACCCTTTTCCTTTCAAGAGGGGAGAAAGGTTTTTAATGGGGCCATAGGTTGTAATTTTCATTTTTTTTTCTTGTGCAGCCCTATGCAATGCAAGGGCCAAATTCCCCCACATGTAAAATGTAAAATCTGGGACTACACCATCGAGTGTAGAAGCATATGAAGAAGCTCAAAATACGTCCCTAAGGGGATGCAGATCTAACATGCCACCTAAGTCAAAGGTGAAGAAGCTACAAAGTCGTTCCTAAGGGAATGCATAGCTTAAATGACACCTAAGTCAAAGGTGAAGAATCTCCAAAGTCGTTCCTAAGGGGATGCAGAGCTTAGCTCCAAAGTCGTTCCTAAGGGAATGCAGAGCTGAAACACCACCTAAGTAAAATGTGAAGAGACTCCAAAGTCGTCCCTAAGGGGATGCAAAGTCTGGGTGTGTATTCGTGTGAATTTTTTTATCTTCGACATACAATTGCACTTCATCACACCATCTTTTGCATTCATAACCATGCATTACGCATTCGTAGGATCATCATCATCACATAAACCATGAAGCATTAACAGGAAAAGCGGGAATTTCTGTCTTCGATGAGAAGGCATCTCGTTCTATACGAAGGTGCTTCGGTTCAAAGGAAACATTCGTTTTTTAAGAAGGTGCTTCATTTCAAAGGAAACTTCGTTTTATACAAAATGTGCTTCGATGTGAACGAAAAGAAGGGAAGGTGTTTTTCGCCTTCGGCTCAAAAGATGCAAGTGTCGGTTTCGTCCACAACAAAGCAGATGATGTACAAACGAAAGGTAAATAATATTACAAAGCATTTACAAGTATTCACAATTTTTTCATTATGGTTACAAATATTACATTTCTTGTGCAAAAGAATTTCCAAAGTATTTTTACAGAAATCAGGCACGATCCTAAGAAGACTACTCCAAGGCTTCAAATGTAGCTTCGGTTCATCGGCCTTCTACATCATCACCCTGAAGGATGACAAGGAACAGGGTAATCAGAAACCTGGTAAGGAATCATGTACAAGAATAAAGGTAAAAGAGCCATACTTTGTTAAGTAGATTTCGGGCTTCGTCTCTAGCCAACTCGCATCCACCCTTAGCCCAAATTTGAGTAATAAACATGTTCCCTATGCTTTGGGCTTCGACTAGAATGTCAACCAGGTCCGATGAGGAAAGGCTAAAGTTTGGTCTATTGACAGCCTTTGTGTGATTGCACCTGGCCAGTATGAAAGCAGCGGCTGTACCACGAGAAGCCACCAACGCACAGAAATCTCCATGGCCGGTGATAACTTCGTCGAGGACATTGACTTCCTTCTCTACGCATTCAAGGGCCCCGACGATATCTTCGGCAGAGAAGTTAATTTCTTCAGATGCAGCTCCAACTGAATTGAATATGTTTTTCAATCGAGTGGTGCATTGGCTTGCAAAGTTAAAGCACCTCTCCTTAAGAGCCCTCAATGCTTCACTGAGCTTCGAATTCTTCTCAGCCTCAACCTTAAGTGACATTTTCAAAGTTTCAGACTCTCACTTGAATCGGTTGGAAGCTTCTTCTAAAGTATCTGCGCCTTCATCAGCTCCTCGCTCAGTTCCTTATTTCGAACTTGTGCTTCGGCAAGGGATCCTTCGGCTGAGCGCAACAACCCATACTTTTGTGTTAGAGAATCCTCAAGTTTAATGATTTTATCCTCTAAACCTTTGATAATAGATTCGGTTTTTTCTATCTTCATCATCTTGTTGCATTTTTAAAGCTTTGCTCAGCAACATGGTCTGCAAAAACGAATTCGAAATTAAAATATTTAAGCTAATACAAACACATCAGAGGTAACTTGTAGAAGGGTTCTTACTTTGAAGTTAGAATAAAACAGGCTGCCTATGACGTGTTGACGCCTGTAGCAGCTGATATCCTTCTCAAGCTTTGGGAATCCGACACTCTTCAACAGGGTGCCTATAATTTTTGCACCAGCACAATCGTGGATGCATCCCAGGATTTCTTCGTCAACCCCGCCAAAGAGTACCGACCCAGGCTGGTAACCGCACGAGATAGCAAATTCCCTCAACTCTAATTTGTCCTCTTCAGAGAGTTGTTGGCCACCCAGGTGCCGTAGGTCGAAATTCACTCCCTCTGAAGAGGTTTCATCAATCTCTTTTCCCTTGTCTAATATGGTTGCGACCACTTCCTTCTCTACAGCCACATCTGATATCAGCTTGTCAATCTCGGACAGAGTGGTCGCAAGTTTTTCATCTTTGGCTGTAACAGTGGCTTCGACATCAGTTGGTTTGGCAGCTTTGCTTGCCGAAGCTGAAGGGGGGGTTTGTTCAATCGCTTGTAATATGTTCACAATGCGTCGTTTCTTTTGGTCCCCGTCTCTTCCTTCTGCAGCCAAAGATACCTCCTTTTTTGTAAGAGGCTGGTCAGTTCCAATCCCAGAGGCCTTAGCGGTGTGAATGGGAAGGACTCAGTCATTACCTTCAATATTTCTGATAACTCAGCAGCAGAATACGAAGGGCTTGCAGTTGGTTTCAGCACATCTTGTGTCTTCGTCTTCTCTAAGGATTCCGCAGCAGGCTTCCGTTTCTTAGGAGTCAGTGTCTTTGGCTCCGTCGCTGTTTTCATCTTCTTCAAAGCCTCTTGGTCTTCCTTCACAGGTCGGACAACTTGCTTGCTCAAAATGCTGACAACTCTTTTTCTTTTTGCTCCCCCGGCCCCTTCGTCAAGTCTGTCATAATCTGGGTACTCAAAGTTCAGAGCATCCATTACCCGATTTAACCTTCGTTTCGGCCAGGTGCCGAAGGCAGCAGTCATTAACTGATATTCTTTCTTTGTGTAATTTCCAAGAATTTCATTACACATGGTTTCTATCATTTCTAACCATTCAGTACATGGTTTCTTGAATTGTTTCTCAAATTTGAAACGAAAGGGGAGTCGAACAAGTTCGTATTTCTTTCCTCCTTCCTTCTTCTTCGGCATCCCTCAACCGCTAGAGGTTGGAAAAGTTTTATTCGCCAGGTATTCCTGCACTAAGTCCCTAGTGCTAATTTCAGCAGCACCACTCTGAATTCAACTTCGACCAGCTGGCATGGGGAGCCGAGTTGCATATTGCACAATGGCCTTGTCATCTCGAAGCTCAATCTCAAAGGACTCATTACGATGGTCATGAGTTTTTCCCTCCTCTTCTCATCAGCCTTCACATAGAATCATTCTCTTGTCCACCCGGTCGGCCACTTAGTATGGTAGCCGATCACCGGGGCGTTGGTGTCCTTCCGGTATGCAAAATTATAACATCCAAAGTTTTTGTGTAGCCCATCGGCTCTAGCCTTCGTCTGGTAGTGCAGCTCATGCACTCGGAAGAACCCTTCGACATTTGTGCTTTTACCCTGGCTTCGGAGAGCCCACATGTAGACACTAAGCGTGACAATGGCATTCGACGTGAGCTGATGAAGATATATTTCAAATCTTCTCAAAACTTCTATTATATCATATAGGGGGAACCGAAGCCCTGCCCTAAAGAAGCTTTTAAACACAACAACCTCATCATTCTTTGGCTCTGGAATTACTTCTTCCCCAGCAAAGCGAATCAAACCATCTTCATTTTCCCCAAAATAGCCTAGCTTCTGCATCACAATCAAGTCCTCTGCTGTTACGGTGGACCTCCCAAATTCAATGTGACTAGGTTTGGTTGGGCTTAGAATATTGTTGTCTTCTTCGACTTCATCATCACTTCTGTCTTCAACTACAGCCTGCCCAGCTTCGATAGTTCCACCTTCGGCAACAGTTCCTTCCGACACAATTAGACCTAACTGTCTCATCACTTCCGATATTGGCGCTGTTTCTGTCACTCCAGCCTCATCTCCCTCGCGGGACACCCTAGCAGTGGATCTTACTCGGGCCATTTCAAGTGTTTTGGTTCCTTAAGACAAAGCTACTTTCAAATGACGAAGAGCCTGTTTGGAAAGCGCAATCCAGAAAGCTTCAACTTTGGTTAAAAATTTTAACAGCACAACAGTGCGATGGCAATGAATGTTGTGGTAACTCCTCACTAACCTGTCTGCTTATATAGTGCTGCAGGGGAAGAAGGCGAACCGCCAGACCGTCTACACTGACTGAGTGGTGGACCGGCCGACGCTCGGAATATTTTCATCGTTTTTCGACAACATGCTCCAGGAAGGTGTTTTTCGGACCTTCGACGTTCCGAAGCCTTTGTGTTTTTCACGGATCGAGCTCATTACGAAAAAATGATCTAGCACCGCGAAGGGGCTACTGTTGGGGGTCTTCTTCTCCACTGAAGGTCCTAAAGACAAAAACACCTTCGGCAAAATATTACAAAGGCCCGCCGAAGCTATCATTAACCTCGGTTCAGCTTTTCAAGACGAAGACCTTGTGTACAAGCAACGCTGCAGAATGCCGAAGCTCAGTAACTTCGGCTCAGACCAAGCAAAGAAGGAAAAGACTAAAAAGACCTTATTAGCTTTAGTTGCTTGTAAATAAACATTCAAGGGTATGGATGTAATTTCACCCGGGCTGCGTCCCGTGCCTATAAATAGATGAACAGTCAAACCTGATCGTTTTGAACAGTCTGACCACTTCTGGCGCTGTGGTCTGGCCCTGCGAGTCTGCTCTGACTGTCTGACTGATAGTCAGGCAGGTCTGACCGGGGCTGGTTTAACCGGCCAAGGACACCAGTTCAATCGGTTTTGAGCAACGCATTCTAGGGCTTTTTGACCCGCACCTCTCTCTTTATCTCCCTCACTTCAACTCATTCCAAAGCAGCCAGCCGCTATCCAGCCAAGAGAAACCTCTCATTTTCTCTTCCAAATCCTGCTAATTCGTCCATCCAAATCAGTTGAAATTTTAGGAGATTGCTCCTTAGGGGATCCTCCTCCATTTCCTCAAGTTTGGTGGCGTTTCATCAGGTGGATTCATAGATTGAGGTACTTCCTTGTTTTTCACTATTTTGCCCTGATCTACATTTCTAGACATTTTCTTGTGAATCCTTTAGTGGAGTAGGCTAATCTATGCATATGGAACACTTTCGTTAAGAAGTTTAGCCTTGTTTTCACATTTGTTGTGGTAGAGTGTGTATGATGTTCATGGCCAGTTGAACTGTTCATATGAATGGTTGAACTGTTCATGCCACTCACACCCTCTCTTAGCATTTGTTGTTTCCTACCTTGCACGAACCCATCTCATACTTTGTTTATTCATTCCTTCAAGATGGTTCATCGCCGAAACACGTCTGTGATTGATTTCTGCAGTGATGAAGATGAGATTCAGGAGGAATATCCATTTCCTTCTCCTCCACCTCGTTGTTCCTCTCCAAGAGGGGCCAAGGTTGTAACACCCCAGGTGTTACTGTATGTTGACTGTGAATATGGACTTAAGCACATGATGTCGATGAGAATAGTAATCTCAATATCCTGATCATTTTCGCCTATCACAATTTTGATATCGTCCTCATCTCTACCCATTTGGATTAATATAAATGGTTTGCGAAATTCAGAACCTATTTATTATATGAGCTATCGAGTCTTGCTCCTGTATAAAATTAATATGTTAAACAAATACGAATTTGGAAACTCGATCCACAGTTGCGATCTGTGTCCCAAATAAATTTATTATAATTTGACGATGAATTTTGTGCTATTCGGATCGTTTGGTCAAGCGATGGTGAATTATAAAACACTTGACTTTTATAATCGAGACCCTGAACATTAACGAAGAAACCGTGTCTGAGAGTTTACAATTGCGCTTTGCTTTTAGCAAATTATCTGTGGCTGTGGAATCAGGTGTTCAGACCGCGGATAAAATTTTCCAGTTTCAAATCGAATCAAATCTAGTACAGTCTAAGACATCAAAGATAATGACATGGTCTGGTGAGTTGTTTTTTGCTCTAATCTGAGCATTCAGATAACAGATGAGTTTATCTGGTCTTAGCTATATCAAGAGAAATCTCCTATGCAGTCGACAATGTCATTTTGGTTTGACCAAGTTTGTGGCAGAACCTCCCAAGTTATTGGGCCCACATGCACTTGTCCTTGTCTCAAAGACCTCAGACGGCTATGCATGTGCACCAGATAACTTAACAGGATCTGTCCGAGTGTCCCAAGGACCCCGGATAAACCACTTACAACCAAGATCGCAAGATTAAGTAACACAAATCACACACACCAACAGTTTGCATCGGAAATCTTATTACCAAATTTTACAAGTTACAAAAATTTTACTTTGTACATGATCGAAGTGATTACAAAAGTGATTCAAAGAAATAACTTTGAACTATTATAAATTATTTATAGTTTTGAAATATATGCTAGGTCAAGTGACCATCCTCAATAAGAAGATAAAGACGGGGTATACTTATATAAGAAGGCCGAGCCCACCGGCACTTAACACCATCAACAACATCACAAGACTATAACCTGAAAAACAATAGGGAATAAACCCTGAGTATGGAATTACTCAATAAGACTTACCCGACTAAAGAAAAGACTCTCAAGGGTATGCTGGAATTGGGAATCAAGGAGAGGCTTTAGCAAGAATCAACTTAGATACTTTTGCAGAAATAGCTTACTAAAGTGAATCCTTACTTTCAATGTTTTAACGCCAGATTAAATATTAATAGACTCTGTTTGCATCTGGTCTAATTTCACCATCTCATCAATACAACATCATTTTTATTCTTGAGGTTCACATCCTGACTTAGGTTGTAGGGAAGTGACCAAGTCTTCATAACCGCGAAGGTACGGCGATCCGAATCGATTATACTCAGCTGAGGATCTCCAATCACACGACATATGTAGCACTTAACCCTTGCATATGTCAACCCGCCACTGGGGTTCTTAAGACCAAATCAGGTTCACGCGAACTGAGAGCACAGATACATCACCGTCCAGCCTCTTGCCACGGAGGGTACACGCTACTCTCGCCACCGCTCCACGCCCATTCCGTGTTATCTTATTCTGGCCTTAGTCTGCCTGAGGCAAGGCTTACCCATGACGAGGCATGTGACCAGTTAAAGGGTCCTCGATCAGCACGCCTACATACGCATTCAATCCTTAATCAACCTAGGTAGAACATCACCTGTTCCTAGCCCGAGTCCCGATTTAAGTACTTCCATCCTTAGGATTGTTTGTGTTCCTTAGGATGAAAAGAGCATCAAAGGGAACTTTGCAGTAAGATCACACCACACTCTCAATGAAAGTATTCTTGCAGGTAGAAGTCATCTTTCCTCGGGATAACCCCTGAGCTAGGCCTTAATGCAAAAGACAACCTCTATCCACAAGATCTGAGCAGGGCTAAGCATTTTTGTAAATCATAATTTTGATACTTCACCAGAAGTATCTATAAAGGTATGGATTTCAAGGAAGGCAATGCATCCAAGGGTTTCCAAGCAACTCCTATAAACCTAATGCACATTCACTAGACTTAAGTGTGTAAAAATAATTTAAAAACACAAGGAAGGGGTTGCATGCACCGGGGCTTGCCTGGGTAACACTATGTTAGTGTTTGTTAGACGACTTCCACTTGACGATCATCCTTGTCCTAACACTTGATCAGGCAGGTTCGTTCATCAGCATCTCCATACGGAGTAGCCCGCGCTTGGGGTCGACTTGAGTCATCTTCCGCATCACGTGATTAATTATCGCACCTGAATGAAATGCATTATGCATATGAATGCATATAGACATGAATATCATAAATCTAAATAGTGTTATACGATAGTGTATTAAACACCTAGTGGCGAGGCGTTGTACAATCTTACACGGAAACACTAGTTATTAATATACGACTACACGCTATAAATACACTTCTCTAAGTTAAACGAACCTAACGCAAACATCACGAGCAACAAATTATACACATGAAACACAATTAGCCTACTCAACTCATCAGCTAATTAATTAAATTCTAAAATTATCCCTCGTTTTATAAACTGTACTACATCTTTATAAGTGATTAAAATATTTCATCAGCACACATGTCTACTAAAATTCTACTCGGGACACTAATTCAACTAATTGACCGGAATAGCGAAATGGCTCACTATAACTGAACCTGGCTCAATAATCACAAGAACTGCGAAGTCGACGAGAGTTTCGTGACTTGCGCAATTTATTGAGCACCTAAATGAGCATCGCACTAGCACATTAATTTATTCACCGGTCGAACTATTCTGAATAATTTATCAGCTTACCGTTTCCACAGCTGACACGAATCCGCGAGATCGGTAGCGATTTTCCGATCCAGGCAATTTGTCGAGCGCTTGGGGAATATCGCGCTGCTTACTCCGTCTTCACCCGATTCTTGAGATTTCTTGACGACACGCGGAACGACGACGAGATCGTGTCCAAGTGAATTTTATGGCGCGAACTGAGAAAGGACTTGGCGAGCGACGACGCGAGGAGTAAAGCAATTTCGCGGTCGGACGAATTCTATGGCGCGGACACAAGCACACGCAGCATTTCATCGTGTCCCGCGCGCGTTACGGACTCGATGTCGACTGCGAGTAGTTTTGCGCGCACGACACGCGACGAAGGAGAACTGAACAGGGAGCTTCGTGACAGCACGCACAGGAACAACGGAACGCTACGCGCGCGACGCAAAGACAAGCAGGACGCGAACTTGGAAGAGTCGAGCCAGGGGGCATCGACGAACGCGAAGGGGCTCAAGCGGAATCGACGGCGCGACTATCCCGGCCGAGCAGGGAACTACGCCCGATCACGGCAAACTAGTCTGCCAGCACGAAGAGACGACGGCGAGCGACGGCAACCGAAAGGAGCTCGCGAAATCCAGGACGGCCTGACAGGGCACCGAGAACCGGGAGTCAGGCGTGCGCCATGGATAAACAGGGAGATGAGCGCCGAACTCGCGCGCGACGCAGGGAAAACAGGGCGCGACGAGCAGCGGAGAGAAGCAGGTGGCCGGAGCTTGCGGCTAGCAGGGAGCGCCGAGCGAGCGCTGGAGACGCAGAGCGCGACAGCCATGGGAACTGAGGGCGAGCAGAGACTCGACGCAGAGGAGTGCGCAGGACACAGCTCCACGGCACGGACGCCAGGGCACGCACGCACAGGAGAGCTAAGCAGGGAGGAACACGCAGGAACTTGGGCGCGCGGCGTTGAGAACTGGAGGGAGCACGGCTGGGCTGGGCGACTAGGTGTCGAGCGCCAGGGAGACCGAGCTGGGCGGACGCGTGCAGGAAGACGGGCAGAGGGAGCAGGGGCCTCGGCGCCGGCGAGCAGGAACTGGGGCGCGGTTCAGGAGAAGCTCGGCTGATGGAAGAACTCGGCCACGGTGAGCAGGGAAGGCGCGGGTGCGTGGGCAGAGAGCCCGACGACGGCCGGCAGAGGAAGCTGGGGACCGCCATGGGAGGAAGGAGAGCAAGCTGCGGGCTGGGCGACCGAACAGGACTCGGCCATGGAGATGGCAGGGCTGAGCGACACAGGATGAACCGAGCAGAGAGGAGCGCGCGACGTGCAGGATTTTATCCCAGTGCTTGAGCGGCTGATGAAAAAAAATCAACGAAAGGATAAGCTTTACGGCTGCCGCATGGGGGATAGGAACGAGCGATGGAAAAATCAAGGGGTAGGGGCCGACTGAGCGGCTGGGGATAGGAACAGTAGATATTTTTTGATTTTCTTTTCTTTCTTTTTTTTTACCGAGAATCAGAGATATTTTTGAATCCCGATTTTAGTGATGTATAGTGGTTCAATACACAATACGGATACATTTTAGTTTTCCGAATCACGAAACAAAAGTCAGAAGAATAACAGTTTAGACGGTTCGGTGTGACTCTCGTTTAGATAATTTTCGTGACTGTTTCGGGCATGTTGGGGACTTGTTCTCAAATGCTAAGAGTTAAGAACAAGGCAACATAAAAAGTGTTAAGTGTTAAAGTCCTTCGTCCTTCGAAGCATTATGTCCCTTCGGGAAATAATGAGTTTCGGACGAAGGTCATAAGAGACATACCTTCGTAAACATAACAAGTAATGACGAAGGATTCATATAAAGCATGAAATATAATATAAGCACCATCATAGAATCATTTCTATTTTATTAACATGGAAAAATAGAAATGATTTCAAATTACAAATGTACCTTCGGTCCTGAGAGAAGATAAAAAGTACAAGCGTGACGCAAAAGCAACTGCCAAGTTCGTGTCCCCAGTACGGGGGTACTGTTCATCTATTTATAGACACAGGACGCAGCCTGTGACGAATTACAATTATGCCCTTTACAAAAGTTTACAACATTATCTTAGACCTCTATGGATAAAAAGGTCATTCTATCTTTATGTCGGTTTGCAACGCCGAAGCTCTATAAAAAGGAACCTTCGGCCATTTCCTGGGGACGATTTCAGCCGAAGCTGCTTCTTCACGCAAGACCTTCGGCGCAACGAAGCATGGGCCCAACAGTAGCCCCTTTCGCGGCGCTAGATCGTTTTTCGTAACGAGCTTGAACCGTGAAAAAATCCTCTCAAGCTTCGGGAAGCCGAAGGTCCAAAAAACACCTTCCCTGAGCTCGTTGCCGAGAAACGATCCATTTCCCGAGATCGTGTCGGTCCCACCTTGCAGAGTCACTGTTTGGTCTTTGCGGTCCACTGCGCAGCGAGTACAAGTTACTGCCCGCCTGGTGTAAAAACCCTGCCGCTTCGCCTTCTTACCTGCAGCACTATATAAACAGACGAGTAGGTGTGAAGTTACCACAGCATTTACTGCTATTTGCACTGTTTTGCTGCCAAAATTTTTAACCATCACCGAAGCTTGTTTGTCAGGTTTGAACGAAGCTCCATCTTGAAGCCTGCTTCGGAGAAAAAAGTATTAAAGTTTCACAAGTTCATAATTAAATGGCCAGAGTTCGCTCTACAGCTAGGGTTGAGCGTGAGGGGGACGAAACTGGAGCTTCGGAGACTGTGCCCATCTCCGAAGCGATGCAGCGCTCCGGACTGGTGACTGCGGAAGAAATGCCTGCTGCCGAAGCAAACCCGACAGCTGCCGAAGGAGAAGGGAACATTGAAGAAACCGACTCCGAAGATGACTACCGTATTGCCATGCCCAGCAAACCCAGCCACCTAGACTTCGGAAAATCGACTGTTTCAAAGGTTGATCTCGCCAAGATGGTGAAAGCAGGTTTTTTCAGTGAAGATCAGAAGAAGCTACTTCGCTTCGGGGGAGAAGAGACCACCCCGAAGCCAGAGAAGGACGAGGTTGTCATCTTCAAAAGCTTTTTAAAGGCTGGGCTAAGATTCCCTGTTCACGAGATTGTTGCGGAGATATTGAAGAGGTTTGGCATCTACCTTCATCAGTTAACTCCTAACGCTATCGTTAGGCTTAGCGTTTATATTTGGGCCCTCCGAAGCCAAGCAGTGGAGCCTTTTGCTGACAGTTTCTGTCGAGTTCATGAATTGCATTATCAAACAAAGGCCAGAAAAGATGGGCTTCATGAAAACTTCGGTTGCTACAATTTTGCCTACCGGAAAACCGCAAAGTTTCCTGTAATCAGCTACCGAAGCAAATGGCCGGCAGGCTGGAAATCAGAATGGTTCTATGTCAAGGTTGATGAGGACAAGGAGAAGCTTGTGCAAAGTCCACTCGAGCTAACTTTCGGAGAAACCCGACCCCACTGCAACATGACACCAGAGGGTCAAACTCAACGGGCAATGGATGAATTCAGAATCATTGCAGAGCATATTGGTACCAGGGATCTGGTTCAAGAATTCTTAGCATTCAAAGTCTTCCCTACTCTGAAAAAATGGGAAATGCCAAAGTTAAAGGGGGAGAAGAAGGAAGGGGATCTTGTCCGGCTTCCTTACCACTTCAAATTCAAGAAATATTTTAAGAAGCCCTGCCAAGAGTGGCTGGACACAGTTGAGGTGATGTGTAATGAAATTCTTGGAAATTATTCGAAAAAAGAAGATCAACTGATGACAGCAGCCTTCGGTACCCGTCCGAAGCGAAGGCTGAACCGAGTGCTTGATGCACTGGGCTTCGAATATCCTGACTATGCGCAGCTGAACAAGGATGCTGAGGGCCAGAGAAGAAAAAGAGAGGCCGAAGCTTTAAACAAGGATGAAGAACAACCACCAAAAAAGAAGAAAATTGTCAAGAGAAAAATATCAACTCCAAAGCGAAAACTATCCGAAGAAGAGGGGACCCCCACACCACCTTCTACTAGCGACGTGGAGGAAATTCTAAAGGTAATGACTGAACCCATGCCCACGAAGCTAAGTCCATTAGGGCCTCGACTGACGAAGCTTTTTCAAAAGGTGGCGGAGCCGGAAAAAACGAAGATAACCAAAGCAAAAAGGCAAAGAATTATTGCCGTAACAGAAGTTATTGACAAGACGCCACCGAGAGCATCAATTCAGAAAACAGCAGCTGCTGAAGACACAACAAACGTCGAAGTCGCACCTTCGGAGGTCGCGGCTACCGAAGCCGCTACAGCCGAAGATGTGAACTTAGAGACTACCATTGAGAATATCGACAAAATTTTAGAAGACATGGCTGCAGAAGAAGCTGCCGCTGCTGCTAAAAAAGTCATGGCCGCAGTGCCTGAGAAGGGGAAAGAAATAGCCGAAGTCGCTTCGGACGACGAAGCCTACACATTTCAAAATTTAATTGGGCAAAAACTTTCGGAGGACGAAATAGAAGAGCTAAAAGACTATGCCAAATCTTGCGGATACAGGCCAGGAGCTCTTCTATTCGGAGGTGTGGACGATGAAAAATTAGGCTGCATTCGAGACCAAACCGGAGCTAAGGTCATCGGTACTCTGTCAAAGAGTATCGGTTTTCCGAAGCTAGAGATAGATATCAGCCGCTACCGACGACAGCATATCGTCGGCAGCTTATTTTATTCCAATTTCAAGGTAAACAATCTTTTCTCTGTTCCTTATTGCTTTGGATAATGAAAATGTTACTAACGAAAACTGTTTTTGTGCAGAGCATGCTACTGAGCAAAGCTCTGAAGATGCAGCAGGATTTAGAGGACGAAAAACACGAAGCTATAATTGGAAATTTGGAGAGCAAAATAAAAGAACAATCAGTCATCATTGAAAAGAAAGACTTCGAACTTCAATCAACCGAAGGCTTGCTGGCAGAGACCGAAGCTAAAATATCAGAATTGAATTCGAAGCTTATCGGTCAATCAAAACAGTTTGAACAAGAAAAGCTAGAGCTTAATTCTAAACTTGAAGCCGAAGTCCAAGCCAACTCAAATTTGAAGAAATCATTAACAAGCCTTCAGGATAAATGTTTGAATTTTAGCAACAATTGCATCCAACAACTAAAGAAGATCTTTTACTCAGTTGGAGCCAGCAGCGGGAAATTTACCCCTTCGGATGAAGATTTACCAAAAGCCTTCGATCATATCGAAGCTGAAATTGAAGAACTTGACGAAGTTATAGCTGGGCACGGTGACTTCTGTGCCTGGGTAGCTTCTCGGGGTACTGCTGCAGCATTCCTGAAGGCTGGCTGCGAGCATGGAAAGATTGTCAACAGGCCCAACTTCGCCCTGTCTCCATCAATTCTCGACGACATTCCTGACCTCGCCCGGAGCATCTCAAATAGATTCATAAAAATGATATGGACAAAAGGCGGGCGAGAGAAGGCTGGGGACGAAGCTCGAAGTCATCTTGAACCAGTAAGAAATCATACTTTGTACTTACCTTCTCCTTCACACTTGATTTTTACTCGGGATACCTTGATTCATGTAGGATGACGAAGCTAAAGGTGATACTTAAAGGATATGCCGCCGAAGCAGAAACCTGACGAAGATTAATAGGAGTAGACTAGAAAAAACTCAGGAGAATTTGTAACAACTTTTTGTAAATACAATTAATCTATTCTCAAGGAACTTTGTTCATACCTTGTAATATATTCTTACCCTTTTATTGAGACGCTTTGATGTGGACGAAATCAGTATTTTGAGCCGAAGGCGAAAAAAACACCTTCCCTTCTTTTCGGACACATCGAAGCATAAAAGACCATTTCTTCTTTTTGCCAAAGCTTTTCTTTTTTGTACATGACGAAACATAAAAGACCGCTTCTTCCTCTTGCCGAAGCTTTTTCTTTTTTGTACATGACGAAACATAAAAGACCGCTTCTTCCTCTTGCCGAAGCTTTTTCTTTTTTGTACATAACGGAACATAAAAGTCCACTTCTTTCTTTTGCCGAAGCAACCACTTAGGAACACAAATGCTATGAATGAATGCTTATGAATGCAAATGCTATGATGTAATGTGCGAATGAATGTCCAAAGCATATAACCGAAGCCACACTCAACCATTATTTCCTTGGAATCAACCACACATCAGCTCTGCATTCCCTTAGGAACGACTTTGGAGCTTCCTCGTCTTTTACTTAGACGGTATAAACTCTGCATTCCCTTAGGAACGTCTTTGGAGTTTCTTCGCCTTTTACTTAGGCGGTATAAGCTCTGCATTCCCTTAGGAACGTCTTTGGAGCTTCTTCGTCTTTTACTTAGACGGTATCAGCGTTGACTTTTCGCTGAGAGCTCTGCATCCCCTTAGGGACGTCTTTGGAGCTTCTTCTCTTTTTTCTTTTTCAGTTTCTGCACTCGATGGTGCGTTCTCAGCTGTTACATTTACATTTTTTGGGGGATTTTGCTCTTATAAGACTAAAAAAGGAAATTACACATGATGGCCCCATTAAAAACCTTTCTCCCCCTTCGGAAAGGAAAAGGGTGCCATGAAAAAGAAAAGAAAAAACATAAAAAATTACATCATGTTATACATAGTATCGCCGAAGCTCATCCGCATTCCAAGACCTTGGAATTTCGTTGCCATCCATGTCCTTCAATCTGTACGATCCAGGCCTTGACGAAGATACTACTAAGAATGGTCCTTCCCATTTCAACTGTAGCTTACCCACTGTATCTGGGTTAGCCACTCTCCGAAGCACCAAGTGTCCCGGCTCAATATTTTTTAGCCGGACTTTTCTATCTCGCCATTTAACTGTTTCAGCCTGATATTTATTGATATTCTCCACGGCCTGAAGCCTGATCCCTTCTAAAGCATCCTTTTCCACAAGGCAAGCATCTTCGGGACCTGATTCTGCCGAAGCTACTACTCTTATTGATCCAGCTTTTGCTTCCTCCGGAGTTATTGCTTCGTCACCGAATAATAATTTGAATGGGGTAAAGCCTGTAGACCTTGATGTTGTTGTATTGTGGCTCCACACCACTTTGATTAACTGATCTGGCCACTTTCCCCTGGGTTGATTGAAGATTAACTTCATTATTCCTGTCATTATAATGCCGTTGGCCCTTTCAACGAGCCCATTTGACTCCGGATGCCTGACTGATGCAAAATGGATCTTCGTTCCAATTTGATCACAGAAATTTCTGAAAGCTTCGGAGTCAAACTGCGTTCCATTATCTACAGTGATTGCCTTCGGTACCCCGAAGCGACAGACAATATTCTGCCAGAAAAACTTTTGGACAGTGGCCGAAGTTATTGTGGCCAATGGCTTCGCCTCAATCCATTTGGAAAAATACTCCACAGCCACTATAACATATTTTAGATTCCCTTGAGCCGGTGGTAATGGACCCAACAAGTCAAGGCCCCACCTTTGCAATGGCCAGATGGGTTGTATCAGCTGTGTCAAAGACGAAGGTTGTTTTTGATCTCTTGCACATTTCTGACAACCTTCGCACTTTTGCACTAACTCCGCCGCATCCGAAGCTGCCTTCGGCCAATAAAACCCTTGGCGGAAGACTTTCCCAAGTAATGGCCTGGATCCGATGTGGGATCCACACAGGCCTGCATGTATCTCTTTCATCAACTCTATACCTTCGGCTCTAGATAAGCACTTGAGCAGCGGAGCGCAAACTCCATGTTTGTATAATTCCCCTTCTATCATGACATACGGACGAGCTCTTGCCTCTATTCTTTTATTGTAAGCTTCGTCATCTGAAAGGAACTTACCCTGAAGGTAAGAGATTATTTCAGTTCTCCAATCTTCGCTGTAAACAGGAGATATGTTGAGGACTGCTCTTTCAAGGAGCTCCACTGAAGGTGCCTTTATTGTTTCGAAGAAGACATCCGAAGGTAACGGCAGCCCCTGTGCCGCAGACTTAGCTAGCAAATCAGCATGCTCATTTTGTCCTCGAGGAATATTCTTGACAGAGAATCCTTCGAAGGATGCTTCGATCCTTCGGACCGTATCTAGATATTTTTCAAGCTTCGGATCTTTAGCCTTGCAACTTTTGTCAACATGACCCGAAACCACCTGGGAATCAGTTTTAAGAATTGCCCTCCTGATTCCCATTGCCTTTAATTTCCGAAGGCCCAGAAGCAGGGCTTCGTACTCAGCAATATTGTTCGTGCAGCTGAAATCAAGTCTTGCTGCATAACAAGTTTTGACCTTGGATGGTGAAACCAACACAGCAGCTGCACCTGCTCCGAAGATTCCCCAAGAGCCATCACAAAACACTGTCCACACTTCGGCATCTTTATTTGCTTCTTCATCCTGAGCCCCTGGCGTCCAGTCGGCAATGAAATCTGCCAATGCTTGAGACTGGATCGAAGATCTATGCACATAATCAATGTAAAATTCGTTGAGCTCTGCAGCCCATTTCCCAATCCGTCCAGTAGCTTCTCTATTTCTCATTATATCCTTCAACGGCTGCGAAGAAGGAACAATGATATTGTATGCCTGAAAATAATGCCGAAGCTTCCTGGATGCCATTAAAACGGCATATAATACCTTCTCCAGCTCTGTATAATTTTTCTTTGAGACACTAAGGACCTCAGATACAAAATACACTGGAACTTGCTTCTTGAGCTGGCCATAAAGCTTCTCCTGGACAAGCGCCGCACTTACTGCTGAGTGCGAAGCTGCCACATATAACAACAGAGGAGCCCCTGGCGTTGGCGGAGTTAATGTTGTGAGATCTATCAAGTATTGCTTCAATTCTTCGAAGGCTTTTTGTTGACTTGGGCCCCATTGAAAGACTTCGGCTGACTTCAGCACCTCGAAAAATGGTAAGTTTCTTTCTGCTGATCTGGATATAAATCTGTTGAGAGATGCCAGCCTTCCTGTCAATCTTTGGGCCCCTTTTCTTGTAGTTGGTGGCTCCATTCGAAGTATAGCTTCGATTTTATTTGGATTAGCTTCGATTCCCTTTGTTGAAACCAAGCATCCAAGAAATTTACCCTTCTTTACTCCGAAGACACATTTCTCTGGATTCAGCTTCAAACCAGCTTGTCTGAAGCTGACGAAGGTCTCCTGCAGATCAACAATATGATTTTCCTGCTTCGTGCTTTTGACGATAATATCATCAACATAGGTCAACACATTTCTGCCTATTTGAGACTGAAGAACCTTCGCAGTCATTCTGCTGAAACTTCCTCCAGCGTTTTTGAGCCCCTCAGGCATCCGAAGATAGCAATACGTGCCACTTGGAGTTATGAAGCTAGTTTTCGGCTCATCTTCCTTTTTCATCCAGATTTGATGATATCCTGAGTAACAGTCCAAGAGACTCATGAGCTCTGAAGAAGCTGCTGCATCGACTAGAGAGTCTATCCTTGGCAACGGGAATTCGTCCTTTGGACAAGCCTTGTTGAGATCTGTGAAATCGATACACATTCTCCACTTGCCATTGGCCTTCTTCACCATAACAGTGTTAGCTAGCCACTCTGGATACTTCACTTCTCTGATAACTCCTGCACTGAGGAGTCTTTTTACTTCATTGCGAGCCCCTTCGGCCTTGTCATCAGACATTTTCCGAAGCCTCTGCTTTCGGGGTCTGAAGGATGGGTCAACATTGAGCGAATGTTCAATAACATCCCGATTTACTCCACAGAGATCATTAGCCGACCATGCAAAAACATCTTTGTTGTTGAATAAAAACCTTATCAAGGTTTTCTCCTGGTCTTCAGATAATTGCGAGCCCAACAGCACCTTCTGCTCTGCTATGTCCTCACACAATAGCATGGGCTTCGGCTGATCTGCTGAAGCTGCCTTCTCCCTTCTGAATTTGTACTGTTCACAAGCTTCAGTTCCATCTATATTATGGATTGCCTTGGAGTCGGTCCAGCTTCCTTCGGCCCTTCTAGCAGCTTCCTGGCTTCCATGGATAGCAATAGGCCCTTGGTCCGAAGGTATCTTCATGCAAAGATAGGCAGGATGAAGGATTGCTTCGAAGGCATTAAGAGTACCACGACCAATAATTGCATTGTAAGGATATTCCATGTCAACAATGTCAAACACAACTTGCTCAGTTCTAGTGTTGTTGATGAATCCGAAGGTTACTGACATGGTGATCTTGCCCAGTGCTACAATCTGTCTTCCTCCGAAGCCACAAAGAGGATGTGTAGCATCATGAATCTTATCTTCTGGCTCTTGCATTTGTCTGAAGGCTTTAGCAAATATGATGTCAGCTGCACTGCCTGTATCGACCAAGACATTGTGAACCAAAAATCCTTTGATAACACAAGAGATAACCATGGCATCGTTGTGTGGGTAATCTTTGAGCTGAAGGTCCTCTTGAGAGAAGGTAATAGGAATGTGAGACCATCTTGATTTGATGAAGGGTCCTTGCACCCCAACATGCTGTACTCTTCTCTGCGCTTCCTTCTTCTGCTTCTTGTTAGCTGGCTCTGAGGACGAGCCACCTGTGATCGGGAGCACCAGCTTCGGGTCCGAAGCAACTCCAGCTTGATTGTTGAACGAAGCCATCAGCTCAGAAAAGTGGAAGTGAGTTCACCGGAGGTGGGCGCCAATGTTGGGGACTTGTTCTCAAATGCTAAGAGTTAAGAACAAGGCAACATAAAAAATGTTAAGTGTTAAAGTCCTTCGTCCTTCGAAGCATTATGTCCCTTCGGGAAATAATGAGTTTCGGACGAAGGTCATAAGAGACATACCTTCGTAAACATAACAAGTAATGACGAAGGATTCATATAAAGCATGAAATATAATATAAGCACCATCATAGAATCATTTCTATTTTATTAACATGGAAAAATAGAAATGATTTCAAATTACAAATGTACCTTCGGTCCTGAGAGAAGATAAAAAGTACAAGCGTGACGCAAAAGCAACTGCCAAGTTCGTGTCCCCAGTACGGGGGTACTGTTCATCTATTTATAGACACAGGACGCAGCCTGTGACGAATTACAATTATGCCCTTTACAAAAGTTTACAACATTATCTTAGACCTCTATGGATAAAAAGGTCATTCTATCTTTATGTCGGTTTGCAACGCCGAAGCTCTATAAAAAGGAACCTTCGGCCATTTCCTGGGGACGATTTCAGCCGAAGCTGCTTCTTCACGCAAGACCTTCGGCGCAACGAAGCATGGGCCCAACAGGGCAACACGGAAACGGACTAGATATCGGATACATTATTCTGAGACAACACTGGTTTAGTCGAACTCGGATAAAAATTTATCTGATGTCTAAACAAAGTTGATTTTATTATTTTACAGAGTGTGCCGAAGAATAAATTGAATTATATCCTCGCGCACGATTTCACTCAGACGACGCACGATTCGGATTATTTGCACCGAGTATTTTAGTCGTCGAGTTCAAATTAATCTGTCCGAGATAAAAAGCGTAAAAGGAGGTCGAGCTTCCGAATTCGGATTCGCGCGGCGATGAATTTTAAATAATTATCGGATGCACTAATTTTCGGAACGACTATGTTCCGCACAACACGAAAATTTCGGAATAGCCCGGATAGATAAAAATGATGTCGAACTCGCGACAGATGAAACAGATGCAGTATTAAAATCGCGATAGGCGAAGATGTTTAAAATTTAGCATCCGTTTTATCCACTGATATTACGTGTTAAAGTCCGCACTCGTGGTCGAGCGGAATATAAACACCTGGGGTGTTACAGCCCTCCCCCCTTAAAAGAATCTCGTCCCGAGATTCGGAGCGAAAGACTTTTAAGAGTAGAGAAGCATGTAACCCATGTTCATATCAGCGATAATCGTGAGACATTTCCAATTAAAGGCGAGTGTCTTAGGATGTTGTTTCTCTAGTGGACATAAGATATATTGCCTTAAGCCAATTTAGAGATGTCCACCAATAGAGACGATGTCTGCCAGAGGAACACATAAGGTTCCATGTGTGCAGTTTGCTTTCTCTAATGACACTGTACTATCTGAGTCTGTTGGGCGAGCGGTAGATATGCGAACTTACCCAAACAGAATCAGATGCAACCTCTTGGGTAAAACACACAAAAGGAGGTTTACCAACAAGTGGTTACGGTAAGTTCATAGCACAGGGAACGGGTGTGGATGTCGAATACTGTCGCGATTAACATGTGGCTAACCCGAGAATTCAAGTCCACGAAAGATGGTATAGATTCAAAGAATCACCATCGAAGGGACATGTAGATGCGGACTTTGCAACTAGTCCATTTTATCCAGCACTATTCATGGCTCGACTTAATCACACATGCTAGAAAAGCACACGTGAGGCAATCAAGGCATGACTAGAGCGATGATTAGGTGGTGATTAGTCGATTTTAACTTAACTTTTGTGAATACTTTCTTTAGAGTGGGTTAGACCAAAGTGAGTTCAGGCAAATCGATAAAACAATCTCTAAACTCAACCTTTGTTCACTGGGCAGTTACAAGTTAGTAAAACCAACTTGTTGAACTACTTTTGACATTGAGCAGATCCTCTCAGTACCATTGGTAAGCCAAGGGTTGAGAGTTCACATTGGCTAACAGGAGATTATGCACTTGGGTAGAAATCCATTTGGTCATGTTGTTCATCCGTTTCTTCATGTGAGATGAAATGACTTGGTTCGGAAGTACATGGAGTAAATAAGGGGACGAATGAACAAATCCCTGCATCTCAGCAGCAGGAGAAGTCAATCTCCATTTTGGGAGCTAATCAGTTGTTTCTCAACACTAAAAAGCTCCAAGGCATCACCTTTACACAAAGGATGTAAAGGGAACTTCTATGCGTGCAGTCACTATAAAGGTCAAGGGAAAAGTGACTACACATGTAAGGGGTATACTTTTTTTAATCCAACAAAGATGATATATGTTGCTTGATCACACGACAAACAACATAGAAATTGTTTCAAGGGAAGATCAACGGAAGGTAACACATCAGTGCGATTCCATAATGGATCATGACCAGAGACCTTGATACCAGCATCCGACGAGTAGCACAATCATGTGTGCGCATTCACAGGAGGCTCTCAGTTTCGCTGTGGCACCATAAGTCATTAACCATGACACCATCACCGAACTCACACCAATAATGAATCACATGTGATAAGAACAATTTGTGTAGAGATAACATATCGATATAACCTCATAATGGATTATAACTACTAACTGTGATACCAGCGCGTGCCGAGCAGCACAACCGCCTGTGCGCACACACAGAAGGCCCTCGGTTTCGTCACGGCACCACCGGTTGTAGTCATAACACCATTACCAGATATAACCAATAAGAAATCTCGCGCGATATCAATGGATTGAGCAAGGATGTCAATATACAAGGAGATACTCCACCTGTAAGAATAGTTACAAGTAGAGAGCCAATAGATCATGGCCCGATGAGATGAACAAGGCATGGCCATAACCTAAACTTGATGAAAGGAGTACGATGGGAGACTGTTAATTCAGCCTCAAGCATATTTCTATGCCCATCGCAGAGATTACAAGGCCAGGGATTAAGTTGATATGCCTTCGATAGACATGAGAAAACCAAAGGCATCAAACTCAAGAAAATGATCAGACATGTCTTTTCTAAGTTAGGTTGATAAAACAACATGGCGATCCTTAAGAACAGGTAAACTAGATAAGAGACATCAACTTGTGTCAATTGAACAAGGGCATGGTCTAAGATGGAAATATGACTCAAGATTCTTATTTTAAGCCTGAGTACACTTTAGGTCCAGCAAGAAATTATCTAGGCATTTATTTTTATGTGTTTGGTCATGGAGTGAAAATGGAGAATTCAAATTTGGGTCATGGTTTACTAAATAAGGACATGACCTAATTTTCGGTTTAGGCAATCAAGTCCCAACTCTCTATTGGCACATCAAGTTCACGAGCAAACACATATAACACCTAAACAGATTACCTAAAGAACGGGGGACAACTATTTCATTGAAGTCCATAATACTACATTACATCACATTATCTACAATCAATGGTTACTGGAATAAAGATGAGAGAAGCATTTTGGGTGTATAGGTGACAAACATGATGCAACAATCAGGATGCATGCTCGTCTTATTCGTCCTCACGAGTTTTGCCAACATACTGTGGCAATAACGTTCTATATCGGTGGCATACTTACGACTCTCATGGTATTTTGCTAGTCGTCAACTACACATATGTTTTCGAGGTTAGTGTACCTGCAGAAAAATCCATCACAGCCCAATTTTCCAATGATGCAGTTCACACATAACAGTTTATCACAGTTTATACTCCATATATTGCTATATGGAGGCCAGCTCATCATTAAGCGTCGAGCCACGCATAGGCGTCGTTGCCACACTTTAACCATAGGGCAACTCATTATGGTAACTCACCTTCTTACCTGAGCGTAGGTGCGTCGTTACAAGTAAATTACACTTCTCAGTATTCCCATGTCTGTATACCCATACACATCCATGGGGTACTGAATCCCAGAAAATTAAATACTCCACATCGCAGCTTTCATATATACATATGTGGAACATGTATATAATCAAGCGCCACAATTAAGCACTTCCCTAGACCGACGGTTGTTCGGTCATGCTCTCACATCTCACCTTACCTTAGCGTCAATCCATTCAAAACTGAATGGCCTCAAAAATAACAATACACATGTATGCAATACCCACCCGGTTGTGGGTTAGTGTTTTAAACTAAGCCACCTGATAGTCCTTAACTTAGGGCTTAATAGAGGATGTCGCTAGCATTATAGTTTTTCAAATCTGTTTTTCAAAACCAAACTATGTGTTTAGTTAAAAATAGGTTTTCTAAAACCAAAACTTTGTTTTTAAAATACGTATGTGACCGTATATACTTAATCCTGCTCTGATACCAGCTGTGGCAGAACCTCCCAAGTTATTGGGCCCACATGCACCTGTCCTTGTCTCAAAGACCTCAGACGGCTATGCATGTGCACCAGATAACTTAACAGGATCTGTCCGAGTGTCCCAAGGACCCCGGATAAACCACTTACAACCAAGATCGCAAGATTAAGTAACACAAATCACACACACCAACAGTTTGCAGCGGAAATCTTATTACCAAATTTTACAAGTTACAAAAATTTTACTTTGTACATGATCGGAGTGATTACAAAAGTGATTCAAAGAAATAACTTTGAACTGTTATAAATTATTTATAGTTTTGAAATATATGCTAGCTCAAGTGACCATCCTCAATAAGAAGATAAAGACGTGGTATACTTATATAAGAAGGCCGAGCCCACCAACACTTAACACCATCAACAGCAGCACAAGACTATAACCTGAAAAACAATAGGGAATAAACCCTGAGTATGGAATTACTCAGCAAGACTTACCCGACTAAAGAAAAGACTCTCAAGGGTATGCTGGAATTGGGAATCAAGGAGAGGCTTTAGCAAGAATCAACTTAGATACTTTTGCAAAAATAGCTTACTAAAGTGAATCCTTACTTTCAATGTTTTAACGCCAGATTAAATATTAATAGAATATGTTTGCATCTGGTCTAATTTCACCATCTCATCAATACAACATCATTTTTATTCTTGAGGTTCACATCCTGACTTAGGTTGTAGGGAAGTGACCAAGTCTTCATAACCACGAAGGTACGACGATCCGAATCGATTATACTCAACTGAGGATCTCCAATCACACGACATATGTAGCACTTAACCCTTGCATATGTCAACCCGCCACCAGGGTTCTTAAGACCAGATCAGGTTCACGCGAACCGAGAGCACAGATACACCACCGTTCAGCCTCTTGCCACGGAGGGTACACGCTACTCTCGCCACCGCTCCACGCCCATTCTGTGTTATCTTATTCTGGCCTTAGTCTGCCTGAGGCAAGGCTTACCCATGACGAGGCATGTGACCAGTTAAAGGGTCCTCGATCAGCACGCCTACATACGCATTCAATCCTTAATCAACCTGGGTAGAACATCACCTGTTCCTAGCCCAAGTCCCGATTTAAGTACTTCCATCCTTAGGATTGTTTGTGTAACACCTCAGGTGTTACCATGGCTAGAGCACATCTATGCACTGATGACTGTGATCACATGTGGTAGAAACTTGAGGAGAACATAAGAACCTTGGAGACCATGTGTTAATCAAGATTGTTAATGACCTAAGAGCATCACTCAAGCTTTTGTGCACTTACTACCTTGGGCAAGAGGAGAGTAAACCCTAGACCTCTCTTGAATCCTATCTCCCAAAAGCATGGTTGAGAGGGGGGGGAGAATAAGCAAATGTGCAAATCATGAGTTAATCTTTAACCAAACTTTAAGTAACTTTATAACCAGCAAATATGGGAAGGAAATGTTGCAAAAAGACCCCTTGAGAAACCCCAAATCCCTTCCTTAAGTAGAGAAAGAGCTAGAGCTCTCAAATTCTCTCTAAGTCAAAAACTACACCTAATCTAAAGATCAACTGTGTTCACCTTGAAGATGGCATCAAAACCACCTAAGTTCTATACCAAAAATGTGGCATACCACCTAGGGCACCCACTGGAAAAAGTTGAGCCCGAGACCTTGACGTTTGACATGCCTTGGCATTGTTTTTGTCGCGAGGTGGGCAGAGAGACATACCTGATTTGGCGTCCAAAGATCTCCCTACCTAGGGCATATCTGCCATGGTGACTCACGGATGAGAGACAACCCTAGGTGCTAGGAAAAGACTCGCGCCGGATTTTTGCTAAGATTCGCACGTTTGCGACTTGGGCGAGCTGTGGAACATGGGCAGAAGAAAACCTACACGTGTTCGACGCGCTCTGTGCACGCCAGAGCACGCCCGCGCGCGCCCCGCGTCGCGCCAAAGGCCAGTCGACGCCATGGCCCGCGCCCGCGCCTATGAAGCCCACTCAAGCGTCGACCATACCCTTCCGCGCACACTCAACCTCACCGGAGCTCAAACTCACCGTCGTTTGCCCGTGCACGGCGTGTCCGCGGCCACCCGAGCCACTGCCGCCGTAGACAGGCCAGCCCAGCCTTTCCCATCCTCGTCCGACCCTCGGAGACGACTGAGCACACCTCGGTGAAGCTCCCCGAGCGAGGAATCGAAGTCTGCTTCACCGGAGAGGCCAGTCCACGGTCGCCGGAATCCCTCCGACCGCCGGCGAACGTAGACCGGGTAAGCCACTGCGCCATTTTTCGATTCAAGGCACAGCTAGCCTCTACATCACCCCGTGAAGCTCACCGTGCCATTGGATTGAACTAGATCGCCGTGATTTGGCCGGCACACCCGCCGCCAACGAGGACACCCGCCTGCGCACGTGGACCGAGCGATTCCGGCCATCCCCGCCGTCGAGCCGTACATCACTGTGACCGCCAGAGCCTCCCCGAGCCAACTCTGCCCCTCGCCGGACCTCCCTCGCCGCCGGTAAGCCACGCCACCCTTTTCTTTCTTGCGGGTACTGTTTAAACCTAGGGAAGGACCGCAGGGGAGAAGGAAAGAAGTCTGGGAGGTTTTGTGAAATGTCAGTGACTCAAATGAATAGTGGCGCAGGGGTAGATTTGAGTGGATTGATTTGGATTAAACCCAGGGTCCTCGGCGCAAAGTAGTTTTCCAGGAAACCTTTATTAAATCTGATTTAAATTTTGAACAGAACTTGAATAATTCATAACTTCTGTTTTATTCATCCAAATTTAGTCAAACCAATTTTGTTAGACTTTAAATAATGTAAACTGCTTAGGAAAAATATAAAACCCCTATGTACTACAGAAAACTTTAGGGTTCTGATTTAATTATTGTTTTGACCAAAATCTAAATAATAGGATTAAAAATGGTTGCACTATTTGACTAAGGTTAGAAAAATTTGGAGAAGCTTATGTCCACCTACTGACCTGTTTAAAAATGCTAAACTTCTCTGTCCAACCCATTAAGTTAGTTTTTGCCATTTATTTTACAATATGCTTAAGATTTAGAAAAATAGAAAAGGTGATTAAAATGATGAACCAGAGGGCACTCCTATTTTTGTTAGAGTACTTATCACTACAGGAAACACCTAAATTTTCGTGGGCCAAAAACCCACGAAAATAAGCCTAAACCGACGAAAATAGGGTATTTTCGTCGGCAGGCCGACGAAAATAGCCGCCGAAAATAAGTTCGACGAAAATAGACACCTATTTTCGTCGGTACCGACGAAAATAACTTATTTTCGTCGGCTTCCCGTAGACCGACGAAAATAAATGGTCGACTTACTATTTTCGTCGGCCAGGTGGTGGCCGACGAAAATAAGTGCCAGACTATTTTCGTCGGCCCGGTGCTGGCCGACGAAAATACGCCAGGATATTTTCGTCGGCCTAGGTGGTGGCTGACGAAAATAGCCTGGGAACATATTTTCGTCGGCCACCACCGAGGCCAACGAAAATTGATGCTCCCCCCCCCCAAACAGATTTTTCTGCACCTATTAATAATTCACAGCAATATACACAATATCACAATTCACATATACAGATTCACAAGCCTAATACATAATTCACAAAACACATTCACATATACATAAATAGTCCATTCAAATAAGTCTAGAGTATCCATAAGTCCAAAAGTCCATTGTCCATTCAAATACACAATTCACAAAACTCTAGTCCATAAGTCTAGAGTCCATAAGTCCATAAGCTACTAACTACTCACTACTCACTCCTCACTGATCACTCCGGCGGGCTGTGGGAGTTTTGGCCACTCCCTCCTCCGCCACCAGGAAGGTGGCCACTCCCTCCAGCACCATGGACGAGGAAGTCTTGGACGTTGACACCACCCTCCGATCCATGAGCATGTGACGCTGAACCCTGCAATTCATCAATCATTCAAATAAGGCTGTATACATATACATTGCTGTGTTTGGTCAATATTTGCGTAAAACTAAACATGGAACGTCACCTGTGATCCATGGTGAGGAGGAGGTTGTGCATGCATCCACGGGTACTGTTGTGGTGGCCACCCCAGAGGTGGTGGCACCCACCCCGTCGGTGGCGGTGCCATCCACGCTTGATATGGCTGAGAGCCCGCCGGTGGCTGGGAGACCGGTGGCACCCATCCCGGGACTGGTTGCGATCCTTGGGGTGGTGGAGGCGTCCAAGTGCCTGGAGGTGCCTGCGTCCACCCAACACCGGTCCACTATGGCTGCGACACTGGAGCTTGTCCTGGCCACTGTCCCCATCCTTGTGCCTGCGAGCCATTTTTGATAATAAAGAAAAAGTTGCTATGGAATTGAAGTGTTTCGATAGTGTTACCTGGGGAGGGCGAAAAGCGGGCAAGTTCATATCAGGGCCGAGTCGAGTAGTCATTTCCTGCAAATGGATGCAACGTTAGAATCACAACATTATACTTTGAATTCAATGACGACACGTGATGAGATAGACGAATTACCTGAAAATATGAAGCCATATATTGCGTCAGCTGTCCAACCTGCTCCTGCGCTGCTCGAGCCTGCTCCTGTGCTGCTCGAGCCTGCTCCTGTGCTGCCCGAGTCTCCTCCTCCAGCTGAGCCTCTCGAGCAGACCTGGAGGAGCGAGAACTCCCTCCCGAAGACGATGCCTTCCCTTGACCTATTGTCCTGTTATATTCCACAACGCCGGTGCCAAAGGCAAACCTGCATGATACACATAGTTGAGCCATTAAGTGGACACATTCTTGTTAATGAAATCGTCGAATCAAACACAAACACCTCACCTGCCATGCTTTCTACCCCCACCACTGTGGTACAACGCCGAGGCATCTAAGTCTGAATGCATCCAGTCGAAATCAGGCCCATGGCGTTGAGTCATTTCCTCCCCATATGCATTCTGCAAAGAAAGTTAGAGTTGGAGTTAGACACAAAACATGCAATTTAATTCGTAAATACAAACTTGTTTACCATTTTCTCCCTTGCCGCCTCGCTGCATAGCTCATCAGGGTTCGTCGGATCAGGGCCACGGTGACCACGGACGTAAACCTCCATAAAACTTGGAGCAACTCCACTTTCAGCTTCCTGCATGAAAAAGAAGAGTTAAACCATATAATTTTCATAGATGTAACATACAAGTTTGATTTATATACTTACCATGCGGCGTGCGGTACCAAGGTGTCCATCGGCGCCGTACCTATGCCCCGGTCCTTCAGTGCCACGGTTGACACGGTGCTTGTTGGACTCTGCAATCCACTCAGGCGACGCCCATCTCTTAGCCAACCACCTCCAGGCTTCCATGTCCTTCGCCAGCCAATCCACAACGCTCTCCAGGTACTGCTCCTCTGTGAGGTAGATCTCATTGGCCCCTAATGCTTTGCTCATTTTCTGCCCCTTTATCTTCTTGTAGTAGTAGTTGACGGCCGCGATGCGAGCATTGTACATGGCATCCTTGATGACCTTATCAGCGCACTTCTGAAAGTGCCTCTTCACACGTGCCCACTGAGCCTGATCGTCCTCGATGTCATCCGGCAATTGGAACCTCCCCTACATATCAATGGAGAAGTTAAGTTAAAGTAAGATTAGGAGAAGCAATAATTCAGTGAATTGCTTATATACGAAAGTAAACTCACCCAGAACTCGTCCCACACAGCCACCTGACAAGTCCTTCGTTTTTTTCCGAACTTCCCCCTCCGCTACTGCTTTCCCCTGACTCCCCTGGCTGGACATAGTCCTTTAGACCCCAGTCAGCCCACTGCATAGCCGCGAACCTCTCGCCATTGAGCTCCACCATGCCAGGGTAGTAGAAGCGACAGAGGCTACCCAACACCGCGTTCACCTTGGGACGTCTGCCTGTACCGTCCCAAGTCAAGTCTTCCCATGACCTACAAACATTAATAAAACAAGTAAACCAGTGCAATCACGTTCACATTAAAAAATTAACACAACAGAAATAAGCCCCACCATTCTCCATGCGGCCGGATGAGCCTCCTCTCGGCAGGTCTCGGACCAAGCGCATTGCTCTTCTTATACCTAAGTATACAAGTAAATTCAATATGATGAAATGATTAAAAACTAATATCAATTAAACTAATATGCATAATAATACCTGAAGGACGTAGAACCATCTGACGCGTCGCCCGCGCTGCCTGCCCCCATGGGGTCAACCTCCTCATCCTGCTCACCCTCCTCATCCTGCTCACCCTCCTCACCCTGCACATGAGCATCCTGCTGAGGAGTCTCCTGCTCACCCTCCTCACCCTGCACTTCGTCTAGACAGTCGAGAAGTTGCTGCTGCCTCTGTCGGCTCTGTGAGGTGCCCTGAAAAAGGCCACTGCCCGAGCTGTCCTCGCTGGCCGCGCTGCCCCCACTCCTCCTCGATCTCCTATGCTTGAACATGTTCAACTGTAGATAAATTAATGTCAAACCACAGTATATGAAACAAATAATATGAAAATTAATAATGTGGAAATTGGAATACATAGCTTAATTGATTAACTAAAAGAAACATACTAATCAAAAGTCATCTGCATCCGATGATGCTTCTTCGGCTCGTTGTTTATTCATACGCTCTTGATTTCGTTGGATCCTTACTGATCTTCTAACGACGACAGGTCGTTTGCGCTTTGACCTAGGTTCTTCAATTAAGTCGCTTGAATTGCAACAGAGATTTTCAAGGCCTTCTCCATTGGTCACATGGAATCAGTGAGCTATGTCTTGATTCGACGCCGCTTCTGGTTGAAAAACAGCCTCATCGTTGTCCCTGCTCGTATTCACGTAGTCAGCACTCTCTGGAGCGACGACTTGTGGGTTGACTTTGATTGCAACCCACCAAGCCCTAAGGCTTGGGTGAGGATATGGCAGGTAGTACACCTGTTTTGCCTGATTTGCAAGGACAACATCGCTCATACTGCTCGGAATCCTAGAGCTATGCTTCACCTCGACATTACCATACTTGTCGACACGAGTCCCACTATGAGCATCAAACCAGTCGCACTCGAAAAACACGACTTTAAGTTCCTTGGGGCCATCGAAAATCAACTCTACAATGTTTTGAAGAACACCGTAATAGTCCACTACTTTGTCATCGTCAACATATGAACTTGCCAACACACCACTATTGGTGGTGGCTGCCAATGGTCGACTCTTCTCCAATTTCGCGGTTCGGAAGCGATATCCATTTACATCATAGCGAGTATAGTTCCGGACGGACACAGAGGTATGTGCCATTTGCTGCAAGTCCGGGTGCACAGAGTTTTTGGAAACCTATACAAGGAATTAGTATATGCATTATATCTTCCAAGTCCAAAATTCAAATATTAAGTATGGACAATGAGAGAACGACAATTACTAACATAATTACGAAACCACTGCACGAAGTTTGGTCCACCTTTCAACCCATCACGCCGAAGATTTTCTAATTGGATGGTCGTAGGTTTACTAGTAGATTTCCAACATTCTTCATCAAACATGCTGGACATATTAGAAACATGGAGATTACACACTATAGAAATTATGAGATGAGAAAATGGAAGTAACTATGCGGAAAACTTATTCGAACGCCTCCTGTGTGCTGTCAATATTGCTATACATATATAGCATTAGTGTGTTCAAATCTGATCCTTCAATGTGACGTACACTCCCTTTTCCAACTGCTTTACCCGGATTCGCAAAAATTTGAAGGGTGCTTTGGGGCGATTCATTTTCGACATGAAGTCGCACTGAAGGAGCAAACACATTGTTGGCTCGAGCGAAATACCTGGTTGAGAATTGAGATACCTCCTTAAGGGCAAAAGCCTCCGCAATACACCCTTCGACTCTAGCCTTGTTGCGAACAGACGCCCTGAGCTTTTTCAATGCCCTTTCTATAGGATACATCCACCTGAATTGCACTGGTCCGCCTACCAAAGCTTCCCAAGGCAAATGCACAATTAGATGTTGCATCACATTGAAGAATCCTGGCGGGAAAACCTTTTCAAATTTACAAATAAGAATTGGAATTTCTTTCTCAAATTTATGCATCAACCTCTTCGATACCGTCTTTGCGCATACTTCCCTATAGAAGTAACTCAGCTCTGCAAATATGCTCCAAAGCTCATCCTTAAAATAGCCTCGAAACATCACGGGCATCAGCCTCTCCATAATAATATGGTAGTCATGGCTTTTCAAACCGATCAATTTACCGGTCTTCAGATTGTCTGTCCGTTTCAGATTTGCCGCATATCGATCTGGAAATTTCAGATTCTTCAACCACTTAAATATTTCTTTCCTTTCATCTGGCTTGAGGCAGTAATCAGCTCGCGGCCTACTCTCATGCCCTTTATCGCTTACTTTCAACTCGAGCATCGGTCTCTTACAAATTTCAGCCATGTCTTTTCTTGCCTTCATATTATCTTTCGTTTTATCAGTCACATCGAAACATGTGCTTATGATGCTTTCAGCAACGTTACGCTCTTGGTGCATCAAGTCTATGTTGTGCGGCATGATCAAGGCTTTTGCATACGGAAGCTCCCATATTGATGAAATATGGGTCCAGTTGTGGTCCTCCCCGTAGCCTTGAAACCTATCATTTTCTCCTTGCTTCAGACAAGCATGCCATGCCATTATCTGCGGTGCAGTTTGCCTCTTTGGTGGCCCATTTCTGATTTTGGCTCCACTTCTGAATGCAGTAAGCGAATTCCTGAAATCATGCTTGAATGGAGTCCAACGTCGATGAGCATCAAAGAATGACACTTTCCCACCATGCTTCAATCTGAATGCATCCGTATCATTCATACATATGGGACAGCACAACCGACCATGAACACACCATCCAGACCAATCTCCATACGCCAGCAGATCATGCACTGACCACAAATAAGCAGCGCGCATGGTAAACTCCTTTTCAGTATGGCTGTCATAAGCCTTCACACCTCTCCACAATTGTTTCAGCTCTTCAATTAAAGGGCGAACAAACATATTCAGCTTTGGCCCTGGATGCTCGGGGCCTGGGATGACTAGTGCAAGGAACATGAACTCTTCTTTATTGACCAACTCAGGAGGAAGATTATATGGCACAATGAAGACAGGCCAACACGAGTAAGGGCTTGCACTGGTATTGAAAGGTGTGAATCCGTCCGTCGATAGATCAAGCCGTACACTCCTAGGGTCGTTTGCAAATTCGGGATCAAACTCGTCAAATGCCTTCCACGCATCACCGTCCGACGGATGGACCATTATGTCTGGATCAGTGACGAGACGTACACCATTCTTTGGCCACGTCATATGCAGAGCTATTTCCTTGTTGAGGAACAACCTTGAAAGCCGAGGAATGATGGGCAACCGACGAAGTTGCTTAGCTGCGACCTTCGTAACTACCAATTCACCCTCATCATTTGTCACCTCGACATATCTAGAAGCTTCGCAATGCTTACAACGGTCCAGCTTGTCATCCTCCTCAAAGAATAGCATGCAACTGTTGGGACACACGTCGATCTTCTCATATGTCATCCCAAGACCAGCCAACATCTTCTTTGCGAAGTACATATTCTTTGGCAACTTATGATTCTCCGGGAGAACCTCGCCCATCAGTTGGACGATGTCGTTGTAAGCACTGTTTGAAATGTTGTGCTTCAACTTTATCGCCATTAGTCTTGTGAGAGTCCCAAGAACTGACATCTGAGTGTGCTCGTGCAGTCTCTCTTCTCCTGCGGCGAGTAGCCGGAAGAATTCCTGAGCATCGCGTGGAAGCTGCCCCGGCTCCTCAGCGTTTATTTCAGCATCCCTACCAAGATCATGCAACATGTCGTCCATCCTATCATGATCGTCATCAAGTTCCACCTCCGCGTCAACGTGTCTAATAGACTCTCCATGCCAGTACCATACAAGGTAGTTCGGCATAAACCCACTTTTGCAAAGGTGTTTCTCCATTTCTTCTATCTTCTGAGGCCACTTGTTCTCGCAGCGATTGCAAGGACACTTCACTAGACGACTCGTTGCATCTTTGAAAGCATGCTCAATAAAAGCCTTTGTTACACCCATCCATTCATTCGAATGTGCCCCATCCTTTCTCCACCCGTCATACATCACCCTCCGATCACCGTCCATTTCAAAGGCTAAACAAAAGACAAAGAAAATCAACGATCGTTTGTGGCTTAGGTGAACTCCCTATTAGGTAAAGGCCCTAAACCCACCCAAGAGTGTAGGCCGATGCTTGTGATTTGTGACGTGTAGCCTACGATTGCCGCGAAATTTCGGCAGCATAACCCCGCTGCTCTCCAAGCACACGCCTGAACATGGTGCGTTGGAGAACAACTGGGTTACACAACCGAAATTCCGCGTCAATCGTAAGGCACATGTCATAAATCACAAGCATCGGCCTACACTCTCAGGCTGTCCAAAATACGTGGACAATTCCGGAACGGCGAACCTCACAAGCCAATGTGACGTTCGCCGTTCCCGAACGGGTGACGCATACGGTTCGCTACGGTTAACGATTAAAACTAAACTCTAAACATTAAAAAATATCTCGGAGACAAATATGAATTTGAATTAAAGCAATCAACAGTTAAACTAATCACAACACGACAAGATGACTAATATAAATTAATGACTTATTTTCGTCGGTACTCAATTATTCTTAAACTAGGTGCGTGGGAATGGTGAGATGGGTTTTTGTACAGTACAACCATTGTGCGCGCTCTGCAAAAGCGAGGTTGCCGACTGTGGATCTGCACTGCACCCTGCCAGATCTGCAATTTATTCCACAATCGTGTAGTAGTAGTAGTAGTAGTAGTAGTAGTAGTAGTAGTAGTAGTAGTAGTAGTAGTAGTAGTAGTACGCTGTACAACAGTGACTAGTGTAGTAGCAGTAGTAGCAGCGTAGGTCTAGCTAGCTGAGTCTGAACTGCACGCACGACTGCTTTAAATGGTGTGACACGGTGAGATGATCAGGGAATCAACTATGACATAGGAAGTGCAGTTTTGTGCCATATCTCACCATGACAAGCAGCTAAAAAGGGGTGGAGTTTCTGGGTTAAATGGGAACCTCACAAAGAAGTACAAGGTTACATGTTCCACACTTCTATTGCATGGCCACCATGTAGGATAGGGGCACAAGAAAGTAGCAGTTGTCGCCAAATCTCCACTGAGCACCAACACTGAAGTTCAGTTCCTTCTGGTTACTATTTCTAGTCTGAAAATTCAGACCTCTGCCGCCCAGTTATTGGGTTACTTTTTCTTCTAGTAGCATAATGATCATTAACCAAAACTCTATGGATAGAACTCTGAATTTGGACCAAACACATAATTTCAGAACACAAAATTGCAGGCGTGGAAGTAGGGAGACAGGGAGGCTCACCGCGGGGAACGAGGGCGGCGTGGATGGACGGTGGGCGCGCGCGATGGAGCTCGGTGATCGTCGCGATGGCGGCGTGGACGGACAGCGGGCGCGCGCGACGGAGCTCGGTGATCGTGCGACGGAGCTCGCCGAGCTTGCGTGAGAGAACGGCGGCTACGGGGCGCCAGAGAACGGCGGGCCCACGCGACGAAGCTCGCCGAGCAGAGAACGACGAGGTGGGGCGCGAGCGCGGCGAGGCACGGCGCGAGCGCGGCGAGGCACGATGGAGCTCGCCGAGCTTGCGTGCGCGCGACAGCGAGGCGGGGCGCGGCGGGTCACGACGGAGGTCGTCGGGCTTGCGTGCGCGCGACGGCCACGGGTGCAAGCGAGCGCGGCGAGGCAGGGCACGACGGAGCGAGGCGGGGCCGGCAGGCGCGCGCGATGGCGAGGCGGAGCGCGGCGGGGCACGACGAAGGTCGCTGGGCTTGCGTGCGCGCGACGGCCACGGGCGCAAGCGAGCGCGGCGAGGCGGGGCGCGACGGAGCGAGGCGGGGCACGAGCGCGGCGGCGGTGGGGCGCGAGTGCGGCGGCGGCGCGACGGGATTTAGGGCAGGCGGGGCGCGAGCGAAGAGATTTCGTGCTGAGTCAGGGATGGACGATTAAGGGACACTATTTTCGTCGGCCTCACGGAGGCCGACGAAAATAATGGTCGGTTAATGACGTATTTTCGTCGGCCTCTGGAGGCCGACGAAAATAATGGTCGTATTTTCGTGGGCCTGGCGGAGACCGACGAAAATACACCACATTTTCGTCGGTCCCGAGGCCGACGAAAATAAGTTTCGTATTCTCGTGGGCCTGCCCACGAAAATATTCACTAGCCCACGAAAATAGCGACATTTTCGTCGGTAACGACGGCCGACGAAAATAACATTGCATTTTCGTGGGCCGGCCGACGAAAATAACCCGGCCCACGAAAATTTATGCGTTTCCTGTAGTGTATTCAATGTAGTTCACTAGAAAAATCTATTATACCCTGGTTTAATATAAAATGAGTAGGATCCTTTTTATTTTAGGAAAATAAGGAAAACTTAGAAAAAACCTACAAAAATGACCCCAAGGTGAAAACACCCTAACCCTTGGGATAATTAATGTTTTGTTATTAAGAACTTAGGAAAAATATGAAATCTGCTGTTTGACATTTTTCAAATAACAATGTAGTAGAAAGTGCCTTTTTGGCATTAAACTTTAGAAAATCATAACTAAATAACCATCCCTTAGCTTTATGTGATCTTTGGCACAGAAGCTTATTATTACTGTTAGATGCCAACAAAAATAACCCTTAGGACAGAACCCACCCCTAATTAAGAGATGTAGTGCAAAGTGGCCCATTTTACACAACTTTTGTTATTTTTGTCTAAAGCATAGCCTTTTTATTTTAAACCTCAAATTCCTAGAACAGGCTATAATGACCAATGGCAACCCACTGTAATTTTTACAGAATTTTTGGAAAAAGTTAAACCACTGTTGTAGTTCAAACCTACACTAGAAACCATAAATAGAAAATAAAGAAAGGGAAAAATGAATAACAGGAATTAGTGTCATCCTAAAACCCTTTATAACCTGTCCACTGAAATATATAAAGGCAATACCAATTCACTATGCCTAGCCCTAACAAAACCTAAACCTAGAGTGATAAGCATAAACCACTAAAAGCCACGTATGACCCAGAAACCCTAAGTTACTCATTAACTTAGTTTTTCTTCTCTTAGCATAATGTTATTAAATCCTGCATAATCATGACATACATGTTCATTGCATTTCGATAGACTGTAACCTTGCTGACGGAGAGTACGTCCTCGTGCCGGAGCAAGGAGCTGCTCAGGAGGTAGCCCTGGATCCAGCACCCGAGCCTGCACCAGAGGATCTGCCTGCCACAGCCTTGGAAGGCAAGCCCCGGTTTATGCATAACCTGTTAATTATGCTATTTTAATATACTTAATAATTGTAGGATTGATTGTGCACTTAAGTGTAGGAGTTGTTTGAAACCCTAGTTGCATGATCTCAGGAATCCCATTGAGATGAATACTAGTATGCTAAGTCGAGTAGCTGCTTTATTAATTAGGATCTCGGTAGAAGTCGAGTAATTTTTCTAGCACTCGCGCGAGGTCAGGAATTGGCTGTATCCACTTTCTTATCATATTGATGTTGGGTTGTGGGCAACAATCCATGAGGATTGGTTGTCCACAGGATAAAAATTGGAATAAGGATTAAGGTGTGGTACCGTGAGTCAAGCGTTTGAACGTACTAAGCACATGCCGAGAAATATGGTAAATCGGTAAGCCTAGTACCTGATTGAACCTGGCAGTAGACTTTACCCCTCACGCGACCTGAGACGTGGTCTCCCATTCCGGTTATGGTGGGTACAAGTGCGGTCACTGCACGACGGCAGTCGGGGTCAGTGAGGCATTGTACGCCAAGGCGGTGAGCCCTGATCTGCTGACGGGGAATCGATGGGGACGGTTGATGTGTGTGGGGACAGAGTGCCCCTACATGTCGTGTGTTTAGGTTTACCTTGCAAGGATAAAAACTCGATTCGAATCGTCTGCTTCTCGCAGCTAATGAGACTGCTTGATCCATGCTGCTACATTGAGTAACAAGTGGAAATGTGATGAGTTGACAAAAGAGGTTGATTGCTAAAAATGTTTGATACCATGTATGAGTAGATAGTACACTTTTAGCCTTAAGAGAGTCACACTTAAATTTGACAAAGTTAAAACTTGACTTAGAAACTCAGCTAGTGCTTTTGGCAACCAAACCCCACAACCAAACAGCTGCATGTCTAGAGGTAGAGAAGTAGACTCCTCACACCGGGTAAGTCTAGCTGAGTATTAGTATACTCAGCCTTGCTTGTGGCATAATTTTACAGGTTCTCTGGAGGACATGGTTGCTGGAGTGACTTGGCCGTCCATCTTGCCACCGGGTTGGACTGTCGAGTGGGACCCTACCTCGGCTGAGGAAGAGCATGAGGAGTGATGGGACAGGCTTCCCCATCTCTCTGTTTATTTACCGTTAGTTTTATTCCGCTGCACTTCGAACAATGATGACTACTTTTGCAAAACTCCGATGATGATGTAATAATTTAATACTCTTTAATGCATGTTTTTATGCTTTATTGTATTTGCTCTGTGACTCACCATCGAGTGAGATTGTGGTACTTGATCCTGTCAGTGGCCGTGTCAGACTAGATCCGAGGGACTTACGGGTTATTCCCATTTAAGTGTGGTCTAGCCTCTAAGGCGGGACTTAGGCACTTAAGTTGGAATAATTCGGGCAGTTCCGCCACAGTTTGTGTTCCTTAGGATGAAAAGAGCATCAAAGGGAACTTTGCAGTAAGATCCCACCACGCTCTCAATGAAAGTATTCTTGCAGGTAGAAGTCATCTTTCCTCAGGATAACCCCTGAGCTAGGCCTTAATGCAAAAGACAACCTCTATCCACAAGATCTGAGCAGGGCTAAGCATTTTTGTAAATCATAATTTTGATACTTCACCAGAAGTATCTATAAAGGTATGGATTTCAAGGAAGGCAATGCATCCAAGGGTTTCCAAGCAACTCCTATAAACCTAATGCACATTCACTAGACTTAAGTGTGTAAAAATAATTTAAAAACACAAGGAAGGGGTTGTATGCACCGGGGCTTGCTTGGGTAACACTATGTTAGTGTTTGTTAGACGACGTCCACTTGACGATCATCCTTGTCCTAACACTTGATCAGACAGGTTCGTTCATCAGCATCTCCATGCGGAGTAGCCCGCGCTTGGGGTCGACTTGAGTCATCTTCCGCATTTATTTAAACAAGTGTTATGATGCTTAGCCTTGCTCTAGAAAAACAAAATGTTTTGTTTTGAAAAGAAATGATGCTTCACATTGGATGTGAATTTTTACAAAGAAAAGACTGATGATGGTGGATCCATCACGGTCGTGATGGGTTCAACATCTAAAAAGAGTACCTCTGCTAGATACCAAACTTTGGGGTTTTAAGTCATAAAGACGAGACCGGGCGGGTGACTTGCACGAGAAAGGAGTCTCGGTGTAGTGTCTCCGTATGAGTCAATTAAGGACCAAGCCAATGTAGGCTTGATGATCGAGGACCTTTTAACTGGCCACATGCCTCATCATGGGTATGCTTTGCTCAGTCGGACCAATACTAGAAAGGCTACCACGCAATGGGAGTGGAGAGATGGCGAGAGTAGCGTGTACCCTCCGTGGCAAAGAGGATGGACGGTGGAGTATCTGTACTCTCGGTTGGCGTGAACCCATTCTAGTCTTGAGAAACCCGGGTGCGAGTTGGCATATGCAAGGGTTAAGTGCTACATATGTCGTGTGGTTGGAGATCCCCAGCTGGGTATTAATCGATTCGGATCACCGTTACTTCTCAGACATGAAGACTTGGTCATTGCCCTACACGTAGCGACAAGTGAATTGAAGGGATGATAAAAGATGGCTAGTATAGGCCAAGTGCTCGATCTAAGAATAGAAAGGAATCTAGATGCAGGTAATTACTTAACCTGATGAGTAAAATGAATTCTTAAGGATCCACTCATAGTAAGATTTTCTACAAATAAAGTCTTTGAATCTTGATAAGCTTTACCTTGATTCCCAAAAGCCAGCATATCCTTGAGTCTTTTTCCTTAGACTTGGGAAAGTACACTTCGTAGTCAGGGTTTTCAAACCCATGTTGTTGCAGGTACTAGATTTGTGCTGCTGTGGATGGTGCTAAGCGTCGGTGGGCACGACCTTCTTATAGGTCTAAGTAGCTCTTCTATACTTCTTATTTAGGATGATCACTTAAGCTAGCATGTATTTCAAACTTATGAAAATTATACATCATTCAAAGTGAAAAACTTTGGATTTACTTTATAATCACTCTGATCTTGTATAATGTAATCTGAATGTAACTTGTAACTTTTTGTAATAAAGAATATCCGCTGCAAATGTTGGTGTGTCAATTGTGTTTACTTAGTCTTGTGATCCTGGTTATAAGTGGTTTATCTGTGGTCCTTGGGACACTCGGACGGATCGTGTTAAGTTATCCGGTGCACATGCATAGTCGTCTGAGGTCTTTGAGATGAGGACAGGTGCATGTGGGCCCAATAACTTGGGAGGTTTTGCCAGAGAGGTTCTGACAGGATTGAGGGGGAGGGACCTTCTAGGCCCTCTTAGTCCCCTAAGAGAGGGAGGCAAAAGGTGGCCTCCTCTCGTTCTTTCTGGGGAGATTCTTCTAGAGGGAGTTTTCCCTGTTAGGAGGAAGACGGTGCTCAGGATGTAGACATTGATCCTCCTCATTCTAATGCTCCATTTGTTGGGGGTCTCAGCATGCACCAAGCCACTGTGACTTAGGGCCCTCATGATGCCCAGCCTGACTTCACCGTGAAGGGAGTGGATGCTCTTCAGGAGATCAGATTCACCAATCCTACTGTCCTCCCAGACATCCTGGGGTTCCTGATCCAAGATCCTAGAACTTATTTCAGGCAGATTTCTATAACATTGTCATCCTTACCAAGAAGCACCCAGCTATTCGTCACAGGGTGATTGACTAGGCAAGATGTGAGAGGATGAATGATGAAGACATATCTCGGGCTCTGAGGATGTATGAATAGAAAGGAGTGAAGAACATGATGACCATGCAATATCCCTGGAGTCATTGCCCAATTCTATGCCACTCTCTGGATTAAAAAGGTTGATGAGGAAGTTGATGTGTATGATTACCTAGTTATGTACTTCTTTCTCCAGGGGATTTGGCACAAGGTCAGCTACCACCGCTTTGCTCATATTTTGGGTTTCTCAGATGAAGATATCAAGGACAGCAACCTCAGAGTTCATGACATTCGTCTGCCTCGGAGGGAAGAGCAGAAAATTGTGCATATTTCAAATGAAAGGGAGTTATAGATCACTTCCAACATGCACAGGTAGTATCGGTACCTAAATTCTATTTCTGGGATGACCATTCTTCCTAAGGGCGGGAACCAAATGAACGTCCTTGGGCAGAGTCATGTTCTCCTTTTACTTCTGACTCCCAACAACACTGCTCGTGTCAATGTGTTTGATATGATCTGGGAGGATATACTTCGAGCATCTTGGTCTCCATTGAAGGGGTGTCTCCATGTGCCCTTTATCATGAAGATGATCAAAGTTGTCACTCAGATAAAATTTTAGAAGCCTGTGAAACATTCTCACTACGTGCTATACTAGGTTTATTCCAGTAACCCAGAAGCACGGTCCAAGCGGGCTCTAGCTGGGTCAGGAGGCCTTGCATCTTCAGATGAGCCGCCACCTCAGCCTTCACTCGACGAGACCTCCTCTCATGTTGCTGCTGCCTCGTGTCCGATGGACTGTGGAGGTCGAGGCAGAGGTCAGGGTCAAGGTAGAGGTCATGGTGAGGGCCTATTTGTGCGCCTAGCTAAGGGGATCGCTGGGGTCTTCGCCATGTGCCGCAGTCGTGCTGTTGAGGAGGCTGTGCACAAACACCAAACCTAGGCGCTTCATGATGACATGCGAAGCTTCATAGCTTCCATGGGCCACCCCATGCCTCAGCGCCCTACTCCTCCTCCAACTCCTGCCTACCCCGAGACTCTCAATGAATGGAACCAACAGGAGTATGGTGTGCCCTTCATAACTCCTAAGGATGAAGCTGAGGAGTTTGATTACTCATTTTTGCAGTCTGCTCCTGACGCTACTCCAGGACCTATCCCTGGTGACCCTAGGCCTTCAGGCTATGGTCACCTTCCTCCTCCACCTTATTTTCAGGGTCCTTAATCTTTGCCCACTTTTCCTTCATCTGACAACCCTCCACAGGGCTCTTCATATGAAGAAGAGATGGTTCACTCATTCTTTGTCGTGTATCCTCCCTATCCTCCCTATCCTCCTCCTCTGGGTCCCTATGGTGGTAGTGACCCTGGTGGCTATTGAGTCTTGCGCATCTCTTTGTTTTTTGGTACTTGTTGCAAAAAGGGGCAGAACTAAGGAAGGATGAATTTGAAGCAGAGCAGAGTTGAGTAGTTTGATTGACCACTCTGTGGCTTGTATCTGTAATCTCTACTACTCTATATGTTCTTAGAGTGGGCGTCCACACCATTTGGTGAAGCCTGCCACCGTCGGCTCTCCTCGCTCCGCACTCCTCTCTCCCCGCAATCCTAGTTGCGTCCGCCCAGATCGCTCCCCGCAATCCATTACCGCGAATCGCGTCCGCTTCCTCCTGCTCTCTCCATCCGCGAATTGCGTCCATGGAGTCTCCACAATCCCAGCCGCGAGAAATTGGTCGCTTCCTCCACCCATTCCCTGCTCTCTCCATCCGCGAATCGCGTCCGCTTCCTCCTAGCTCAATCCTCTCCATCCACGAATCGCGTCTGCTTCCTGCTCTCTCCTGGCGCAATCCTCTCCATCCGCGAATCACGTCCGCTTCCCTGCTCTCTCCTGGCGCAATCCTCTCCATCCGCGAATCACGTCCACTTCCCTGCTCTCTCCTGGCGCATCAGATCTAGATCACGCGGGCCATTTCCTGGGGAACCAAGCCGGAGCTCGGTGGCAATGGCGCTGTGTGGGAGAGGAGCAGGGCCGTTAAGCGGGCCCATGAGGAGGACGCGGGCGAGGAGTACGGCGGCCCTGTCATTCGTGCCAAGTGGACAAGGATGGGCAGGATGGGGATAAGGTATGGTTCCATCAATCCATTGCAGGGACAGCTCAAGCGGTCGGGTCCGACGACGGAGACAAAGCCGAGGAAGAGAAGGCCTTCCTGGTGCCAAGCGCCGCAGTCTTCCCCCACGGCATGTCTGCCGCCGCCGCGGGCCTATCGCTGGCCGTGGCCAAGAAAAAGGAGTTCAGCAAGTCGCCATCCAACTCGATGGCCTCGTCGGGTGGCACGGACGGCGGCTCGTCGGTTGTCCTATGGCCGGAGCAGCTCCACGCGCAGAACGGCGCCCCGGCGCGGGTGGAGGCCATGGAGCCCGTCATTGCGCTCACCGCCTGCACCAACTCCGTCGCCGCCTACAACCACGACGCCACCAACTACTACCTTGCGCGGCTGGGCGAGATGGTCTACCCGCGGGGCCCACACCGATGCACCGCGTGGCCGCCTACTTCGCGGAGGCGCCCACACTGCGCGTGGTGTGCATGTGACCCCAGGTGTTCAACATTAGCCTGCCGCGTGAGATCACCAACGGCGCCGTTGCCATCGCTGATGACGCGATGGCGCTGCGGGTGCTCAACGTTGTCACCCCGATCCCGCGCTTCCTGCACTTCACCCTCAACGAGCGGGTGCTCTGCGCGTTCGACGGCCACGACTGCGTCCACGTCATCGACTTCGACATCAAGCAGGGGCTGCAGTGGCCGAGCCTCCTCCAAATCCTCACCATGTGTGCGGCTCCTTAGGCGCACGTGCGGATCACCGGCGTCGGCGAGTCAAGACAGGAGTTGCAGGAGACCGGTGTGCGGCTGGGGCGCATGGCCATCGCGCTCGGGCTCGCGTTCGAGTTCCATGTCGTGGTGGACCGCCTCGAGGACGTCCGCCTGTGGATGCTCCACATGAAGCGCATCGAGTGGTTGCAGTGAACTACGTCCTCGCGGCGCACCATCTGCACCGCGATGAGATCGGCGCCGCGGTGGCCGACTTCCTCGAGCTCATGCGCAGCACGGGTGCCACCATCCTCCTCCTGGGCGAGCATGAGGACGCTCTCAACTCCGGACGATTGGAGGCGCGGTTCACGTGCGCTACGGTACTATGTTGCGGCATTCGACGTCGTGGAGGCGGCCGGGCTGGCGGATGCCAGCCCTGCGAGGGCCAAGGCGGAGGAGATGTTCGCGCGGGAGATCCGCAATGCGGTGGCATTCGAGGCCGCAGACCGCTTCGAGAGGCACGAGACCTTCGCCGGGTGGCGGTGGCGCATGCAGGAAGGCAGGTTCCAAAACACCGGCATCGGCGACCGGGAGGCGTTGCAGGGGTGCATGATCGCGAGGATGTTTGCGCCGGGCAACTACAGCATGCAAGGTGTAGGGCGACGGCGAGGGACTCACGCTCCGGTGGATGCACCAGACCATTTCAGGTTTTAAGGCATTCAAATGTGTTGTGTTTCTGGAAGGATACATCGCTGCCCCTTTTAATCATTAGTTATGTGAATTATCCTATTCCAATTTAGGGACAACCATTTTAATTGGTATTATCTTAATGACACCATGATTTTTTGCAGGAATTGTGTGGGTGGGTGGTGACGGAATTGTATCGTTCCTCCTCCATTCTTATTTGTTTTCCAATTTTTTGCTAATACGCTCTCAGACTTGCTTATAACTGCTCTCTTTGCACTGTTGTAGCACTGCTCAGCTATGGCACCAACGCTGGGGCAGGCGTCCTAATCCTGTACTGCTCTTTCAGTGTGCAGTGTTTTAAGGTAGGCTTGCCACTATGCGTTGGTCCTCATGTGTGTTTTGCGTTGTCAATCCACTGCTTTGTCCATGCAAGTTTGTTGTTTCAAATAAATCAGGATTCATGATTTTGTGTTTTCCTGTTTTTTGTTTCAGCTAGCTCTCAAGTAGCCTAACATTGTGGCGATTTTTGGATAATAGCCTTCTCTCCGACTTCCAGGTAATTTTTTTCATCTTTTGCATTCAATTTGTCACATATGGGTACGTTTTTAAGGAATTACGGTTTGGTTGACTGATCCTATATGTGGATATGCTCACCTTGTAGGTTCTCTACTCCTACCAATGGGTAACATGAGGTGTCCGCAGACCGCAGGGGCGAGGCCGTGCCCCCGTCCCGCCGCCCCCGACCGTGATCCCCATCGGCACTTTGTACGAAAGCACAATATTGGGACTTTTTATGATCTTTTATCTTTTTTATTTGAAGGCACAATAGGATCCAAAGAGGTAGGTTCCTTTTTGTCACTGATCTCATATACCTGAATAACATGTGTTCGGTTTGAAAGAGCACATACTTGCATTCCTATTTTTAGTCCTTACATGATTACTACATAGTTGTTTACCAGTTTGAGGTCTGCAGGTCTCAAGCTCGCTCGCACTGCAGATACCTTGGAGTTAATTTTTTACTGCATTGCGACTAGGCCTTCCAATTTGACAAACACAATTAAGTAGCTTAGTTGTCAATGATAGTTGATAGTATCGTTGTTTTAGATTATTACTTCAATGCAAATAAATTATTTCTAATATATTTTTGAGCTCTTAGAATGCACATGATTCAACCTATACTGCAGCAAAATTTTGGTACTCGTACCACAACTTTCTGAGAGTTAAGTCATTGTTTCTAGCATTTGGCATGCAACCTGTTGACTTAGTTGACAAGTTGAAGTTTGTATAGAGAAATTAATGATGAACCACTATGCAATATAAGATAGATATCCTATTTCATCATTTATTGGCATCCTTATAAATCTTGCGATGCTTACCCGTGTATGATGTATGGTAATGTATGCTTACCCGTGTGGTCTCCTTTGTGGTTGCTTCCAGGCCATTATCCAAAAGTTGGAAGGGATGGAGTCAACTAAGTACTCTTTCTTACAATATGCTGATCAGACGATGCATCTATAATATGTTTTGAGAGCTTTTGAATGTCAAAATGCCACAATGCATTAGGAGGTTATGCTTGCTATTGGTGCATTGACATATGCAGCTCGTCCATACTTTGCAAAGTACATGTCACAATTTATCAGTATTTGGAGATGGGTCTTCAGAACTTTGTGGAGTATCAGGTGTGTGCCATTACCGTGGGCATTGTTGGTGACCTCTCTAGAGCACTAGAAGACAAAATTTTACCCTTCTGTAATGGTATTTTGACCCAACTCCTGAAGGATCTGTCCAGTAAGCAAGAGCGAGCTCAAACACATTGTCGAGGATTATTTTTGTATCGATCAGGGTGACCAAGTCCATGTTGGTTGTAGGTTGTTAATTTCCTAGCATTCTTTTTCCTTTATCCACTTGCATTGTCTTTGCATTTCATTCTTGGTCGAATTGTTTTGGAGGATTTATTTTAGGACATTATCCGGTCTACTACCGCACGTTGTTTGTTAGTCAAGTCCGTGCATGCATTGGTTTGTTTTCGGGTGTTATTGGAGCAACATGTGTTTGTGCTATTTTCCATCTTGTTTTTGGTAATATACATACATGATGCTCCATTTCAGTTTATTAGGAGCTGGGCGGGTGAAGAAACAAAGAGTTTTATATAGGTTTTTGGAGTGGTTTTTGCGGGGGCAATGCAATTGAGTTGGGTATGATTTTATGAATTGTACTATGGCATGGAGACCTACCTTCTACTACTATCTTATGGTGTGGAGACCTGCCTTCTATTACTAACATAATGATTTATAAATTGTCACCCATGGGTATCTACTGGATACCCGAAATATTAATTCACAATTTCACATGTTGTGTTTTTGGCCCATGAAGCAAAGCAAAAAAGCCCAAAGGCAGTGGACTCGCTATTGGGTTGTCCTATTCCTATTCTCCTAACCCTAACCGGCTAACCCTGACTCCCTACAACAGCCAGACAGGCAGCCGCCAGCGCCAGCGGCTAGCTGCAGAGCCGCTCGCCCGCTGCCTCGCTCCTGCCCGAGTGTGCTACTGCGCCGTCGGCCGCCCGCCCACCCCAACATCCGGACACCGCCGTCGGCTCCCACTCCCCTTCTCATTCCTCGCGTCGCGCGCCGCTCACGCAAGGTGACGGCTTCACCACGGATAGCGGCGTACAGATCCTTTCGTGCCCTAGCCCCTGGGGTTCCGCAACACGCCGGCACGACCAAGCACCAAGCGGTGGCGCTGCTGGTGTAATTGGGCAGCTGCACAGGTCCATCTTCCTCAACGACCAGCAGATCAACGCTGACCAGCAGATCAACGCTGCCCCTCAGACCCTCAGGTACTCAGTAGTCAGCACTTAGTTAGAAGCCCAATGTCAACTCCTCAAGACAGTAGCAGTCGTCGCTGTGGCTGTTGGGTCTATGCTTCGTCGCCGAAGGTCTTATAGAAAGAAGTGGTCCTCGGATGAAGCTGTTTGTATAAGATAGCCGAAGGTTCCTCTTCGTAAAGCTTCGGCATTACAAACCGACTTAAAGATAGAATGACCTTTTAGTCCATAAAGGTCTGAGTCAATGTTGTAAGTTTTTATAAGGGGCATACTTGTAATTCCTCACAGGCTGCGTCCTGTGCCTATAAATAGTGAACAATATTCCGTTACTGTTCAGGCATTCGATTAATTACAATCGCATCTCTCGGAATCCAACTCTTTGCCAAGGCAAAGGTATTATTGTATTCAATAGTTCAATACATTAAGTAAATACAATGTAATTCATCTATGATGTATTTATTCCTTTTATACCTTTCGTTTTATGTCATTTTATAATTTTTACTGAAATTTTATTACGAAGATTTGAGCTTCGTAATTATGCTTTTATCAACCTTCGTCCAAGATCCATTATTCTCAAGAGAATAATGTTTCATAGACGAAGGACATTAACATTTAACATTTTATGTTGCCTTGTTCTTAATCTTAAGCATTTGAGAACAAGTCCCCAACATTGGCGCCCACCTCCGGTGAACTCACTTCCACTTTTTGAGCTGATGGCTTCGTTCAACGACCAAGCTGGAGCTGCTTCGGACCCGAAGCTGGTGCTCCCGATCACAGGTGGCTCCTCCTCAGAGCCAGCTAACAAGAAACAGAAGAAGGAAGCACAGAGAAGGGTACAACATGTTGGGGTGCAAGGACCCTTCATCAAGACAAGATGGTCTCACATTCCTATTACCTTCTCCCAAGAGGACCTTCAGCTCAAAGATTACCCACACAACGATGCCATGGTTATCTCTTGTGTTATCAAAGGATTTCTGGTCCACAATGTCTTGGTTGACACAGGCAGTGCAGCTGACATCATATTTGCTAAGGCCTTCAGACAAATGCAAGAGCCAGAAGATAAGATTCATGATGCTACACATCCTCTCTGTGGCTTCGGAGGAAGACAGATAGTAGCACTGGGCAAGATCACCATGTCAGTGACCTTCGGGTTCATCAACAACACTAGAACTGAGCAAGTTGTGTTTGACATTGTTGACATGGAATACCCTTACAATGCAATTATTGGTCGTGGTACTCTCAATGCCTTCGAAGCAATCCTTCATCCTGCCTATCTTTGCATGAAGATACCTTCGGATCAGGGACCCATTGCTATCCATGGAAGTCAGGAAGCTGCAAGAAGGGCCGAAGGCAATTGGACTGACTCAAAAGCAATCCATAACATAGATGGAGCTGAAGCTTGTGAACAGTACAAATTCAGAAGGGAGAAAGCAGCTTCAGCAGATCAGCCGAAGCCTATGCTCTTATGTGAGGACATAGCAGAGCAGAAGGTGCTGTTAGGCTCTCAATTATCCGAAGAGCAGGAGAAAACCTTGATAAGGTTTTTGTTCAATAACAAAGATGTTTTTGCATGGTCAGCCAATGATCTATGCGGAGTTAATAGGGATGTTATTGAGCACTCGCTCAATGTCGATCCATCCTTCAGACCCAGAAAGCAAAGGCTTCGGAAAATGTCAGATGATAAGGCCGAAGGTGCTCGCAACGAAGTCAAAAGACTCCTCAGTGCAGGAGTTATCAGAGAAGTGAAGTACCCAGAATGGCTAGCTAACACTGTTATGGTAAAAAAGGCCAATGGCAGGTGGCGAATGTGCATCGATTTTACAGATCTTAACAAGGCTTGTCCGAAGGATGAATTCCCACTACCAAGGATAGACTCTTTAGTTGATGCAGCAGCTTCTTCAGAGCTCATGAGTCTGTTAGACTGTTATTCAGGCTATCATCAAATTTGGATGAAGAAGGAAGATGAGCCGAAGACTAGCTTTATAACTCCAAGTGGCACATATTGCTATCTTCGGATGCCTGAGGGGCTCAAAAACGCTGGAGGAAGTTTCAGCCGAATGACTGCGAAGGTTCTCCAATCTCAAATAGGCAGAAATGTGCTAACTTATGTTGATGACATCATTGTCAAAAGCACGAAGCAGGAGAATCATATTGCTGATCTGCAGGAGACCTTCGCCAGTTTCAGGCAAGCTGGCTTAAAATTAAATCCAGAAAAATGCGTCTTCGGGGTGAAGAAGGGGAAATTTCTTGGATGCTTGGTTTCAACAAAGGGAATTGAAGCTAATCCAAGTAAAATTGAAGCTATACTTCGGATGGAGCCACCAACTACAAAGAAGGGGGCTCAAAGATTGATAGGAAGATTGGCATCTCTCAATAGATTCATATCCAGATCAGCAGAGAGAAACTTACCATTCTTCGAAGTGCTGAAGTCAGCCGAAGTCTTTCAATGGGGACCAATCCAGCAGAAGGCTTTTGAAGAGCTAAAACAGTATTTAATAGATCTAACAACATTGACTCCACCAATGCCAGGGGCTCCTTTGTTATTATATGTGGCAGCTTCGCACTCAGCGGTAAGTGCAGCGCTTGTCCAGGAGAAGCTTGATGGTCAAGTCAAGAGGCAGGCCCCAATATATTTTGTATCCGAGGTTCTTAGTTTGTCAAAGAAAAATTATACAGAGTTGGAGAAGGTATTGTATGCTGTCTTGATGGCCTCCAGGAAGCTTCGGCACTATTTCCAAGCTTACAACATAATTGTTCCTTCATCACAACCTCTGAAGGATATTATGAGGAACCGAGAAGCTACTGGAAGGATTGGAAAATGGGCTGCAGAGCTCAATGAATTTTGTATTGAATATGTTCATAGATCTTCGATTCAGTCACAGGCGCTGGCAGACTTTATTGCTGATTGGACGCCAGGGGCTCAGGAGGAGGAAACGAATAAAGACAACGAAGCCTGGACAGTGTTTTGTGATGGATCTTGGGGAACCTTCGGAGCAGGAGCGGCTGCTGTGTTGGTTTCACCTTCCAAAGTCAAAACTTGTTATGCGGCAAAGCTTGATTTTAATTGCACAAATAACATTGCTGAGTACGAAGCATTGATTCTAGGTCTTCGGAAGTTAAAAGCAATGGGAATCAGAAGGGCCATACTTAAAACTGATTCCCAGGTTGTTTCGGGTCATATTGACAAGAGTTGCAAGGCTAAGGATCCGAAGCTTGAAAAATATTTGGTTATGGTTCGAAGAGTTGAAGCTTCCTTCGAAGGGTTTTCTGTCAAAAATATCCCTCGAGGACAAAATGAGCATGCTGATCTGCTAGCTAAGTCAGCAGCACAGGGGCTGCCTTTACCTTCGGATGTGTTCTTCGAAACAATAAAAGCACCTTCGGTGGAACTTCTTGAGAGAGCAGTTCTTAATATATCTCCTGTTTTTAGCGAAGATTGGAGAACCGAGATCATCTCTTACCTTCAGGGTAAATTCCTTTCAGATGACGAAGCTTATAACAAGAGGATAGAGGCAAGAGCTCGTCCATATGTCATGATAGAAGGGGAGTTGTACAAACATGGAGTTTGTGCTCCGCTGCTCAAATGTTTATCCAGAACCGAAGGTATAGAGTTAATGAAAGAAATACATGCAGGCCTGTGTGGATCTCACATCGGATCTAGGCCGTTACTTGGAAAAATTTTCCGCCAAGGGTTTTATTGGCCGAAGGCAGCTTCGGATGCAGCAGAATTGGTTCAAAAGTGCGAAGGTTGTCAGAAATGTGCAAGAGATCAAAAACAACCTTCGTCCTTAACACAGCTCATACAACCCACTTGGCCATTGCAGAGGTGGGGCATTGACTTGTTAGGTCCGTTACCACCGGCCCAAGGGAACCTGAGATATGTTGTAGTAGCTGTGGAATATTTTTCTAAATGGATTGAGGCGAAGCCTTTAGCCACAATAACTTCGGCCACCGTCCAAAAGTTTTTCTGGCAGAATATTGTTTGTCGTTTCGGGGTGCCAAAGGCCATCACTGTGGACAATGGGACACAGTTTGACTCCGAAGCTTTCAGGGACTTCTGTAACCAAATTGGTACGAAGATCCATTTTGCATCAGTCAGGCACCCGGAGTCAAATGGACTCGTTGAAAGAGCCAACGACATTATAATGACAGGAATAATGAAGCTAATCTTCAATCAACCCAGAGGAAAATGGCCAGATCAGTTAACCAAAGTGGTGTGGAGCCACAACACGACAACATCAAGGTCTACAGGCTTCACTCCATTCAAGTTGTTATTCGGTGACGAAGCAATAACTCCAGAGGAAGCTAAAACCGGATCAATAAGGATAGTAGCTTCGGCAGAATCAGATTCCGAAGCTGCTTATTCTATAGAAAAAGATGCTTTAGAAGGGATTAGACTGCAAGCCGTGGAGAATATCAATAAATATCAAGCTGAAACAGTCAAATGGCGGGATAGAAAGGTTCGGCTAAAAAATATTGAGCCAGGGCACTTGGTGCTTCGGAGGGTGGCCAACCCAGAAACAGTGGGCAAATTGCAGTTGAAATGGGACGGGCCTTTCTTAGTAGCATCTTCGTCAAGACCCGGTTCATACAGATTGAAAGATATGGACGGCAATGACATTCCTAGGTCTTGGAATGCGGATGAGCTTCGGCGATATTATGTATAATTCGATGTAATTTTTCATATTTTTTATTTTTTCTTTCATGGCACCCTTTTCCTTTCCAAAGGGGGAGAAAGGTTTTTAATGGGGCCAGCATATGTAATTTCCTTTTTTAGTTCTATAAGAGCAAAATCCCCCAAAGAATGTAAATGTAAAAGCTGACAGCGCACCATCGAGTGCCAAAAAGTAAAGGCGAAGAAGCTCCAAAGTCGTTCCTAAGGGAATGCAGAGCTCACAGCGAAAAGTCAACGCTGATTCCGCCAAAAGTAAAGGCGAAGAAGCTCCAAAGTCGTTCCTAAGGGAATGCAGAGCTTACAGCGAAAAGTCAACGCTGATTCCGCCAAAAGTAAAGGCGAAGAAGCTCCAAAGTCGTTCCTAAGGGAATGCAGAGCTGAGGTGTGATTGTTTTTAAGAAAATAATGGCTATGAATATGGCTTCGGATACGTGTTTGGCCATTCATTTGCACATCACATTACATCATAGCATTTGCATTCATAAACATTCATCTAGGCATATGTAGGATAATCATCTTCATCACATAAATGGTTGCTTCGGCAAAAAGAGAAAAAAGAAAGGGAAAAAAGAGCTTCGTGCACAAAGAAGAAAGGAAAATGTTGTTTTCTATGCTTCGCTGCGTACGAAAAGAAGGGAAGGTGTTTTTTCGCCTTCGGCTCAAAAGAAAATTTCGTCCACATCAAAGCATTTCCCATACATCAATGGAAGGATAAGGATATATAACAAGGTACGAACAGAATTCATTAAAGACAAGTTTTGGCTACATTTACAAAAGTTATCTCAAAAGTTTTTCAAGTATTGTCTACAGTCTACTATCTAAATCTCCAAGGAGCTTCGGCTTCGGCGTTATTTTTGATCATCAGCTTCGGCTTCGTCATCCTACATGAATAAGGTCGTTGGAAGTCAAAATCAAGTTTACAGGAAAAGGTAAGCACAAGGTATGGTTTCTTACTGGATCAAGGTGGCTACGAGCTTCGTCTCTAGCCTTCTCTCGACCACCTTTTGTCCATATCATTTTTACAAATCGATTCGAGATACTTCGGGCGAGATCAGGGATGTCATCCAGGATTGATGGTGATAAAGTGAAATTTGGCCTATTGACAATCTTCCCATGATCACAGCCAGCCTTCAGGAAGGCTGCAGCAGTCCCTCGAGAAGCCACCCAGGCACAGAAGTCACCTTGCCCAGCTATGACTTCGTCGAGCTCGTCAATCTCCCCCTCAATATGTTCGAAGGTTTTCGGTAGATCTTCAGCTAAGGGGGTGAATTTTTCACTGCTGGCTCCAACTGAGTAAAAAATCTTTCTTAATCGCTGAATGCATTTGTTGCTAAATTCCAAGCATTTTTCTTGAAGACTTGTCAGTAGTTTTCTCAAATCTGAATTTTGTTGAGCTTCGGCTTCAAGTTTTACAATAAAATCTTGTTTTTCTCGTTCGAACTGCTCAGACTGGCGGAGAAGCTTCGTGTTCAGTTCTGTTATTTTTGCTTCAGCTTCCGCCAATAAACCTTCGGTTGCCTGGAGCTCAAAGTTCTTTTTCTCGAAAGCATCTGATTGTTCCTTTATTTTGCTTTCCAAATTTTCAATTATAACTTCGTGCTTTTTATCTTCAAAATCTTGCTGCATTTGCAAGGCTTTGCTCAATAGCATACTCTACACGAACACAACCTTCGTCAGACATGTTTTTATTATTAGAAACAATAAAAGTTAAGGGACAAGTTATTCACCTTGAAGTTGGAGTAAAATAAACTACCAACGACATGTTGTCGTCGGTAGCGGCTGATGTCTGTTTCTAGCTTCGGGAATCCAATACTCTTGGACAGAGTACTGATAATTTTGGCCCCTGTTTGATCTCGAATACACTCTAATTTCTCATCATCAACGCCTCCGAAGAGGAGTGCCCCAGGTTTGTATCCACAGGATTTGGCATATTCTCTAAGTTCTTCTATTTCAGCTTTTGATAGATGTTCTCCAACTAAGTTCTGGAACACGAAGGCTTCGTTTTCTGAGGTTTCATCAGCAATTTCTTTTCCTTTTTTCGACGCTGCGGTCACGGCCTCTTCGGCAGCAGTGGTAGCTTCTTCTGCAGCCATGTCTAGCAGTATTTGATCAATATGTTCAATTGTGCTCTCCAGGTTCAAATCTTCAGCTGAGGCAGCTTCGGCAGCTGCGGCCTCCGAAGGTGCAATTTCAATATCTGTCCCCTCTGCAGCCGCCGGTGTTTTCTGGGCTGAAGCTCTTGGCGGCGTCTTGTCAATTACCTCTGTCACAGTGATAATTCTTTGTTTCTTTGCTTTGATTATCTTCTTTGATTTTTCGGGCTCCTTGTCCTTCTGAAAAAACTTTGTCAGTTGAGGGCCCAGTGGACTTAGCTTCGCAGGTAAGGATTCAGTCATTACCTTCAGAATTTCCTCAACGATAGCAGCAGAAGGTGATGCGGGGGTTTCTTCTGCTTCGGGTATTTGTCGCTTCGGAGAAGGAGCTTTTCTTTTCTTCGGAATTTTCTTCTTTATTGGCTCTTTTTCACCTTCGTCTAAGGCTTCAGTTATCCTTTTCCTTTTTTGGCCTCCGGCACCTTTGTTCAGATTTTCATAGTCAGGGTATTCGAAACCCAAGGCGTCCAACACTCGATTTAGCCTTCGTTTCGGACGGGTGCCGAAGGCTGCGGTCATCAATTGATCTTCTTTTTTGGAATAATTGCCAAGTATCTCATTGCACATCACTTCAATCGTATCCAGCCACTCTTGGCAAGGAGTTTTAAAGTATTTCTTAAATTTGAAGTAGTAAGGTAAACGTACAAGTTCACCTTTTTTCTTCTCCCCCTTCAGCTTCGGCATTTCCCACTCTTTTACACTAGGAAAAACCTTGAAAGCCAAAAACTCCTGGACCAAGTCCCTTGTACTGATATGCTCTGCAATTATTTTGAATTCATACATTGCTTTTTGAGTCGGACCCTCTGGTAACATGTGGCACTGGGGGCGGGTTTCTCCGAAGATTAGTGCAAGTGGACTTTGCACAAGCTTTTCCTTATCGTCATCAACCTTGACATAGAACCATTCCGATTTCCACCCTGCTGCCCATTTGCTTCGGTAGCTGATCACAGGATACTTCGTAGTTTTCCGATAAGCAAAATTATAGCAACCAAAATTGTCATGTAATCCATCCTTTCTAGCCTTTGTCTGATAGTGCAGTTCGTGAACTCGGCAAAAGCTGTCCGCAAACGGTTCCACCGCCTGGCTTCGGAGTGCCCAGATATAAACACTAAGCCTAACGATAGCGTTAGGGGTTAGCTGGTGAAAATAGATTCCGAAATTCTTCAATATCTCTGCAATAATCCCATGAAGGGGGAATCTTAATCCAGCCTTTAGGAAGCTCTTAAAAATAACAATTTCATCTTTCTCCGGCTTTGGGGTAGTCTCTTCTCCCCCGAAGCGTAATAGCTTCTTTTGATTTTCAGTAAAATAGCCTGACTTTACCATCTTGGACAGATCAGCCTTCGAAACAGTAGATTTCCCGAAGTCCAAATGGCTGGGTTTGCTTGGCGTGGCAAGGTGATAATCATCTTCGGGGTCAGTTTCCTCAGCATCTTCTCCTTCTGCTTCAGCGATTGCTTGTTCTGCATCATCAATAGGAATCTTTTCCGAAGTCACTAGCCCGGATCGTTGCATGGCTTTGGAGATAGGGACAGTCTCCGAAGCTTCAGTTTCGTCCCCCTCACGCTCAACCCTAGCGGTAGAACGGACTCTGGCCATTTAACTATGAACTTGTGAAACTTTAATACTTTTTTCCTCCGAAGCAGGCTTCAAGATGGAGCTTCGTTCGATTCCGACAAACAAGCTTCGGCGACGGTTAAAAATTTTGGCAGCAAAACAGTGCAAATAGCAGTAAATGCTGTGGTAACTTCACACCTACTCGTCTGTTTATATAGTGCCGCAGGTAAGAAGGTGAAGCGCCAGAAGTTTTACACCAGGCGGACACTCGCTCGCACTCGCTGTACGGTGGACCGCAGAGACCGAACAGTAACTCTGCAAGGTGGGGCCGCTACGCGCAGGGAGATTGAATCGTTTCTCGACAACGAGCTCAGGGAAGGTGTTTTTGAGACCTTCGGCGCTCCGAAGCCTAAGAAACTTTTTTCACGGATCAAGCTCGTTACGAAAAACGATCTAGCACCGCGAAAGGGGCTACTGTTGGGTCTATGCTTCGTCGCCGAAGGTCTTATAGAAAGAAGTGGTCCTCGGATGAAGCTGTTTGTATAAGATAGCCGAAGGTTCCTCTTCGTAAAGCTTCGGCATTACAAACCGACTTAAAGATAGAATGACCTTTTAGTCCATAAAGGTCTGAGTCAATGTTGTAAGTTTTTATAAGGGGCATACTTGTAATTCCTCACAGGCTGCGTCCTGTGCCTATAAATAGTGAACAGTATTCCGTTACTGTTCAGGCATTCGATTAATTACAATCGCATCTCTCGGAATCCAACTCTTTGCCAAGGCAAAGGTATTATTGTATTCAATAGTTCAATACATTAAGTAAATACAATGTAATTCATCTATGATGTATTTATTCCTTTTATACCTTTCGTTTTATGTCATTTTATAATTTTTACTGAAATTTTATTACGAAGATTTGAGCTTCGTAATTATGCTTTTATCAACCTTCGTCCAAGATCCATTATTCTCGAGAGAATAATGTTTCATAGACGAAGGACATTAACATTTAACATTTTATGTTGCCTTGTTCTTAATCTTAAGCATTTGAGAACAAGTCCCCAACAGTGGCATAGGAGCAGCTCCTGCTGATGCTGAAAGCTCTAGAGATCCCACTCCATCTGATGCAGCAATCCAAGGGACAAGGAATGATTTTGTTGAAATAGATGATGATGCACAGGTTGGGTGTAAGAGGAAGTTGAAGTCTAAACTATGGGAGGATTTTGTTAGAGTTAGTGTATTTGGTAAATGGAAAGCTAAGTGCAATTGGTGTAGCAAATTATTGACAGCCGAAGGTAAAAGTTGTAACACCTCTGGTGTTACTGTTGCTAAAACTTGAGCATAACATCATGAGAATTGGCATATCATGTGTTTGTTACACCTAGTGATGAGGACATCACTCCCATGGATACAAACAACACTCCTCAAGTTGACTACCCAATTACTCGCGCACACGCTTGACAATTGAATTTACAGGTGATCTCGTTCCTAAGTAATTATCCTTGTGCATTTGAGAGTAGCATGCTACCTAATGATTTAATTGTACTTAGGAATGAAGGGGAGGACAACCTAGGACGTCGGGATCAAGATGGAGGCCCAAGTTGACGTTCATAATCTGTTCCGGCGCTGCGACGCCGTCTTTTGGGCTTTTGGGCCATGTATCTTCGTTGAGCCCATTAGGGGCGCGTCCAGGGTTTGCATAACCCTAGAGTCTTTATTAATAGCCGCCACATCCTTGTTAGAGGTGGGTTTTGCTTAAGTTTAGATTTGTCAAGAACAGTCGCCGTAGATCGGTTTGAGACCCCAACTTGTGAGCTTAATCATCCATCCGCAATATTCTAGAGTGTGTTCTTTCTTGTTCTTGCTTGTGTCTTCGATTCTCAGGCAGGAATTAGCCCTCGTGGAGAGGTCAATCGCGCAGCGCACGGTTGATAACCAGAGGAGAAGTGGTGCTGCGATTGCGGGGTTCTAGTCGTGTTGATTGGAAGCCGGATCGTCTGTGTGACATCTCCACCAAATCGATAGTTACCTTCACCTGACGGAAGATCGGGCACCCCCGTTCCTATCGCCTAGAGTGCATTCATAAGGTAAAAATTTCAAACAAGTTGTAATGATGTGACTTGATATGTGATTAACCCTAGGGCAGAGTGCTTAACCCTAACTTAGGGCTTATGGGTGAAAGTGAAGCTCAAGTAAGTTAAAACCTCAAAAAATATGAGAAATGATCACAAGGTATCACATTTTATGGACTTTAGTGGCACCAAAACCCTAATGTGCCCAAAACCCCAAAAACAAACCCTAGAAACCCTAATTAAAACCCTAGGGGGTTAGTTGTAAATTTTGTGCACTTTTGGACTCAAGTGCAAATACCAAAGTGATAGAATACCACAAATCATGTGTTTTCTATATTTGAGGATTTGCAAGTCAAATAGTGGGATTTGGACTTATTTGCAAAAAGCACCCCATGCATTTCATATGCCTAAGTCTAAATTCAGTGAAATAGGGTTAACTTTGGAGCTCTATATTTCTAAATCTACAAGGAATTTGCCCAGGGTCAATACATCAAATTTGTAGAGCTACTAAAGGAGTATAACTTTGTTTAAGTCATAAGACATGTGTGTTGTACAAAAGTTGTAGTTAAATGGACTCAAAGTATTGCTGTCAGTCACCCATATAGTCTGATACTGGTCTGACAGTGAGTTCTGCTAAACTTTAGACTCGATTTAAGCTCGAAGGAGTAAGTAAATGAGCTAGGTCTCTATAATCGATTTGTAGCTGGTTTATAGAGCTACAACTTTGATACAGATAAATGGCCAAGCTGCTACATGAAATTTGGAGCAAATCGCCCCCAAATAAGCTCTGTCAGGTGCTCTAAATGGTGTTCTAATGGTACAGTGACCTGACAAAGATCGCCAGATTCAGTGTATCGCCGCCGGTGATCCCACGCCGTGATCGTCGCCGCTGTTGCGATTCGTGCTCAGTGAAGTGCAGATAACTGCTCGGGGTAAGAAATATCGTGTTGGGGATGTGCTCAGGACACTGTTTCGCCCTGACCGTCGTACCCCCTTGCCTTACGGTCGGTCTAGCTAACCTCACCGGAGTTGGCCGCCTACCGATCGGGTGCCACGTTCCTAAGCGCAATACCACGTCGCAGTGACTTGACTTAGCATGTTCGGTCATCGTCGGTGGTCTAGCCACGGTGAAAGCCACGCATCTCTTGCGCCAGTGCTCTCCCCTCTCTCCGACCGCCAGTGTGCCATTCCAAATTCAAGAGCCACCGCCCTCGGGCCCTATAAATTAAGCGTGCCATCAGCTCCGTTGGGTCATCATGAAGCCAAAGCACCCGCTCCTGCCTCCAATTAGCCACCAGAGAGCTCCAATTTCTTTCTCTCCTCAAATCGATTTTCCGCACGCCGTGAACCACCGCATCGTGGCCAACCCTCTACAGGTTAGCTCAAGCATCCTTGATTGATGTTCTAGCCTCTCTCAAGTTCTCTAGTACTCATAGACCCTTTGAATTGAACTAGATCACCCTAGATAACCCAGAACACGTCGGTGTGTTCTCAGTTTGCGCCATCACCGTGGACAGAGCGATTTAGAGTTAGAAATCCTCAATTGATTTAGGGGTTATGGTCGTTAAGGGTGAAATTAGGTGTCAGCCACACCTGAGTGCTAGTCGTTGTGTGTTCCGACCAATATAGGCTCACCGGAGCCACTGCTCCGCCGTCCATGGTCGGGGGTCTCGACGTGTGAAGAATAGAAAAGGGAAGGGGCTATCTGCAAACGTCAGTGACACATAGGAATAGTGCGCAAGAGTCTTTACGAGTTATTTAGAAGAGCAGGGTCCTCTACATAAAGTGAACACCGCGGGCGCGCGCGGCCGTGCTTTCGCTTGTGTGTGGGCCGACTTGGGCTAGTTTCAGCCCATTACTATTCACCTTTGGAGCTCTATATTCAGTGAAATAGGGCTAACTTTGGAGCTCTATATTTCTAAATCTACAAGGAATTTGCCTAGGGTCAATACATCAAATTTGTAGCGCTAATAAAGGAGTATAACTTTGTTTAAGTCATAAGACATGAGTGTTGTACAAAAGTTGGAGTTAAATGGACTCAAAGTATTGCTGTCAGTCACCCATATAGTCTGATACTGGTCTGACAGTGAGTTCTCCTAAACTTTGGACTCAATTCAAGCTCGAAGGAGTAAGTAAATGAGCCAGGTCTCTATAGTCGATTTGTAGCTGGTTTATAGAGCTACAACTTTGATACAGATGAATGGCCAAGCTGCTACATGAAATTTGGAGCAAATCGCCCCCAAATAAGCTCTGTCAGGTGCTCTCAATGGTGTTCTAATGGTACAGTGACCTGACGAAGGTTGCCAGATTCAGTGTATCGCCACCGGTGATCCCGCGCCGTGATCGTCGCCGCCGTTGCGATTCGTGCTCAGTGAAGTGCAGATAACTGCTCGGGGTAAGAAATATCGTGTTGGGGATGTGCTCGGGACACTATTTTGCCCTGGCCGTCGTACCCCCTTGTCTTACGGCCGGTCCAGATAACCTCGCCGGAGTTGGCCGCCTGCCGATCGGGTGCCACATGCCTTAGCGCAATACCACGTCGTAGTGACTTGCCTTAGCATGTCCGGTCATCGCCGGTGTTCTGGCCACGGTGAAAGCCACGCATCTCTTGCGCCAATGCTCTCCCCTCTCTCCGGCCGCCAGCGCGCCATTCCAAATTCAAGAGCCATCGCCCTCGGGCCCTATAATTAAGCATGCCATCAGCTCTGTTGGGTCATCACGAAGCCAAAGCACCCGCTCCTGCCTCCAATTAGCCACCAGAGAGCTCCAATTTCTTTCTCTCCCCAAATCGATTTTCCGCACGCCATGAACCACCGTGTCGTGGCCAGCCCTCTACATGTTAGCTCAAGCATCCTTGATTGATGTTCTAGCCTCTCTCAAGTTCTCTGGTACTCATAGACCCTTTGAATTGAACTAGATCGCCCTGGATAACCCAGAACACGTCGGTGTGTTCTCAGTTTGCGCCATTACTGTGGATAGAGCGATTTAGAATTAGAACTCCTCAATTGATTGAGGGGTTGTTGGGGACTTGTTCTCAAATGCTATGAATTAAGAACAAGGCAACATAAAATGTTAAATATTAATGTCCTTCGTCCGCTGAAACATTATTTCCCCAAGGATTTAATGAACTTCGGACGAAGGTTATAATGACACAATTACGAAGGTTATATCTTCGTAATTGAACTCTCAAAGATAATGTAAAATAACACGAGTCATAAAGCATTAAAGACAAGTAAATTAGAAGTAAACAACATCATTTACATATTATATAAACTTAAGATATTCAAATATAATGTTTAGGTACATTTATACCTCTGCCTTGGCAAGGAATAATTTCCGAGTGATGTGATTGCAATTACAAGAATGTGTGAATAGTAAAGGAATATTGTTCACTATTTATAGGCACAGGACACAGCCTGTGAGCAATTACAATCATACCCCTCATAAAAGTTTACAACAACGACTCAAACTCTTATGGACTAAAAGGTCATTCTATCTTTAAGTCGGTTTATAATTCCGAAGCTTCATGAACGGCACCCTTCGGCATCACGTACAGACAGCTTCAGCCGAAGCTGTTTCTTCCCGCAGGACCTTCGGCGACGAAGCATGGTCCCAACAGTAGCCCCTTCGCGGTGCTAGATCGTTTTTCGTAACGAGCTTGATCCGTGAAAAAAGTCTCTTAGGTTTCAGGAAGCCGAAGGTCCGAAAAACACCTTCCCTGAGCTTGTTGTCGAGAAACGATACAGTTTCCGAGCGCGTAGCGGTCCCACCATGCAGGTTCACTATTTTGGTCTTTGCGGCCCACCCCGCAGCGGGTGCGAGCAGTTGTTTGCCTTGTGTAAAAATCCTGACGATCCACCTTCTTACCTGCAGCACTATATAAACAGACAGGTAGGTGTGAAGTTACCACAGCATTCATTGCTATTGCACTGTTTTGCTGCCAAAAATTTTAACCATAGCCGAAGCTTGACTCTCGCATTCAGACGAAGCTCCAGTTTGGTGCCTACTTCGTCAGAAGAAAAGCTTCGGGAGAAAAGGTTATTTAATTCCCAAGAGATCTTTCAAGAAATTCAAAATTAAATGGCCAGAGTGCGCTCTACTGCTAGAGTTGAGCGTGAGGGAGACGAAGCCGAAGGTGCGGAGACTGTTCCTATCTCCGAAGCAATGCAGCGATCCGGATTAGTGACCTCGGAAAGAATCCCCACTGCCGAAACAGAACAAGCTGCTGCCGAAGCGGAACAAGGAGATATTGAGGAAGCTGATTCTAACGGTGATTACCATATCGCAGTACCGAGCAAGCCTAGCCATTTGGACTTCGGAAAGTCGACTATCTCCAAGGCTGATTTTTCCAAAATGGTGAAGTCGGGCTATTTCAGTGAAGATGAGAAGAAGCTGATTCGCTTCGGGGGAGAAGAAACTACCCCGAAGCCAGAAAAGGATGAAATAGTTATTTTCAAGAGTTTTCTAAAAGCTGGGTTGAGATTTCCTTTAAATAGAATGATTTCTGATGTGCTGCAAAAGTTTGGAATTTATTTTCACCAACTGACTCCTAACGCCATTGTCAGGCTTAGCGTTTATATCTGGGCTCTCTGAAGCCAGGCAGTGGAGCCACTTGCTGACAGCTTCTGTCGAGTACATGAGCTGCATTACCAGACTAAGGCCAGAAAGGATGGGTTGCATGAAAATTTTGGTTGTTATAATTTTGCCTATCGGAAAACCACAAAATTTCCTGTGATTAGCTACCGAAGCAAATGGCCGGCCGGCTGGAAGTCAGAATGGTTTTATGTCAAAGTTGACGATGACAAAGAGAAGCTGGTACAGAGCCCTCTTGAACTGATCTTCGGAGAAACCAGACCCCGATGCAATATGGCAGCAGAAGGTCCAACTTGGACCGCACTGGCTGAATTCAAAATTATTGCAGAACACATTGGCACTAGAGATTTAGTGTAGGAATTTCTGGCCTTCAGAGTATTTCCAACTATGCAGGAGTGGACTATGTCGAAGCTTAAAGGAGAAAAGAAAGAGGGGGAGCTTGTCCGACTACCCTATTATTATAAGTTTAAGAAATATTTTAAAGCACCCTGCCAAGAATGGCTCGATACAATCGAAGTGATGAGTAATGAAATTCTTGGAAATTACTCAAAAAAGAAGACCAGCTGATGACAGCAGCCTTCGGCACTCGGCCGAAGCGAAGGCTGAACAGGGTGCTTGATGCTATAGGATTTGAATATGCTGATTATGGTCGACTGAGCGGAGATGCTGGAGGCCCGAAGCGAAAAAGAATTGCCAGCGCTGCTGACGAAGAGGTCACCAAGGTAGCCAAAAAGAAAAGGGGAGATTCTGAAAAACTTAGCCCTGAAGAGTTGAACCCTGAGCCGAAGGTGGCCATTGCAAGAAAGAGGAAAACTGCATCTCCAGAACCAAAAACGTTGGTTCAAGAAGAAGATACTCCTGCAACGCCTTCTGCTGTTGAAGTAGAAGAGATTATGAAGGTAATGACTGAACCCTTGCCTGTCAAGCTAAGTCTGCTGGCGCTGGAACTGACGAAGTTTTTTTAGAAGGACAAGGCAGCTTCGGCAGAAGAAGGTCCTGCACTGCCAAAAAAACGAAGGATTATTCAAATAGCAGATGTAATTCATGGGACACCGTCACCGACACCGGCATTAAGAATTGCTATTGACCAGACTGCCGAAGCTAAAGGCGCCGCAGCCGAAGCCACCAGAGCGGAAACCTTCGAAGCTGAAATTGGCGCAGCCGAAGCTGCCGGGGTTGAAACCGGGGCCACAGAAGATCCGAACCTGGAAGAGACACTTGAAGTTATTGATAACATACTCCTAAAAATGACTGAGGAAGAATCTGTTGTGGCCGCGGCGAGCACAGCTACTGAAAAGGGGAAAAAACAAACTGAAGACATTTTGGGGGAAGAAGATTTTGAATTTCAAGATTTACTTGGGCAAGAACTGACAGACGCTGAAAAAGCAGAGCTTAAAAAATGTGCCATAGCCTGCGGATATAAGCCAGGGGCTACACTGTTCGGTGGGGTTAACGAAGGAAAGCTGAGGTGCCTTCGAAACCGCAGCGAAGCTAAAATTGTTAGAACTCTCTGCAAAAACATTGGCCTGCCGAAGCTAGAAACGGACCTCTGCCGTTACCAACGACACCATATCACCGGAAGCTTGCTTTATGCTAACTTCAAGGTAACAAATATTTTTTTTATTTTATTATTATTATTATTATCTTTTAGGTCGTTTTCTAACAAAGATCGTTTCGACAGAGCATATTATTAAGTAAGGTTCTAAAAATGCAACAAGATCTCGAAGAAGAGAAGAATAAAGCCGTCATCCAAGATCTGGCTGAAAAAGTTGAAAATTACGAAGCTAATCTGAAAAAGAAAGACTTCATCATCCAGGACCTTGAAATCATGGTTAAAGAGCACGAGGGTGCATTAGAAAAGAAAGATTTTGTTATTCAGACTATGGAGGGTTCTTTGGCTGAAGTCCAAACTGAGAATAACAGTTTAAAGAATGAATTGCTCCAACAGTCAGAAAAATTTGAGCAAGAAAAGAAATATCTTGAAGCAAGCCTGAAAACTGAGGTGGATAAAAATTCAAATTTGCAGAAATCCTTTAAAGAACTTCAAGAGAAATGCCTAAGCTTCGGCAGCCGATGCGTGCAGCGGCTGAAGGATGTGTTTCATTCTGTCGGAGCCAGCTCTGCAAAATTTACACCTTCAGCTGAAAATCTGCCCAGCACATTAGAATATATTGAAGGCGAGGTTGATGCCCTTGACGAAGTTATTGGTGGGCATGCGGACTTCTGCGCCCTGGTAGCTTCTCGGGGCACAACCACCGCTTTTCTGAAGGCTGGCTGTACGCATGGAAATATTGTGAATAGACCAAACTTCAGCTTATCAGCATCAGATCTGATAGATATCCCAAGCCTAGCCCGAAGCATTGGAAATAGATTCATGACCCAGATCTGGGTAAGTGGCGGGCGAAAAATGGCGGGTGACGAAGCTCGAAGTCATCTTAAGCCGGTAAGAAACTTATACTTGTTACTTTTACCTTCTCCTTGAAATTTGCACCTTTCTTATTCTGCTGTTTGATACACGCAGGATGACGAAGCTGAAGAATGACGAAGCTGAAGCTTGACGAAGCCTAGCCTGAAGCTTGATAGTTGTTTACAATATACTTTCCTGCAAAAATTCTGGAGAAACTTTTGTAATATAGTTATGGAACAACTTATGTAAATTTGTACATACCTTGTAATATATTTTGTTTCTGCTATCTGTGTACAATCTGCTTTGCTATGGACGAAACTTCTCTTTTGAGCCGAAGGCGAAAAACACCTTCCCTTCTTTTCGTACACAATGAAGCATAAAAATTTTCCTTCGAAGTTCTTCCTCATTGCTGAAGCACCTGTCTTTTTTGTGTGGTATGATGATGATTCTATATATGTCTAAATGAATGTTTATGAATGCAAATGACATGATGAAATGTACTGTGCAAATGAATATTGGGACACATGTTCAAAAACTATAAGCACAGCCCTTCATCCCCTTAGGAATGATTCAAATCTTTTTGCCGTTTACTTTTCGGCTTCACCGTTTACTTTTCGGTGTATCAGCGTTGACTTTTCGCTGTAAGCCTCCCTTGGGAGCTTCTTCGCCTTTTACTTTCAGCGGAATCAGCGTTTATTTTTCGCTGTAAGCCTCCCTTAGGAGCTTCTTCGCCTTTTACTTTCGGCGGAATCAGCGTTTATTTTTCGCTGTAAGCTCTGAATTCCCTTAGGAATGACTTTTGAGCTTCTCCCTATTTCCTTTTCCTTTTGCATTTACATTTACATTTTTTGGGGGATATCACTCTCATAAAATTGAAATAAAGAAAATTACATATTGTGGCCCCATTAAAAACCTTTCTCCCCCTTTGGAAAGGAAAAGGGTGCCACAAAAAAGAATATAAAAAATTACATCAAGCTAAACATAATATCGCCGAAGCTCATCCATATTCCATGATCTAGGAATGTCGTTGTCGTCCATATCCTTCAATCTGTAGGAACCGGGTCTTGACGAAGATAATACCAAAAAGGGGCCTTCCCACTTCAGCTGTAACTTGCCTACTGTCTTAGGGTTGGCTACCCTTCGAAGTACCAAGTGTCCTGGTTCAATGTTCTTCAGCTTGACCTTTCTGTCACGCCATTTTATTGTTTCAGCTTGATATTTATTGATGTTTTCCACAACTTGAAGCCTGATCCCTTCAATAGCATCTTTTTCTACAGAGCAATCAGCTTCGTCTTTGCCTTCTGCCGAAGCTACTGTCCTTATTGATCCTGCTTTGGCCTCTTCTGGGGTTATTGCTTCGTCACCGAACAATAGTTTAAAGGGCGTAAAGCCTGTTGACCTTGACATGGTTGTGTTATGGCTCCACACCACTTTGATTAACTCGTCTGGCCACTTTCCCCTGGGCTGATTGAAGATTGACTTCATTATTCCTGTCATTATGATCCCATTAGCTCTTTCGACAAGTCCATTTGACTCTGGGTGTCGGACTGATGCAAAATGGATCTTCGTGCCAATTTGATCACAAAATTCTCTAAAGGCTTCAGAATCAAACTATGTCCCATTGTCCATAGTAATAGCCTTCGGCACTCCGAAGCGACAAATAATGTTTTGCCAGAAAAACTTTTGAATAGTAAATGAAGTTATTGTGGCTAAGGGCTTTGCCTCAATCCACTTGGAAAAATATTCCACTGCCACTACTACATATCTTAGGTTCCCCTGTGCTGGTGGTAATGGGCCTAGTAAATCGAGGCCCCACCTTTGCAACGGCCAAGTGGGTTGTATTAATTGGGTTATAGACGAAGGTTGCTTTTGATCTTTTGCACATTTCTGACAACCTTCGCACTTTTGGACCAGATCCGCTGCATCCGAAGCTGCCTTTGGCCAATAAAATCCTTGGCGAAAAACTTTCCCAAGCAAGGGCCTAGATCCAATGTGAGATCCACACAGGCCTGCATGTATTTCCTTCATTAATTCTATACCTTCGGATCTGGATAAACACTTGAGCAATGGGGAACAGACCCCACGCTTGTATAACTCCCCTTCTATTATGACATATGGTCGAGCTCTTGCTTCTATTATCCTGTTGTAAGCTTCGTCGTCTGAAAGGAAATTACCCTGAAGGAAAGAGATGATCTCAGTTCTCCAATCTTCGCTATAAACTGGGGATATGTTAAGGATTGCTCTTTCAAGAAGCTCGACCGAAGGTGCTTTTATTGTTTCGAAAAATACTTCCGAAGGTATAGGCAGCCCCTGGGCTGCTGACTTGGCCAATAGATCAGCATATTCATTTTCTCCACGAGGAATATTTTTGACAGAGAAACCTTCGAAGGAAGCCTCAATCCTTCGGACTGTATCTAGATATTTTTCAAGCTTCGGGTCTCTTGCTTTATAGCTCTTGTCAACATGACCAGAAATAACTTGAGAACCGGTTTTAAGAATGGCCCTTCTGATTCCCATTGCCTTTAACTTCCGAAGACCCAAGAGCAGAGCTTCGTACTCAGCAATATTATTTGTGCAACTGAAATTGAGTCTTGCCGCATAACAGGTTTTAACTTTAGAAGGTGAAACCAACACAGCAGCTGCTCCTGCTCCGAAGGTTCCCCAAGACCCATCGCAAAACACTGTCCATGTTTCGGCATCTTTATTCGTTTCTTCCTCCTGAGCCCCTGGCGTCCAGTCAGCAATGAAGTCTGCCAACGCTTGAGACTGAATCGAAGATCTATGAACATAATCAATACAAAATTCATTGAGCTCTGTAGCCCATTTTCCAATCCTTCCAGTAGCTTCTCGATTTCTCATAATATCCTTCAACGGTTGTGAAGAAGGAACAATTATGTTATAAGCTTGAAAATAATGTCGAAGCTTCCTGGAAGCCATCAAAACAGCACAGTACTTTCTCCAATTTTGTATAATTTTTCTTTGAAAATCTAAGAACGTCGGATACAAAATATATTGGAGCCTGTTTCTTGACTTGGCCTTCAAGCTTCTCCTGGACAAGTGCTGCACTTACCGCTGAGTGCGAAGCTGCCACATATAATAACAAAGGAGCCCCTGGCGTTGGTGGACTTAATGTTGTTAAATCTATCAAATATTGCTTCAGTTCTTCGAAGGCTCTCTGCTGGACTGGTCCCCATTGAAAAACTTCGGCTGACTTCAGCACTTCGAAAAATGGTAAATTTCTCTCTGCTGATCTAGATATGAATCTGTTGAGAGATGCCAGCCTTCCTGTCAATCTTTGGGCCCCCTTCTTTGTACTTGGTGGTTCCATTCGAAGTATAGCTTCGATTTTGCTTGGATTAGCCTCAATTCCCTTTGTTGAAACTAAGCAACCAAGAAATTTCCCCTTCTTTACTCCGAAGACACATTTTTCTGGATTCGGCTTTAAGCCAGCCTGTCTAAAATTAGCGAAGGTCTCCTGCAGATCAACAATGTGGTTATCTTGCTTCGTGCTTTTTACAATGATATCATCAACATAAGTTAGCACATTCCTGCCTATCTGAGAATGGAGAACCTTCGCTGTCATTCTGCTGAAGCTTCCTCCAGCATTTTTAAGCCCCTCAGGCATCCGAAGGTAACAATATGTCCCACTAGGGGTTATGAAGCTGGTTTTCGGTTCATCCTCCTTCTTCATCCAGATTTGATGATAGCCTGAATAGCAATCCAGCAAACTCATAAGCTCTGATGAAGCTGCTGCATCGACTAAGGAATCTATCCTTGGCAATGGAAACTCGTCCTTCGGACAGGCCTTATTGAGATCAGTAAAATCGATACACATTCTCCATTTACCATTGGCCTTCTTCACCATAACAGTGTTAGCCAACCAGTCTGGGTATTTTACCTCTCTAATAACTCCGGCACTGAGGAGTCTTTTCACTTCATTCCGAGCACCTTCGGCCTTGTCATCAGACATCTTCCGAAGCCTCTGCTTTCTGGGTCTGAAGGATGGATCAACATTGAGCGAGTGCTCAATAACATCCCTGTTAACTCCACAAAGATCATTAGCTGACCAAGCAAAAACATCTTTATTGTTGAACAAAAACCTTATCAAGGTTTTCTCCAGCTCTTCGGACAATTGAGATCCCAATAGCACCTTCTGCTCTGCTATATCCTCACATAAGAGCATGGGCTTCGGCTGATCAGCCGAAGCAGCCTTTTCCCTTCTGAACTTTTATTGCTCACAAGCTTCAGTTCCATCTATATTATGGATTGCTTTTGAGTCTGTCCAATTTCCTTCGGCCCTTCTAGCAGCTTCCTGACTTCCATGAATAGCAATGGGCCCTTGGTCCGAAGGTATCTTCATGCAAAGATAAGCTGGATGAAGAATTGCTTCGAAGGCATTGAGAGTACCACGACCAATGATTGCATTGTAAGGGTATTCCATGTCAACAATATCAAACACAACTTGTTCAGTCCTTGTGTTGTTGATAAATCCGAAGGTCACTGGCATTGAAATTTTGTCGAGTGCTACAATCTGCCTTCCTCCGAAGCCGCAAAGGGGATGTGTGGCATCAAGAATTTTATCTTCGGGCTCTTGCATCTGTCTGAAGGCCTTAGCAAATATGATATCAGCTGCACTGCCTGTATCAACCAAAACATTGTGGACCAGAAATCCTTTGATAACACAAGAGATAACCATAGCATCATTGTGTGGGTAATCCTTGAGTTGAAGATCCTCTTGGGAGAAGGTAATAGGAATGTGAGACCATCTTGACTTGATGAAGGGTCCTTGCACCCCGACGTGTTGTACCCTTCTCTGTGCCTCCTTCTTCTGCTTCTTGTTGGCTGGCTCTAAGCATGAACCGCCTGTTATCGGGAGTACAAGCTTCGGAGCCGAAGCAGCTCCAACTTGAATGTTGAACGAAGCCATCAGCTCAAAAAAGTGGAAGTGAGTTCACCGGAGGTGGGCGCCAATGTTGGGGACTTGTTCTCAAATGCTATGAATTAAGAACAAGGCAACATAAAATGTTAAATATTAATGTCCTTCGTCCGCTGAAACATTATTTCCCCAAGGATTTAATGAACTTCGGACGAAGGTTATAATGACACAATTACGAAGGTTATATCTTCGTAATTGAACTCTCAAAGATAATGTAAAATAACACGAGTCATAAAGCATTAAAGACAAGTAAATTAGAAGTAAACAACATCATTTACATATTATATAAACTTAAGATATTCAAATATAATGTTTAGGTACATTTATACCTCTGCCTTGGCAAGGAATAATTTCCGAGTGATGTGATTGCAATTACAAGAATGCGTGAACAGTAAAGGAATATTGTTCACTATTTATAGGCACAGGACACAGCCTGTGAGCAATTACAATCATACCCCTCATAAAAGTTTACAACAACGACTCAAACTCTTATGGACTAAAAGGTCATTCTATCTTTAAGTCGGTTTATAATTTCGAAGCTTCATGAACGGCACCCTTCGGCATCACGTACAGACAGCTTCAGCCGAAGTTGTTTCTTCCCGCAGAACCTTCGGCGACGAAGCATGGTCCCAACAGGGGTTATGGTCGTTAGGGGTGGAATTAGGTGTCAGCCACACCTGAGTGCTAGTCGTTGTGTGTTCCGGCCGATATAGGCTCGCCGGAGCCAGTGCTCCGTCGTCCATTGTCGGGGGTCTCGACGTGTGAAGAAAGAGAAAAGGGAAGGGGCTATCTGCAAACGTCAGTGACACATAGGAATAGTGCGCAAGAGTCTTTACGAGTTATTTAAAAGAGAAGGGTCCTCTGTGCAAAGTGAACACCGCGGGCGCGTGTGGGCGCGCTTTCGCCTGTGCGTGGGCCGACTTAGGCTAGTTTTAGCCCATTACTATTCACCTTTTTCCTTTTTCTTTTTCTACCAGACTTAGGAAATTCATAGGAAATCATAGAAAATGATAAAAAAAATATGAGACCAATTTTGTTGGAATCATAAATTTCTGTAGTAATTAATAAAAATGGTTCCAAGAATTTTAGCCCAAACCAGGAATTATTTAGTATTTAAGAAGGCCAAAACCTAGTCTCTTGGAATTTTTAGAATTATTTAATAACTCCAAAAATCACCAAACTTTTTGGATAAGCCTAATATGGTAATTACATCCCATGAGTGAAGTTTGACTTGCTTTGGACATTGTTTGTTTCCTAAACCCAAAACCCTAGCTCCTTAGGGTAAAAATGTCTAACCCTACTAAGGTGTTGACCTAGAAGACCATAGTTTCCCTGATAAACCGTGAAGGAAAGTTGTATTCAAGATACAACTTGATGTATCTTTTCTATTATTGCATTTTCATAAGCATTACATGAGCATTCATGGTTATATATGGTTATGTATAGAGAACGATGAAGAAACAACTGTTGAAGAAGAGGAGACTGCTCCATCAACAGAAAATTCACCTGCCGGGAACTATTTTTACTTTGACATCTGTGGAACAGAGCCCGACTCTCCTACAACACAAGGCAAACCCCGGTGCATTTGCCACCTCCTTGCTGTTTTTAAATCTTTATCACCTTATATGATGCATTAGGTGATAGGAGTTGTGTGCTAAACCAATTGCTGCATTTCCTTCCTTGGGACTGTTTACCAGTCCTTGATTACCTGTTTTATTAAAAAGGTTTTCTGATGCTTAGTCCTGCTTTAGATAAACAAATGTTTAGTTTTAAAACAAAAGATGATGCTTCAAGTGGATTGGGATGTTTTCGAAAATAAAACTTGATGGTGGATCCATCATGGCCATGATGGGTTCAACATCGGAAAAGATGTACCTCTGCCAGGTACCAAACTTTGGGTTTGAAATGATAAAGCTGAGACCGGGCGGGTGACTCGCACGAGAAGAGAGTCTCGGTGTAGTGTCTCCGTCTAAGTCGCTTAAGGATCGTGTCGATGTGGGCCTGCTGACCGAGGACCCTTTAACTGGTCACATGCCTCATCATGGGTAAGCTTTGCCTCGGGCAGACTAATACCAGAAAGGCCAACACGCAATGGGAGTGGAGAGATGGCGAGAGTAGCGTGTACCCTCCATGGCAAGATGCTGGACGGTGGTGTATCTGTGCTCTCGGTTGGCGTGAACCCGGTCTGGTCTTAAGAACCCCGGTGACAAGTTGACATATGCAAGGGTTAAGTGCTACATATGTCGTGTGATTGGAGATCCTCAGCTGAGTATTAATCGATTCAGATCGCCGTTACTTCTCGGACATGAAGACTTGGTCACTGACTTACACGTAGCATTCCAGTAAACAAAAAGGGTTGATAAAAGACAGCTATTGCAGGTCAAGTTCTTGAACTAGGGTAGAAGGAACTCTAGATTCAAGTAATGACTTAACTTGCTAATAAAAACTAGATCTTTAAGGATCCACTATTAGTAAGCATTTTTGCAAACAGAGTCTTGATTCTTGGTTAAGCCTTACCTTGACTCCCTTAAGCCAGCATATCCTTGAGTGTCTTTTCTTTTGACGAGTAAGACTTGCGAAAGTACACTCCGTACTCAGGGTTTTCGAACCAATGTTGTTGTAGGTGAGGAAACATCAGACTTTTGTTGTTTTTGCACTAAGGTGGTGCCCAAAGAAGAACCTCAGCAGTGAAGCCGCGGGAGGATGTTGACCTTCCACTTGAAAAACAATATACTTTTATGCGGGAGGGTTTTTTGCCTCCCAAGTTTGTAATAATAATACTTATGCACTCATATACCCCTGGTTTTGTAATTACTATAACACTCTTTCTATATCTTGATGAATGTAAATTAAGTTATTATAATTCTCTTCCGCTTATTCATTCCTCCGATGTGTTGTAGTATGTGCGTGACAGGTGAAACGCTCTTGGGTGAGGAAAAGGATACAAATACCGAACTTGTCGAGTAATTATGTGCATCGACGGGGTTGTCCAAGGTCCGTTGGATAAGGACAACTGTAGGTGGGCCTAATGACTTGAAAGGTTCCGTCACAGCTGGTATCGGAGCGAAGCCCTTCTCTTCAGATACTACGAAGCATTTCAAAAAGAATTTTCAAATACTTATCTAGCAATATTCTTTCCTTCTTACCTTGCCACTTTCTGGAAGCTCTCATCTTGTAAGACCAGGTAATAGAGTGCAATATATAGGAAGATGGGAATCAACGGGGGTTGATTCCATAATTATTGGGTTATGCATGCATCATGTTTAAAAATTATACTAATAAATCTTCCCCTTTTATGGAGATATGCCACGTACGAGGAAAACGACACGCAAGTCCACTGGACCTATTGGCGTGCCTCGTCATCAGTTGGCTCCAAGACATGAAGGCAGCAGTAGCGGCAGCAACGATCCAATTGGAGACTTGGAAGCCCAAGTGGAACAGCTTCGGACGGAGCTACGTCACTGAAACAGGGTGTGGGCACAGGACGGTCAGCGTATAACTGAGTTAGTAGCTGACGTCAGACACATGCAAGACGAGCTTGCTAAACGAGATTTGGCGGTTGATTGGGCCATCAACTCACGTTCGGTTGCTTGGGACCGTGAAGCCTAAGCTCGTGCTCGTGTGGAAGAGCTTAGTGCGGCCCTCGATAACTTGTAGGTGTACTACAATACTTTACATGAGAAAGTACATGTACTGTATGCGCGACTACACCCGGACGTGCCTACCGACCTTGTTGCAATGGGAGCCGAACCATCAGGGACGACATGTGAAGAACCTGATGGGGAGTTGGACCTTTTTAGGCCTCCTCCTTCCATGAACCTGATTGACGATCGGTCTCCCATGGCAGGAAATGAAGAAACAAAGGACGACGAAGACTAGACTAGTATAGTTTAGGAACTATACCTATGTAAAATAAGTAATGAAGTGATGTTGTACACTTGAGTCTGTATCATTACATTTTGGTAATGTAAAATGATGGTGTGTATTGGCATGTTATATTTTTCCCAAATGTTTCTTTGCCTTAGATGCCATCACAGACTCGTGCGCATGACGGTGCGGGGACTTCCCGTGGTCGGGAAGATACTCCTAATCTGCCACCTGTACCACCAACACTGGCTGAGGCTATCGCTGCCTTGGTCAATGCGACTACAGATAATACCCGCTTTTTGCGTGAGATGGTGGGTAATCAATTCCAGCATCATGGCAGAAGAGCTCCTCCACAGGGACCGCGTGAAACCTCGTATCTGGAATTCTCTGAAACGCGTCCTCCACTTTTTGTTAAAGCAGAAGACCATCTTGAAGTTGATGAGTGGATAAGGGTTATGGAGCAGAAGTTCGGATTAATCCGTTGCACAGAAATACAGAAGCTGTTGTTTGCCGCCCAACAACTGAGAGGCCCTGCCAGTACCTGGTGGGGAAATTTTGTGGCGGTTCAACCAGTCGGACATCAGGTCACTTGGGATGAATTTAAGCTAGCATTCCGTGAACACTATGTTCCAAAGGGAGTGCTTCACATGAAACAAGAAGAGTTTATTCAATTAAAACAAGGAGGGGATACTGTGATGCAGTATCTCAACAAGTTTAATCATTTATCCCAATATGCGATTGACCAAGTAAACACTGAAGTGAAGAAGAATTGCTTCATGAGAGGACTCAACGACCGGTTCCAACGGAAAATGGCCACCTGCCTAGATCTTACTTATAGCAGAGCTGTCAGCACGACGCTGACAGTAGAAGACAAGAATACAGGCCAAGGAAAATCAAAGGGATTTGGAGGTGACAGGTCTAATCAGGGACCTGAGAAGCGAATCAAGTTGGTAATCCGACCTTTTAATAAGAATCATTCTTCGCCTCGTCCACCCTCCTATCCATTTAAACAGCCTATTTTCATTCGTCCTGCCACTGCCCCCACTTCTACAAATCAGCCGAGTGCCCCTAGTGCTCGTTTCCCTGCCCTCCCTAGTTCTTCTATTGGCTGCTTCAACTGTGGAAAGTCTGGTCATTTTATAAAAGAATGTCCATATCCGAAGCAGAATAAGTTCAACAATCAACATAACTCTGTGAGTTCCAATCAAGGCAAAGGGAACATGGCTAATAATTCAGTGGGCAAAAATGTCAAGAAGATTGGGCGAATTTATTATACTCAAGTGGCCACTACACAGGAAGGAGAGCCGGTAATAATGGGTACGTTCCTTGTGGCCAATCACCCAGCAGTTATTCTCTTTGATTCTGGTGCTTCACATACATTTATAAGCAAGAAATTCGTGGAAAAGCATTGCATTCTTTGCACTGAATCAAGGGAAGGATTTGTTATTCATTCATCTAGGGGGCAAATATTTACTAAGGAAGTAGCCTTCCATGTGCCAGTAACATTGGCTGAACGGGACTTTCCCACCAACATGATTGTTTTAAAGGCCAAGACATAGATGTAATTCTGGGCATGAATTGGTTAGCCCGGCATAAAGCTATCCTCAACACGAACTTAAGGACAGTCAAGTTGAGCCATGGCCATGAAGAGGTTCTCTTGTCCATCCCTGTAGATGTCCCAGCCAAACTAGTTGGACACGGGTCTATGAAGCTATCATACCAGAAATCGAGGATAATCCGGTAGTATGTGAATTTCCGAATGTCTTTCCTTAAGATCTGCCTGGATTACCTCCAGAAAGGGATGTAGAGTTTGTGATCGAACTGAAGCCCGGTACAGCTCCTATTTCTAGAAGATCGTACCGGATGCCACCAAATGAATTGGCGGAACTCAAGACTCAATTACAAGACTTGCTTGAGAAGGGATTCATTCGGCCCAGTTCATCACCTTGGGGATGTCCCGCAATTTTTGTCAAGAAGAAGGATCAAACACTTCGAATGTGCGTGGACTACAGACCCCTTAATGAGGTCACTATTAAGAACAAGTACCCTCTTCCCCGGATCGATATCTTGTTCGATCAACTTACTGGAGCTCGGGTATTCTCCAAAATTGACCTCAGGTCAGGATATCATCAGATTTGTATTCGACCCGAAGATATACCCAAGACCGTGTTTACTACACGGTATGGATTATTTGAATATTTGGTTATGTCCTTCGGTTGACAAATGCTCTAGCCCACTTCAAGTATCTAATGAACTCGCTGTTTATGCCCGAGTTAGACAAATTTGTGGTGGTCTTCATTGATGATATCTTGATCTATTCCAAGAATGAAGAGGAGCATGCTAAACATTTACGGATCGTATTAATGCGCTTAAGGGAACACCAATTATATGCTAAGTTCAGCAAATGCGTGTTTTGGTTGGAGCAAATCCAATTTTTGGGACATATATTGTCTGCAAATGGGATTGCGGTTGACCCCAACAAGGTCAAGGATATTCTAGAGTGGAAACCGCCAAACATTGTACATCAAGTTTGAAGATTCCTTGGGCTGGCTGGCTATTGCCGCAGATTTATTCCGGATTTCTCCAAGATTGTGAAACCAATCACAAGTTTGTTGAAGAATGATACAAAGTTTAACTGGTCCTCAAGATGCAACGAAGCCTTCGAGCAGCTGAAGGTATTATTGACTACTGCTCCGGTATTGGCTCAACCGGACATTGAAAAGCCTTTTGATGTGTACTGTGACGCATCGGGCAGTTGTCTCGGATGTGTCTTAATGCAGGAGGGCCGAGTCATAGCATATGCTTCAAGATAGTTGTGCCGGCATGAGGAGCATTATCCAACTCATGACTTGGAATTAGCTGTTGTGGTTCATGCCCTTAAAATTTGGCGTCATTATCTACTGGGAAATATCTACCATATATATACAGATCATAAAAGTCTGAAGTATATTTTTACCGAGTCAGAACTAAACATGAGGCAGAGAAGATGGCTTGAGCTGATTAAGGATTATGAATTAGAAATCCACTATCACCCAGGAAAGGCCAACGTGGTGGCAGATGCACTAAGTCGCAAGGCTTTTTGCCATTGTCTTACAGTAAGGACTCCGAACACCACATTATGTCAAGAAATGGAGAAATTAAACCTGGGATGATACAACATGGAACCTTGAACCAATTGAAGCTTGAGTCAATCCTTCAGCAAAGAATTATTGATGCCCAAAGGAATGATAAGGGTATGAAACATATTCATGAGAAAATAGAAGCCGGCAAAGCTAATTGGTTCAGAAAGGATGATCAAGGCATAGTATGGTTTAATGATCGCATAGTTGTGCCTAAGGATGCCGACGTCCACCAGCAAATTTTGGATGAAGCTCATCTTAGTCGCTATTCCATTCATCCCGAAAGCACTAAGATGTATCAAGATTTAAAGCAACATTATTGGTGGACAAAAATGAAGATTGAGATTGCACGCTATGTGGCGAAATGTGACACCTGTAGACGTGTCAAAGCAATACATATGAAGACTGCTGGTCCATTGCAATCTTTGCCCATCCCAACTTGGAAATGGGAGGATATTAACATGGACTTCACTTGGGATTACCCAGGACATCAAAAGGATTTGATTCTATTTGGGTTATAATTGATCGGCTTACCAAGATCGCCCATTTTCTGCCCGTCAAGACAGATCACCCAGTTGTTGTCTATGCCCAGTTATGTATTGCTCGTATTCTTAGTCTACACGGAGTTCCAAAGACAATAGTGTTGGATCGCGGACCGCAATTTGTATCCAAGTTTTGGGAAGAACTACATAAGTCCTTGGGTACTAAGTTGCTCCACAGTTCGGCCTATCATCCCCAAACAAGTGGGCAGACTGCGAGAGTAAACCAAATACTTGAAGACATGTTGCGGGCATGCGTTCTGGAATTCCCACAAAAATGGGATGAATGTTTACCATTGGCAGAGTTTTTGTATAGCAATAGTTATCAAGAAAGTATTAAGATGGCACCATTTGAAGCTTTGTATGGACGACAGTGTCGTACCCCCTTGAATTGGTCTGAACCAGGAGAAAGGTGTTTTTTCAGGCCTGATATGGTTAAAGAGATGGAAGAAAAGGTTCAACGAATCATACATAACTTGAAAAAGGCACAAGCTCGACAAAAGAGTTATGCAGACAAACGACATCGACCCTTGTACTTTCAAGGCAAAGATTATGTGTACCTGAAAGTATCACCAATGAAGGGTGTGACTCGTTTCGGTGTAAAAGGAAAGCTTGCACCCCGATACATTGGTTCGTTCCCTATTCTTGAACAATGTCGACTAGTGGCATATCGACTCCAACTACCCAAAACATTATCTGCAGTGCACAATGTATTCCATGTATCCCAATTGAAGAAGTGTCTTCGGGTTCCTGATCGAACCATTGATGTAGTGGATGTTACCTTGGAACCAGACTTAACATATTCGTAACATCCTATTCGAGTTCTGGATCAGAAGGACAGGATCACCCGAAAAAGAACTCTTAAATTCTATAAGGTACAATGGAACCAACATACGGAAGATGAAGCTACCTGGGAGACTCAAGACTTCTTGGAAAAGAATTTTCCTAGGTTTTTAGCTTCATGTAACTTGTGAGAGATGTACATTTGTTTGTAAAGATGAAATAGACCCCATACCACCCCTGCTTTGTAAGACAGTTAAGGGAATAAAAATGTGACGTGTTTCCTTTTCCATTACTTGCCTTAGGACCTTGAATCTCGGGATGAGATTCTTTTATGGGGGAAAGGATGTAACACCTCTGGTGTTACTGTTATTAAAACATGAGCATAACATCATGAGCATTGGCATATCATGTGTTTGTTACACCTAGAGTGCATTCACTAGGTAAAAATTTCAAACAAGTTGTAATGATGTGACTTGATATGTGATTAGCCCTAGGGCAGAGTGCTTAACCCTAACTTAGGGCTTATGGGTGAAAGTGAAGCTCAAGTAAGTTAAAACCTCAAAAGATATGAGAAATGATCACAAGGTATCACATTTGATGGACTTTAGTGGCACTAAAACCCTAATGTACCCAAAACCCCAAAAACAAACCCTAGAAACCCTAATTAAAACCCTAGGGGGTTAGTTGTAAATTTTGTGCACTTTTGGACTCAAGTGCAAATACCAAAGTGATAGAACACCACAAATCATGTGTTTTCTATATTTGAGGATTTGCAAGTCAAATAGTGGGATTTGGACTTATTTGCAAAAAGCACCCCATGCATTTCATATGCCTAAGTCTAAATTCAGTGAAATAGGGTTAACTTTGGAGCTCTATATTTCTAAATCTACAAGGAATTTGCCAAGGGTCAATACATCAAATTTGTAGAGCTACTAAAGGAGTATAACTTTGTTTAAGTCATAAGACATGTGTGCTGTACAAAAGTTGTAGTTAAATGGACTCAAAGTATTGCTGTCAGTCACCCATATAGTCTGATACTGGTCTGACAGTGAGTTCTGCTAAACTTTAGACTCGATTCAAGCTCGAAGGAGTAAGTAAATGAGCTAGGTCTCTATAATCGATTTGTAGCTGGTTTATAGAGCTACAACTTTGATACAGATGAATGGCCAAGCTGCTACATGAAATTTGGAGCAAATCGCCCCTAAATAAGCTCTGTCAGGTGCTCTGAATGGTGTTCTAATGGTACAGTGACCTGACAAAGATCGCCAGATTCAGTGTATCGCCGCCGGTGATCCCACGCCGTGATCGTCGCCGCCGTTGCGATTCGTGCTCAGTGAAGTGTAGATAACTGCTCGGGGTAAGAAATATCGTGTTGGGGATGTGCTCAGGACACGGTTTCGCCCTGGCCGTCATACCCCCTTGCCTTACGGTCGGTCCAGATAACCTCGCCGGAGTTGGCCGCCTACCGATCGGGTGCCACGTTCCTAAGCGCAATACCACGTCGCAGTGACTTGCCTTAGCATGTTCGGTCATCGTCGGTGGTCTAGCCACGGTGAAAGCCACACATCTCTTGCGCCAGTGCTGTCCCCTCTCTCCGACCGCCAGTGTGCCATTCCAAATTCAAGAGCCACCGCCCTCGGGCCCTATAAATTAAGCGTGCCATCAGCTCTGTTGGGTCATCATGAAGCCAAAGCACCTGCTCCTGCCTCCAATTAGCCACCAGAGAGCTCCAATTTCTTTCTCTCCTCAAATCGATTTTCCGCACGCCGTGAACCACCGCTTCGTGGCCAACCCTCTACAGGTTAGCTCAAGCATCCTTGATTGATGTTCTAGCCTCTCTCAAGTTCTCTAGTACTCATAGACCCTTTGAATTGAACTAGATCGCCCTAGATAACCTAGAACACGTCGGTGTGTTCTCAGTTTGCGCCATCACCGTGGACAGAGCGATTTAGAGTTAGAAATCCTCAATTGATTGAGGGGTTATGGTCGTTAGGGGTGAAATTAGGTGTCAGCCACACCTGAGTGCTAGTCGTTGTGTGTTCCGACCGATATAGGCTCACCGGAGCCACTGCTCCGCCGTCCATGGTCGGGGGTCTCGACGTGTGAAGAATAGAAAAGGGAAGGGGCTATCTGCAAACGTCAGTGACACATAGGAATAGTGCGCAAGAGTCTTTACGAGTTATTTAAAAGAGAAGGGTCCTCTGCATAAAGTGAACACCGCGGGCGCGCGCGGCAGTGCTTTCGCTTGTGCGTGAGCCGACTTGGGCTAGTTTCAGCCCATTACTATTCACCTTTTTCCTTTTTCTTTTTCTACCAGACTTAGGAAATCATAGAAAAATGATAAAAATATGAGACAAATTTTGTTGGACTCATAAATTTCTCTAGTAATTAATAAAAATGGTTCCAAGAATTTTAGCCCAAACCAGGAATTATTTAGTATTTAAGAAGGCCAAAAACTAGTCTCTTGGAATTTTTGGAATTATTTAATAACTCCAAAAATCACCAAACTTTTTGGATAAGCCTAATATGGTAATTACATCCCATGAGTGAAGTTTGACTTGCTTTGGACATTGTTTGTTTCCTAAACCCAAAACCTGTAACACCCGGGTTTTAGGGGTCCAAAGCCCGGGCGTAAACATAATCACCAGGTGTGCTGGGACCAAGTCTCACACATATGATGATTCATGGCACAGGATCGAATGTCACATCTTTACTATATAACAGGAGTTCTATACAAAATAAATAAGTAATTACATTATAAGGAGACAACGGTCCAGCAACCCAAAGTTGACTGGGAGACGACGGCCTAGACCTCTCACGAACTCGTCGCAGCATCCTCCATGCGCCTCATCCTGCAGTACCTGTTCTTGACCTGTGGGGGGGTGTGAGACAGCAAGAGTGAGCTCACATACGTTCATCGCTCAACAAGTTGTGGGGAATAATGTGCATGAACTCGCCAAAGGTGGGAGCTCACGTGAAGTGTAAGGCTTACCAAAGGAGATGGTTAGAGCTGAGCATTGCTTTTAAAGTTGGTCAAAATTTTATTAGCAATTACTAAGTATAAGTAAATACCAACCCAATTAAGTAGTAGAACAAAAGTAACAACATCACCTGCGATGCAATGCATATGACAAATTGAATTTAAGTTCCATAGATTAATCATGTGAGTGTCCGAGCCGCTCTTGACCGTGAGCACGGCTAGTATACCAGTTTTACACTCTGCAGAGGTTGCGCATCTTTACCCACAAGTCATGTTACCCATCTGCCAAGGGATCGCGACTTCCCATACACCTCTACCGAGGAGGCGAGGCAGGGTAACACTACGAGGCCTTTACAAAGTTCCACTAGCTTCAGAAAACCCGCTACAGTTTATAGGAAGCTCCAATGCAGGAATCCCTTGCAGGACCGCCATCGCAGCAAAATCCTCCCGAGGGCCTCCCTACACTGACCACTCCCCTACTGCCCTTGCCCCTTTCGGGTAAGGTAGTCCTCCACTAGCTTTCCTAATTAGTCAGCCAAGGGCGTCCATAAACCCTTGTGGTAGCACTGTTTTCCCGGGTGGTTCTCCATGTTCCAATTAACATAATGATCTTATCATGAACAGTAAATAATAACTGATAATAAAAGAAAATCATGAATAAAATGTATCTCTATACCCAAAACCACATAAAGCAATAGCAGGTACTACCCGAAAATCCAGTGGTGATCAAGGTATAAAGATAGTCAAACTAGGGTAACCTATTGGGTCCCATCAAAATTAACCTATGCAGATCATTATGATTAATCAGAACATGAGTAGGTAAAAAGAAGTGATCAAGGGCACAACTTGCCTGGGACTTGAGATTCCAGGTACCACGATGATCTTCAGATGACTCGTGACCTCACACTAGTCGTAGCAATACAACAGACATGATATAGGCAAAATTAACATCACACCAAACATAAGAATAAACTGTGTAATAATAATCTACGCGTTGCTACGAGACTAACGCAACTCGAACGGATCAAATCGGAGTTAAAACAGAGGAGTTATGAATTTCCTAAGGTTTTATGGATTTGATATAAGATTAGTTAGGAAATAAATTTTAAAGTGGCTTTCATGACGAATAAGTGGCACTAATTGATAAACCATAATATTATAAAATTATAGAAATTGGGATGGGTCAATTCGGAGTTCATATGAATTTTCTATGATTTATACAAGTTCTAGCAATTGTTTTCATATAGAAAATTCATTTCCTAAATGATTTTATATGTTTTTCTCACTGTCTGGACTGCTCCTCAAATTCCAGAGACAACAGGGGCTAATCCACTAAAATCCCCGAGACTCAGACTGTCACCAGAACGGACCGCGGGTTGAATCACTTAAAATACAGGGTTTCTTTTGCATTAGCACTGGCCGAAGGGGTACGGTTAAGTTCTGGCCGCCCGATCAAGTACGAGCGGCGCTGATTAGATCAGCGAGGTTATGAATCAGGGCGCGCTTTCAACCATCCGATCCCAAATGGGTGGTTCGGATCAATCAGCAGAGGTGGCGAAGCGGTACGCAAGACCGATCGTTCGATCCGAGATTAGCGTTCTAGATTTAATGATATCCGGATCCAGCGCTGATCGTCGATCCACCGACCGACGGCCACGATCCGATCATGCGAAGGGGGTACGCTCACTCTAGTCCTGGCCGCACACTAAGGATCTAAAGGCGCGCGATCCGTCATCCACTGTTGACCATCCCCCGGCGGCGCAGCAACAGTCCCACGGCGGAGCACCCACCCCGCGGTGGCCACGGCCGGCGGAAGCCGCCAATGGCACCGGTGCCCCAAACCTAGATTCGGACGCGGCTACACGAAATAGAGATGAACGCGAGTTGGGGAAAGGAGTCCTTACCGTGAATCACGCGGTGCGAGGCCCAATCCACGGTGAGCGCAGACCCGCGGTGGCGATGTATCGCCGGCGAGCAATTCACAGAGACTCACTGGTTCACCGCCCCCGAAATCGCACTGTCCAGGTTCCGCACGGCACGAAGCTTCCCCAGAATCTTTTCGTGAGTACTGAACGGCGGTGACGCCCGTAGACGACGTCGGCGGCGCCCTACACCTCCACTCCTCTCTCTGTGCTCTCGGCAACGGACTACGGCGTTAGGGCAGCGAGGAAGCAACGGTGGCCGGCCCGTATTTATCCCCCTAGAGTCCGGGTTCGGTTCCGTGGCCGCCGGAGGTCCGATTCCGATGGCGACGGCCGCTTTGCGGGGTTGGTTGACACGGGTGGTGGATGGAGTCCGAGCGCGTGGAAGGAGCTCCTGGCCAGTGGGCCCGAACACCCAGTGACGCGCGATAGGAAATAGACGGCTGGCGCGCGGAGGTTGACGGGCCGCGCGGGAGAGGAATTACTGGGCCGCGCGGTGGAAGCAGATGGGCCAAATAACAGTCTGGTGGCCCAATATAAGTGGTTCTCTCTTTTCTTTTCTTCTATTTTCTTATTTCTTTTCTAACTTCTAAATTTCAAATTGGATTCAAATTTGATTTTTTTGAATTTGCACTCAAATTTTAATGAACAAACAGAAGAGATCAGCATGAATGCAAATCCATAATTTTATTTATTTATTTGCTTATTATCCTACTTAAGTAAATATTATTGGATATGTAGCACACTTATAATTATTTTTAGGCAAATAGTTCCTATTGTATGATTACTTATTAAAAGATGTTCTGACATTAATACTTATAAAATTCAGCCAAAAGATAATTTATAGAAGAATCTTTTATTGAACCTTTATTATAAAACTTTTATTTTAGGAGATGTGACTTCAAAGGTTATGGGAATTCTAAAAAAAGAAATCTAATTCAAGATCTTGAAAAGAAAATTTACATACTTTTCAAAATGAGATTTTGAGGTGTTACAAATCCTACCCCCCTTAACAGAAATCTCGTCCTCGAGATTTGTAAGGAAGGGTGTATACTCATATTGTCTCAACACATATGCACAAAATCTCAGCATGATGCATGATTTATTGCCAGCACATAGGGTCAATTAGACCTTATTATTCCTCCTAAAACAGTATTATATCATCTACTAACCTAAGCAACATCTAGATCTTACAAATAGTAGTAATTTATATATATGTTTATGTAGCTTGGTGGAGCTTGTGGTGGTGGTGGAGGTTGTTGTTGTTGTTGTCTCTCCAACCGCGCTTGCCTTATTTCTTGGCGGACCTGACGTATTTCCTCTCGTTCTTGTCTTATCTGATTTTGCATCTCGGTCACCAGGTCTGTTAATTGTTGTATTACCAGTCTTTGGGCAGCAACCACTTGATCGATTTCAACAGGTGGAGGATTTGGAGGATTCATTTCTGTTTGCTGTTACGTGATAATCTTTCCTTTCCTGGTATTGACCATGAAAGTTAGAAGCATATGGTAATAGTTTTTGCAAAGGAAATTATTCAATACGTGGAATGAAATAAGCTAGTAGCTGGTTATAATCTGAAGATTCTTTAGTAGGGCTTAATCTTTGTTTTATGTCCAGATTGGGGTAACCAGTCGTATAAGGTGAATATCCAAGGGTAAGATAGAGTCTGTCAAGATGAGATATATATGTGGGTGAGATGGACTACAAGATGTAGGTTGAAAGTTTGTTTGTAGTCCGATGGGAATAGAAAGGTTATACCATTCATCATGGTTCTAGGTTAAGTTAATATATGGCTAGTAGGGTTTAATCTCTTCTACCAGTATCACTAATATGTTTAAGTAGACCACATTAGATTAGATCATATTAGATTAGATGGGATCTAGATTAGATCGGTATGACTAGTTTGACTAGATAAGATCTAATTAATTTGCATTAGATCATGGTTGTTTAAACTAGGGTGGATAAGTATGCTTATTAGGATAAGATGGATCCATAAAGATAAGATAGAATCTTTTGAGATCAGTTAGATCTATTAGGATGAGATACAATCTTTTCAAGATAGGATGAGTATCTTTTAAGATGAGATGGATCTATTAAGATAAGGGAGAATCTTTTAAGATAAGATGAATTGGTTAGAATGAGATCTTTTAGGATAAGATAAATCTCTTAAGCTGGATATGTTCCAATGGGGATAATCTAAGTTGTCTAGTTATTTTATAAATATAATTTTTTTATACCTATGTGTATATGCAGATGCAATTGTGGACATTACTCCACAACTCATCACACTCAATCAAAGATCCAAATCAAACAAGTATCATAAGAACAAGCATTAAAGCATATAAATATGTATAAAAATAGTTTGTTTTTTTTTTGTTCCTTAAGATTAGGTCTCCTATTCCTAAAAGTCACTTAAGGTGCAGGATTTTAAAGTGTGAAATCCACATTTGTCTTTTAGAAAGAAAAGGTAAGAATAATCAGAGTAAAGCGGAAATAGATGAGAAAAGATTAAGATAAGTTTAGAAAAGAATCAGAGTAAGATAAGTATTTAATGGTGGTCCAGTTCTATCTAGGTTTCGTCCTACAGTCAACATTCCTCTGATACCACTTCTGTAACACCCGGGTTTTAGGGGTCCAAAGCCCGGGCGTAAACATAATCACCAGGTGTGCTGGGACCAAGTCTCACACATATGATGATTCATGGCACAGGATCGAATGTCACATCTTTACTATATAACAGGAGTTCTATACAAAATAAATAAGTAATTACATTATAAGGAGACAACGGTCCAGCAACCCAAAGTTGACTGGGAGACGACGGCCTAGACCTCTCACGAACTCGTCGCAGCATCCTCCATGCGCCTCATCCTGCAGTACCTGTTCTTGACCTGTGGGGGGGTGTGAGACAGCAAGAGTGAGCTCACATACATTCATCGCTCAACAAGTTGTGGGGAATAATGTGCATGAACTCGCCAAAGGTGGGAGCTCACGTGAAGTGTAAGGCTTACCAAAAGAGATGGTTAGAGCTGAGCATTGCTTTTAAAGTTGGTCAAAATTTTATTAGCAATTACTAAGTATAAGTAAATACCAACCCAATTAAGTAGTAGAACAAAAGTAACAACATCACCTGCGATGCAATGCATATGACAAATTGAATTTAAGTTCCATAGATTAATCATGTGAGTGTCCGAGCCGCTCTTGACCGTGAGCACGGCTAGTATACCAGTTTTACACTCTGCAGAGGTTGCGCATCTTTACCCACAAGTCATGTTACCCATCTGCCAAGGGATCGCGACTTCCCATACACCTCTACCGAGGAGGCGAGGCAGGGTAACACTACGAGGCCTTTACAAAGTTCCACTAGCTTCAGAAAACCCGCTACAGATTATAGGAAGCTCCAATGCAGGAATCCCTTGCAGGACCGCCATCGCAGCAAAATCCTCCCGAGGGCCTCCCTACACTGACCACTCCCCTACTGCCCTTGCCCCTTTCGGGTAAGGTAGTCCTCCACTAGCTTTCCTAATTAGTCAGCCAAGGGCGTCCATAAACCCTTGTGGTAGCACTGTTTTCCCGGGTGGTTCTCCATGTTCCAATTAACATAATGATCTTATCATGAACAGTAAATAATAACTGATAATAAAAGAAAATCATGAATAAAATGTATCTCTATACCCAAAACCACATAAAGCAATAGCAGGTACTACCCGAAAATCCAGTGGTGAACAAGGTATAAAGATAGTCAAACTAGGGTAACCTATTGGGTCCAATCAAAATTAACCTATGCAGATCATTATGATTAATCAGAACATGAGTAGGTAAAAAGAAGTGATCAAGGGCACAACTTGCCTGGGACTTGAGATTCCAGGTACCACGATGATCTTCAGATGACTCGTGACCTCACACTAGTCGTAGCAATACAACAGACATGATATAGGCAAAATTAACATCACACCAAACATAAGAATAAACTGTGTAATAATAATCTACGCGTTGCTACGAGACTAACGCAACTCGAACGGATCAAATCGGAGTTAAAACGGAGGAGTTATGAATTTCCTAAGGTTTTATGGATTTGATATAAGATTAGTTAGGAAATAAATTTTAAAGTGGCTTTCATGACGAATAAGTGGCACTAATTGATAAACCATAATATTATAAAATTATAGAAATTGGGATGGGTCAATTCGGAGTTCATATGAATTTTCTATGATTTATACAAGTTCTAGCAATTGTTTTCATATAGAAAATTCATTTCCTAAATGATTTTATATGTTTTTCTCACTGTCTGGACTGCTCCTCAAATTCCAGAGACAACAGGGGCTAATCCACTAAAATCCCCGAGACTCAGACTGTCACCAGAACGGACCGCGGGTTGAATCACTTAAAATACAGGGTTTCTTTTGCATTAGCGCTGGCCGAAGGGGTACGGTTAAGTCCTGGCCGCCCGATCAAGTACGAGCGGCGCTGATTAGATCAGCGAGGTTATGAATCAGGGCGCGCTTTCAACCATCTGATCCCAAATGGGTGGTTCGGATCAATCAGCAGAGGTGGCGAAGCGGTACGCAAGACCGATCGTTCGATCCGAGATTAGCGTTCTAGATTTAATGATATCCGGATCCAGCGCTGATCGTCGATCCACCGACCGACGGCCACGATCCGATCATGCGAAGGGGGTACGCTCACTCTAGTCCTGGCCGCACACTAAGGATCTAAAGGCGCGCGATCCGTCATCCACTGTTGACCATCCCCCGGCGGCGCAGCAACAGTCCCACGGCGGAGCACCCACCCCGCGGTGGCCACGGCCGGCGGAAGCCGCCAATGGCACCGGTGCCCCAAACCTAGATTCGGACGCGGCTACACGAAATAGAGATGAACGCGAGTTGGGGAAAGGAGTCCTTACCGTGAATCACGCGGTGCGAGGCCCAATCCACGGTGAGCGCAGACCCGCGGTGGCGATGTATCGCCGGCGAGCAATTCACAGAGACTCACTGGTTCATCGCCCCCGAAATCGCACTGTCCAGGTTCCGCACGGCACGAAGCTTCCCCAGAATCTTTTCGTGAGTACTGAACGGCGGTGACGCCCGCAGACGACGTCGGCGGCGCCCTACACCTCCACTCCTCTCTCTGTGCTCTCGGCAACGGACTACGGCGTTAGGGCAGCGAGGAAGCAACGGTGGCCGGCCCGTATTTATCCCCCCAGAGTCCGGGTTCGGTTCCGTGGCCGCCGGAGGTCCGATTCCGATGGCGACGGCCGCTTTGCGGGGTTGGTTGACACGGGTGGTGGACGGAGTCCGAGCGCGTGGAAGGAGCTCCTGGCCAGTGGGCCCGAACACCCAGTGACGCGCGATAGGAAATAGACGGCTGGCACGCGGAGGATGACGGGCCGCGCGGGAGAGGAATTACTGGGCCGCGCGGTGGAAGCAGATGGGCCAAATAACAGTCTGGTGGCCCAATATAAGTGGTTCTCTCTTTTCTTTTCTTCTATTTTCTTATTTCTTTTCTAACTTCTAAATTTCAAATTGGATTCAAATTTGATTTTTTTTGAATTTGCACTCAAATTTTAATGAACAAACAGAAGAGATCAGCATGAATGCAAATCCATAATTTTATTTATTTATTTGCTTATTATCCTACTTAAGTAAATATTATTGGATATGTAGCACACTTATAATTATTTTTAGGCAAATAGTTCCTATTGTATGATTACTTATTAAAAGATGTTCTGACATTAATACTTATAAAATTCAGCCAAAAGATAATTTATAGAAGAATCTTTTATTGAACCTTTATTATAAAACTTTTATTTTAGGAGATGTGACTTCAAAGGTTATGGGAATTTAAAAAAAAGAAATCTAATTCAAGATCTTGAAAAGAAAATTTACATACTTTTCAAAATGAGATTTTGAGGTGTTACAAAACCCTAGCTCCTTAGGGTAAAAATGTCTAACCTTACTAAGGTGTTGACCTAGAAGACCATAGTTTCCCTGGTAAACCATGAAGGAAAGTTGTATTCAAGATACAACTTGATGTATCTTTTCTACTATTGCATTATCATAAGCATTATATGAGCATTCATGGTTATATAAGGTTATGTATAGAGAACGAGGAAGAAATAACTGTTGAAGAAGAGGTGACTGCTCCATCAACAGAAAATCCACCTGCCGGGAACTATTTTTACTTTGACATCTGTGGAACAGAGTCCGACTCTCCTACAACACAAGGCAAGCCCCGATGCATTTGCCATCTCCTTGCTGTTTTTATATCTTTATCATCTTATATGATTTATTAGGTGAAAGGAGTTGTGTGCTAAACCAATTGCTGCATTTCCTTCCTTGGGACTGTTTACCATTCCTTGATTAGCTATTTTATTAAAAAGGTTTTCTGATGCTTAGTCCTGCTTTAGATAAACAAATGTTTTGTTTTAAAACAAAAGATGATGCTTCAAGTGGATTGGGATGTTTTTGAAAATAAAACTTGATGGTGGATCCATCATGGCCGTGATGGGTTCAACATCGAAAAAGATGTACCTCTGCCAGGTACCAAACTTTAGGTTTGAAATGATAAAGCTGAGACCGAGCGAGTGACTTGCACGAGAAGATAGTCTCGGTGTAGTGTCTTCGTCTGAGTCGCTTAAGGACCGTGTCGATGTGGGCCTGCTGATCGAGGACCCTTTAACTGGTCACATGCCTCATCATGGGTAAGCTTTGCCTCGGGCAGACTAATACCAGAAAGGCCAACACGCAATGGGAGTGGAGAGATGGCGAGAGTAGCGTGTACCCTCCGTGGCAAGATGCTGGACGGTGGTGTATCTGTGCTCTCGGTTGGCGTGAACCCGGTCTGGTCTTAAGAACCCCGGTGGCGAGTTGACATATGCAAGGGTTAAGTGCTACATATGTCGTGTGATTGGAGATCCTCAGCTGAGTATTAATCGATTCGGATCGCCGTTACTTCTCGAACATGAAGACTTGGTCACTGACTTACACGTAGCATTCCAGTAAACAAAAAGGGTTGATAAAAGACGACTAGTGCAGGTCAAGTGCTTGAACTAGGGTAGAAGGAACTCTAGATTCAGGTAATGACTTAACTTGCTAATAAAAACTGGATTTTTAAGGATCCACTATTAGTAAGCATTTTTGCAAACAGAGTCTTGATTCTTGGTTAAGCCTTACCTTGACTCCCTTAAGCCAGCATATCCTTGAGAGTCTTTTCTTTTGACGGGTAAGACTTGCGAAAGTGCACTCCGTACTCAGGGTTTTTGAACCCATGTTGTTGTAAGTGAGGAAACAGCAGACTTTTGCTATTTTTGCACTAAGGTGGTGCCCAAAGAAGAACCTCAGCAGTGAAGCTGCGGGAGGATGTTGGCCTCCCACTTGAAAAACAATATACTTTTATACGGGAGGGGTTTTTGCCTCCCAAGTTTGTAATAATAATACTTATGCACTCATATACCCCTGGTTTTGTAATAACTATAACACTCTTTCTATATCTTGATGAATGTAAATTAAGTTATTATAATTCGCTTCCGCTTATTCGTTCCTCCGATGTGTTGTAATATCTGTGTGACGAGCGAAACGCTCTTGGGCAAGGAAAAGGATACAGATACTGAACTTGTCGAGTAATTATGTGCATCTACAGGGTTGTCCAAGGTCCGTTGGACAAGGACAACTGTAGGTGGGCCTAATGACTTGGAAGGTTCCGTCACAAAAGTGGTACCAGCCATTTACAAAGCCACATAAATACATGTGAGTCACGACAAGATAGAAAAGGCCCAAAACAATCCTCCTTGAAATTTTCACAAAATCTAGATGGCAGTGTGTGTCTAGAGAAGTATGTATTTGATCAAGATGTTGCTAGGAAAGAACTTGCATTAATGATATGTGTCCATGAGTACCCGCTGACTATGGTTGACCATGTAGGCTTTAAAAAGTTTTGTGCTTCCCTGCAACCGTTGTTTAAATTAGTGTCAAGAAACACCATTAGAAAGGATATTCTAGATATGTATGACGTTCAAAAGCTTTCTATGGTGACAGTGTTCCAACAACAACAATCTCGTATTGCGGTCACCACAGATATGTGGACAGCAAATCATCAAAAGAAGGGTTACATGGCAGTGACTGTACACTATATTGATGAAAATTGGAGTCTAAAAAGCTATCTTTTAAGCTAATATTTCTGCTGCTCTATATTTCTGCATCCATGCATTTATACTAGTATTTATAGTGGACACTTTCTTGTTACTCTATTTTGTAGGTTTATGTATGTGCCACACCCACATACAGTTGAAGTCATAAGTGATGTACTTCATGATGTACTCATGGATTGGGGGATTAACAAGAAGGTTTCCACTGTAACTCTTGACAATTGTAGCACCAATGATAATGTTATGAAGGAAATGCAAGATAAGATGCCTCTTTCCTTCCTCATCTTGCATGGAAAATTGTTGCATATGTGTTGTGCTGCTCACATCATTAATCTTATTGTCAAAGATGGGATGGGTATAAAGGATGCATTAGGAGTAAAAGTCATGGAAGTGGGAATTGGTAGGATTCGGGACACAGTTGGGTTTTGGTCATCTACACCAAAAAGGCATGAACGATTTGAAAAGGCTGTTGGTCAAGAGGGCATTAAGTATGACAAAAGAATAGCACTTGATGTTAAAACTAGATGGAATTCCACATATCTAATGCTTAGCACTGCAATGCTTTATACTCCAGTTTTTGATCGCCTTGCAAAAAAGGAAAAATTGTGTGCCCCTTTTCAACCAACAGAAGAAGATTGTAAATTTTTCTATGCATCTTTGTGATAGGTTGAGGTTGTTTTATGATATTACAGAACTGTTGTCTGGGACTTCTTATGTGACAGCCAACCTTTTTTCCCAAAAATCTGTGGAATTTATTTAGCTATTAAGAAATGGTGATCTAGTGATAACCCAACCATAGAAGACATGTCAACAGCCATGAAAGATAAATTTTTGAAATATTGGACAGATGTTCACGGTCTTATGGTTGTTGCCAAGGTTCTTGATCCTCGGTTTAAAATGAAGTTCTTATATGCTATGTTTACTGAAATTTATGGACATGAGAATGTGGGTAGATAAACTACGAAAGTTAAGGATCTGTTGGTTGACTTAGTGAAGGAATATCAAGGTTCCATGGAGGGGTTTGGCACAACAGATGGTGCTGCTGGGCCTTGTAGCAGTAGTACTATCCAAAATGAAGGGCATGCAGCTGTTTTTGACATTTTTATCAATATTTATCTGCTGAACCTGCTGCCCCAATGAAAGTCGCCTAGAGGGGGGGTGAATAGGCAAATCTGAAATTTATAAACTTTAAGCACAATCTACAAGTCGGGTTAGCGTTAGAAATAAAAGCGAGTCCAAAAGAGAGGGCGAAAACAAATCACAAGCAAATGAAGAGTGTGACATGGTGATTTGTTTTACCGAGGTTCGGTTCTTGCAAACCTACTCCCCATTGAGGTGGTCACAAAGACCAGGTCTCTTTCAACCCTTTCCCTCTCTCAAACGGTCACCTAGACCGAGTGAGCTTTTCTCCTTAATCAACGGGTCACTTAGACCCCTTACAAGGACCACCACAACTTGGTGTCTCTTGCTTGATTACAAGCTGCTTGAGAACAAGAATGGAGGAAGAAGAAAAGCGATCCAAGCGACAAGAACTCAAATGAACACAAATGTCTCTCTCGCACAAGCCACTAAGTCTTTGGAATGAGTATGGGACTTGGAGAGGATTTGATCTTTTGTTTTGTGTCTTGGAGTGAAGTCTAGAGCTGTTGTATTGAATGCAATGGCTAAAAACTTGGATGCCTTGAAGTGTGGTGGTTGGGGGGTATTTATAGCCCCACCCACCAAAATGGTCGTTGGGGAGGCTGTCTGTCGATGGGCGCACCGGACAGTCCGGTGCGCCACCGGACACTGTCCGGTGCGCCAGCCACGTCACCCAACCGTTAGGGTTTGACCATTGGAGCTCTGACAGATGGGGCCACCGGATAGTCACTGTTCACTATCCGGTGCGCCTTCTGGCGCCTGCTCTGACTCTGCGCGCACTGTCCGCGCACTGTAGCACTTTTACAGGTTTCCGTTGGAGTCGACCGTTGCGCTGTAGTCGTTGCTCCGCTGGCACACCGGACAGTCCGGTGGCACATCGGACAGTCCGGTGAATTATAGCTGAGCGGCTCTCCAAAAACCCGAAGCTGAGCAGTTCAGAGTTGATCTACCTGGTGCACCGGATACTGTCCGGTACGCCAGACTAGGGCAGCCTTCGGTTGGTTTTGCTCCTTTCCTTTTTGAACCCTATCTTGGACTTTTTATTGGTTTGTGTTGAACCTTTGGCACCTGTAGAACTTATAATCTAGAGCAAACTAGTTAGTCCAATTATTTGTGTTGGACAATTCAACCACCAAAATCATTTAGGAAAAGGTTTGACCCTATTTCCCTTTCACCCAACCGCTTTTGTTAGCACAGAATTGGATATGTATTTGGAAGAAGAAATGTTTGCTAGAACTACAAACTTAGACATCATTGGTTGGTGGAATGTGGCAGGGGTGAAGTATCCCACTTTGAGAAAGATTGCCCGAGATATCATGTCTATTCCTGTGACAACCGTAGCTTCCGAGTCTGTCTTTAGTACTGGTGGGAGGGTCATTATCCCAAGTCGTATTAGACTAGCCCCAAAAATGGTGGAAGCCTTGATGTGTATGCAAGCTTGGGCTCGCGCTGACATGCTTGGTATGAATACTAGTGGATCAATAATGTTGTTTTATTTTCATTCCTTTCACTGTGATAGCACTAATCTTTCAAACTTCTCTTTGATTAGGTCATGGATCTCATGTACTCAATGCACTCATTACTTGCCTTGATGATGAAGATGAAACAACGGCATATTGAAATTTAGCCATTCTATATTTTACTAAATTTCTATTCGAATAACTATATGATCTGTCACTTTGTTAGGATGGCATGCAATCTGAAATCATTGATCCATGAACTTGTTGGCTGCTGCTACTACGAAGTTGCTGGCTGGCTGCTGCTACATGAACATCATGGAATTGTTGTCATTGTGTTGTTGCTTATATTTGTGTTGTGTGTACTATGATTTGTGAACTGAACGTGTACTATGATTTGTGAACTGTACTATGATTTGTGAACTGGACGTGTACTCATGAACTGTACTATGATTTGTAAATTGGTGATGTTGCTTATCAATTTCACATGTTGCGATGTTGTTCATTAACTCCCATCTGTCATAAACTGTGTTGCTCATCAATTTACATGCAGATTTATATTTTACAGCAGTATATCCACCGGATACCCGATACCCGATGGGTACCCGGTGGGCACGGGTACGGGTCCATTTTTTTACCAGATTGGCTTGGTGGGTATGGATATTTGTATAAGGGGCGGGTATGATTTCGGGTCGGGTATTATTATACCCAAACACAACCCGACCCGCTGCCATCCCTACTCGTCAAGAGCTTCATCCCGGTGCTTTCGATTTGTCGATCTGACCAACAGTCCGTCCCAAATTGACATATTTCTTCTCGGCTGCAGCGAACTTCGTCTTCTCTAATTAGCCTCTACCATTGTTGTCATTGTGTTCTTCATTTTTCTCTCCCCCTTGCATAGCCCTATGAAAGGGAATTAGGCTTACACCTTTTTCCTAATTGATTTTGGTGGTTGAATTGCCCAACACAAATAATTGGACTAACTAGTTTGCTCTAGTACATAAGTTTTACAAGTGCCAAAGGTTCACAATAAGCCAATAAAAAGACCAAGAAAGGGTTCAAACAAAGAGAGCAAAAGACATCCCAAAAGGCACCCTGGTCTGGCGCACCGGACAGTGTCCGGAGCACCAGGGAACTCGAAGCTGAACTTGCCACCTTCAGGAAAATGGGAGGCTGCTCCGCTATAATTCACCGGACTGTCCGGTGTGCCAGCGGAGCAACGGCTACTTCGCGCGCAACGGTCGACTGCAACCGCATTCAATGTGCTACAGTGCGCGCTAGAGTCAGAGCACGCGCATTTGGCACACCGGACAGTCTACAGGACATGTCATGTGCACCACCGGACAGCCCAGAGGCTCCACTAGTCAGAGCTCCAACGGTCAGAACCTAACGGCCGGCTGACGTGGCTGGCGCACCGGACAGTGTCCGGTGGCGCACCGGACTGTCCGGTGCGCCATGCGACAGCAGCCTTCCAACGACCACTTTTGGTGGTTGGGGATATAAATACCCCAACCACCCCACATTCAATTGCATCCAAGTTTTCCACCTTCAACACATTACAAGAGCTATAGCATTCAATTCTAGACACATCCAAACAGATCAAATCCTCTCCCAAGTCCGGAATCACTCCAAATCAAATAGTGACTAGAGAGAGCGACTTTTGTGTTCATTTGAGCTCTTGCGCTTGGATTGCTTCTTTTCTTTCTCATTCTTCTTGTGATCAACTCAATTGTAACCGAGGCAAGAGACACCAATTATGTGGTGGTCCTTGCGGGGACTTTGTGTCCCGTTTGATTGAGAAGAGAAGCTCACTCGGTCTAAGTGACCGTTTGAGAGAGGGAAAGGGTTGAAAGAGACCCGGTCTTTGTGACCACCTCAACGGGGAGTAGGTTTGCAAGAACCGAACCTTGGGAAAACAAATCATCGTGTCTCCCTCTTTATTTGTCCGCGATTTGTTTTTTGCCCTCTCTCTCGGACTCGTTCTTATTTCTAACGCTAACCCGGCTTGTAGTTGTGCTTAAGTTTGTAAATTTCAGTTTCGCCCTATTCACCCCCCCCCCCCCCCTCTAGGCGACTTTAAATTGGTATCAAAGCCCGGTGCTTCATTAGATCCTAACCGCTCGAAGTGATGTCGGGAGCATCCGCCAAGAGGGATCTCGGGGCCGGCGACAAGTCCGCAAGCTCGGGGAGAACACACTCAAGGGAGTCCGCCCACAAGCACAAGGAGGAATCCTCTTCCGCCATCAAGTCCCATCGGATGGGTGATAAGAAGAAGAAGATGAAGAAGGTGGTCTACTACGAGACCGACTCTTCGTCACCCTCCACCTCCGGCTCGGAATCGACCTCCACTACTTCAAAGCGCCATGAGCGCAAGAGTATAGTAAGATGCCACTTCGCTATCCTCGCATTTCTAGACGCACTCCATTACTTTCCGTTCCATTAGGCAAACCACCTACGTTTGAAGGTGAAGATTATTCTATGTGGAGTGATAAAATGAGGTGTCACCTAACCTCACTCCACAAAAGCATATGGGATATTATTGAGTATGGAGTACTGTTGGGACCATGCTTCGTCGCCGAAGGTCCTGCAAAAAGAAACAGCTTCGGCTGAAGCTGCTCGTACGTGACGCCGAAGGCATCATTCATGAAGCTTCGGTACTATAACATATCCAAAGATGAAGGGTCGAACTGACTTAAAGATAGAATGACCTTTTAGCCCATAGGGGTCTGGGTCATTGTGGTAAACTTTTATGAGGGGCATGATTGTAATTCCTCACAGGCTGTGTTCTGTGCCTATAAATAGTGAACAGTATTCCTTTACTGTTCACACATTCCTGTAATTGCTAACGCACCACTAAGGAATCATTGTTTGTCAAAGGCAAAGGTATAAATGTACCTAAACATTGTATTCGAATATTATAAATTCATTTAAGAAGATATGTGAATGAGGTCGTTTATTTTCAATGTATTTAACTTTAACATTTCATGTTTTACTTTTCTTTGTATTATTTCTATAAACTCACTTACGAAGGTGAAAACCTTCGTAGCATTATGTCCATGACCTTCGTCCGAGGTTCGTTAGATCCTTGTGGAAATAATGCTTCGGCGGACGAAGGGCATTGATATTTAACATTTTATGTTGCCTTGTTCTTAATTCATAGCATTTGAGAACAAGTCTCCAACATTGGCGCCCACCTCCGGTGAACTCACTTCCACTTTTTTGAGATGATGGCTTCGTTCAACATTCAAGCTGGAGCTGCTTCGGCTCTGAAGTTGGTACTCCCGATAACAGGCGGTTCATGCTCAGAGCCAGCCAACAAGAAGCAGAAGGAGGAGGCACAGAGAAGGGTACCGCATGTCGGGGCGCAAGGACCCTTCATCAAGTCAAGATGGTCTCACATTCCAATTATCTTCTCTCAAGAGGATCTTCAACTCAAGGATTACCCACACAACGATGCTATGGTTATCTCTTGTGTGATCAAAGGATTTCTGGTCCATAATGTTTTGGTTGATACAGGCAGCGCAGCTGATATCATATTTGCTAAGGCCTTCAGACAGATGCAAGAGCCCGAAGACAAAATTCATGATGCCACACATCCCCTTTGCGGCTTCGGAGGAAGGCAAATTGTATCACTCGGCAAAATCACAATGCCAGTGACCTTCGGATTTATCAACAACACAAGGACTGAACAAGTTGTGTTTGATATTGTTGACATGGAATACCCTTACAATGCAATCATTGGTCGTGGTACTATCAATGCCTTCGAAGCAATTCTTCATCCAGCTTATCTTTGCATGAAGATACCTTCGGACCAAGGGCCCATTGCTATTCATGGAAGTCAGGAAGCTGCCAGAAGGGCCGAAGGAAATTGGACAGACTCAAAAGCAATCCATAATATAGATGGAGTTGAAGCTTGTGAGCAATACAAGTTCAGAAGGGAAAAAGCTGCTTCGGCTGATCAGCCGAAGCCCATGCTCTTATGTGAGGACATAGCAGAGCAGAAGGTGCTATTGGGATCTCAACTGTCCGAAGAATAGGAGAAAACCTTGACAAGGTTTTTGTTCAATAATAAAGATGTTTTTGCTTGGTCAGCTAATGATCTTTGCGGAGTTAACAGGGATGTTATTGAGCACTCACTCAATGTTGATCCATCCTTCAGACCCAGAAAGCAGAGGCTTCGGAAGATGTCTGATGACAAGGCCGAAGGTGCTCGGAATGAAGTGAAAAGACTCCTCAGTGCCGGAGTTATCAGAGAGGTAAAATACCCAGAATGGTTGGCTAACACTGTTATGGTGAAGAAGGCCAATGGTAAATGGAGAATGTGTATCGATTTTACTGATCTCAATAAGGCCTGTCCGAAGGACGAGTTTCCATTGCCAAGGATAGATTCCTTAGTCGATGCAGCAGCTTCATCAGAGCTTATGAGTCTGCTGGATTGCTATTCAGGCTATCACCAAATCTGGATGAAGGAGGAGGATGAACCGAAAACCAGCTTCATAACCCCTAGTGGAACATATTGTTACCTTCGGATGCCTGAGGGGCTTAAGAATGCTGGAGGAAGCTTCAGCAGAATGACAGCGAAGGTTCTCCATTCTCAGATAGGCAGGAATGTGCTAACTTATGTTGATGATATCATTGTAAAAAGCACGAAGCAAGATAATCACATTACTGATCTGCAGGAGACCTTCGCTAATTTTAGACAGGCTGGTTTAAAGCTGAATCCAGAAAAATGTGTCTTCGGAGTGAAGAAGGGGAAATTTCTTGGTTGCCTAGTTTCAACAAAGGGAATTGAGGCTAATCCAAGCAAGATCGAAGCTATACTTCGAATGGAACCACCAAGTACAAAGAAGGGGGCTCAAAGATTGACAGGAAGGCTGGCATCTCTCAACAGATTCATATCTAGATCAACAGAGAGAAATTTACCATTTTTCGAAGTGCTGAAGTCAGCTGAAGTTTTTCAATGGGGACCAGTCCAGCAGAGAGCCTTCGAAGAACTGAAGCAATATTTGATAGATCTAACAACACTAACTCCACCAACGCCAGGGGCTCCTTTGTTATTATATGTGGCAGCTTCGCACTCAGCGGTAAGTGCAACACTTGTCCAGGAGAAGCTTGAAGGCCAAGTCAAGAAGCAGGCCCCAATATATTTTGTATCCGAAGTTCTTAGTTTATCAAAGAAAAATTATACAGAATTGGAGAAAGTACTGTATGCTGTTTTGATGGCCTCCAGGAAGCTTCGGCATTATTTTCAAGCTTATAACATAATTGTTCCTTCTTCACAACCGTTGAAGGATATTATGAGAAATCGAGAAGCTACTGGAAGGATTGGAAAATGGGCTGCAGAGCTCAATGAATTTTGTATCGATTATGTCCATAGATCTTCGATTCAGTCCCAAGCGTTGGCAGACTTCATTGCTGACTGGACGCCAGGGGCTCAGGAGGAAGAAACGAATAAAGATGCCGAAGCATGGATAGTGTTTTGCGATGGGTCTTGGGGAACCTTCGGAGCAGGAGCAGGAGCAGCTGCTGTGTTGGTTTCACCTTCCAAAGTTAAAACTTGTTATGCGGCAAGACTTGATTTCAGTTGTACAAACAATATTGCTGAATACGAAGCTCTGCTCTTGGGTCTTCCGAAGTTAAAGGCAATGGGGATCAGAAGGGCCATTCTTAAAACTGATTCCCAAGTTATTTCTGGTCATATTGACAAGAGCTATAAAGCAAGAGATCCGAAGCTTGAAAAATATCTAGATACAGTCCGAAGGATTGAGGCTTCCTTTGAAGGATTCTCTGTTAAAAATATTCCTCGTGGAAAAAATGAATATGCTGATCTATTGGCCAAGTCAGCAGCACAGGGGCTGCCTTTACCTTCGGAAGTATTTTTTGAAACAATAAAAGCACCTTCGGTCGAGCTTCTTGAAAGAGCGGTCCTCAACATATCCCCTGTCTATAGTGAAGATTGGAGAACTGAAATCATCTCTTTCCTTCAGGGTAATTTTCTTTCAGACGACGAAGCTTATAACAGGAGGATAGAAGCAAGAGCTCGACCATATGTCATAATAGAAGGGGAGCTATACAAGCGTGGGGTATGTTCCCCGTTGCTCAAGTGTTTATCCAGATCCGAAGGTATAGAATTAATGAAGGAAATACACGCAGACCTGTGTGGATCTCACATTGGATCTAGGCCTTTGCTCGGGAAAGTTTTTCGCCAAGGATTTTATTGGCCAAAGGCAGCTTCGGATGCAGCGGATTTAGTCCAAAAGTGCGAAGGTTGTCAGAAATGTGCAAGAGATCAAAAACAACCTTCGTCTTTAACTCAATTAATACAACCCACTTGGCCGTTGCAAAGGTGGGGCCTTGATTTGCTAGGTCCATTACCACCAGCACAGGGAAACTTAAGATATGTTGTGGTGGCAGTGGAATATTTTTCTAAGTGGATTGAGGCAAAGCCTCTAGCCATAATAACTTCGGTTACTATTCAAAAGTTTTTCTAGCAAAATATTGTTTGTCGCTTCGGAGTGCCGAAGGCCATTACTGTGGATAATGGGACACAGTTTGATTCTGAAGCTTTCAGAGAATTCTATGATCAAATTGGCACGAAGATCCATTTTGCATCAGTTCGACATCCGGAGTCAAACGGACTTGTCGAAAGAAGTAACGGGATCATAATGACTGGAATAATGAAGTCAATCTTCAATCAGCCCAGGGGAAAGTGGCCAAACGAGTTAATCAAAGTGGTGTGGAGCCATAACACAACCATGTCAAGATCAACAGGCTTTACGCCATTCAAACTATTGTTTGGGGATGAAGCAATAACCCCGGAAGAGGCCAAAGCAGGATCAATAAGAATGGTAGCTTCGGCAGAAGGTGAAGATGAAGCTGAGTGCTCTGTGGAAAAAGATGCTATAGAAGGGATCAGACTTCAAGCCATAGAAAACATCAATAAATATCAAGCCGAAACAATAAAATGGCGTGACAGGAAGGTTAAGCTGAAGAAAATTGAACCAGGACATCTGGTGCTTCGAAGAGTAGCCAACCCTGAGACAGTAGGCAAATTACAGCTGAAGTGGGAAGGACCTTTTTTGGTAGTATCTTCGTCAAGACTCGGTTCCTACAGATTGAAGGATATGGACGGCAACGACATTCCTAGATCATGGAATGCGGATGAGCTTCGACGATATTATGTTTAGTTTGATGTAATTTTTCTATTCCTTTTTGTGGCACCCTTTTCCTTTCCAAAGGGGGAGAGAGGTTTTTAATGGGGCCACAACATGTAATTTTTCTTTTCCTTATTTCAATTCTATAAAAGTGATATCCCCCAAAAAATGTAAATGTAAATGCAAAGGGAAAAGAAAAGAAAGCAGGGAGAAGCTCAAAAGTCGTTCCTAAGGGAATGCAGAGCTTACAGCGAAAAATAAACGCTGATTCCGCTGAAAGTAAAAGGCGAAGAAGCTCCTAAGGGAGGCATACAACGAAAAGACAACGCTGATTCCGCTGAAAGTAAAAGGCGAAGAAGCTCCTAAGGGAGGCTTGCAGCGAAAAGTCAACGCTGATACACCGAAAAGTAAACGGTGAAGCCGAAAAGTAAACGGCAAAAAAGATTTGAATCATTACCAAGGGGATGAAGGGCTATGATTATGGTTTATGAACATGTGTCTCAATATTCATTTGCGCATTCATCATCTCATTTGCATTCATAAACATTCATTTAGACATATATAGAATCATCATCATACCACACAAAAAAGATAGGTGCTTTGGCAATGAGGAAAGACTTCGAAAAAGGGAAAAAAATTTATGCTTCATTGTGTACGAAAAGAAGTGAAGGTGTTTTTCGCCTTCGGCTCAAAAAAGAAGTTTTGTCCACAACAAAGCAGATTGTACACAGATAGCGGAAACAAAATATATTACAAGGTATGTACAAATTTACATAAGTTTTTTCCATAATGATATTACAAAAGTCTCTCCAGAATTTTTGCAGGAAAGAATATTGTAGCAACTATCAAGCTTCAGGTCGTCATACTTCGAGCTTCGTCATACTTCAGCTTCGTCATCCTACGTATATTAAAGAGCAGAATAAGAAAGGTGAAAATTTCAAGGAAAAGGTAAAAGTAATAAATATAAGTTTCTTACCGGCTTAAGATGACTTCGAGCTTCGTCACCCGCCATTTTCCGCCCGCCATTTACCCAAATATGGGTCATAAATCTATTTCCGATGCTTCGGGCTAAGCTTGGAATATCTATCAGATCTGATGATGATAAGCTGAAGTTTGGTCTATTCACAATTTTTCCATGCGTACAACCAGCCTTCAGAAAAGCGATAGCTATGCCCCGAGAAGCTACCAGGGCGCAGAAGTCGGCATGGCCGCCAATAACTTTGTCAAGAGCATCAACCTCGCCTTCAATATATTCTAATGTGCTGGGCAGGTTTTCAGCTGAAGGTGTAAATTTTTCAGAGCTGGCTCCGATAGAATGAAACACATCCTTCAGTCGCTGCACGCATCGGTTGTCGAAGCTTAGGCATTTCTCTTGAAGTTCCTTCAAGGATGTTTGCAAATTTGAATTCTTTTCCATCTCAGTTTTAAGACTTGCTTCAAGGAGTTTCTTTTCCTGCTCAGATTTTTCTGATTGTTTGAGCAATTCATTCTTTAAACTGTCATTCTCGGCTTGGACCTCAGCCAAGGAACCTTCCATAGACTGAATAACAAAGTCTTTCTTTTCTAATGCACCTTCGTGTTCTTTAGCCATGATTTCAAGGTCCTGGATGGTGAAGTCCTTCTTTTTTAGAACAGCTTTGTAATTTTCAACTTTTTCTTCCAAATTTTTATGATAGTTTAATTCTTCTCCTCTTAGAGATCTTGTTGCATTTTTAGAACCTTACTTAATAGTATACTCTGCCAAAACAATCTTCGTCAAAAAACGACCTAAAAAAATAAAAAATATATATAATAATAATAAAATTTGTTACCTTAAAATTAGCATAGAGCAGGCTTCCGGCGATATGGTGTCGCTGGTACCTGCAGAGGTCCGCTTCTAGTTTCGGCAGGCCAATGCTTTTGGAGAGAGTTCTAACAACTTTGGCCTCGGTGCGGTTCCGAAGGCATCTTAGCTTCCCTTCGTTGACCCCACCAAATAGCGTAGCCCCTGGCTTATACCCGCAAGATATGGCATATTTTTTCAACTCTTCTTTTTCGGCGCCTGTTAGCTCTTCTCCAAGCAAATCTTGAAAGTTAAAAGTTTCTTCTTCTAAAATGTCGTCGATCTGCTCTTTTCCCTTTTCAGTTGCCGTGCTTACCGCAGCCACAGCAACTTCTTCTTCAGCCATTTTCAGGAGTATATTGTCAATAACTTCAAGAGTGGTTTCTAGATTTGAACCTTCTGTGGTCCCGGCTTCGGCCCCGGTAGCTTCGGCTTCGCCGGTTTCAGCTTCGGTGGTTTCCACTCTGGTAGCTTCGGCTGGGGCACCTTCGGCTTCAGCGGTCTCGGCAGAAACAACTTTTGACACTGTTGCCGGTGGTGGCGTCTGGTAAATCACATCTGCTATTTGAATAATTCTTCGTTTTTTCGACAGTACATGACTTTATGCCGCCGAAGCTTCTTTGTCCTTCTGAAAAAACTTCGTCAGTTCGGCGCCAGCGGACTTAGCTTGACAGGCAAGGGTTCAGTCATTACCTTCAGAATCTCTTCTACTTCGGCAGCAGAAGGTGTCGCAGGAGTTTCTTCTTCTTGAACCAACGTTTTTGGTTCTGGAGATGCAGTTTTCCTTTTTCTTGCAGCAGCCACCTTTGGCTCAGGGCTCAGCTTTTTAGAAATCTCTTTTTTCTTTTTGGTCACTGTGGTGCTTTCTTCGTCAACGGTGCTGGCAATTCTTTTTCTCTTTGGGCCTCCAGCATCTCCGCCCAATTGCCCATAATCAGGATATTCAAAACCTATAGCATCAAGCACTTTGTTTAGCCTTCGTTTCGGCCGGGTGCCGAAGGCTGCTGTCATCAATTGGTCCTCTTTTTTAGAGTAATTTCCAAGAATTTCAGTACTCATTATTTCGATTGTTTCGAGCCATTCTTGGCAGGGTGCCTTAAAATATTTCTTGAATTTATAGTGATAGGGTAGTCGGACAAGCTCCCTCTCTTTCTTCTCTCCTTTAAGCTTCGGCATAGCCCATTCCTTCATAGTTGGAAATACTTTGAAAGCCAGAAATTCCTGCACCAAATCCCTGGTGCCAATATGCTCTGCAATAATTCTAAATTCAACCAACGTCGTTTGGGTTGGACCTTCTGGTGTCATATTGCATTGGGGTCGGGTTTCTCCGAAGATTAGTTCAAGCGGACTCTGTACAAGCTTCTCCTTGTCGTCATCAACTTTGATATAGAACCATTCTGATTTCCAGCCTGCCGGCCACTTGCTTCGGTAGCTGATCACAGGAAATTTTGTAGTTTTCCGATAGGCAAAATTGTAACAACCAAAATTTTCATGTAGCCCATCCTTTCTGGCCTTAGTTTGGCAGTGTAGCTCGTGTACTCGGCAGAAACCTTCGGCAAATGGCTCCACCCCCTGGCTTCAGAGAGCCCAAATATAAACACTAAGCCTAACAATAGCGTTAGGAGTTAGTTGATGAAAATAGATCCCAAACTTTTTTAGCACATCAGCAATCATCTTATTCAAACGAAATCTCAAACCAGCTTTGAGGAAACTCTTGAAAATCACTATCTCATCTTTCTGTGGCTTCGGGGTAATTTCTTCTCCACCAAAGCGAATCATCTTTTTCTCATCATCGCTAAAGTAGCCCGACTTCACCATCTTTGGGAAATCAGTCTTCGAGATGGTCGACTTCCCGAAGTCCAGATGACTAGGCTTGCTCGGTACTGTGATATTGTAATCACCGTCAGAATCAGCCTCCTCAATATCTGCTTGTTCTGCTTCAGCAGCGGGGGTGTCTTCCGATGTCATCAATCTAGATCGCTTCATTGTTTCAGAGATAGGAACAGTTTCCGCACCTTCGGCTTCGTCTCCCTCGCGCTCAACTCTAGCAGTAGAGCGCACTCTGGCCATTTAATTTTGAATTTCTTGAAAAATTCCTTGGAAATTAATAACCTTTTCTTCCGAAGCTCTTCTTCTGACGAAGCAGACACCAAACTGGAGCTTCGTCAGAATGCGAAAGTCAAGCTTCGGCTATGGTTAAAAATTTTGGCAGCAAAACAGTGCAATAGCAATGAATGCTGTGGTAACTTCACACCTACCTGTCTGTTTATATAGTGCTGCAGGTAAGAAGGTGAATCGTCAGGATTTTTACACCAGGCAAACAGTTGCTCGCACCCACTGAACGGTGGGCCGCAAAAACCAGAATAGTGAACCTGCATGGTGGGACCGCTACGCGCTCGAAAGCTGTATCGTTTCTCGACAACGAGCTCAGGGAAGGTGTTTTTCGGACCTTCGGCTTCCCGAAGCCTAAGAGACTTTTTTCACTGATCAAGCTCGTTATGAAAAACGATCTAGCACCGCGAAGGGGCTACTGTTGGGACCATGCTTCGTCGCCGAAGGTCCTGCAAAAAGAAACAGCCTCGGCTGAAGCTGCTCGTACGTGACGCCGAAGGCATCATTCATGAAGCTTCGGTACTATAACATATCCGAAGATGAAGGGTCGAACCGACTTAAAGATAGAATGACCTTTTAGCCCATAGGGGTCTGGGTCATTGTGGTAAACTTTTATGAGGGGCATGATTGTAATTCCTCACAGGCTGTGTTCTGTGCCTATAAATAGTGAACAGTATTCCTTTACTGTTCACGCATTCCTATAATTGCTAACGCACCACTAAGGAATCATTGTTTGTCAAAGGCAAAGGTATAAATGTACCTAAACATTGTATTCGAATATTATAAATTCATTTAAGAAGATATGTGAATGAGGTCGTTTATTTTCAATGTATTTAACTTTAACATTTCATGTTTTACTTTTCTTTGTATTATTTCTATAAACTCACTTACGAAGGTGAAAACCTTCGTAGCATTATGCCCATGACCTTCGTCCGAGGTTCGTTAGATCCTTGTGGAAATAATGCTTCGGCAGACGAAGGGCATTGATATTTAACATTTTATGTTGCCTTGTTCTTAATTCATAGCATTTGAGAACAAGTCTCCAACAAGTACAGGTACCAAAGAAGGGAGATAAGGATTACGACTTGGAGGAGGTCGAACAAATCCAACACTTCAACTCCCAAGACACAACTATACTCCTCGCCTCTCTAAGTCCAGAGGAGTATAATAAGGTGCAAGGGTTGAAGAGCGCAAAGGAAATTTGGGACGTGCTCAAGACCGCGCACGAAGGAGATGAGGTGACCAAGATCACCAAGCGGGAGACGATCGAGGGGGAGCTCGGTCGCTTCCGGCTTCGCCAAGGGGAGGAACCACAAGAAATGTACAACCGACTCAAGACCTTGGTAAACCAAGTGCGCAACCTCGGGAGCAAAAAATGGGATGACCATGAAATGGTCAAGGTTATTCTAAGATCACTCGTTTTCCTTAACCCTATGCAAGTTCAATTAATTCATGGTAATCCTAGATATACACTAATGTCTCCCGAGGAAGTAATAGGAAACTTTGTGAGCTTTGAGTTGATGATCAAAGGCTCAAAGAAAATTATCGAGCACGACGGCCCCTCCATGCCCGAAGCACAACCGGTCGCATTCAAGGTGACGGAGGAGAAGAAGGAGGAATCTACATCAAGTAGACTACCCATCGACGCCTCCAAGCTCGACAACGAGGAAATGGCGCTCATCATCAAGAGCTTCCGCCAAATCCTCAAGCAAAGGAGGGGGAAGGATTACAAGCCCCGCTCCAAGAAAGTTTGCTACAAGTGTGGTAAGCCCGGTCATTTTATTGCAAAATGTCCACTATCTAGTGAAAGTGATAGGGGCGACGACAAGAAGGGAAAGAGGAGAGAAAAGAAGAGGTACCATAAGAAGAGGGGCGGCGAAGCCCATGTGTGCCGCGAATGGGACTCCGACGAGAGCTCCTCCGACTCCTCCTCCGACGAGGACGCCGCCAACATCGCCGTCACCAAGGGACTCCTCTTCCCCAACGTTGGCCACAAGTGCCTCTGGCAAAGGACGGCAAAAGAAAGAAGGTAAAATCAAAATCCTCCACTAAATATGCATCCTCTAGTGATGAAGATCATTCTAGTGATGAGGAAGATAACTTGCGCATCCTTTTTGCCAACCTAAACATGCAACAAAAAGAAAAGTTAAATGAATTAGTTAGTGCTATTCATGAGAAGGATGAACTCTTGGACACCCAAGAGGACTTCCTAATTAAGGAAAATAAGAAGCATGTTAAGGTTAAAAATGCTTATGCTCTAGAAGTAGAAAATTGTGAAAAACTATCTAGTGAGCTAAGCACTTGCCATGATGTTATTACCAACCTTAGAAATGAGAATGCTAGTTTAATTGCTAAGGTTGATTCAAATGCATGTGATGATTCAATTTCCAATCTTAGAAATGATAATGCTAATTTGCTTACTAGGATTGAAAAATTGAATGATTCTCTTGCTAGCCTTAGAAATGAAAATGAAAATTTAATTGCTAAGGCTAAAGACTTAGATGTTTGCAATATTACCATTCGGATCTTAGAACTAAAAATGACATATTACATGCTAAGATTGTTGAATTAAGTTCTTGTAAACCCTCTACGTCTACCATTGAGCATGTTTCTATTTGCACTAGATGTAGAGACATTAATGTTGATGCTATCCATGATCACCTAGCCTTAATCAAGAAACAAAATGATCACATAGCTCAACTTAATGCTAAAATTAATGAGCATGACTTAGAAAATGAAAAATTTAAATTTGCTAGAAGCATGCTCTATAGTGGGAGACGCCCTGGCATCAAGGATGGCATTGGCTTCCAAAAGGGAGACAATGTCAAACTTAATGCCCCTCCTAAAAAATTGTCTAATTTTGTTAAGGGCAAGGCTCCCATGGCTCAGGATAACGAGGGTTACATATTGTACCCTACCGGTTATCCCGAGCACAAAATTAGGAGAATTCACTCAAGGAAGTCTCACTCTGGCCCTAATCATGCTTTTATGTATAAGGGTGAGACATCTAGCTCTAGGCAATCAACCCGTGCTAAATTGCCTAGAAAGAAAACTCATATTGCATCAAATGATTCTAACATATCATTTAAAACTTTTGATGCATCTTATGTTTTGACTAACAAATCCGGCAAGGTAGTTGCCAAGTATGTTGGGGGCAAACACAAGGGATCAAATACTTGTGTCTGGGTACCCAAAGTTCTTGTATCTAATGTCAAAGACCCAAAACCGTTTGGGTACCTAAAATCAAGAACTAAATTTGTTTTGTAGTTTTATGCATCTGGGGGCTCAAGTTGGATCATCGACAGCGAGTGCACAAACCATATGACAGGGGAGAAGAAAATGTTCTCCTCCTATGAGAAAAACCAAGATCCCCAACGAGCTATCACATTCGGGGATGGAAATCAAGGTTTGGTCAAAGGACTGGGTAAAATTGCTATATCTCCTGACCATTCCATTTCAAATGTTTTTCTTGTAGACTCTTTAGATTACAACTTGCTTTCAGTTTCGCAATTATGTAAAATGGGTTGCAACTCTCTTTTTATGGATACAGGTGTTACTATCTTTAGAAGAAGTGATGATTCAGTAGCATTTAAGGGAGTGTTAGAGGGTCAGCTATACTTGGTAGATTTTGATAGAACTGGACTCGACACTTGCTTAATTGCTAAGACTAACATGGGCTGGCTCTGGCATCGCCGACTAGCACATGTTGAAATGAAGAATCTTCACAAGCTTCTAAACGGAGAACACATTTTGGGACTAACAAATGTTCACTTTGAGAAAGACAGGATTTGTAGCGCATATCAGGCAGGGAAGCAAGTTGGTGTTCATCATCCACACAAGAACATCATGACAACTGACAGGCCACTCGAGCTCCTACACATGGACCTATTCGGCCCGATAGCTTAAATAAGCATCGGCGGGAGTAAGTACTGTCTAGTTATTGTGGATGATTATTCTCGCTTCACTTGGGTGTTCTTTTTGCAGGAAAAATCTCATACCCAAGAGACCTTAAAGGGATTCTTGAGACGGGCTCAAAACGAGTTCGGCTTAAGGATCAAGAAAATTAGAAGCGACAACGGTACGGAGTTCAAGAACCCTCAAATCGAAGGATTCCTTGAGGAGTAGGGCATCAAGCATGAGTTCTCTTCTCCCTACACGCCACAACAAAATGGTGTAGTGGAGAGGAAGAATCGAACTCTACTGGACATGGCAAGGACCATGCTTGATGAGTACAAGACTTAGGATCGGTTTTGGGCCGAGGCGGTCAACACCGCTTGCTACGCCATCAACCGGTTATATCTACACCGAATCCTCAAGAATACATCATACGAACTCCTAACCGGTAAAAAGCCCAATGTCTCATATTTTAGAGTCTTTGGTAGCAAATGCTTTATTCTTGTTAAAAGAGGTAGAAAATCCAAATTTGCTCCTAAGACTGTAGAAGGCTTTTTACTAGGATATGATTCAAACACAAGGGCATATAGAGTCTTTAACAAGTCCTCTGGACAAGTTGAAGTTTCTTGTGACATTGTGTTTGATGAGACTAACGGCTCTCAAGTAGAGCAAGTTGAACTTGATGAGATAGGTGATGAAGAGGCTCTGTGCGTCGCGCTAAGGAACATGTCCATTGGGGATGTGTGTCCTAAGGAATCCGAAGAGCCACCAAATGCACAAGATCAACCATCTTCCTCAATACAAGCATCTCCACCAACTCAAGATGAGGATGAGGCTCAAGATGATGAAGAAGAAGATCAAGAAGTTGAGCCACCTCAAGAGGAGAGCAATGATCAAGGGGGAGATACCCGTGATCAAGATGAGGAAGATGAACAAGTTCCAAGGCCGCCACACCCAAGAGTCCACCAAGCAATCCAACGAGATCACCCCGTGAACACCATCCTCGGCGATATTCAAAAGGGGGTAACTACTCGATCTCGTGTTGCTCATTTTTGTGAACATTACTCTTTTGTTTCCTCTATTGAGCCACACAGGGTAGAGGAAGCACTTCAAGATTCGGATTGGGTGGTGGCGATGCAAGAGGAGCTCAACAACTTCACTAGGAATGAGGTATGGCATTTAGTTCCATGTCCTAACCAAAATGTTGTAGGAACCAAGTGGGTCTTCCGCAACAAGCAAGATGTGGTGACAAGGAACAAAGCCCTAACCAAAATGTTGTAGGAACCAAGGGGTATTCACAAGTTGAAGGTTTGGATTTCGGTGAAACCTATGCACCCGTACCTAGGCTAGAATCAATTCGCATTTTACTTGCCAATGCTACTTACCATGGCTTCAAGCTTTATCAAATGGACGTGAAAAGTGCCTTCCTCAACGGACCAATCAAAGAGGAGGTCTATGTTGAGCAACCTCCCGGCTTTGAAGATAGTGAGTATCCTAATCACGTATATAAACTCTCTAAGGCGCTTTATGGGCTCAAGCAAGCCCCAAGAGCATGGTATGAATGCCTAAGAGATTTTCTTATCACTAATGGCTTCAAAGTCGGAAAGCCCGATCCTACTTTATTTACTAAAACTCTTGACAATGATTTGTTTGTATGCCAAAATTATGTTGATGATATTATATTTGGGTCTACTAACGAATCTACATGTGAGGAATTTAGTAGGATCATGACACAGAAATTCGAGATGTCTATGATGGGGGAGTTGAAGTACTTCTTGGGATTTCAAGTGAAACAACTCCAAGAGGGCACTTTCATTAGCCAAACAAAGTATATTCAAGACATTCTAAACAAGTTTGGGATGAAGGATGCAAACCCATCAAGACACCCATGGGAACCAATGGGCATCTCGACCTCGACACGGGAGGTAAATCCATCGATCAAAAGGTATACCGGTCGATGATAGGCTCTTTACTTTATTTATGTGCATCTCGACCTGATATTATGCTTTCTGTATGCATGTGTGCAAGATTCCAAGCCGACCCTAAGGAAGCTCACCTTACGGCCATAAAACGAATCTTGAGATATTTAGTTTATACTCCTAAGTTTGGGCTTTGGTACCCTCGGGGATCCACATTTGATTTAATTGGTTATTCGGATGCTGATTGGGCGGGGTGTAAAATTAATAGAAAGAGCACATCAGGGACTTGCCAGTTCTTGGGAAGGTCTCTGGTGTCTTGGGCTTCAAAGAAGCAAAATTCCGTAGCTCTTTCTACCGCCGAAGCCGAGTACATTGCCGCAGGCCATTGTTGCGCGCAATTACTTGGGATGAGGCAAACCCTTAGGGACTATGGTTACAAATTAACCAAAGTTCCTCTTCTATGTGATAATGAGAGTGCAATCCGCATGGCGGATAATCCCGTTGAACATAGCCGCACTAAACACATAGCCATTCGGTATCATTTCTTAAGGGATCACCAACAAAAGGGAGATATCGAGATTGCGTATATTAACACTAAGGAACAATTAGCCGATATCTTTACCAAGCCACTTGATGAACAAACCTTTAACAAACTTAGGCATGAGCTAAATATTCTTGATTCTAGGAATTTCTTTTGATGGTTTGCACACATAGCTCATAAATATACCTTTGATCATATCTCTTTCATGTGCTATGACTAATGTGTTTTCAAGTGTATTCCAAACCAAGTCATAGATTGAAAGGGAATAGGAGTCTTCGGCGAAGACAAAGGCTTCCACTCCACTCCATCAATTACTCATCCTTCGCCGTCGCTCCGAGCAACTCTCCAACTTTGGTATAATCGTCACTCATTATTTTTCGCCAAAGGGGGAGAACGTAGTTAAAAGGGCTTATATTTCACTCAAGTATCTGTTTTTGGCGATTCATGCCAAAGGGGGAGAAAGTATTAGCCCAAAGCAAAAGAACCGCACCACCACCTAATTTTATTTTAAAATAAAGATTCTCAAATTGATATCTTATTGTGTTCGAAAGGGGGAGAAAGTAGTATCTTCGAAAATTGCAAAACCCTCTTGAACACTAAGAGGAGGATTTCACTAAGGGGGAGTTTTGTTTAGTCAAAGGAAAAAGCATTTGAAACAGGGGGAGAAAATTTCAAATCTTGAAAATGCTTCGCAAAATCTTACTCATTTATCCCTTGACTATTTGCAAAAGGACTTTGAAAAGAATTTACAAAAGAATTTGCAAAAACAAACATGTGGTGCAAGCGTGGTCCAAAATGTTAAAAATATAAAGAAACAATCCATGCATATCTTAAAAGAATATTTATTGGTTCAATTCTAAGTAACATTTGCACTTACAATTTGCAAACTAGTTCAATTATGCACTTCTTTACTTTCTTTGGTTTGTGTTGGCATCAATCACCAAAAAGGGGGAGATTGAAAGGGAATTAGGCTTACACCTTTTCCCTAATTGATTTTGGTGGTTGAATTGCACAACACAAATAATTGGAATAACTAGTTTGCTCTAGTCTATAAGTATTACAGGTGCCAAAGGTTCACAATAAGCCAATAAAAAGACCAAGAAAGGGTTCAAACAAAGAGAGCAAAAGACATCCCAAAAGGCACCCTGGTCTGGCGCACCAGACTGTCCGGTGTGCCACCGGACAGTGTCCGGTGCACCAGGGAACTCGAAGCTGAACTTGCCACCTTCGGGAAAATGGGAGGCCGCTCCGCTATAATTCACCGGACTGTCCGGTGAAGCACCGGACAGTGTCCGGTGTGCCAGCGGAGCAACGGCTACTTCATGTGCAACGGTCGACTGCAACCGCATTCAATGCGCTACAGTGCGCGCCAGAGTCAGAGCACGCGCAGTTGGCGCACCGGACAGTCTACAGGACCTGTCCGGTGCACCACCGGACAGCCCAGAGGCCCCACCAGTCAGAGCTCCAACGGTCAGAACCCAACGGCCGGCTAACGTGGCTGGCGCACCGGACAGTGTCCGGTGGCGCACCGGACTGTACGGTGCGCCATGCGACAGCAGCCTTCCAACGGCCACTTTTGGTGGTTGGGGCTATAAATACCCCCAACCACCCCACATTCAATTGCATCCAAGTTTTCCACCTTAAACACATTACAAGAGATATAGCATTCAATTCTAGACACATCCAAAGAGATCAAATCCTCTCCCAAGTCCGGAATCACTCCAAATCAAATAGTGACTAGGGAGAGCGACTTTTGTGTTCATTTGAGCTCTTGCGCTTGGATTGCTTCTTTTCTTTCTCATTCTTCTTGTGATCAACTCAATTGTAACCGAGGCAAGAGACACCAATTGTGTGGTGGTCCTTGCGGGGACTTTGTGTCCCATTTGATTGAGAAGAGAAGCTCGCTCGGTCTAAGTGACCTTTTGAGAGAGGGAAAGGGTTGAAAGAGACCCGGTCTTTGTGACCACCTCAACGGGGAGTAGGTTTGCAAGAACCGAACCTCGGGAAAACAAATCATCGTGTCTCCCTCTTTATTTGCCCGCGGTTTGTTTTTCGTCCTCTCTCTCGGACTCGTTCTTATTTCTAACGCTAACCCGACTTATAATTGTGCTTAAGTTTGTAAATTTCAGTTTCGCCCTATTCACCCCCCTCTAGGCGACTTTCACCCTCTCTCCCTTCCCTCTCTCTCTCCCTTGGCGACGGCACCCCCCCCCCCCTCGTGCCCCCTTTCCCCTCTCTTGTGCAGCCCACGACGGCGCCCCCTGGCAGCCCACTCAGCCCCTGCGCGTGTGGCCCCCTACCCCTTCTCCCCTTCCATGGTGAGATAAAGGACAAGGAGGGAGGAAGAAGATGGTGTTTTTGTGAAATCCCCCTAGGGGAATTTTATAATTGTGCGCATGATTTCGTTTGATTTTAAAACCACGATAACTTTTGCGTTTTAAATCCGATTCCCTCCGTTCAAGTTGCATTAGATTCATATTAAAATTGTCTACATGTTAGAAGTAATATTCTATGTTGTTGCATATTTTATTTAATTTATTTAAATGTTTGTTTGACCGAAGGTTAATAGAATGACATTTTATTTTAAATCTAATTTAGGATTTTAATTTGTGCATTTATAAATCAACATCAGAGTGGTTAATCTTAATTGAATTATTCTTTATTAAATAATTGTTTAGTTTAATCATGCTATCTATTAATGAGTTCTCACGTGTAGCGTCGGCCCGTGCGCCGTACGCGTGCTTCGCGCGTACCGTGCACGTGCCGCCGTGTTGTTTCGCGCGTTGCGTTATTCGTCTCACGCCGTTATTTCACCTCGCTTATAGTCGCTAACGTTATTTGAATTATTTATCTAACTGAAAGTTGTTAGCGTAACAAATTAATTAAAACTAGGCGATATCTCTAGTTGTAGTTAATAAATATAAATTAATGCGAGTATATCGAATTAAATGTTCTATTTCATATTTGTATAATGTAAATGCAATAACTTCTCAATCGTAGCTTCGATCTCGACGTTTCTTTTTCTCGGGTGACCGTAGAAGCGAGCGCTATTTTGTATTGCACATGTTTTCCCTTATATAGTGTACTGTTTTTCTGTTCTAAGGATGTTTAATGTCTGTTCGCACTCGCTTAGATAATGTTCCATCTGCGGAGGCCGAGCAAGTTGTAGAAGAAGCCCCTGAGCAGCAATAGTTTGGTGCAGGCAAGTGTCCTCTAACCTATTATGTTCTATTTACTTTATAATTCACTGTCCCGCATACCATGATTAACCTAAGGATTGACTAGCTTTCTGTTTATCGTGTCCTTGATTACTTTTTTGGGTTGGGTTATTATAATCAGCTACTTGCTAGTGTTTTACCCTAATCAATGAACATGATGATAATTACTTTATGATACTATGATTCATTATGATTATGATTATGAACTTATGGCATTTTAGGGGGCTCAAGCGGTTTCCCGAGTGCCTCTCCGTAAGGACCTGTTCATTGAGAGACCACCCGGGATAATAGTACAACCATGAGGGTAGAATAAGACGTCTTAATTGATTAATTGGAGGAACTTGGGGTGTAGTTTGCTTCGTCGTTGTGCCATCAATGGGGGCTGGGGTATAGTGCTTGCTCTACTAAGGGTGGGTGTCGTGGTTCATTCGATTTGGTTTTGTTAGTCACCCACCTTATGGAGGAGTACTGTGTTTGTACGACTGATGAAACCTAACGGGAAGCTACACACCAAGAGAATCTTTGTAAAGGCTACATAGTGAATCCCTGGCCATTCACCTCGGTAGTGAAGATCGGGTCTTGCAAGTCTAGGCTAGAGAGGGATCACGACTCGTGGGTAAAGTGGGCAACCTCTACAAAGTGTCAAAACTGGTATATCAGCCGTGCTCACGGTTAATAGTAGCCTTGGGATCTTCTTTGATTAGATATACTCTAGATTCATCTATGTTGATGTTTTAATGATGATGGCTATAATTATGATGTTTGGTACTTTCCTCTTGGAGGAAGTGCTCTCTTTTGAGAACATCAACTTGGGTTTTATGATAAAACTTGGCTTCTATTAATGATAAATACATGACCAACTAAAAGCAACTGCTTTAAGTTTAACCCCACATACAACTAGTCCACTTCAGCCAAACAGGACATTTACTGAGTACGTTGAGGTGTACTCACCCTTGCTTAAAAACCAAACATCAGGTTGCCCCTATTGCAACCATTGCTCAGCAGAAGATGAAGGAAATGCAGAGGATTTCTAGGAGTTTTAGGACTGAGGAATTCTAATCAATACTAGCGGCAAACCCCAAGTCGGCTGCCTGTGAAGGCCTTATCTTACTACGTTTCGTTCATCACTTTGATTTATGTTTAAGCTAATGACTATGTGGATGTTTTGTGCATCATGATGTAATAAAGTTATACTTATTTTCGCTATTATTTGAGCATTGTGTGATGATGTCCAATTATGTAATCACTGTGTACGTGAATTTCTGATTCTGGCACGTACATGGTTCGAAATCAGTTTACCTTCTAAAACCAGGTGTGACATAAGTGGTATCAAAGTCTTGCTGACTGTAGGATCGTTAACCTAAAGTATAATGGTCGTTCTAAGGATTACGGACCCTTATTCTCACCTTGATCTCTGGTGTCACTTCAAAAGTCGGTTGTCTCGACCAACCTTATGCTTCAATTTGTATATAATATACCTTGATAAAATCTTATTTTATTTTATTTCTTAATGTGTTTATGGTTTACTTGCTGGTCATATTAGCTCTAATCTTATCCTTATGCTTACGATATATTTTGTAGATGACTCGCCTTAGACACACAAAATTCAAATCAGTGATTCTTTTTCTGCCCTCTCGTCTTGCAGATCGTCCGCTTCACCGCACAGTGACCAGTCAGTCCAGTCACTTGGAGAGGCTACACCACCGCTTGCTTGAGGAGCAGGAGCTTTGGTGACAGGAGATGGAGCAGCAGGATTCTTCGTCCCTACCGCAGCAGGAGGTGGAGTCTACAAGGTGTCTCTCCCATGTACCCCCGCTGGAGGCGCCCCCTCCCAGCTGCAGGAGGAGGTGATGGAGGAGATCCCGACAGAGACAACAACGATAGTGGAAGCTCGAGCCACAGCACGACGATTTCTGAGGAGCAGGAGCCAAAAGGATGGATCGCTTGGCCCATCACTCGTGACGCCGCTCGCGGATGTCACTTTCACGATGCACTCGAAACCTTGTTGCGCCGGGCTATGGACCGACACACCTGGTCAATCGAGTACCGTTGTGTAGTCTACCATCATAGTCGTGGAACGTACCAGGATCGCTGGGAGGCTACCTGCTTGGTGTGCCGACCGGAGGATAACCTTCGGGGTGCAGAGGTCTGCTCAGAGCATTATTCTATCTCTGAGAGGGACACTGTCGAGGCAGCCATGCAGGATGTTGCACGACCTGCACTTTCGCAGTATTGCTCATTGTTCAGCGGGGTGGTGAAAGGGAAATGTGCCCTTGGGCCATTTCTAAGTATTTTGGTGATTTAGTGTCCAACACAAGTGCCTAAGTTTTAAATGGTGGACAAAGTACAAATCGAGCATAAAGGTATGTTTCTCAGACTTAGTACATTGTTTTAGAGACTAATGTATTGTGTCTAAGTGCTGAAAACAGGAAAAATCAAGTTGAAATTAAAGATGGCTTTGTTCAGCCAAAGTCAGCTCTGTCTGGGTGCACCGGACTGTCCGGTGGTGCACCGGACAGTGTCCGGTGCGCTAGGCTGACTCAGGCAAACTTGCTGCTCTTGGGAAGTGATTAACAGCGTACGACTATAATTCACCGGACTGTCCGGTGTGCACCGGACTGTCCGGTGAGCCAACGGTCGGCCGGGCCAACGGTCGGCCGCGCGATCCGCGCGAGACACGTGGCCGAGCCAACGGTCGGAAGGGGGCACCGGACAGTGTCCGGTGCGCCAACGGCTCCAAAGCGCCAACGGCTCCAAAGTGTCCGGTGGTGCACCGGACTGTCCGGTGCGCCAGGCGACATAAGGCAAGAATTGCCTTCCTGGAATGCTCTCAACGGCTCCTAGCTACCTTGGGGCTATAAAAGGGACCCCTAGGCGCATGGAGGAACACACCAAGCATTCTCTAAGCATTCCTAAGCACCAAGACTTCGACTCCGCGCATTTGATTCTTTGTGATAGCAATTAGAGCTCTATTTGAGTTGTGAACTCGTCGAGTTGTGTTGTGAGCTCTTGTTGCTACTTGTGTGCGTGTTGTCGCTCTGATTTTGTGTCTTGTGTGCGTTGCTCATCCCTCCCTTACTCCGTGCTTCTTTGTGAACGTCAAAGTGTAAGGGCGAGAGACTCCAAGTTGTGGAGATTCCTCGCAAGCGGGATATAGAAAAGCAAAGCAAAACACCGTGGTATTCAAGTGGGTCTTTGGACCGCTTGAAAGGGGTTGATTGCAACCCTCGTCCGTTGGGACGCCACAACGTGGAGTAGGCAAGTGTTGGACTTGGCCGAACCACGCGATAAACCACTGTGCCATCTCTGTGTTGATCTCTTTGTGGTTATCGTGTTGTGCAAGTTCTCCTCTCTAGCCACTTGGCTTAATTGTGCTAACTCCTAATCAAGTTTTGTGGATTGAGTTTGAAGTGTTTTACAGGATCACCTATTCACCCCCCCTCTAGGTGCTCTCAGGTGGCTAACGGTCTTAACTTGAACTATTACCCTCGCCGCTCGACTGGCAGTACTGGAAGTGTGATTGTCTCACATGTAGGTGAAGGCAATCCTAGGTTGAACAACATTGTCAACCTAATCGTTGTGCTCAACACCGAGCTGGACCACACTCTTGACGAGCTGAGTAGGGATTGTGCTGAGAGTGCAGAGTTGTGGACTGAGCGCACGGAGCGCCGTCATCAGGAGTATGGTTCTCCCGCCCCTACTGGGACTCAGCACCCGTACTGCTCACCGCCATGGGGTCCCACACTTATGGCACGCCTAACTGCAAAACCAAAATATATTTAGATCATTAGACTGCTAGCATCGGAGTTTGTAATAAGTTCTTAAGACAAGTGTCCTACTCTTAGTCTTAGTTAGTCAGTATAGTTTTCTTATCCCGTGTTTTTATGCTAAGTCATGGTGAACCTGTGATGGATTTGGGTCTTTGTAATGACTGTCACCAAAATGTGGGTGTTCCCTACAGTTTGGTTTAGTTATAGTGTTAATAAAGTTAGTTATTTAGTTTGGAAACCTTTTACTTCTACTTTCCTCTTTATTTGAGAAGTTGTGCTTGGTTGTGTTGAGAATCCGTGAAGATGTTTGTTCATTTAGTGTTGTGAAGATCTCTGTATGCCTTTTCTTATGCTGAAAGATTGCAAGATCAGTTCTGATGTGGGAATGCATTCTGCAGATGTCTGATAATAGGCGCCGACGAGGGAGGCGAACTCAGCAGGAGCAGCCTGCCCCACAAGATGAGGCACCCCATCAGTTGCCTCCACTGCCACCCCTAATGACAATAGAGCAGATGTTTCTCATGCAGACCCAAGCAGTACAAGCAATTGGGCAGACTCTAGTATCCATGCAACAAGCGCATCAGCAACCTCGACCTCAACCACAGGTGCAGATGCCTCAGATACCTAGGGATAAGCGTGTGGAGTTCATGAGAGGCCATCCCCCTATCTTCGCCCACTCTGTCGACCCCATGGACGTTGAATACTGGCTACACATAGTAGAGTGGAAGTTGCACACCGCTCATTGCAATGACAGAGAGTAGGTTCTGTATGGTCCCTGACTACTAAGGGGAGCAACACAGTCCTGGTGGGAGTCCTACCTCGCCACCCATGCCAACCCTAAAGCTATTACCTAGGAGGAATTCAGAGAAAATTTCCACCGATATCATGTTCCAGAGGGCTTGATGATAGTGAAGAAGGAGGAGTTCCTGCACTAAAGTAGGGGCCCATGTCCGTTAGCGAGTACCGAGACCGGTTCCTGCAGTTGTCTCGCAATGCACTAGAAGATGTCAACACTGATGCGAAGAGGTAGTACCAATTTCTGAGATGAAAGTTGAATTTGCCATAGAGCTTATCCCAGGCACCGCCCCCATTTCTAAGAGAGCCTACAGAGTGTTCGGACCAGAGTTGGTGGAACTCAAGAAGCAGATAGACGAGTTGTTGGAGAAGGGCTACATCAGACCCAGTACCTCGTCTTGGGCTGCTCTAGTGTTGTTTGTAGAGAAGAAGGATGGTAGGAACAGGATGTGCATAGACTACAGAGCTCTGAATGAAGTCACCATTAAGAACAAGTACCCCATGCCTAGAATAGAGGATCTGTTCGACCAACTGAGAGGAGCCAGTGTGTTCTCAAAGATAGATATGAGGTCAGGTTATCATCAGCTCAGAATCCGACCTTCTGATGTACCAAAGACAACATTTACCACCAAGTATGGATTGTATGAGTTCATAGTGATGTCGTTTGGTCTCACCAATGCGCCAGCTTTCTTCATGTATCTGATGAACACTGTGTTCATGGGTTATCTGGACAAGTTTGTAGTGGTGTTCATTATGATATTCTCATATATTCTTAGAGTGAGTAAGAGCATGCAGATCACTTGAGAAAGGTATTGCAAAGGCTACGAGAGCATCAGTGATATGCCAAACTGAGTAAATATGAGTTCTGGATTCATGAAGTCATGTTCTTATGTCACATCATAAATAGAGATGGTTTAACTGTTGATCCAAAAAGGCAGCATATATTCTGAACTGGAAAGCACCGAAGGATGTTCGTGGAATCAAAAGTTTCACTGGAATGGCCGGATACTATCGGTGTTTCATTGAAGGGTTTTCAAAGATTGCGAGACACATGACAGCCCTGTTAGCAAAGAAAGTTGAGTTCAAGTGGACTCAAAAGTGGCAAGAGGCCTTTAAAGCACTGAAAGAGAAGTTGACTGCAACGCTAGTCTTAATTCTCCCTGACGTTCACAAGCCATTCTCAGTATATTGTGATGCTTCTTACACTGGCTTGGGATGTGTGCTAATGCAAGAAGGTAAAGTCATTGTGTATTCGTCCTGTAACACCTCAAATCTCTATTCCTGGAAATTGTGAAAACTTCTCCAAACAGATGCAATACTAAATGACCTTTAAATAAGGATTTTCTTTCTCTCAAAACTATTTTTCTCTTAAAATTAAATAGAAAGAAAGACTTTCAATATATCAACTAAAATGGAGTATTCACTCCATAAACCACATGATTATAAAATCCAGAATAATTAATAACCGATTTGGAATGATTTTTAACAAATCCAAAATAATAAGGTGTGTGATGTGTATTGGAAATATTAGCCTAAATAGGTAAATAAAGTAATTCATATAAAATTTTGTTGCATTTCATGCTGGTTCTTGGAATTTTTTCATTTAAATTTAGGTTTCAAAACCAAAACAGATTTGAATTTTATTTGAAAGAAGACAAAAAAACAAAAAAAAAACAACAGAAAAAGGAGAAGCTTTACCTGCGCGGGCCAAAACTCACTTGTGGCCCATCATCTTCATCACTGTGCCGGCTCACTCACTCCCACGCAGCCCTACTCCTCACCTTTTCTTTGGCATCTATGACATGTGGTCCCGTGGGGTCAGGGGCCTCTTCTCCCTCTTGTTGATGGGATACGCCGCCGCCGCTGGATCCGGTGGAGCTCCTCTTGGTAGGTCCTTGCTCTGGCCGAGATCTTTATAGGATTACCTATAAGACCCGGTCACCTCCTCTCATCCAAGACATCGAGCAGAGTCAGCAGACCCAACAAGCAGAGAAGAAGCCACCGTCGCACGAGGTTAGGTGTGAGAGAGAGAGCGGGTCCACCGTGGGGAAAACATCGGTACGCTAGTGCTGGCGCCTCGGATGGTGGATGGGGGGCTTTTCTATATCGCTAGGAACTTGGGCATGGCTTCCAGGGGCGAGTAGGTCGGCTGGGTCACCTCCAATTGCTCGCTAGAGCACCTCGGCTACGCCAGAACCGCCTTGCGCCACGGCTGGTGTTACTGCCCACTTCACTGCCTGTGAGAACCTCTCCAACTACATCGCATTCACCTGAGTATCGTGTAGAGCATGTCGAGTTAGAAAATAGGGCATCGGGGCGGTGTCTGGCCGAACACTGGCGATGCCCCGCCATGGGTGGGGAGGCCGCGCCGCGCTCTGGGTCGCATGGGAGAAGACACGTGGGGGCCATCAGATCAAAAATGGATGGACCCGATTAGATCCCGCGTACCGTTTGGCCATAAGGGAATGGTGACTGTCTGATCCAACTTGAACACGTGAGATTAGAGGTGTCAGCACCGTTTTGGTTTCCTGTGATCTCGGCCATTGATTGCCGATCCAACACAGCTCGTAACATACCCCTTCGTGTTATATCCAAGTCCATTAGATCTGAACCCAAGGGCTAGATTTTGTTGATACCCCTTCGACTCACACAAATTGCTAATGAAAGCCATATACTTTTTATGAATCTGACCGCCACCCATGCATAGAGCAGGAACATTACATCAGGGTCCTCGCGATTAAAATTGGTCTCACGCAGGGGTCCTTGGCAATCACAGATTGGTTCGTAGAACTTATTCTTCATATTCAAATTAGCCTAAGACTTATTTCTTTCATAACTTCCTCCTTGGCAATCACAGATTGTGATGCTTCTTACCCGTTCCAGTTGTGTTAGTCTCATATTAATATTTCCTACATATGAAACCACATTATTTATCAGGCAACATGTTTTCAAAAATAGATTACTAATTTATTTAATCTGTCTAGTAGATTAACCTTCCTAATCAAAGCCAAATTTGCCTATATAATTTGACTAAAACAAGACTTTTAATCAAGTTACAACTTAAACTAAAGTTGAAGTAGTTATTTCTTTAATATCTTTCTCACATGATTTATAGTGAACAACATAGAATATATTTTTATTATTTGATTATCTAAAGCTTGAGAAAATCATAACTTTTTAACCATAATTCTGATTTTAGTGATCCTCGAACCTACGATCTCATAGCAGCGCGTAGAATATTCTTACCTTGTTTGTTCTCATGTTTGGTGTACTATTATTTTAATGTACTTCTTGTCTATTTGTATGTATTGCTACGAGTAGCAGTGAGGTCACGAGAAACCTGAAGACCTACTTGGTGAAGTACCTGGAATCTCGAGTATAAGGCAAGTTGCGCCCTTGATCACTCTTCTTTACCTAATAATATCCTTGCTAATCACTATGACAAGCTCAGGTTAATTTGATGGGACCTAATAGGTTTCCCTAGTTTTGTTTACCCCACCCCTTGCAGACAAATGAATTATTGGGTAGACTTGCAATTGTTGTACCTAGTTTTGGGATTAATGCACATTTGAATTATGATCATGTTCTCATTATGCTGTTGTTTTAATTATTGTTCATGACAAGATCATTGTGTTAATTAGAACATGGAGCTTAACTTGAGATAACTGTGCTACCACAAGGGTGGAATGGGACGCCTTTGGCTGACTAATTAGGAAAGCTAGTGTAGGACTACCTTACCCGAAAGGGGCAAGGGCGGTAGAGGAGCTACAGTGTAGGGAGGTTCTCGGGTCGATCATGTTGCGATGGCTTTTTGGACGAGTGATTCCCATATTGCCCTTCTCAGAAACCGTAGCGGGTTTTCTGAAGCTAGTGGAACTTTGTAAAGGCCTCGTAGTGCTACCCTGCCTCGTTCCTCGGCATAGATGAATGGGAAGTCGCGATCCCTTGGCAAATGGGTAACACGACTTGTAGGTAAAGGGTGCAACTTCTGCAGAGTGTAAAACTGGTATATCAGTCGTGCTCACGGTCAAGAGCGACTCAAGACTCTCGCATGATTAATTAATGGAGCTAAACTTAATCTATCATTTGCATTGCATTGTGGGTATTATTATTAATTGTGATATCTTATTTATTTGGGTTGGTATCTACTTATACTTAGTAATTGCTGATAAAACTTTGACCAACTTTAAAAGCAATGTTCAGCTTGAACCATCTTCTTTGGTAAGCTTTACACTTCGCATGAGCCCCACTGTAAGTGAGCTCATGCACATTATTCCACATAACTTGTTGAGCGATGAATGTATGTGAGCTCACCCTTGTTGTACTCACATTCCCCCCAGGTCAAGGACTGGTACCATAAGATAAGGAGCATGAAGGATGCCGCGATGAATTCGTGAGAGGTCTAGGCCGTCGTCTCCCAATCAACTATGGTTGTTGGATCGTTGTCTTCGTATGATGTATTTATTTAACTATTTTGTATAGAACTTCTATTATATAGTAAAAATGTGACATTCGTTTTTGTACCATCGAAGATATTTATGCATTGTGGTACACTACGTAAAAATCAACAAACGTTTACATAAATTGTGAATAGAAATATCATAAACATACAAAAGATGGAAGGAGGGTCATGAACTCACAATATATCATAAAAATTGATTGACGTTGGCATAAATATGTATATAAAATAACATAAAAACAGGGTCGTCGATTCGCCATTGCTCGTGCCTAGGGAAGTCTGTCGTCGTCGCTCGCGCCTATGGAAGGCCGGCGTCGTCGCGGGAGGTGGGAAGCCAGTGTTCGCCACTCCGGGGCGCGTGCCTCCGAGGAGCCGACGTCGCGCGCGCGACTCTAGGATCCACCATCGTGTGCGCGCCTCCCAGATCCTTTACCACCATGCTCCCTCAGGAGCTACCACCGCTACCCACGCCTTGGATGCGTGTCGTCATCACGCGCATCTCAGGTGGTCGTCGATACTGCGTAGCCTCAGTTAGTCGTCGCCGTCGTGCGAGGTGAAGGTGGCCGCCTGCGGTGCGGCCTCGGGGAGCCGCCCCTTCGCGCGCGTTTGTAGGATCCATCGTCGCCACTCACGCCTAGGAGAAGCCGACGTTGCCGCTCACGTCTAGGAGAGGTCGCCGCAGCCACTCGCGCTCTATCAGGGAACCACTGCCTTGCGCGCATCGGCGGGGTGGGGGCACCGTCACTTGTGCATCGTGGTGGGGGCGTCACCGCCGGCACCACTAAAAAATGAAACTCTAGCGTCCTAGGCCTTCTTTTATAGACGTCCGAACCTAGTGCGGTTGACCAGATGGCACCGTTGAATCAGTGCTTTCTCTAGTTATTAGAAGCCCAGTGTTAAAACTCATACTGGCGACAGTTTGATACAATAACAACACCACCAACAGATTTCGGACCAGCACCATCATTTGTCGGACCACCGTTGAACTTCATTGCCACCTGAGGCCCTGTTCGTTTTTTGTCAAACCATGGGGATTGAGGGGGAACAAATCCCCTATAAGTCAAAATCCTCCTCAATCCCTTCCAATCCCCCTCAATCCCCATGGTTTGGGGATGAAACGAACATGGCCTAAGTGGACTTTTCATTCTTCTCGTAAGCACGACACAGCCAAGCGTTCCTTCCTTCTTTGGTCTTCAGGGTTGCAAATACATCTCTATAACGTTTTTCAATCAACAAATGAGTCGCAAAGAAATGTATGCCGCTTCCTTCCACTGCACCATCTTCAATGACTTGTTGCAATTGAGTAGCAACCTCTACACGAACGAGGTCAGTCTCAAATGAGGTTATGGACTTGTTAGAGTTCATGGACCGCGACTCAAAAGCCTCGACAAGGCGTTTCATGTATTCATCCTTCGTATCTCTTTTCTTCTTAGGTTTAGGAGAATCATGCAACACCTTACGCTTCCCTTTCGCAATTGAGCTAGGGTCAGGTGTGCTGTTTTCACCCCCACCTAAAATGCCTTCGTCGTGACCATCAGACAATGAATTTGCATCCTCAACTCCAGGAACAAGGGTTGTTTCATTGGTGCACACAATGGGTCCAAACATAACCTTAAGGTCGTCCTCATTCTCAAGAGGGGCTATTTTGAACATAATACACCCTGGCATTGCCTGCAGTAACATGTAATTTCCTACTTTCAGATGCCGATTAGTATTCATAATCTACAAAATAAAAAATTAAGTCTACTTACTTCATTTTGCTTAGCCCACCACTCATCTGGTGCACTGATTGAACCAGTATGAGGGTCTCGACCAAGACCTATAGCCCTTTCATTAAGTGTTTTCCATTGGGTGTACATTCTCTTTAAGGAGTCCCACCTATTCTTCATTTGATCTCTGGTGTACGTGCGTCCAGTGCGTTCCTTAAACTTCCTAATGAGGTTAGCATACCCTTCTGCATTTAGAAAATGTTGTGGCCTGTTGCGTGCATTGAACTCTTCTACACAAATTTCTGTGTAAATTTTAGTTGCTCTAGTGTCCCACTTTGCAATCACTTTGCCAGACTTCTCCATCTAATGCAAAACAAGTATAGAGTTTTACAACTACGAAGTGCAGTCGATTTAAGAAGAAAAAAAATAACACACTGACGGGACCATAATACCGTAAGGTAGTAGCAGAAGTACTAACATTCAGGTTTGAATAATTACATATACACTACCATAATTGAAATTAATCCAACTGCTCATGGACACAAAAGCACATGGAACAGATTACACCAGCGCACTAAGCAAAAGGTTGTTCCTATTCGTGTTACCCTAAGACCTTACTAAAAGGTTAACCATGTAGTAAGTTAAACCTCATTGTCACTCAAGAAAGGCATCTGATCTAAGTCATATTCAAGACCCCAAAACTTTTCGAAGTGCTTGGCAAAGTCCCAGTCTGGACTAAGGTCTTCTTCACTAGGGGGTGGTGAGGACAAGTCTGAGGGTTCGTAGTTGGTGTCAGGCTGGTTGTTAACGTTGTTGACCTTGTCCAAATACTCTTGCAACACCAGAGAGTCTTGCTCCATCATGCAAGCAATGTCCTCCAATGCTACACGAAGTTTGGTAGCGTCAAATGAGGTCAACCCGTGTCCAGGACGAATTGTTTCCCTCGCTACGGAAAATATCTTGTCCGCAATCTCTTGCATCCTTCCAATTGCCTTGTCGGCTATGTGAAATTTGCCTAGAGGGGGGGTGAATAGGGCGAATCTGAAATTTATAAACTTAAGCACAACTACAAGCCGGGTTAGCATTAGAAATATAAACGAGTCCGAGAGAGAGGGCGCAAAACAAATCGTGAGCAAATAAAGAGTGAGACACGATGATTTGTTTTACCGAGGTTCGGTTCTTGCAAACCTACTCCCCGTTGAGGTGGTCACAAAGACCGGGTCTCTTTCAACCCTTTCCCTCTCTCAAACGGTCACTTAGACCAAGTGAGCTTCTCTTCTCAATCAAACGGGACACAAAGTCCCCGCAAGGACCACCACAAAATTGGCGTCTCTTGCCTCGGTTGCAATTGAGTTGATCACAAGAAAGAATGAGAAAAAGAAGCAATCCAAGCGCAAGAGCTCAAATGGACACAAGTCACTCTCTCACTAGTCACTATTTGATTTGGAATGAACTAAGGACTTGGGAGAGGATTTGATCTCTTTGGTGTGTCTTGTATTGAATGTTATAGCTCTTGTAAGGTGTAGGAAGTTGGAAAACTTGGACGCAATGAATGGTGGGGTGGTTGGGGTATTTATAGCCCCAACCACCAAAAGTGGCCGTTGGGAGGCTGTCTGTCGCATGGCGCACCGGACAGTCCGATGCGCCACCGGACACTGTCTGGTGCGCCTGCCACGTCACCCGGTCGTTGGATTCTGACCGTTGGAACTTCTGTCTTCTGGGGCACCGGACAGTCCGGTGGTGCACCAGACAGGCATTGTTCACTGTCCGATGCGCCATCAGGGTCTGCTCTGACTCTGGCGCGCACTGTAGCGCATTTAATGCGTTCAACAGACGACTGTTGGTGCGAAGTAGCCGTTGCTCCGCTGGCACACCAGACAGTCCGGTGCGCCACCGGACACTGTCCGGTGCGCCACCGGACAGTCCGGTGAATTATGGCGGAGCGGCCTCCAGAATTCCCGAAGGTGAGCAGTTCGGAGTTTGAGTCCCTGGTGCACCGGACACTGTCCGGTGGCACACCGGACAGTCCGGTGCGCCAGACCAGGGCACACTTTGGCTGACTTTTGCTTTCTATATTTGAATCCTTTTTCGGTCTTTTTATTGGTTTGTTGTGAACCTTTGGCACCTGTAGAACTCATAATCTAGAGCAAACTAGTTAGTCCAATTATTTGTGTTGGGCAATTCAACCACCAAAATCAATTAGGAAAAAGGTGTAAGCCTAATTCCCTTTCAATCTCCCCCTTTTTGGTGATTGATGCCAACACAAACCAAAGCAAATATAGGAGTGCATAATTGAACTAGTTTGCATAATGTAAGTGCAAAGGTTACTAAGAATTGAACCAATAAATTCTCATAAGATATGCATGGATTGTTTCTTTTATTTTTAACATTTTGGACCACGCTTGCACCACATGTTTTGTTTTTTGCAAATTCTTTTGTAAATTCTTTTCAAAGTCCTTTTGCAAATAGTCAAAGGTAAATGAATAAGATTTTGAGAAGCATTTTCAAGATTTGAAATTTTCTCCCCCTGTTTCAAATGCTTTTCCTTTGACTAAACAAAACTCCCCCTCAATCAAATCCTCCTCTTAGTGTTCAAGAGGGTTTTAGATATTAGTTTTGAAGAGGTTGTACCAATTTGAAATTCTATAAGATATCGATTGAAAAATCATCAATTGAAAAGTCTTTTCTTAACTCAAAATTTTTGAAATTGGTGGTGGTGCGGTCCTTTTGCTTTGGGCTAATACTTTCTCCCCCTTTGGCATGAATCGCCAAAAACGGATACTTGAGTGAAATATAAGCCCTCACTTTCTCTCCCTATGGTAAATAACATATGAGTGAAGATTATACCAAGGTTGGAGAGCGGCACGGAGCGACGGTGAAGGATGAGTAATTTGATGGAGTGGAGTGGAAGCCTTTGTCTTCGCTGAAGACTCCAATTCCCTTTCAATCTATGACTTGGTTTGAAATACACTTGAAAACACATTGGTCATAGCATATAAAAGAGATATGATCAAAGGTATATGAATGAGCTATGTGTGCAAAACATCAAAAGAAATTCCGAGAATCAAGAATATTTAGCTCATGCCTAAGTTTGTTAAAAGTTTGTTCATCTAGTGGCTTGTTAAAGATATCGGCTAATTGTTCTTTGGTGTTAATATATGCAATCTTGATATCCCCCTTTTGTTGGTGATCCCTTAGAAAATGATACCAAATGGCTATGTGTTTAGTGTGGCTATGTTCAACGGGATTATCTGTCATGCGGATTGCACTCTCATTATCACATAGAAGAGGAACTTTGGTTAATTTGTAACCATAGTTCCTAAGGGTTTGCCTCATCCAAAGTAATTGCGCGCAACAATGGCCTGTGGCAATATACTCGGCCTCGGCGGTAGAAAGAGCTACAAAATTTTGCTTCTTTGAAGCCCAAGACACCAGAGACCTTCCCAAGAACTGGCAAGTCCCCGATGTGCTCTTTCTATTAATTTTACACCCCGCCCAATCGACATCCGAATAACCAATTAAATCAAATGTGGATCCCCTAGGGTACCAAAGCCCAAACTTAGGAGTATAAACTAAATATCTCAAGATTCGTTTTACGGTCGTAAGGTGAGCTTCCTTAGGGTTGGCTTGGAATCTTGCACACATGCATACGGAAAGCATAATACCCGGTCGAGATGCACATAAATAGAGTAAAGAACCTATCATCGACCGGTATACCTTTTGATCTACGGATTTACCTCCTGTGTCGAGGTCGAGATGCCCATTGGTTCCCATGGGTGTCTTGATGGGCTTGGCATCCTTCATCCCAAACTTGTTTAGAATGTCTTGAATATACTTCGTTTGGCTAATGAAGGTGCCCTCTTGGAGTTGCTTCACTTGAAAACCTAAGAAGTACTTCAACTCCCCCATCATTGACATCTCGAATTTTTGTGTCATGATCCTACTAAATTCCTCACATGTAGATTCGTTAGTAGACCCAAATATAATATCATCAACATAGATTTGGCATACAAACAAATCATTTGCAAGTGTTTTAGTAAATAAAGTAGGATCGGCCTTTCCGACTTTGAAGCCATTAGTGATAAGAAAATCTCTTAGGCATTCATACCATGCTCGTGGGGCTTGCTTGAGCCCATAAAGCGCCTTAGAGAGTTTATATACATAGTTAGGGTACTCACTATCTTCAAAGCCGGGAGGTTGCTCAACATAGACCTCTTCCTTGATTGGTCCATTGAGGAAGGCACTTTTCACGTCCATTTGATAAAGCTTAAAGCCATGGTAAGTAGCATAGGCAAGTAAAATGCGAATTGATTCTAGCCTAGCTACGGGTGCATAGGTTTCACCGAAATCCAAACCTTCGACTTGTGAATATCCCTTGGCCACAAGTCGGGCTTTGTTCCTTGTCACCACACCATGCTCATCTTGCTTGTTGCGGAAGACCCACTTGGTTCCTACAACATTTTAGTTAGGACGTGGAACCAAATGCCATACCTTATTTCTAGTGAAGTTGTTGAGCTCCTCTTGCATCGCCACCACCCAATCCGAATCTTGAAGCGCTTCCTCTACCCTGTGTGGCTTAATAGAGGAAACAAAAGAGTAATGTTCACAAAAATGAGCAACACGAGATCGAGTAATTACCCCCTTTTGAATATCGCCGAGGATGGTGTTCACGGGGTGATCTCGTTGGATTGCTTGGTGGACTCTTGGGTGTGGCGGTCTTGGAACTTGTTCGTCTTCCTTATCTTGATCACGGGCATCTCCCCCTTGATCATTGCTCTCCTCTTGAGGTGGCTCAACTTCTTGATCTTCTCCTTTATCATTTTGAGCCTCATCCTCATCTTGAGTTGGTGGAGATGCTTGTGTGGAGGAAGATGGTTGATCTTGTGCTTGTGGAGGCTCTTCGGATTCCTTAGGACACACATCCCCAATGGATATGTTCCTTAGTGCGACGTACGGAGCCTCTTCATCATCTAGCTCATCAAGATCAACTTGCTCTACTTGAGAGCCGTTAGTATCATCAAACACAATGTCACAAGAAACTTCAACTAGTCCAGAGGACTTGTTAAAGACTCTATATGCCCTTGTGTTTGAATCGTATCCTAGTAAAAAGCCTTCTACCGCCTTAGGAGCAAATTTGGATTTTCTACCTCTTTTAACAAGAATAAAGCATTTGCTACCAAAGACTCTAAAATATGAAATATTGGGCTTTTTACCAGTTAGGAGTTCATATGATGTCTTCTTGAGGATTCGGTGTAGATACAACCGGTTGATGGCGTAGCAAGCGGTGTTGACCGCCTCCGCCCAAAACCGATCCGAAGTCTTGTACTCATCAAGCATGGTTCTTGCCATGTCCAATAGAGTTCGATTCTTCCTCTCCACTACACCATTTTGTTGTGGCGTGTAGGGAGAAGAGAACTCATGCTTGATGCCCTCCTCCTCAAGGAAGCCTTCAATTTGAGAGTTCTTGAACTCCGTCCCGTTGTCGCTTCTAATCTTCTTGATTCTTAGGCCGAACTCATTTTGAGCCCGTCTCAAGAATCCCTTTAAGGTCTCTTGGGTATGAGATTTTTCCTGCAAAAAGAACACCCAAGTGAAGCGAGAATAGTCATCCACAATAACTAGACAGTACTTACTCCCGCCGATGCTTATGTAAGCAATCGGGCCGAATAGGTCCATGTGTAGGAGCTCGAGTGGCATGTCAGTCGTCATGATGTTCTTGTGTGGATGATGAACACCAACTTGCTTCCCTGCCTGACATGCTCTACAAATCCTGTCTTTCTCAAAATGAACATTTGTTAGACCCAAAATGTGTTCTCCCTTTAGAAGCTTATGAAGATTCTTCATTCCAACATGTGCTAGTCGGCGATGCCAGAGCCAGCCCATGTTAGTCTTAGCAATTAAGCAAGTGTCGAGTTCAGCTCTATCAAAATCTACTAAGTATAGATGACCCTCTAACACTCTCTTAAATGCTATTGAATCATCACTTCTTTTAAAGACAGTAACACCTGTATCCGTAAAAAGACAGTTGTAACCCATTTTACATAGTTGTGAAACTGAAAGCAAGTTGTAATCTAAAGAATCTACAAGAAAAACATTTGAAAAGGAATGGTCAGGTGATATAGCAATTTTACCCAATCCTTTGACCAAACCTTGATTCCCATCCCCGAATGTGACTGATCTTTGGGGATATTGGTTTTTCTCGTAGGAGGAGAACATCTTCTTCTCCCGTGTCATGTGGTTTGTGCACCCGCTATCGATGATCCAACTTGAGCCCCCGGATGCATAAACCTACAAAACAAATTTAGTTCTTGATTTTAGGTACCCAAACAGTTTTGGGTCCTTTGACATTAGATACAAGAACTTTGGGTACCCAAACACAAGTCTTTGACCCCTTGTGCTTACCCCCAACATACTTGGCAACTACCTTGCCGGATTTGTTAGTCAAAACATAAGATGCATCAAAAGTTTTAAATGAAATGTTAGAATTATTTGATGCAATAGGAGTTTTTTCTTAGGCAATTTTGCATGGGTTGATTGCCTAGAACTAGATGTCTCACCCTTATACATAAAAGCATGATTAGGGCCAGAGTGAGACTTCCTAGAGTGAATTCTCCTAATTTTGTGCTCGGGATAACCGACAGGGTACAAAATGTAACCCTCATTATCCTGAGGCATGGGAGCCTTGCCCTTAACAAAGTTAGATAATCTTTTAAGAGGGGCATTAAGTTTGACATTATCTCCCTTTTGGAAGTCAATGCCATCCTTGATGCCAGGGTGTCTCCCACTATAGATCATGCTTCTAGCAAATTTAAAATTTTCGTTTTCTAAGTCATGCTCATTAATTTTGGCATTAAGTTGAGCTATGTGATCATTTTGTTTCTTAATTAAGACTAGGTGATCATGAATAGCATCAACATTAATGTCTCTACATCTAGTGCAAATGGAAACATGCTCAACGGTAGATGTAGAGGGTTTGCAAGATTTTAGTTCAACAATCTTAGCATGTAAAATATCATTTTCACTTCTAAGATTGGAAATGGTAACATTGCAAACATCTAAGTCTTTAGCCTTAGCAATCAAATTTTTATTTTCATTTCTAAGGCTAGCAAGAGAGACATTCAATTCTTCAATCTTAGCAAGTAAACTAACATTATCATCTCTAAGATTGGGAATTGAAACAACACAAATATTTGAATCAACCTTAGCAATTATTTTAGCATTTTCATTTCAAAGGTTGACAATAATATCATGGCAAGTGCTTAGCTCACTAGATAGTTTTTCACATTTCTCTACTTCTAGAGCGTAAGAATTTTTAACCTTAACATGCTTCTTGTTTTCTTTAATTAGGAAGTCCTCTTGGGAGTCCAAGAGTTCATCCTTCTCATGAATAGCACTAATTAATTCATTCAACTTTTCTTTTTGTTGCATGTTTAGGTTGGCAAAAAGGGTGCGCAAGTTATCCTCCTCATTTTCACTAGGAATATCTTCATCATTAGAGGAAGTATATTTAGTGGAGGATCTTGATTTTACCTTCTTCCTTTTGCCGTCCTTTGCCATGAGGCATTTGTGGCCGACGTTGAGGAAGAGGAGTCCTTTGGTGACGGCGATGTTGGCGGCATCCTCGTCGTCGGAGGAGTCGGTGGAGCTCTCGTCGGAGTCCCATTCGTGACACACATGGGCATCGCCGCCCTTCTTCTTGTGGTACCTCTTCTTTTCTCTCCTCTTTCCCTTCTTGTCATCGCCCCTGTCACTATCACTAGATAATGGACATTTTGCAATAAAATGACCGGGCTTACCACACTTGTAGCACACTTTCTTGGAGCGGGATTTGTAGTCCTTCCCCCTCCTTTGCTTGAGGATTTGGCGGAAGCTCTTGATGATGAGCGCCATTTCCTCGTTATCGAGCTTGGATGCGTCGATGGGGAGTCTACTTGTTGTAGACTCTTCTTCTCCTCTGTTGCCTTGAATGCGACCGGTTGTGCTTCAGACGTGGAGGGCGCATCTTGCTCGATGATTTTCTTTGAGCCTTTGATCATCAACTCAAAGCTCACAAATTTTCCTATTACTTCCTCGGGAGACATTAGTGTATCTAGGATCACCACGTATTAATTGTACTTGCATAGGGTTAAGAAAAACGAGTGATCTAAGAATAACCTTGACCATTTCATGGTCATCCCATTTTTTGCTCCCGAGGTTGCGCACTTGGTTCACCAAGGTCTTGAGCCGGTTGTACATTTCTTGCAGCTCCTCCCCTTGGCGAAGCCGGAAGCGACCGAGCTCCCCCTCGATCGTCTCCCGCTTGGTGATCTTGGTCACCTCGTCTCCTTCGTGCGCGGTCTTGAGTACGTCCCAAATCTCTTTGGCGCTCTTCAATCCTTGCACCTTGTTATACTCTTCTCGACTTAGAGAGGTGAGGAGTATAGTGGTGGCTTGGGAGTTGAAGTGTACGATTTGGGCCACCTCGTCCTCATCATAATCTTCATCCCCTACGGATGGTACCTGTACACCAAACTCAACAACATCCCATATAATTTTGTGGAGTGAGGTTAGGTGATATCGCATCATATCACTCCACCTAGAATAATCTTCACCGTCAAATGTAGGTGGTTTGCCTAATGGGACGGGAAGTAATGGAGTATGCTTAGGAATGCGAGGATAGCGTAGGGGGATCTTACTATACTTCTTGCGCTCTTGGCGCTTAGAAGTGACGGACGCGGAGTCGGATCCGGATGTAGAGGGCGAGGAAGGGTCGGTCTCGTAGTAGACCACTTTCTTCATTTTCTTCTTCTCGCCACTCTTGTGCGATCGAATGCGTGAAGGGGATCCATCCTTCTTCTTGTTGGCGGACTCCCTTGATGGAGCCTTCCTGTGGCTTGTAGCGGACTTCTCACCACCGATCACCATCTTCTTGGAGTGATCTCCCGACATCACATCGAGCGGTTAAGCTTTAATGAAGCACCGGCTTTGATACTAATTGAAAGTCGCCTAGAGGGGGGGTGAATAGGGCGAATCTGAAATTTATAAACTTAAGCACAACTACAAGTCGGGTTAGCGTTAGAAATATAAACGAGTCCGAGAGAGAGGGAGCAAAACAAATCGTGAGCAAATAAAGAGTGAGACACGATGATTTGTTTTACCGAGGTTCGGTTCTTGCAAACCACTCCCCGTTGAGGTGGTCACAAAGACCGGGTCTCTTTCAACCCTTTCTCTCTCTCAAACGGTCACTTAGACCGAGTGAGCTTCTCTTCTCAATCAAACGGGACACAAAGTCCCCGCAAGGACCACCACACAATTGGTGTCTCTTGCCTCGGTTACAATTGAGTTGATCACAAGAAAGAATGAGAAAAAGAAGCAATCCAAGCGCAAGAGCTCAAATGGACACAAGTCACTCTCTCAGTAGTCACTATTTGATTTGGAATGAACTAAGGACTTGGGAGAGGATTTGATATCTTTGGTGTGTCTTGTATTGAATGATATAACTCTTGTAAGGTGTAGGAAGTTGGAAAACTTGGATGTAATGAATGGTGGGGTGGTTGGGGGTATTTATAGCCCCAACCACCAAAAGTGGTCGTTGGGAGGCTGTCTGTCGCATGGCGCACTGGACAGTCCGGTGTGACTGCCACGTCACCCGGCCGTTGGATTCTAACCGTTGGAGCTTCTGTCTTCTGGGGCACCGGACAGTCCGTTGGTGCACCGGACAGGCACTGTTCACTGTCTGGTGCGCCATCAGGGTCTGCTCTGACTCTGGCGCACTGTAGCGCATTTAATGCGTTTCGCAGACGACCGTTGGTGCGAAGTAGCCGTTGCTCCACTGGCACACCGGATAGTCCGATGCGCCACCGGACACAGCCCGGTGCTCCACCTAAAAGTAGCCTAGAGGGGGGGGGGGTGAATAGGCTACACCTGAAAATTTTCACTAAAAACTTCGAGATAGGTTAAATTAAAGTTGCACTGGTGCAGACCGGTTCAGTCGATTTTAATTACAACTGAACAAGTTTGAACCTGCTCAACTTAAATTAGATAATTTATTTAACAAATACGAAGTAGTGAAGAATATAGCTAAAGACTTGCCCTACACAAAATCTACTCGAATGAATAATATGAACCAACCACCGAATATAAAGCGCTTAACAAGAGCACACAAGAACACGCGATATAACCCGAGGTTCGGCAACCACCACAAAGGTGTCCTACTCCTCGTTGAGGAACCCACAAAGGGCCGGGTCTTTTCCAACCCTAATCCTCCACAAGCCGACCACAAAGGTCAAGGCAATCTCTTCTCAAATCAGCTCAAAGAGCGGGTGATACAAACTTCTTGGGGTCGTCCACAAATTTGGAGACTCCCAAGCAACCTCTAACCGTCAAGGAACACGAGGTTCCAAGAGTAACAAATCCGCACACAGTTAAGTTTGCAACGAGCTCAAGAACAAAGAGAATGGGAGAATCGAGATGAAATTGACAGCGAGTTCGATCGAGTTCACCTCACACCAAGGGTCCTTCAAATGATTGAAGGAGATGCGAATGCGGGTGTGAAAGGTGAAATGAATGCGCTTGTTTGAAGGTTGGTCAGCCAAGAATTCGTGGGAGAGGCAGGAGTAAATGAGAGAGAGAGTGTGAGGGGGTATATAAAGGATCCCCCAAAAGCTGGCAGCCGTTGGGAGAAAAAGAGTAAAAACCGGTTGAACCGGTTTTCAGACCGGTTGAACCGGTTTCTACCAGGGGGATCCCGATCCACTGAGCTACTCAGCCGGAGACTCAACCGGTTTCAAAACCGGCTGAGTAAGGAAAAAATTCGGCTCAACCAGTTTTAGAAAAATATCTGCTGCGACTTTTCTGACAGCTCTGACTGTCAGACAGGTCAGAGCAGAGGTAGCAAGTGAATAGTACCAAAACCGGTTGAACCGGTTTCAGGACCGGTTGAACCGGTTTTGGGGGCTAAAACCAAATTTTGAGTATTTTGAAGAGAACAAAAGTAGAGTCTTTGTGGGAAGTAAAATTTGATTTTCTCAAGGGCATTCATGATCTGGAAAAATATCTCCAAGATGTTTTCAAAAGATTTTGAACTTGGCTCGTTGCACAACTTACTTAACCGTCGCGGATCCCTCTTAATTGCACGGTGATTCCTATGACTCAAGAATTATAAATTTAGCACCGCCGTTGTTTCTAAGCACTTGGAGCACGCCATTTGATGTGGAATTTTAAATCTGTTGTGCTTTATACTTTTATGCTCGTAAGATCTGTGCTTCTCCTGTCTGTAGAATTACTGTGTACATGCTAGGAGCAAACTTGTTAGAATCTCAGTTTGTTTTGTCATTAATCACCAAAACCCTCAATTAGGGTTGATTGCACTTACAATCTCCCCCTTTTTGGTGATTGATGCTAAAACAAACTGGAGTAAAAATTACAAAATACCAGTACTTGCGAGATAAAATCATTTGTGTATGTGTAGCTCCCCCTAAATATGTGCATGAGTTTTGCGAAATTAACATTGACTTGATATGTCAATTTGCAACATATTTAGAGAGAGAGAACAATCAACGCCAAACACAAAACAATGAGGTATGAAACATGATTAGATAGAAAGAGTAAAAATTACACATTCAAGCTCATTATTGCATAACATATGATATGAAAAGTTCTACTGCTATTACAATAATGAGAACTCATCTCATCACATCATAAAAATGTTTATGGCTTAGAGCCATGCATGCATCATACGATAGACCAAATAGTTATTACAGACCGATTGTTCGTTACAAAAATAAAGGGTACTGCATAAAGGGTACTGCCTGCATAAAGGGTACTGCCATAATAAACCTTCTCCCCCTTTTTGGCAACAAGAACCAAAAAGAGAGAGAGAGACGCCAATCCAATGATCACCAGTTGGGAGGAGGATGATGAGGAGCAAAGAAGTGGTGCGCCAGGTCAGAGACAAAGTGTTCCTCCCCAGACTGAGGAGCACTGCCAGAAGGATCCTGGGGCGGAGGATAAGAGGACGATTGGCCCGGATCCCCGTGATACGGAGGCGGGACAAACTGCTCACGATCATCAAAATAAGTTTCTTCTTCTTCGTCGACGTCATCTGCTGACATGAAAGGCACCCCGTATGCCTGCTGGTACCACTCGTTGATCTCCGGAGGAGGAGGATGGAGAGGTACGTCAGGCGAGCGGGGGGCGAAGGGAGTACCTAAGGAGGAAGCTTGATGACGTAGGTTGTCGTCAGTCTCCCGCTGACGTCGAGCCACCTCATGGACATCCGCTGCAATGTTCCGGCACATGGAGAAGAATGTCGCAAACCCGTGGGCCAAGCGGGCACCCATCCCTCGGCCACGACCTCGACCACGACCAAGACCACGTGGCGTGGGAGATCCGCGGCCAGGGGAGGGACGCGAGGCACCGGCAGCAGCAGCAGTAGGACCAGCAGACGGACCCGTAGATGTATGAGCGCGAGAACTGGAGGGGGCTTTCCTGAGGCGCCCTGCTGGATTGTTGGGATCAATCCAGAAAGGGGTATGTGACTGATGTCTTGTACCTTTGTCAAATTTAAACTGAGTCACAACCTCAATCATCTTCATGATAAACGGAGCATGAAGACACCTCTTCAATGGAAAGCAGGCGGCATGAATGATTTCCTGCCAAATCATATCAAAGACATTTATACTCTCTGAGCTGCTGGGTTTCATGAAGGAGAGCAAGACCTTGCTCTCCCCAAGAATGTTCATCTGATTACCCCCTTTTGGAATGAGGGTCATCCTGCAGAGGGAGTTGATGTAACGATAATACTTATGAATGTTTGTAGACTCCCAATACTTCCCAGACTCAGAAAGATGAAGATCTTTGGCTTCATCTCTAGTAGGCTGCCGGAAATCATGTATCTTGATCTTGTCGCCAGAGATATCATTGTAAGAAAAACCAAGAATGTGAGCAAATCGACGATAGCTCACCTTATACCAACTACCTTCAATGTAGAAGTTCAGATAAGGGTAGTTGTATGGACTCTCCTCGTCAGCTGGCTTTATCCACAAAGTTGAGTAGAATTGAGCAATAACTTCATCATTCCAATCATATTGGAATGTCATGATACTCTTCATCTTTTTCCTTTCACAGACCCTCAATGCCTGTGTCATCTCTGGATCCCCAATGGCCTCACAACCTTCCCAGTTGATATAGCGTTGTAGGAGGATAGGTTGATGCTTCTTGGGGAGAATGACGGAATTATAAAAGTCCACATGATGAAGCGTCCAAAAGTGGTTTCCATCAATCCTGGCATCGCAAATGCGCAATGCAGGATTTTGGAAACGAAGATCCTGAAGGAGAGCAGAGCCTCCACTGGCAGTGAAATCAGTTACTGGCTCATTGCCAGCACGCCGAGCCTCCGCCCGGTGGAGGACCAACCCACGAATCACAGGGGCGTGGGCCGGGGGAAGATCAACTCCATCATCCTTCCCGCCTTCATCATCACTCGTAGCCTCCCACGCCTGCGGATTCGTCGCGGGTCGGGACCGACCGAAAGGATTCCAGGATGTCCGACCGCGAGCACTTTGAGACCCGGAGGCCTCAGCACCTGACATGACATTTCCGCTTCCTCTCCCACGCTTGGATCGAGAGCGTGGGGGAGTATCTCCATGTATTTCTTGGTCATCCGAGGAGTCGGATTCAACCACAGACGGGTTCCTCCGACGCACCATTCTAAGAAACAAAAATAGAACCTATGATGAGCAAGGATCAAACACGTTTGAGTAGAAACGCATAAGATATTGAGCATGCACTTCAACCGTTCATATGAGCGGTTCAACTACAACGAACAATATCAAATCGCTAAACTCTAACAATGTTTGTGACAAATGAAGATAATCTAAGTGTTGCAATCACTTAAACCAAAATGTACCCAACAAATGATACATTAGATAATCAAGAACGCGTAGGATCGAGTACAAGGAAATGAAATAGGGCAATACCTCAATCCGGAGATTTAGTCAAGAAATCCCAATGAGATTGAGGAAGATGATGGAGAACGTCGGGATGAACGGATCTCCAACAACTCTTCCAAAAATGAGAGGGCACAAGTGAGTTTTTGGAGTGGAGTGTGAAGGAGAGAGAGAGAGAGAGAAATAAAAGGGGGAAAGTCGGCCGGTCAGAATACAGAAAACCGGTTCAACCGGTTCAACCGGTTTCTGGTCAAACTGCGCAGTAAAAGCGCGTAGAAAAAGGTGTTGACTGCGCGAAAATTCTGGCAATCTGACAGCGCAGACTGCGAAACTGACAGCGCAGACTGCGCGCAGACTGACGGCGCGAAGGTCAAAACCGGTTCAACCGGTTTCCACCAGGGGAAAACCGGTTGAGTGGCCTACTCAGCCGGTTTACTCAACCAGTTTCCAGATATTGCCCAGAAGGGCTACAATAGCACTTAGCAAATATGACATGAGAGATTTTAATAATAAAAAAAGTTATTTCTCATTTCATATTGCTCAAACAATCAATTTACATCCATCAAATTTGATCAAAATTTTAGTTATTAAGACACGTTTCGAGAATCCAAGATATTTAGCTCACTCCTAAGAAAACAAAACCTAGTCTCATCAAGGGGTTTTGTGAAGATATCGGCTAGTTGATTTTCGGTGCTCACATGAAACAATTCGATATCTCCTTTGGCTTCGTGGTCTCTCAAGAAATGGTGTCTGATGTCAATATGTTTTGTTCTAGAGTGTTGTACCGGATTGTTTGCAAGTTTTATGGCACTTTCATTGTCACACAAAAGTGGAATTTTGTTGAACTCACAACCAAAATCTCTAAGGGTTTGCTTCATCCATAACAACTGTGCACAACATGCCCCAGCTGCTATGTACTCAGCTTCTGCAGTGGAAAGTGCAACACAATTTTGTTTCTTGGAACTCCATGACACTAAGGACCGCCCAAGGAATTGGCAAGTCCCAGTAGTGCTTTTTCGATCTACTTTGCAACCGGCATAATCTAAGTCAGAGTAGCCAAGCAAATCGAAAAGGGAGCCTTTAGGATACCATAATCCTAGGTTTTGGGTGTGGACTAAGTATCTTAGAATTCTCTTAACGGCTACAAGATGGCAATCTTTAGGATTAACTTGAAAACGTGCACACATGCAAACACTCAACATTATATCAGGTCTAGATGCACATAAGTAAAGCAGTGATCCTATCATTGATCTATATAATTTTTGATCTACAGGTTTACCTTCCTCATTTAGGTTGAGATGTCCATTTGATGACATTGGAGTCTTGGCGTGTTTTGCTTTTTCCATGCCAAACTTCTTGAGCATATCTTGTGTATATTTGGTTTGGCATAGAAAAGTACCTTCCTTGAGCTGTTTGACTTGAAATCCCAGGAAGTATTTAAGCTCGCCCATCATAGACATCTCAAACCTGTTCGTCATTACTTTGCTAAACTCTTCAAAAAAAATTTCATTAGTACTACCAAATATAATGTCATCAACATATATTTGGCACACAAATAATTCATTATCAACTTTTCGAGTAAATAAAGTAGAGTCAGCTTTTCCTATTGTAAACCCATTCTTAATTAAAAAATCTTTAAGACAGTCATACCAAGCTCTAGGGGCTTGTTTAAGCCCGTAGAGTGCCTTGTGAAGTAGATAAACATGATTTGGCTTCTTTGGATCTTCAAAACCCGGTGGTTGCTCCACATATACCCTCTCTTGTAGTGGTCCATTTAGAAATGCGCTCTTGACATCCATTTGATATAGCTTGAAATCATGGTTAGTAGCATAGGCAATTAATATTCTAATTGATTCTAACCTTGCTACCGGCGCATATGTTTCACCAAAATCAAGTCCTTCCACTTGAGTGTAGCCTTGGGCAACCAACCGTGCCTTGTTTCTTGTAACCACGCCATGTTCATCTTGTTTGTTCCTAAAGACCCATTTAGTCCCAATCACATTTTGTTTGGGTCTTTGGACTAATGACCAGACTTCATTCCGGGTGAAGTTGTTCAACTCCTCTTGCATGGCAATTATCCAATCCGGATCACCCAATGCTTCTTCAACCTTAAGTGGCTCAAGAGAGGAAACAAACGAATAAAATTCACAAAAATTAGCTAAACGAGATCGAGTTGTTACCCCTCTCCTGATGCTACCCAGGATGTTGTCCACCGGATGATCCCTTTGAATTGTATGATGGACTCTAGGATGAGGCACTGATGGTTGTCTTTGTATTTGCTCCTCCTCATCATTCTCTTGATCAAGAGGCACTTCACCATCAATACTTTCATGTTCATCTTCTACCACTGTTGGCATCCTTTGATGATTTTCTTCATGGCTTGGATGACTTGAGGTTGATGGGTTTGCTTGGGTGGAGACTTTGTCACTCACCACCCTTGCACCCACATCAACAACCTCATTGGTCATCCATAAAGTTCCTTCCTCATCATCCTTTTCTTGAGGTCTCACTTCACCTATTGCAAGTTTCTTTATGGCCTCACAAGGTAGTTCTTCATTTCCTGCAGTGTCATTAGAAACATGCCCTTGCGAGCCATTAGACTCATCAAATGTCACGTCTATCGCTATTTCAACAAGACCGGTGGTATTGTTGAAAACACGATATCCATGCGCATTTGATGCATAACCAAGCAAGAAACCCTCGTCCACTCTAGGAGCAAACTTTGAGCTCTTGACTTTCTTGTTAAGAATAAAACACTTACAACCAAATACTCTAAAATAATCAACTTTAGGTTTGTTACCAGTGAGAAGCTCATAAGCAGTCTTTTTGTAGATCTTATGAAGATAGAGACGGTTGATTGCATGACAGGCGGTGTTGACCGCCTCTGCCCAAAAGTTGTCAGGTGTCTTGTACTCATCCAACATGGTTCTTGCTGCTTCAATTAGAGTTTGGTTCTTTCTTTCCACAACACCATTTTGTTGTGGAGTGTAAGGAACCGAGAACTCATGTTTGATTCCTTCCTCGCCTAAGAATTCTTCGACACCTGTGTTCTTGAATTCCGTCCCATTATCACTTCTCACTTTCTTGATTTTGAGCTCAAACTCATTTTGAGCTCTCCTCATGAATTTCTTCAATATTTCTTGAGTTTCACCTTTATCACTCAAAAAGAAAACCCAGGTGAATCGAGAAAAATCATCAACAATGACTAAACCATACTTACTACCACCAATGCTAATGTAAGCCACAGGTCCGAAGAGGTCCATGTGAAGGAGCTCCAATGGCCTCTTTGTTGTGACCACATTCTTTGATTGATGTGGGACTCCATGTTGCTTTCCTGCTTGGCATGCGCCACAAACCCTATCTTTCTCAAATACAACATTTGTTAGTCCACTGATGTGATTATCCTTTTGAAGTTTGGCCAAATTCCTCATACCGACATGGGCTAACCGGCGATGCCATAGCCAACCCTTGTCGGACTTTGCCACTAAACAAGTCTCAGGCGTTACTTTACTTGTTGTGAAATCAACAAGATAAAGTTTGCCCTTCAAGCGACCCGTAAAGGCAACTGAGGAGTCCTCCCTTCTAAGGATCTTCACATCCACATCAGAGAATAAACAATTATAACCCATTCCACAAAGTTGTGAAACGGACAACAAATTATAGCTTAAAGAATCTACCAATAAAACATTTGAAAGTGATTGTTGGTCAGAGATAGGAATTTTACCAATACCAATCACCTTACTCTTGCCACTATCTCCAAACACAATTTCTTGTGCTTCTTGAGTTAGTTGCAATGAATGAAACATGTCTTCCTCCCCGGTCATGTGATTTGTACATCCACTGTCAAGCACCCAACTTGACCCACCAGAGGAGTAGACCTGCAAAACAAGTTTAGGCTATGCTTTTAGGTACCCAAATTGAATTGGGTCCTACAGTGTTATTTATAGCCTTGGGTACCCACACACTTCTTTTCATGACTTTTCTTTTAGTGTAGGCACCCACATATTTCACAACCAATTTCCCTAAATCCCAAGTCAACATATAATCACAAAGATAAGAGTGGGAAATGGGAGCATTAAATTGTTGTCCACTTGAGGATCCCACTTCCTTCATCTTACTCTTTGTGGAACTCAAGTTTACCTTTACCTGAGGTGACTTGTCATTTGAGGAGTGAATCCTCCCCAAGGCATCATATAGGGTGGTTCCCTCTATGAACTTGGGGGATCTCCACCCCTTATGCACTGTGCTAGGGTTTTCCTTGGATGAGTTGAACCCAAGCCCCCTTCTTCCATTGTTGGGCTTAAGGGACTTGTACTTGGGTTCAACTTTCTTTAACCCATCATTGCTAGAGCATATTTTCAAAATTTCTTTGACCTTCACCTGTGGGCTATTCTTCCTTGCATGGTTAGTTAGACAACAAGAAGCATGATATTTGGCACAATGTTTGCAAGAATTATCATTTGAGGAGCTAGACTTAGATTCAATTACTAAAGATGAGGCATTGATGTTCTTGCAATTTTCAAGTTGCACTTGAAGTTCTTGATTTTGAACATTCAAGCTTAACATGCTTGTTTCAAGTGCATTCTTTTCATTTGCAAGATTAGCTATAGAGGTTTTCATATTAATTACTTCTTTATCTTTATTCTCTATAGTTATCTTGACTAAAGAGACTTCCTTAGTCAAGACATCTAGCATTTCATCTTTATTGTGAATCAACTCTTGAAGCTCTAGGTTTCTTTCCTTTTCAAGGATAAGCAAGTCTTCTTGAGCATCAAGAGTTGTTTTTCTTTTATCTAACTTCTCCATTAATTTTGTGATAACATTGTATCCATTCAAGCCAAATTCTTTAATCATTTTATTTTTCATGGCAATTTGATCATCATCATCATCATTTGGAAAATCATTACTAAATAAGGTTACCTTATCTCCCTTTGCCATGAGGCAAAAGTTGGAGTGTAGGAGTCGTCTTGTAGGTTGGTGAAGAGTTGCGCGCTTGATGTAGATTGGATGGCCACATTTGCCACCACTTCCTCTTCCTCGGAGCTAGAACTCTCTTCATCGGAGTTCCATTCTTCACCAATATGGGCTTGACCATACTTCTTCTTCTAGAAGTATCCCTTGGTCTTGCCTCCCTTTTTAAACTTGTCCTTCTTGGCTTCTTGTTCCTTCTTGTTAGGACAATCCGCTATGAAATGACCGGTTTGGCCACATTCATAGCATGCCCTCTTCTTTCCTTTCCTTTGGAACTTGTCATTCTTCCTTACAAATTTCTTGAATGTTTTGATGAACATAGTTGTGTCTTCATTACTTGAGCTATCTTCATCACTTGAGGTCTCGACCACTTTCTTTGCTTTGTGGTCTTTGTTCTTCTTGGGGTTGTCTTGTTCATTTGTGATCAAGGCATGAGAGTCTCTTGTCTTGATGGGGGCTTCTTAGGACTCGTGTTGTTGAATTTTTGCAAATAATTGATGAGGTGTCATATCCTCATAGTCATCACGATCCCTTATCATCCTTGCAAGACTCTTATCCTTTTCTTTATAAGCTCTCATGAACAATCTTGTGACCTTGGAGTCACTCCAATCTTCACTCCCAAGTACTCTTATTTTGTTGACCAACACCATCAACCGATCAAAGAGTGATTGAAGCGACTCACCCTTTGTCCAATCGTATCTTGCAAGCTCACTTTCCAAAGCTTCAACTCTATGTCTCTTAGCTTTGGGATCTCCTTCATGTGACATTTTAAGAATATTCCAAATGTCACGGGCATCTTCTCTTCCTTGAACTTTCCGGTATTCTTCCGGACAAAGACTTCCTTTAATTATGCTCACTGCTTGAGCATTGCGATGAACCTCTTGCATCATTTCCGGAGTCATCTCTTCTCCTTGGGCGGGCTTATACATACCTACATTAACAATCTCCCAAAGACTAGGATGCACACCGATTAAATGCGACTTCATCTTGTCGGCCCACTCATCATAGTTCAACTCACTAAGAGTTGGTAACTTTCCAAATGGGGCGGAAGAGAAGTTGGGAATATAATTTCTAGAGTAATCGAATTGAACTTTGCTAAATTCGTTACCTTTGCTTTTGGTAGATGATCCTTCGGTGTTGAGACTTACCTTGCTCAATACCTTAGACACCAAAAGATCAACTAGATCGTCATTATAATCAAATGTTCCCTTACCTTTATCTTCTTCGGCCTTTCTTCTTGATTCTTCTTCTTCGGCCTTTTTCTTAGCATCTTCCTCTTTCATTTTGAGGAACATTCTCTCGGCAATCTTCATGGCGAGGTCGAGGACTTTGGGGTCCACTTCCTCACCAGAAGATGTGACGGGGATTTCCTCGAGGAGAGGATCCACATGGTCCCGTTGTGTAGACATGATCGTTTCCTCACGCGGTTAAGCGTAAAACGAGGTACGAAGCTCTGATACCAATTGAAAGTAGCCTAGAGGGGGGGGTGAATAGGCTACACCTAAAAATTTTCACTAAAAACTTCGAGATAGGTTAAATTAAAGTTGCACTGGTGCAGACCGGTTCAGTCGATTTTAATTACAACTGAACAAGTTTGAACCTGCTCAACTTAAATTAGATAATTTATTGAACAAATACGAAGTAGTGAAGAATATAGCTAAAGACTTGCCCTACACAAAATCTACTCGAATGAATAATATGAACCAACCACCGAATATAAAACGCTTAACAAGAGCACACAAGAACACGCGATATAACCCATGTCGGCGTTTTGAGACCGGGGGGTCCCTGGGCCGACGAGTGAAATGTCGCCGCGTGCCCCAGCCCAGATGGGTCGGCGCGAGGCCGATCGCGAAGAGGGGAAAGGCGGCCGGAGACGGGCGTGAGAGAGAGGTGGAAATCCCGCGGCCTTCGTGTTCGTCCCGCGCCCAGGTCGGGTGCGCTTGCAGTAGGGGGTTACAAGCATCCACGCGGGAGAGGGAGCGAGCGGCCTCACACGAGCGCCTGTCCCGTCCTCTTCCCCGCGCGGCCAACCCTCTGTAAGAGGGCCCTAGTCCTTCCTTTTATAGGCGTAAGGAGAGGATCCAGGTGTACAATGGGGGGTGTAGCAGAGTGCTACGTGTCTAGCGGAGGAGAGCTAGCGCCCTAAATACATGCCGTCGTGGCAGTCGGAGAGGTTTTGGCACCCGGTTCGTGTGGTGTCGTGGCCGTCGGAGGAGCGCTGGAGCCCGGCGGAAGGACAGCTATCGGGGCTGTCGAGTCCTTGCTGACGTCCTCTTGCTTCCGTAAGGGGGCTGAGAGCCGCCGTCGTCACAGAGCGTGCGGGGCGCCATCATTGCCTGTCTGGCGGAGCGAGCTAGATGGGACGCCGGTCTTATTTCCCGTAGCCTGAGCCAGCTTGGGGTAGGGTAATGATGGCGCCTCCTGTTGACTTGGTCGGCCCGTGCCCTAGCTTGGGCGATGTGGAGGCTCCTCCGAGGTCGAGGTCGAGTCTCTCTTCCGTGGCCGAGGTTGAGTCCGAGCCCCTGGGTCGGGCGAGGCGGAGACCATCGGCTGAAGCCAGGGCTGAGTCCGAGCCCTGGGGTCAGGCGAAGCGGAGTTCGTCGTCTTCTGGGGCTGAGCCCAATTCCGAGCCCTGGGTCGGGCGGAGCGGAGTTCGCCGTCTTCCGGGGCTGAGCCCAAGTCCGAGCCCTGGGTCGGGCGGAGCGGAGTTCGCCGTCTTCCGCGGCTGAGCCCGAGTCCGAGCCCTGGGTCAGGCGGAGCGGAGTTCGCCGTCTTCCGGGGCTGAGCCCAAGTCCGAGCCCTGGGTCGGGCGGAGCGGAGTTTCCTATGGTGCATGAGGCCGGGCCTGGCTGCCTGTCAGCCTCACTCTGTCGAGCGGCAAAGCAGTCGGAGCGGTGCAGGCGGCGCTGTCCTTCTGTCAGGCCGGTCAGTGGAGCGGCGAAGTGACTGCGGTCACTTCGGGTCTGTCGACTGGAGGACGGCGTCAGGATAAAGGTGTCAGGCCACCTTTGCATTAAATGCTCCTGCGATCTGGTCGGTTGGCGCGGCGATTTGGTCAGGGTTGCTTCTTGGCGAAGACAGGGCCTCGGGCGAGCCGGAAGTATGTTCGTCGCTGGAGGGGGGCCTCGGGCGAGACGGAGATCCTCCTCGGGCGAGGCGTGATTGAGTCCCTCGAATGGACCGATCCCTGACTTAATCGCACCCATCAGGCCTTTGTAGCTTTATGCTGATGGGGGTTACCAGCTGAGAATTAGGAGACTTGAGGGTTCCCCTAATTATGGTCCCCGATAGTAGCCCCCGAGCCTTGAAGGGAGTGTTAGCACTCGCTTGGAGGCTTTCGTCGCATTTTTTTGCAAGGGGACCAGCCTTTCTCGGTTGCGTTTTGTTCCGGTGGGTGCGCGCGAGCGCACCCGCCGGGTGTAGTCCCCGAGGCCTCGGAGGAGTGGTTTGACTCCTCCGAGGTCTTAATGCCTCGCGTAATGCTTCGGCTGGTCTGGTCGTTCCCTCATGCGAGCTGGCCGTAGCCCGGGTGCACGGTCGGGTTCCAAGTTCTCGGGCTGGTATGTTGACGCTGTCAACGGTTTGGCCGGAGCCGGGTTTGCGAGAGCAGCCCCCGAGCCTCCGCACAGGGCAAGAGGACGGTCAGGGACAGACTCGACTTTTTTACATACGCCCCTGCGTCGCCTTTTCACAAGGAGGAGGGGGAAAGCGCCATGTTGCCCTCGGAGGGCGCCGAACATGGTGTTTCCGGTGAGCTGCTGGCGGGTAATCCGAGCGGACGTCCGTGCCCCATTTGTTAGGGGTCGGCTAGAGGCCCAGAGGCGCGCCCAAAAGTACCTGCGGGTGATCTGCCGGACCCGGTCCCCTGTCGACGGGGTCCGAGGGCTCGATGCCTCCCTCTGATGGGATTCCGTTACAAGATCGTTTTCGCTGGTCTCGGAAATGTCCTAGGGTACCTCGGGAGCATAGCCCGAGCCTTGGTTATGTATCGAACGTACCCATGGTCATCCCTCGCTCTATGTCTGAGGCGGCTGTGAACCCTTCGAGGGCCAGCCTACGAACCCCTGATCAGTAGTGGGCGCGGAGCCCGAGTGGCCTGAGGCAGCCGTTGAACCCTTCCGAGGGGCCGGCCTTCGAACCTCTGACCAGTAGTAGGTGTGGAGCCCACGTGCTCTGAGGCGGCTGTCAAACCCCTCCGAGGGGCCAGCCTTCGAACCTCTGATCAATAGGGAGGCTCGGAGCCTGTTTCCTTCACAGAGAAGGATCCTTTCGGGGTATCCCCCTTTCCCGGTCCCTGTTGTAAGAGAGATAAAGAGGAAAAGGAAAAGGATACGAAATCGAATGACGTGGCGTACCTTTTTTGACATGGTCATTATGGCGAAGGTGAAGCGTCGCTCGCTTCTCCTGCCAGATGCGCCACCTGTCCCGCCGCGGAGTTAATGCGACGGGGCGAGTGGTTCGCGGGGCGGCTGTTGCGCGTGCGCGAGCCGTTCGAGGAACGGAACACGGGCGCGTCGTCTTCACGCCGTGAGAGAGGGCTCTCTCACTGCCCCAGGATGGGACGTAAGCTTGGCTGACGACGCGACCCCTGCTCCCGCCCGCCTGCCACCGCCATCACTGTCGGCCCATTTTTGGCCGCATTGACCGTCGCGCCTGGCTGGCACTGCTGGGTCGTACGCAGGGTTGCCTCGAGTCGCGGTACTGGTTCCGCAGTCGAGGAGGCGTGGCAGTGGTGCGAGTGGGGGTGCAGTTGCTTGCATGTAGCGACCGGCGCGCCGGTTGCATGACGCGTGGGCGTGGGCTTCCATGCTGGGCGCGTTGGAAGTCGGAGAGGCGCGCCCACTTGGCGCGGTCGCATGCCGCCTGCATGGCTGCCCGCCCTTTCGCCCGCTGGTCTGGGAAAAAGTGGAGAACTGCTTGTAACCGTTGGGCGGTTGCATGCACCGCGCGCGGTGGTTTGGCTTCTTCTGCTCTGGGCCAGCTTGCATGACGTGTGGGACCCAGCCCCCGCGCCGTAGGGTGAGGACCTTGGAGCATGTTGGAGAAGACTCAGCCCACGACGGCTGGGGACGCAAGTAGGGAGAGTCGCCTTTAAAAGGAGGGTGACCCCCTTGAAAGGTGACCATGTCTTCACGCTCCCTTATGCATCGTGTCTTTCCACCTTCCGAGCCCCCGGATGGGGGATGCCCGCAGTCCTTCCGCCTTGTCGTTGGAGGAACACAACTCCGTAGGAGTTGGTACCTTTCAGCCATTGTTCGGCTTCAAGGATTTTCATCATGCAGCCCGGCTGCACCCCTCCGCCGACGGTCACCCAAGACGGTGACCACCAGCCCCTGGATGGGGAGAAGCAAGTCGGGCTGTGATCTTGGTCCCGCCCTCAGCTTCAAGGATGTTCATCATCCTTGATGGGGCGGAGAGCGAGGCGAACCGGGGCTCTACCTCCCGCGCGGGTCGGCCGGCCACCTCCTCTTCCAGCTTCTGGTGGTGGAAACCATCCTCCAGCTCTGCGGAGGAGGCGTCCTCCAGCCATGCCGGGGAAGGCGAACTATTGCTGCCCAGCTAGGATGCAACATTCCGCCCTCTTCCTCGCTTTCGTGGCGAGGACGGGAGCGAGGACCTGCCGGTGCGCTTTGGAGCGGCCCGCTCTTTGGCTTTGATGGCTGGTTCGCGTCCCTTGAGCGGGAACACGAACGAGAGCCTTCCGGTGGCCGCGTCCGTCCTGGGACCATGGCTGCTGCTGCAGAGGTCGCTGGCGAGTCGCCCGGAACTCGTCGCCCCACAGGCTCCCCGGTGTGGAGGTTGTTCATACCCGCGGGGACAGAACCGGAGTTCCGTTTGTAATGGCACTTTGAATGCCGGTCTTTTCGTTCATTATGGCTGTCAGGGCCTGAACATGTATGTATTTTTGGCGCGGAGCCGTGTTTTTTCCTCATTTTCGAGCACTAAGACTCGCCTGTTGGTTGTCTGAACCGCTTCACCAAGCGTGAGTCGCCCCGTGCAAAGGTGACGAGTGAGGTATCCGTATCCCGGAGGCGTAGGAATCCCTCGGCTCGGTCGACCTTGCTGTCCGAGGCTTCTCTTGCTTAGTTAGAGGAACCCCTCGGCCGCTCTTCGACGAGCCGAAGCCAGGGGTAGCGGTGTCAGCACGGACAGAGGCAGAGTTGGCTCGAAAAGAAGACTTGGTCGGACGGAGCCTGGTCGGGTCGTCCGTTAGCGGGACCGACGCCGGAGTCGATCTGCCGAGGCCTCGGGCCGGTCTGATGTCTTCGGGGGACAGCTGGCCGAGGCCTCGGGGTGACCAGCCGAGCCGCCTACTCGAGCCGGATTCTTGGAGGAGACCCAGGCGGCGATGGCCCTGGCGTGATGATGAAGTCGTCCTTCAGAGTGGAGATCCTCGGACCACGTCGCCGTCGGAGGCTAGGTTGGACCTCGCCAAAGGTGTAGTCGACGCCGAGGGTGCTGCTACTCCCTTCAGCCGTCAAGATTCGAGCCTGCAGGATCGGATTATCTTGTAGCGTGTGTTTTCTGCGACCGCTGAGGCCCAAACACGCCCTCGCTGTGTTGTAAAGCTGCGCTTATTTTCCTCTTGTTTCGAGTATCTGGACTTTTTTTTGTCGGTAACAGAATTATCTGTGCGAGGGAGAGTTGCTTTTCACGGAAGGTGATGAGTGAGGTATTCGTATCCCGGAGGCATAGGAATCCCTCGGCTCGGTCGGCCTTGCCGCTTACGCGCGCTCTTGCCCGTCCATGGGGTTCTGTCACCGACACAGTCGAGAAGGCCCGAAGAATCGCTTCGGCAGAGGAACTTTCGAGCGTGAAGACTTGTTCGATCCGCGGAATCACCTATCCGAACGCGAGTTACTTATCGCAAAAGGTGATGAGTGAGGTATCCGTATCCCGGAGGCGTAGGAGTCCCTCGGCTCGGTCAGCCTTGGCTGCTTACGTGTACTCCGTCGTTTTCAGGATCCACTTTCGAAGTAGTCGAAAAGCACGAAAGACATTCTGGCAGAAAGGATCTTTTTTCGAGGAAAATTTCGACGCAGAGGGGGTACCCCCCTTTTAGCCCCTGAGGGAGGGTCGGGCTTTGCCGAGGCAAGGCTGACCCTTCCTTGATGACTAAACTTTGCATGGAAGCAAGGTATATGAACAACTTGAAAACATCTTAAGGGTAGAAGCGACGTAGCTGTTGGATGTTCCAAGCGTTGCTGTAGACCTCACCTTGACTGTTGGCCAGCTTGTACGTTCCGGGCTTCAGAACTTTGGCGATGACGAACGGCCCTTCCCAGGGAGGCGTGAGCTTGTGCCGCCCTCGGGTGTCCTGTCGCAGCCGAAGCACCAGGTCGCCAGCCTGGAGGTCTCGGGACCGGGCCCCTCGGGCGTGGTAGCGTCGCAGGGACTGCTGGTACAGCGCCGAGTGTAGTAAGGCCATGTCCCGAGCCTCTTCCAGCTGGTCCAGCGAGTCTTCTCCACTAGCTTGGTTGCTTTGGTCGGCGTAGGCCCTCGTCCTCGGGGAACCGTATTTTAAGTCTGTGGGCAAGATGGCCTCGGCCCCATAGACCAGAAAGAACGGCGTGAAGCCCGTGGCTCGGCTCGGCGTTGTCCTCAGGCTCCAGACCACCGAGGGGAGTTCCTTCATCCATCGCTTGCCGAACTTGTTGAGGTCGTTGTAGATTCGAGGCTTGAGCCCTTGTAGAATCATGCCGTTGGCACGCTCTACTTGCCCATTCGTCATGGGGTGAGCCACGGCTGCCCAGTCCACCCGAATGTGGTGATCCTCGCAGAAGTCCAGGAACTTTCTGCCGGTGAACTGGGTGCCGTTGTCGGTGATGATGGAGTTTGGGACCCCAAAGCGATGGATGATGTTGGTGAAGAACGCCACCGCCTGCTCGGACCTGATGCTGTTTAGGGGTCGGACCTCGATCCACTTGGAGAATTTGTCGATGGCGACCAACAGGTGCATGTAGCCCCCGGGTGCCTTCTGCAAGGGGCTGACGAGGTCCAGACCCCACACGGCAAAAGGCCAGGTGATGGGTATCGTCTGCAGAGCCTGAGCAGGCAGGTGGGTCTGCCTTGCGTAGAACTGACACCCTTCGCAGGTGCGGACAATTCTAGTGGCGTCGGCCACCGCCGTCGGCCAGTAGAAACCTTGTCGGAAGGCGTTTTCAACAAGGGCTCGAGGTGCTGCGTGATGGTCGCAAGCCCCAGAGTGTATCTCTCGTAGGAGCTCCTGGCCTTCGGCGACGGAAATGCATCGCTGGAGGATGCCTGAGGGGCTGCGGTGGTAGAGCTCCTTCCCGTCCCCCACCAAGACAAACGACTTGGCGCGCCGCGCCAACCGCCGAGCTTCGGCTCGGTCGAGGGGTAGCTCTCCTCGGTGGAGATATTTCAGGTACGGGGTCTGCCAGTTTTGATTAGGTGTGACCCCGCTTCGCTCCTCCTCGACGCGCAGTGCCTCGCCCTCGGGGGCCGAGGGTACCTCGGGCTGAACCGAGGGTGCCTCAGGCCGAGCCGAGGGTGCCTCGGACTGAGCCGAGGGTACCTCGGGCTGGGCCGAGGGTGCCTCGGGCTCGGGCGTGTCGTCGATCTTGACGGAGGGTTGATGCAGGTCTCGGGAGAAGACGTCCGGGGGAACCGTTGTTCGCCCCGAGGCTATTTTAGCCTGCTCGTCCGCAGTCTCATTGTAGCGACGGGCGATGTGGTTGAGCTCGAGCCCGTAGAACTTGTCTTCCAGGCGCCGAACCTCATCGCAGTAGGCCTCCATCTTCGGGTCGCGGCAGTGGGAGTTCTTCATGACTTGGTCGATGACGAGCTGCGAGTCACCGCGAGCGTTGAGGCGTCGGACCCCTAGCTCGATGGCGATTCGCAACCCGTTGACCAGAGCCTCGTACTCAGCCACATTGTTGGACACTGGGAAATGGAGGCATAGCACGTAGCGTAGATGCTTTCCGAGGGGCGAGATGAAGAGCAGGCCTGCGCCCGCTCCCGTCTTCATCAGCGACCCGTCGATGAACATGGTCCAGAGTTCTGGCTGGATCGGAACTGTTGGGAGCTGGGTGTCGACCCATTCAGCCACGAAGTCCGCCAAGACCTAGGACTTGATGGCCTTCCGAGGGGCGAACGAGATTGTTTCGCCCATGATTTCCACCGCCCACTTTGCGATTCTACCCGAGGCCTCTCGGCACTGGATGATCTCCCCCAGGGGGAAGGATGACACCACAGTTACCGGATGAGACTCGAAGTAGTGTCGCAACTTCCGCTGCGTCAGGATCACCGCGTACAGCAGCTTCTGAACTTGTGGGTAGCGGATTTTGGTTTCGGACAGTACCTCGCTGATGAAGTAGACTGGCCTCTGGACGGGCAATGTATGCCCCTCTTCTCGTCTCTCAACCACAATAGCGGCGCTAACCACCTGAGTGGTCGCGGCGACGTAGATCAAGAGGGCTTCTCCGGCAGCGGGGGACACCAAGACGGGCGCGTTCGTGAGGAGCGCCTTCAGGTTCCCGAGGGCTTCCTCGGCCTCAGGGGTCCAAGTGAAGCTCTCGGCCTTCCTTAAGAGGTGGTACAGAGGCAGGCCTCTTTCGCCGAGGCGTGAGATGAAGCGGCTCAGAGCCGCAAGACATCCCATAACTCTCTGTACGCCTTTTAAGTCCTTGATGGGCCCCATGCTGGTGATGGCTGCGATCTTCTCCGGGTTGGCTTCGATGCCCCGCTCGGAGACGATGAACCCCAAGAGCATGCCTCGGGGCACCCCGAAGACACACTTTTCGGGATTGAGCTTCACGCCTTTCGCCTTGAGACATCGGAATGTCACTTCAAGGTCGGAAAGGAGGTCGGAGGCTTTCCTCGTCTTGACTACGATGTCATCGACGTAGGCCTCGACCGTCCGGCCAATGTGTTGGCCGAACACATGGTTCATGCACCGCTGGTACGTCGCGCCCGCATTCCTCAAGCCGAACGACATGGTGACATAGCAGTACATGCCGAAGGGCGTGATGAAAGAAGTCGCGAGCTGGTCGAACTCCTTCATCCTGATTTGGTGATACCCTGAGTAGGCATCGAGGAAAGACAGGGTTTCGCACCCAGCAGTGGAATCCACGATTTGATCGATGCGAGGCAGAGGGTAGGGAACCTTCGGACATGCTTTGTTTAGACCAGTGTAGTCTACACACATCCGCCATTTCCCTCCTTTCTTTCTCACAAGCACAGGGTTGGCAAGCCATTCGGGATGGAATACCTCTTTGATGAACCCTGCCGCCATTAGCTTGTGGATCTCCTCGCCTATGGCTCTGCGCTTTTCTTCGTCGAATCGGCGCAGAGGCTGCTTGACGGGTCGGGCTCCGGCTCGGATGTCCAGCGAGTGCTCGGCGACATCCCTCGGTATGCCGAGCATGTCCGAGGGACTCCACACGAAAACGTCGGTATTCGCGCGGAGAAAGTCGACGAGCACTGCTTCCTATTTGGGATCGAGCTCGGAGCCGATCCGGATCTGCTTGGAGGCGTCGCTGCTGGGGTCGAGGGGGACGGACTTAACCGTCTCCGCTGGCTCGAAGTTGCCGGCGTGACGCTTCACGTCTGGCACCTCCTTAGAGAGGCTCTCCAGGTCGGCGATGAGGGCCTCGGATTCGGTGAGGGCCTCGGCGTACTCCACACACTCCACGTCGCATTCGAACGCGTGTTTGTACGTGGGGCCAACGGTGATGACTTCGTTGGGACCCGGCATCTTGAGCTTGAGGTAGGTGTAGTTGGGGACGACCATGAACTTCGCGTAGCATGGCCTCCCCAGTACCGCGTGGTAGGTTCCTCGGAACCCGACCACCTCGAACGTGAGGGTCTCCCTTCGGAAGTTGGAGGGCGTTCCGAAGCAGACGGGAAGGTCGAGTTGTCCGAGGGGCTGGACGCGCTTCCCGGGGATAATCCCGTGGAAAGGCGCAGCGCCTGCCCGGACCGAGGACAGATCGACACGCAGGAGCCCGAGGGTCTCGGCGTAGATGATGTTGAGGCTGCTGCCTCCGTCCATGAGGACCTTGGTGAGCCTGACGTTGCCGATGACGGGGTCGACGACGAGCGGGTATTTCCTCGGGCTCGGCACATGGTTGGGGTGGTCGGCTTGGTCGAAGGTGATGGGCTTGTCGGACCAGTCTAGGTAGACTGGCGCCGCCACCTTCACCGAATAGACCTCCCGACGCTCTTGCTTGCGGTGCCGAGCCGAGGCGTTCGCCGCTTGCCCACCGTATATCATGAAGCAGTCGCGGACCTCGGGGAACTCTCCTGCCTGGTGATCTTCCTTCTTGTCGTCGTCGCGAGCCCTGCCACCCTCCGCGGGTGGCCCGACCCTGTGGAAGTGGCGTCGAAGCATGGCGCACTCCTCAAGGGTGTGCTTGACGGGCCCCTGGTGATAGGGGCACGGCTCCTTGAGCATCTTGTCGAAGAGGTTGGCACCTCCGGGGGGTTTCCGAGGGTTCTTGTACTCGGCGGCGGCGACAAGGTCCGCGTCGGCGGCGTCACGTTTCGCTTGCGACTTCTTCTTGCCCTTCTTCTTGGTGCCGCACTGAGTTGACGCCTTGGGGGCATCTTCCGGTGGGCGGCCCTGGGGCTGCTTGTCCTTCCGGAAGATAGCCTCAACCGCCTCCTGGCCAGAGGCGAACTTGGTGGCGATGTCCATCAGCTCGCTCGCCCTGGTGGGGGTCTTGCGACCCAGCTTGCTCACCAGGTCGCGGCAGGTGGTGCCGGCGAGGAACGCGCCGATGACATCTGAATCGGTGATGTTGGGCAGCTCGGTGCGCTGCTTCGAGAATCGCCGGATGTAGTCCCGGAGAGACTCTCCCGGCTGCTGTCGGCAGCTTCGGAGGTCCCAGGAATTTCCGGGGCGCACGTACGTGCCCTAGAAATTGCCGGCGAAGGCTTGGACCAGGTTGTCCCAGTTGGAGATCTGCCCCGGAGGCAGGTGCTCCAACCAGGCGCGAGCGGTGTCGGAGAGGAACAGGGGGAGGTTGCGGATGATGAGGTTGTCATCGTCCGTTCCACCCAGTTGGCAGGCCAGCCGGTAGTCCGCGAGCCACAGTTCCAGTCTCGTCTCCCCCGAGTACTTTGTGATAGTAGTCGGGGGTCGGAACCGGGTCGGGAACGGCGCCCGTCGTATGGCGCGGCTGAAAGCCTGCGGACCGGGTGGTTCGGGCGAGGGACTCCGATCCTCCCCATTGTCGTAGCGTCCTCCACGCCTGAGGTGGTAGCCTCGGCGCACCCTCTCGTCGAGGTGGGCCCGACGGTCGCGGTGATGGTGCTCGTTGCTGAGGCGACCCGGGGCCGCAGGCGCTGTGTTGCGCGTGCGCCCGGTGTGGACCGAGGCTTCCCGCATGAATCGGGAAGTCGCGGCGCGATGTTCCGAGGGGTATCCCTGCCTTCGGGAGGTGGAGCTTTCGGCCCGTCGGTCCGCAGCGCCCTCCAGGAGATTCTTGAGCTCTCCCTGGATTCGCCGCCCCTCGGTGGTTGATGGCTCCGGCATCGCGCGGAGAAGCATTGCCTCTGCAGCCAGGTTCTGGCCGACCCCACCGAAAGCGGGTGGCAGCCTTACCCTGACATCGTCGGCGATGCGGTGCTGGATACCTTGGGGTAGATGACGCATTTCTCCGGCCAGAGGCTGGCCCGCCCATTCCTGCCCGACGTCCCGGCGGATCGGCTCAAGTGCTCCTGCTCCCTCGTCGAGCCTGGCCTGCACCCCGTGGATTTGCTCAAGCTGTGGGTCATGACCCCCCGCCTGAACGGGGACCACAACTAGCTCCCGTAGGATGTCAACGCGAGGCACAGGCCTAGGGAGATCACCGTTCTCCGGCATACCGAGATGGTTGCCTTCGGAGGGACCCCCTAGATCGACGTGGAAACATTCACGACTTGGGCCGTAGTCCTCATCGTCGAGGCTGCGGCTGCCGTCGGAACAGTCGGAAAGGCAGTGGTCGCATGCGGTCATGAAGTCCTGCATGGCACTGGGGTTACCAAGTCCGGAGAAATCCCAACAGAAGTCGGGCTCGTCATCTTCCTCGGACCCCGAGGGCCCGTAGGTCGAGACGTCCGTCAGCCGGTCCCAGGGTGACCGCATACGATACCCCAGAGGGTTTGGACTCGCCTCTACGAGAGCGTCCGCCAAAACGAAGCCGCCTGGCGGGTCGAGGCTGAATCCAAGGGGCGTGAGATGGGAAACGGTCGGTACCTCTTGGTCGACGGGCGGTGATGAAGTCACGTCAGGGACTGACTGCACCGTCGTCTCAGGTACGAGGGTGACGCCCAGCAAGACTTTCGCGAGCGTGCTGGCGTCGTCCGTTTACTCGGAATTGGCGTGTTGCGGGGAGACGGCGCTCGCCTTCGTCTCAAACGCGAGGTCGATGCCAGACGCGCCCCCCGTTGGGGCGCCGGCGCCGTCGACTTGCTCGACAGCCGACGAGGGGCCGCCTCCTGCTTGGCCTTGGTTACCCCGCCTCCTCCTCCGTCGGCGGGGGAGAGGGCGGGGTGAGCTCGAATGTTGTTCTTCCACCACGCGGGGAAGACGTCGTCGATTCCGCCGCTGGCGGGCGGGCTGTCGGCCGCCATTGTCGCTGTCGCGCGGCGGGGGAAGGAGTATCATGCCGTAGCTGTCGTCGAGGGACATGAACTCAAGACTCCCAAAACGGAGCACCGTCCCGGGCTGGAGAGGTTGCTGGAGACTGCCCATCTGAAGCTTGACGGGAAGCTGTTCGTCAACACGCAGCAGGCCCCTACCTGGCGCGCCAACTGTCGGCGTTTCGAGACCGGGGGGTCCCTGGGCCGATGAGTGAAATGTCGCCGCGTGCCCCAGCCCAGATGGGTCGGCGCGAGGCCGAGCGCGAAGGGGAGAAAAGGCGGCCGGAGACGGGCGTGAGAGAGAGGTGGAAATCCCGCGGCCTTCGTGTTCGTCCCGCGCCCAGGTCGGGTGCGCTTGCAGTAGGGGGTTACAAGCGTCCACGCGGGAGAGGGAGCGAGCGGCCTCACGCGAGCGCCTGTCCCGTCCTCTTCCCCGCGCGGCCAACCCTCTGTAAGAGGGCCCTGGTCCTTCCTTTTATAGGCGTAAGGAGAGGATCCAGGTGTACAATGGGGGTGTAGCAGAGTGCTACGTGTCTAGCGGAGGAGAGCTAGCGCCCTAAGTACATGTCGTCGTGGCAGCCGGAGAGGTTTTGGCACCCGGTTCGTGTGGTGTCGTGGCCGTCGGAGGAGCGCTGGAGCCTGGTGGAAGGACAGCTGTCGGGGCTGTCAAGTCCTTGCTGACTTCCTCTTGCTTCCGTAAGGGGGCTAAGAGCCGCCGTCGTCACAGAGCGTGCGGGGCGGCATCATTGCCTGTCTGGCGGAGCGAGCCAGATGGGACGCCGGTCTTATTTCCCGTAGCCTAAGCCAGCTTGGGGTAGGGTAATGATGGTGCCTCCTGTTGACGTGGTCGACCCGCGCCCTAGGTTGGGCGATGTGGAGGCTCCTCCGAGGTCGAGGTCGAGTCTGCCTTCCATGGCCGAGGTTGAGTCCGAGCCCCTAGGTCGGGCGAGGCGGAGACCGTCGGCTGAAGCCAGGGCTGAGTCCGAGCCCTGGGGTCGGGCGAAGCGGAGTTTGTCGTCTTCTGGGGCTGAGCCCAAGTCCGAGCCCTGGATCGGGCGGAGCGGAGTTCGCCGTCTTCCGGGGCTGAGCCCAAGTCCGAGCCCTGGGTCGGGCGGAGCGGAGTTCGCCGTCTTCCGGGGCTGAACCCAAGTCCGAGCCCTGGGTCGGGCGGAGCGGAGTTCGCCGTCTTCCGGGGCTGAGCCCGAGTCCGAGCCCTGGGTCGGGCGGAGCGGAGTTCGCCGTCTTCCGGGGCTAAGCCCGAGTCCGAGCCCTGGGTCGGGCGGAGCGGAGTTTCCTATGGTGCCTGAGGCCGGCCCTGGCTGCCTGGCTGCCTGTCAGCCTCACTCTATCGAGCGGCACAGCAGTCGGAGCGGTGCAGGCGGCGCTGTCCTTCTGTCAGGCCGGTCAGTGGAGCGGCGAAGTGACTGCGGTCACTTCGGCTCTGTCGACTGGAGGACGGCGTTAGGATAAAGGTGTCAGGCCACCTTTGCATTAAATGCTCCTGCGATCTGGTCGGTTGGCGCGGCGATTTGGTCATGGTTGCTTCTTGGCGAAGACAGGGCCTCGGGTGAGCCGGAAGTATGTTCGTCGCTGGAGGGGGGCCTCGGGCGAGACGGAGATCCTCCGGGGTCGGCTGCCCTTGTCCGAGGCTAGGCTCGGGCGAGGCGTGATCGAGTCCCTCGAATGGACCGATCCCTGACTTAATCGCACCCATCAGGCCTTTGCAGCTTTATGCTGATGGGGGTTACCAGCTGAGAATTAGGAGACTTGAGGGTACCCCTAATTATGGTCCCCGACAACCTGAGGTTCGACAACCACCACAAAGGTGTCCTACTCCTCGTTGAGGAACCCACAAAGGGCCGGGTCTTTTCCAACCCTAATCCTCCACAAGCCGACCACAAAGGTCAAGGCAATCTCTTCTCAAATCAGCTCAAAGAGCGGGTGATACAAACTTCTTGGGGTCGTCCACAAATTTGGAGACTCCCAAGCAACCTCTAACCGTCAAGGAACACGAGGTTCCAAGAGTAACAAATCCGCACACGGTTAAGTTTGCAACGAGCTCAAGAACAAAGAGAATGGGAGAATCGAGATGAAATTGACAGCGAGTTCGATCGAGTTCACCTCACACCAAGGGTCCTTCAAATGATTGAAGGAGATGCGAATGCGGGTGTGAAAGGTGAAATGAATGCGCTTATTTGAAGGTTGGTCAGCCAAGAATTCGTGGGAGAGGCAGGAGTAAATGAGAGAGAGAGTGTGAGGGGGTATATAAAGGATCCCCCAAAAGCTGGCAGCCGTTGGGAGAAAAAGAGTAAAAACCGGTTGAACCGGTTTTCAGACCGGTTGAACCGGTTTCTACCAGGGGGATCCCGGTCCACTGAGCTACTCAGCCGGAGACTCAACCGGTTTCAAAACCGGCTGAGTAAGGAAAAAATTTGGCTCAACCGGTTTTAGAAAAATATCTGCTGCGACTTTTCTGACAGCTCTGACTGTCAGACAGGTCAGAGCAGAGGTGGTAGGTGAACAGTACCAAAACCGGTTCAACCAAATTTTGAGTATTTTGAAGAGAACAAAAGTAGAGTCTTTGTGGGAAGTAAAATTTGTTTTTCTCAAGGGCATTCATGATCTGGAAAAATATCTCCAAGATGTTTTCAAAAGATTTTGAACTTGGCTTGTTGCACAACTTACTTAACCGTCGCGGATCCCTCTTAATTGCACGGTGATTCCTATGACTCAAGAATTATAAATTTAGCACCGCCGTTGTTTCTAAGCACTTGGAGCACGCCATTTGATGTGGAATTTTAAATCTGTTGTGCTTTATACTTTTATGCTCGTAAGATCTATGCTTCTCCTGTCTGTAGAATTACTGTGTACATGCTAGGAGCAAACTTGTTAGAATCTCAGTTTGTTTTGTCATTAATCACCAAAACCCTCAATTAGGGTTGATTGCACTTACAATCTCCCCCTTTTTGGTGATTGATGCTAAAACAAACTGGAGTAAAAATTACAAAATACCAGTACTTGCGAGATAAAATCATTTGTGTATGTGTAGCTCCCCCTAAATATGTGCATGAGTTTTGCAAAATTAACATTGACTTGATATGTCAATTTGCAACATATTTAGAGAGAGAGAACAATCAACGCCAAACACAAAACAATGAGGTATGAAACATGATTAGATAGAAAGAGTAAAAATTACACATTCAAGCTCATTATTGCATAGCATATGATATGAAAAGTTCTACTGCTATTACAATAATGAGAACTCATCTCATCACATCATAAAAATGTTTATGGCTTAGAGCCATGCATGCATCATACGATAGACCAAATAGTTATTACAGACCGATTGTTCGTTACAAAAATAAAGGGTACTGCATAAAGGGTACTGCCTGCATAAAGGGTACTGCCATAATAAACCTTCTCCCCCTTTTTGGCAACAAGAACCAAAAAGAGAGAGAGAGACGCCAATCCAATGATCACCAGTTGGGAGGAGGATGATGAGGAGCAAAGAAGTGGTGCGCCAGGTCAGAGGCAAAGTGTTCCTCCCCAGACTGAGGAGCACTGCCAGAAGGATCCTGGGGCAGAGGATAAGAGGACGATTGGCCTGGATCCCCGTGATACGGAGGCGGGACAAACTGCTCACGATCATCAAAATAAGTTTCTTCTTCTTCGTCGACGTCATCTGCTGACATGAAAGGCACCCCGTATGCCTGCTGGTACCACTCGTTGATCTCCGGAGGAGGAGGATGGAGAGGTACGTCAGGCGAGCGGGGGGCGAAGGGAGTACCTAAGGAGGAAGCTTGATGACGTAGGTTGTCGTCAGTCTCCCGCTGACGTCGAGCCACCTCATGGACATCCGCTGCAATGTTCCGGCACATGGAGAAGAATGTCGCAAACCCGTGGGCCAAGCGGGCACCCATCCCTCGGCCACGACCTCGACCACGACCACGACCACGTGGCGTGGGAGATCCGCGGCCAGGGGAGGGACGCGAGGCACTGGCAGCAGCAGCAGCAGGACCAGCAGACGGACCCGCAGATGTATGAGCGCGAGAACTGGAGGGGGCTTTCCTGAGGCGCCCTGCTGGATTGTTGGGATCAATCCAGAAAGGGGTATATGACTGATGTCTTGTACCTTTGTCAAATTTAAACTGAGTCACAACCTCAATCATCTTCATGATAAACGGAGCATGAAGACACCCCTTCAATGGAAAGCAGGCGGCATGAATGATTTCCTGCCAAATCATATCAAAGACATTTATACTCTCTGAGCTGCTGGGTTTCATGAAGGAGAGCAAGACCTTGCTCTCCCCAAGAATGTTCATCTGATTACCCCCTTTTGGAATGAGGGTCATCCTGCAGAGGGAGTTGATGTAACGATAATACTTATGAATGTTTGTAGACTCCCAATACTTCCCAGACTCAGAAAGATGAAGATCTTTGGCTTCATCTCTAGTAGGCTGCTGGAAATCATGTATCTTGATCTTGTCGCCAGAGATATCATTGTCAGAAAAACCAAGAATGTGAGCAAATCGACGATAGCTCACCTTATACCAACTACCTTCAATGTAGAAGTTCAGATAAGGGTAGTTGTATGGACTCTCCTCGTCAGCTGGCTTTATCCACAAAGTTGAGTAGAATTGAGCAATAACTTCATCATTCCAATCATATTGGAATGTCATGATACTCTTCATCTTTTTCCTTTCACAGGCCCTCAATGCCTGTGTCATCTCTGGATCCCCAATGGCCTCACAACCTTCCCAGTTGATATAGCGTTGTAGCAGGATAGGTTGATGCTTCTTGGGGAGAATGACGGAATTATAAAAGTCCACATGATGAAGCGTCCAAAAGCGGTTTCCATCAATCCTGGCATCACGAATGCGCAATGCAGGATTTTGGAAACGAAGATCCTGAAGGAGAGCAGAGCCTCCACTAGCAGTGAAATCAGTTACTGGCTCATTGCCAGCACGCCGAGCCTCCGCCCGGTGGAGGACCAACCCACGAATCACAGGGGCGTGGGCCGGGGGAAGATCAACTTCATCATCCTTCCCGCCTTCATCATCACTTGTAGCCTCCCACGCCTGCGGATTCGTCGCGGGTCGGGACCGACCGGAAGGATTCCGGGATGTCCGACCGCGAGCACTTTGAGACCCGGAGGCCTCAGCACCTGGCATGACATTTCCGCTTCTTCTCCCACGCTTGGATCGAGAGCGTGGGAGAGTATCTCCATGTATTTCTTGGTCATCCGAGGAGTCGGATTCAACCACGGACGGGTTCCTCCGACGCACCATTCTAAGAAACAAAAATAGAACCTATGATGAGCAAGGATCAAACACGTTTGAGTAGAAACGCATAAGATATTGAGCATGCACTTCAACCGTTCATATGAGCGGTTCAACTACAACGAACAATATCAAATCGCTAAACTCTAACAATGTTTGTGACAAATGAAGATAATCTAAGTGTTGCAATCACTTAAACCAAAATGTACCCAACGAATGATACATTAGATAATCAAGAACGCGTAGGATCGAGTACAAGGAAATGAAATAGGGCAATACCTCGATCCGGAGATTTAGTCAAGAAATCCTAATGAGATTGAGGAAGATGATGGAGAACGCTAGGATGAGCGGATCTCCAACAACTCTTCCAAAAATGAGAGGGCACAAGTGAGTTTTTGGAGTGGAGTGTGAAGGAGAGAGAGAGAGAAGAGTGGGCGGTGGTGGCTGGAAAATGAAACTGAGAAGAAGAGAAGAGGAGAGAGGGAGAGAAATAAAAGGGGGAAAGTCGGCCGGTCAGAATACAGAAAACCGGTTCAACCGGTTCAAAAACCGGTTCAACCGGTTTCTGGTCAAACTGCGCAGTAAAAGCGCGTAGAAAAAGGTGTTGACTGCGCGAAAATTCTGGCAATCTGACAGCGCAGACTGCGAAACTGACAGCGCAGACTGCACGCAGACTGACGGCGCGAAGGTCAAAACCGGTTCAACCGGTTTTTATACCGGTTCAACCGGTTTCCACCAGGGGAAAACCGGTTGAGTGGCCTACTGAGCCGGTTTACTCAACCAGTTTCCAGATATTGCCCAGAAGGGCTACAATAGCACTTAGCAAATATGACATGAGAGATTTTAATAATAAAAAAAGTTATTTCTCATTTCATATTGCTCAAACAATCAATTTACATCCATCAAATTTGATCAAAATTTTAGTTATTAAGACACGTTTCGAGAATCCAAGATATTTAGCTCACTCCTAAGAAAACAAAATCTAGTCTCATCAAGGGTTTTGTGAAGATATCGGCTAGTTGATTTTCGGTGCTCACATGAAACAATTCGATATCTCCTTTGGCTTCGTGGTCTCTCAAGAAATGGTGTCTGATGTCAATATGTTTTGTTCTAGAGTGTTGCACCGGATTTTTTGCAAGTTTTATGGCACTTTCATTATCACACAAAAGTGGAATTTTGTTGAACTCACAACCAAAATCTCTAAGGGTTTGCTTCATCCATAACAACTGTGCACAACATGCCCCAGCTGCTATGTACTCAGCTTCTGCAGTGGAAAGTGCAACACAATTTTGTTTCTTGGAACTCCATGACACTAAGGACCGCCCAAGGAATTGGCAAGTCCCATTAGTGCTTTTTCGATCTACTTTGCAACCGGCATAATCTGAGTCAGAGTAGCCAAGCAAATCGAAAAGGGAGCCTTTAGGATACCATAATCCTAGGTTTTGGGTGTGGACTAAGTATCTTAGAATTCTCTTAACGGCTACAAGATGGCAATCTTTAGGATTAGCTTGAAAACGTGCACACATGCAAACACTCAACATTATATCAGGTCTAGATGCACATAAGTAAAGCAGTGATCCTATCATTGATCTATATAATTTTTGATCTACAGGTTTACCTTCCTCATTTAGGTCGAGATGTCCATTTGATGACATTGGAGTCTTGGCGTGTTTTGCTTTTTCCATGCCAAACTTCTTGAGCATATCTTGTGTATATTTGGTTTGGCATAGAAAAGTACCTTCCTTGAGTTGTTTGACTTGAAATCCCAGGAAGTATTTAAGCTCGCCCATCATAGACATCTCAAACCTGTTCGTCATTACTTTGCTAAACTCTTCACAAAATTTTTCATTAGTACTACCAAATATAATGTCATCAACATATATTTGGCACACAAATAATTCATTGTCAACTTTTCGAGTAAATAAAGTAGAGTCAGCTTTTCCTATTGTAAACCCATTCTTAATTAAAAAATCTTTAAGACAGTCATACCAAGCTCTAGGGGCTTGTTTAAGCCCGTAGAGTGCCTTGTGAAGTAGATAAACATGATTTGGCTTCTTTGGATCTTCAAAACCCGGTGGTTGCTCCACATATACCCTCTCTTGTAGTGGTCCATTTAGAAATGCGCTCTTGACATCCATTTGATATAGCTTGAAATCATGGTTAGTAGCATAGGCAATTAATATTATAATTGATTCTAACCTTGCTACCGGCGCATATGTTTCACCCTTCCACTTGAGTGTAGCCTTGGGCAACCAACCGTGCCTTGTTTCTTGTAACCACGCCATGTTCATCTTGTTTGTTCCTAAAGACCCATTTAGTCCCAATCACATTTTGTTTGGGTCTTTGGACTAAGGACCAGACTTCATTCCGGGTGAAGTTGTTCAACTCCTCTTGCATGGCAATTATCCAATCCGGATCACCCAATGCTTCTTCAACCTTAAGTGGCTCAAGAGAGGAAACAAACGAGTAAAATTCACAAAAATTAGCTAAACGAGATCGAGTTGTTACCCCTCTCCTGATGCTACCCAGGATGTTGTCCACCGGATGATCCCTTCGAATTGTATGATGGACTCTAGGATGAGGCACTGATGGTTGTCTTTGTATTTGCTCCTCCTCATCATTCTCTTGATCAAGAGGCACTTCACCATCAATACTTTCATGTTCATCTTCTACCACTGTTGGCATCCTTTGATGATTTTCTTCATGGCTTGGATGACTTGAGGTTGATGGGTTTGCTTGGGTGGAGACTTTGTCACTCACCACCCTTGCACCCACATTGACAACCTCATTGGTCATCCATAAAGTTCCTTCCTCATCATCCTTTTCTTGAGGTCTCACTTCACCTATTGCAAGTTTCTTTATGGCCTCACAAGGTAGTTCTTCATTTCCTGCAGTGTCATTAGAAACATGCCCTTGCGAGCCATTAGACTCATCAAATGTCACGTCTATCGCTATTTCAACAAGACCGGTGGTATTGTTGAAAACACGATATCCATGCGCATTTGATGCATAACCAAGCAAGAAACCCTCGTCCACTCTAGGAGCAAACTTTGAGCTCTTGACTTTCTCGTTAAGAATAAAACACTTACAACCAAATACTCTAAAATAATCAACTTTAGGTTTGTTACCAGTGAGAAGCTCATAAGCAGTCTTTTTGTAGATCTTATGAAGATAGAGACGGTTGATTGCATGACAGGCGGTGTTGACCGCCTCTGCCCAAAAGTTGTCAGGTGTCTTGTACTCATCCAACATGGTTCTTGCTGCTTCAATTAGAGTTTGGTTCTTTCTTTCCACAACACCATTTTGTTGTGGAGTGTAAGGAACCGAGAACTCATGTTTGATTCCTTCCTCGCCTAAGAATTCTTCGACACCTGTGTTCTTGAATTCCGTCCCATTATCACTTCTCACTTTCTTGATTTTGAGCTCAAACTCATTTTGAGCTCTCCTCATGAATTTCTTCAATATTTCTTGAGTTTCACCTTTATCACTCAAAAAGAAAACCCAGGTGAATCGAGAAAAATCATCAACAATGACTAAACCATACTTACTACCACCAATGCTAATGTAAGCCACATGTCCGAAGAGGTCCATGTGAAGGAGCTCCAATGGCCTCTTTGTTGTGACCACATTCTTTGATTGATGTGGGACTCCATGTTGCTTTCCTGCTTGGCATGCGCCACAAACCCTATCTTTCTCAAATACAATATTTGTTAGTCCAATGATGTGATTATCCTTTTGAAGTTTGACCAAATTCCTCATACCGACATGGGCTAACCGGCGATGCCATAGCCAACCCTTGTCGGACTTTGCCACTAAACAAGTCTCAGGCGTTACTTTACTTGTTGTGAAATCAACAAGATAAAGTTTGCCCTTCAAGCGACCCGTAAAGGCAACTGAGGAGTCCTCCCTTCTAAGGATCTTCACATCCACATCAGAGAATAAACAATTATAACCCATTCCACAAAGTTGTGAAACGGACAACAAATTATAGCTTAAAGAATCTACCAATAAAACATTTGAAAGTGATTGTTGGTCAGAGATAGGAATTTTACCAATACCAATCACCTTACTCTTGCCACTATCTCCAAACACAATTTCTTGTGCTTCTTGAGTTAGTTGCAATGAATGAAACATGTCTTCCTCCCCGGTCATGTGATTTGTACATCCACTGTTAAGCACCCAACTTGACCCACCAGAGGAGTAGACCTGCAAAACAAGTTTAGGCTATGCTTTTAGGTACCCAAATTGAATTGGGTCCTACAGTGTTAGTTATAGCCTTGGGTACCCACACACTACTTTTCATGACTTTTCTTTTAGTGTAGGCACCCACATATTTCACAACCAATTTCCCTAAATCCCAAGTCAACATATAATCACAAAGATAAGAGTGGGAAATGGGAGCATTAAATTGTTGTCCACTTGAGGATCCCACTTCCTTCATCTTACTTTTTGTGGAACTCAAGTTTACCTTTACCTGAGGTGACTTGTCATTTGAGGAGTGAATCCTCCCCAAGGCATCATATAGGGTGGTTCCCTCTATGAACTTGGGGGATCTCCACCCCTTATGCACTGTGCTAGGGTTTTCCTTGGATGAGTTGAACCCAAGCCCCCTTCTTCCATTGTTGGGCTTAAGGGACTTGTACTTGGGTTCAACTTTCTTTAACCCATCATTGCTAGAGCATCTTTTCAAAATTTCTTTGACCTTCACCTGTGGGCTATTCTTCCTTGCATGGTTAGTTAGACAACAAGAAACATGATATTTGGCACAACGTTTGCAAGAATTATCATTTGAGGAGCTAGAGTTAGATTCAATTACTAAAGATGAGGCATTGATGTTCTTGCAATTTTCAAGTTGCACTTGAAGTTCTTGATTTTGAACATTCAAGCTTAACATGCTTGTTTCAAGTGCATTCTTTTCATTTGCAAAATTAGCTATAGAGGTTTTCATATTAATTACTTTTTTATCTTTATTCTCTATAGTTATCTTGACTAAAGAGACTTCCTTAGTCAAGACATCTAGCATTTCATCTTTATTGTGAATCAACTCTTGAAGCTCTAGGTTTCTTTCCTTTTCAAGGATAAGCAAGTCTTCTTGAGCATCAAGAGTTGCTTTTCTTTTATCTAACTTCTCCATTAATTTTGTGATAACATTGTATCCATTCAAGCCAAATTCTTTAATCATTTTATTTTTCATGGCAATTTGATCATCATCATCATCATTTGGAAAATCATTACTAAATCAGGTTACCTTATCTCCCTTTGCCATGAGGCAAGTTGGAGTGTAGGAGTCGTCTTGTAGGTTGGTGAAGAGTTGCGCGCTTGATGTAGATTGGATGGCCACATTTGCCACCACTTCCTCTTCCTCGGAGCTAGAACTCTCTTCATCAGAGTTCCATTCTTCACCAATATGGGCTTGACCATACTTCTTCTTCTTGAAGTATCCCTTGGTCTTGCCTCCCTTTTTAAACTTGTCCTTCTTGGCTTCTTGTTCCTTCTTGTTAGGACAATCCGCTATGAAATGACCGGTTTGGCCACATTCATAGCATGCCCTCTTCTTTCCTTTCCTTTGGAACTTGTCATTCTTCCTTACAAATTTCTTGAATGTTTTGATGAACATAGTTGTGTCTTCATCACTTGAGGTATCTTCATCACTTGAGGTCTCGACCACTTTCTTTGCTTTGTGGTCTTTGTTCTTCTTGGGGTTGTCTTGTTCATTTGTGATCAAGGCATGAGAGTCTCTTGTCTTGATGGGGGCTTCTTCGGACTCGTGTTGTTGAATTTTTGCAAATAATTGATGAGGTGTCATATCCTCATAGTCATCACGATCCCTTATCATCCTTGCAAGACTCTTATCCTTTTCTTTATAAGCTCTCATGAACAATCTTGTGACCTTGGAGTCACTCCAATCTTCACTCCCAAGTACTCTTATTTTGTTGACCAACACCATCAACCGATCAAAGAGTGATTGAAGCGACTCACCCTTTGTCCAATCGTATCTTGCAAGCTCACTTTCCAAAGCTTCAACTCTATGTCTCTTAGCTTTGGGATCTCCTTCATGTGACATTTTAAGAATATTCCAAATGTCACGGGCATCTTCTCTTCCTTGAACTTTCCGGTATTCTTCCGGACAAAGACTTCCTTTAATTATGCTCACTGCTTGAGCATTGCGATAAACCTCTTGCATCATTTCCGGAGTCATCTCTTCTCCTTGGGCGGGCTTATACATACCTACATTAACAATCTCCCAAAGACTAGGATGCACACCGATTAAATGCGACTTCATCTTGTCGGCCCACTCATCATAGTTCAACTCACTAAGAGTTGGTAACTTTCCAAGTGGGGCGGAAGAGAAGTTGGGAATATAATTTCTAGAGTAATCGAATTTAACTTTGCTAAATTTGTTACCTTTGCTTTTGGTAGATGATCCTTCGGTGTTGAGACTTACCTTGCTCAATACCTTAGACACCAAAAGATCCACTAGATCGTCATTATAATCAAATGTTCCCTTACCTTTATCTTCTTCGGCCTTTCTTCTTGATTCTTCTTCTTCGGCCTTTTTCTTAGCATCTTCCTCTTTCATTTTGAGGAACATTCTCTCGGCAATCTTCCTGGCGAGGTCGAGGACCTTGGGGTCCACTTCCTCACCATAAGATGTGATGAGGATTTCCTCGAGGAGAGGATCCACATGGTCCCGTTGTGTAGACATGATCGTTTCCTCACGCGGTTAAGCGTAAAACGAGGTACGAAGCTCTGATACCAATTGAAAGTAGCCTAGAGGGGGGGTGAATAGGCTACACCTAAAATTTTCACTAAAAACTTCGAGATAGGTCAAATTAAAGTTGCACTGGTGCAGACCGGTTCAGTCGATTTTAATTACAACTGAACAAGTTTGAACCTGCTCAACTTAAATTAGATAATTTATTGAACAAATACGAAGTAGTGAAGAATATAGCTAAAGACTTGCCCTACACAAAATCTACTCGAATGAATAATATGAACCAACCACCGAATATAAAGCGCTTAACAAGAGCACACAAGAACACGCGATATAACCCGTGTCGGCGTTTCGAGACCGGGGGGTCCCTGGGCCGACGAGTGAAATGTCGCTGCGTGCCCCAGCCCAGATGGGTCGGCGCGAGGCCGAGCGCGAAGGGGGGAAAGGCGGCCGGAGACGGGCGTGAGAGAGAGGTGGAAATCCCGCGGCCTTTGTGTTCGTCCCGCGCCCAGGTCGGGTGCGCTTGCAGTAGGGGGTTACAAGCGTCCACGCGGGAGAGGGAGCGAGCGGCCTCACGCGGGCGCCTGTCCCGTCCTCTTCCCCGCGCGGCCAACCCTCTGTAAGAGGGTCCTGGTCCTTTCTTTTATAGGCGTAAGGAGAGGATCCAGGTGTACAATGGGGGGTGTAGCAGAGTGCTACGTGTCTAGCGGAGGAGAGCTAGCGCCCTAAATACATGCTGTCGTGGCAGCCGGAGAGGTTTTGGCACCCGGTTCGTGTGGTGTCGTGGACGTCGGAGGAGCGCTGGAGCCTGGCGGAAGGACAGCTATCGGGGCTGTCGAGTCCTTGCTGATGTCCTCTTGCTTCCGTAAGGGGGCTGAGAGCCGCCGTCGTCACAGAGCGTGCGGGGCGCCATCATTGCCTGTCTGGCGGAGCGAGCCAGATGGGACGCCGGTCTTATTTCCCGTAGCCTGAGCCAGCTTGGGGTAGGGTAATGATGGCGCCTCCTGTTGACGTGGTCGGCCCGCGCCCTAGGTTGGGCGATGTGGAGGCTCCTCCGAGGTCGAGGTCGAGTCTGTCTTCCGTGGCCGAGGTTGAGTCCGAGCCCCTGGGTCGGGCGAGGCGGAGACCGTCGGCTGAAGCCAGGGCTGAGTCCGAGCCCTGGGGTCGGGCGAAGCGGAGTTCGTCGTCTTCTGGGACTGAGCCCAAGTCCGAGCCCTGGGTCAGGCGGAGCGGAGTTCGCCGTCTTCCGGGGCTGAGCCCAAGTCCGAGCCCTGGGTCGGGCGGAGCGGAGTTCGCCGTCTTCCGGGCTGAGCCCAAGTCCAAGCCCTGGGTCGGGCGGAGCGGAGTTCGCCGTCTTCCGGGGCTGAGCCCGAGTCCGAGCCCTGGGTCGGGCGGAGCGGAGTTCGCCGTCTTCCGAGGCTGAGCCCAAGTCCGAGCCCTGGGTCGGGCGGAGCGGAGTTTCCTATGGTGCCTGAGGCCGGGCCTGGCTGCCTGTCAGCCTCACTCTGTCGAGCGGCACAGCAGTCAGAGCGGTGCAGGCGGCGCTGTCCTTCTGTCAGGCCGGTCAGTGGAGCGGCGAAGTGACTGCGATCACTTCGGCTCTGTCGACTGGAGGACGGCGTCAGGATAAAGGTGTCAGGCCACCTTTGCATTAAATGCTCCTGCGATCTGGTCGGTTGGCGCGGCGATTTGGTCAGGGTTGCTTCTTGGCGAAGACAGGGCCTCGGGCGAGCCGGAAGTATGTTCGTCGCTGGAGGGGGGCCTCGGGCGAGACGGAGATCCTCCGGGGTCGGCTGCCCTTGTCCGAGGCTAGGCTCGGGCGAGGCGTGATCGAGTCCCTCGAATGGACCGATCCCTGACTTAATCGCACCCATCAGGCCTTTGCAGCTTTATGCTGATGGGGGTTACCAGCTGAGAATTAGGAGACTTGAGGGTACCCCTAATTATGGTCCCCGACAACCCGAGGTTCGGCAACCACCACAAAGGTGTCCTACTCCTCGTTGAGGAACCCACAAAGGGCCGGGTCTTTTCCAACCCTAATCCTCCACAAGCCGACCACAAAGGTCAAGGCAATCTCTTCTCAAATCAGCTCAAAGAGCGGGTGATACAAACTTCTTGGGGTCGTCCACAAATTTGGAGACTCCCAAGCAACCTCTAACCGTCAAGGAACACGAGGTTCCAAGAGTAACAAATCCGCACACGGTTAAGTTTGCAACGAGCTCAAGAACAAAGAGAATGGGAGAATCGAGATGAAATTGACAGCGAGTTCGATCGAGTTCACCTCACACCAAGGGTCCTTCAAATGATTGAAGGAGATGCGAATGCGGGTGTGAAAGGTGAAATGAATGCGCTTATTTGAAGGTTGGTCAGCCAAGAATTCGTGGGAGAGGCAGGAGTAAATGAGAGAGAGTGTGAGGGGGTATATAAAGGATCCCCCAAAAGCTGGCAGCCGTTGGGAGAAAAAGAGTAAAAACCGGTTGAACCGGTTTTCAGACCGGTTGAACCGGTTTCTACCAGGGGGATCCCGGTCCACTGAGCTACTCAGCCGGAGACTCAACCGGTTTCAAAACCGGCTGAGTAAGGAAAAATTCGGCTCAACCGGTTTTAGAAAAATATCTGCTGCGACTTTTCTGACAGCTCTGACTGTCAGACAGGTCAGAGCGGAGGTGGCAGGTGAACAGTACCAAAACCGGTTGAACCGGTTTCAGGACCGGTTGAACCGGTTTTGGGGGCTGAAACCAAATTTTGAGTATTTTGAAGAGAACAAAAGTAGAGTCTTTGTGGGAAGTAAAATTTGTTTTTCTTAAGGGCATTCATGATCTGGAAAAATATCTCCAAGATGTTTTCAAAAGTTTTTGAACTTGGCTCGTTGCACAACTTACTTAACCGTCGCGGATCCCTCTTAATTGCACGGTGATTCCTATGACTCAAGAATTATAAATTTAGCACCGCCGTTGTTTCTAAGCACTTGGAGCACGCCATTTGATGTGGAATTTTAAATCCGCTGTGCTTTATACTTTTATGCTCGTAAGATCTGTGCTTCTCCTGTCTGTAGAATTATTGTGTACATGCTAGGAGCAAACTTGTTAGAATCTCGGTTTGTTTTGTCATTAATCACCAAAACCCTCAATTAGGGTTGATTGCACTTACACCACCGGACACTGTCCGGTGAATTATAGCGAAGCGGCCTCTAGAATTCCCGAAGGTGAGCAGTTCGGAGTTTGAGTCCCTGGTGCACCGGACACTGTCCGGTGGCACACCGGACAGTCCGATGCGCCAGACCAGGGCACACTTCGGCTGACTTTTGCTCTCTATATTTGAATCCTTTTTCGGTCTTTTTATTGGTTTGTTGTGAACATTTGGCACCTGTAGAACTCATAATCTAGAGCAAACTAGTTAGTCCAATTATTTGTGTTGGGCAATTCAACCACCAAAATCAATTAGGAAAAAGGTGTAAGCCTAATTCCCTTTCACTATGGAGTCTGCTGAATCCATCTGATGTGGATTTAGGTCGTTAGTGTACTAGACATGGGGACAATCTACTTACATCCATGTATTGACATGAATTGCCTGCTAACATAGAAAAACTAGGGTTCAAGCTACTAACATACAGGTAGTGACATAGAAAAACTATCAAAGCAACCCTGAACAAATAATAGGGAAAAAACAGATCAATGGTAGCCCGTCAACCGTGAACAAAAATTGGTAAAACCACATCTGTGCTAACAGTAAAGTAACCAACCAATTTGATATTCACATTACCTTGGTTGCAGTGGATCTTGGTACCCAACACGAAGAACCCGAGTTGATGCGGAAATCTGAAGGCCACATTGGACAACAAAATCGTTAGTAGTTCGATCGAAACCCGTTGTGATGTAGTGAATAAAGTGGCGAATACATCAGCACAGACGAGGATGAACCGTAAACAGTAATCTAGACGGGGGAGGAGGAACCCTAACAACACGATACGCGGCGGCGGTGGAGAATAGAGGGTCGGGATGGAGGCGAGCTAGACCGTACCTGCGAAGACGACGAGATGTGACGGGGTGTAATACCCAAATTGTAATATATATAAAAGTGGAGAAAAGTCATTCCCTATATTTTATGTGTGTGTTGAAATTACTTATCGTCACATGTGAACACCTCATTAAAAAAATAATTAATCAAGGACATGCCACTAAATTGTGCATCATGATGGAGTTTTGCTTGTTTGTGCACTTAGTAATAAAATAATAATAAAAGAAATACAATAATGAGATGGATATTTGAATTAAACCCAAAGTTGCACTTTAGGGTTTTGGAAATATTATGAAGAAGAGAAAAGGAGAAGATATATAAAATATAAAGGAAGTTTATATATTTCCAAAATTATTACCTCAAGGTCACAATGTAACTCAAAGATAAATTTAGTACAAGATTTCAATGTAAAGTTGAATTCAAGTTGGATTAGGGATTAGAAAAATAAAAAGAAAAAGGAAAGGATTACCTGTTGGGCTGGCGGCTCCCATTTCGGCCCATTCCCCAAACCCCACGCACCAGCCCATCTCTCCACCTGTGTGCGCCGTGCCAGCCCTACACACGCGGGGACACCGACGTGTGGGTCCCGCTCGCCAGCCTCTCGTGCCATACTTGCGTTCAATGACTGGTGGGACACCCTCGTCAGCTCTATCCCCTCTACCGGTCTTCGTCGTGCATGCCGCGCCGCCGCAACAGATGCCGCCAGAATCCCCGCGTGTCGGACTCGCCCGCAACCGGATCGCTCGCGCAACCCCTTGGCCTGGACTTCCGGTTCGTTGCAACGGCGCCCGGACTCCGCGTCCATGCCCAGGTCTCGGCCACAATCTCAAGCTCAACAAACCAGGAGCGAATTCCGCGTGTGATCCTCGCCGATGGGTTCGCCAGTCGAATTCCCCCCCCCCCCTCGCGCGGACTTGTCCGTGGTGTATAAAAGTCAAGCCCCGCGACACCCTTGCCCCAACATCGAAACCCGGTTGGCTTCTCAGGGGCGGATAAGGGAGAAGCATCGCTGTCGCGGGGGAATCTCCGATTCAATCGTCGTCCGCACCGTCGAGGGTGCCTGGGATCTTCCTCGGACTCGGGGAAGGGCAGCCGTGGCCGCTTCACCGGGGATTGGACGCTTGTGGCGCTGGAATTGCTTGCCTGGCGCGTGGCATCGCCGCGGGACCGCCCCGTGCCGTGGTCGGGTCTCCTGTCAGTCCAAAACGTCGGTAAGCTGTTCCTATCATGTTCGCCTTGGCCCATGCTATGTGTAGCGCTCTTCGGATCAAAGCTTGGGTGCGAGCGCGGGGGATGGGCGTGCCTGCCATGGCCGCCGTCGCGTGGTGTGCGCGCGCCCCGCCTGTGGGTCGGCCGGGGGGAGAAGAAGCTCGCGAGTCCTCGGATCCGAACTGGAGGGCTGGGATTTGATCGGGTGCAAGCGAGATCTGGGCCGCACGCGTTTGGATCTACGGTCGCGATTAGAGTAAACATACCCCTTCATCGCATAAAAATCTGGCCGTCAATTTTGAATCGGAGGGCTGTGCGTGGGCGCAGGCGTGGTCGAATCTTGGCCGTGGATCTCGGATCCAGTGGCTGCTGCGCTTACCGCTTCAATTATTAAGTCAATCTAATCTGAGTCGCACGTTCTCAATCTGACGGCCAGAATGGCGCCATACCTCTTCGCTGCGCGCTATTTTCATATGAGTCCCTGCATTCCTGTTAAATCAACCCGCCGTCCTAGCGGCTGTGATCTGAGTCTTAGGAAGAACTGCACCGAGACCCCTGCGGTTTCCAGTAATTGGCGCGCAGTCCAGAAGCATAGGAAAAATCTATAAAATCATTCAGAAATTGATTTTAAGGTATAAATAAATACTAGAACTTGTGTAATTTGTAGAAAATTCATAGTTAGTCCAAATTAATCCATTCCAATTTCTATAATTTGATAATATTATTGTTTATCACATAATACCTCTGTTTTGACATGAATATCACAATAAAATTTGTATCATATTTAATCTTGTACAAAACATATAAAACCTTCAGAAATTCATAACTTGATAACTGTAACTCCGAATTTAGTAATTCTTGTTCTCGCGATCTCGTAGCAGCACGTAGATTATTATTATGCAGTTTGTTCTTATGTTTGGTGTAATGTTAATTTTGTCTATACACTGTTTGTTTGTATTGCTACGACTAGCAGTGAGGTCACGTGTCATCTGAAGAGCAAGTTGGTACCTGAAATCTCAAGTCCCAGGCAAGTTGTGCCCTTGATCACTTCTTTTTACCCAGCCATGTTCTGATTAATCATAATGATCTGCATAGGTTAATTTTGATGGGACCCAATAGGTTACCCTAGTTTGATTATCTTTATACCTTGTTACCACTGAACTTTTTGGGTAGTACTTGCTAGTGCTTTATGTGGTTTTGGGTATGAAGATACATTACACATGATTATACTTTTGTTATCCGTTGTTAATTATCGTTCATGATAAGATCATTATGTTAATTGGAACATGGAGCGACCACCCGGGAAAACAGTGCTACCACAAGGGTATAATGGGACGCCCTTGGCTGATTAATTAGGAAAGCTAGTGGAGGACTACCTTACCCGAAAGGGGCAAGGGCAGTAGGGGAGTGGTCAGTGTAGGGAGGCCCTCGGGAGGATTTTGCTGCGATGGCGGTCCTGCAAGGGAATTCCTGCATTGGAGCTTCCTATAAACTGTAGCGGGTTTTCTGAAGCTAGTGGAACTTTGTAAAGGCCTCGTAGTGTTACCCTGCCTCGCCTCCTCGGTAGAGGTGTATGGGAAGTCGCGATCCCTTGGCAGATGGGTAACATGACTTGTGGGTAAAGATGCGCCACCTCTGCAGAGTGTAAAACTGGTATACTAGCCGTGCTCACGGTCATGAGCAGCTCGGACCCTCACATGATTAATCTATGGAACTTAAATTCAATTTGTCATATGCATTGCATCGCAGGTGATGTTGTTACTTCTGTTCTACTATTTAATTGGGTTGGTATTTACTTATACTTAGTAATGGCTAATAAAATTTTGACCAACTTTAAAAGCAATGCTCAGCTTCAGCCACCCCCTTTGGTAAGCCTTACACTTCACATGAGCTCCCACCTTTGGCGAGTTCATACACATTATTCCCCACAACTTGTTGAGCGATGAACGTATGTGAGCTCACTCTTGCTGTCTCACACCCCCCCCACAGGTCAAGAATAGGTACCGCATGATGAGGCGCTTGGAGGATGCTGTGACGAGTTCGTGAGAGGTCTAGGCCGTCGTCTCCCAGTCAGCTTTGGGTTGCTGGATCGTTTCCTCATATGATGTAATTATTTAATTATTTTTGTACAGAACTTCTGTTATATAGTAAAGATGTGACATTCGATCCTGTGCCACTATGCATCATATGTGTGAGACTTGGTCCCAGCACACCTGGTGTTTATGTTCGCGCCCAGGTTTTTGACCCCTAAAATCCGGGTGTGACAGAAGTGGTATCAGAGGAATGTTGACTGTAGGACGAAACCTAGATAGAACTGGACAACCAATACTTACTTACCTTTGCTACTCTGATTCTTTCTAAACTTTTCTTAATCTTTTCTCATCTATTTCCGCTTTACTCTGATTAATCTTACCTTTTTCCTTCTAAAGACAAACTTGGATATCACACTTTGAAATCCTGTGCCTAAAGTGATCTTTAGGAATAGACCTTCTCTTAGGAACAAAAACAAAACTATTTTTTTTATATCTATGAACTTGAATGTTTGTTCTTATGATACTTGTCTGATTTGGATCTTTGATTGAGTGTGATGAGTTGTGGAGTAATGTCCACAATTGCATCTACATATACACCTAGATATAAGGGAAAATATTTATAAAATAGACAACATAGAATATTCCTTATTAAAAATGGATCTATATATTTATAAGATAAACTAAATCAACTAAGAATATCCCACACTAGAATATATTTTAATAAATCTATCTTATCTTACAAGATTATTTCTTATCTTAATAGATTCATCTTATCTTGAAAAGATTTTATCTTATTTCAATTTGATCTAGATCCAACCTAGTCTAACATAATCTAATCCAATTCGAGTTACTTAAATAAGTTAGATAATGTTGACGAAAAAAATTTAGGCCCTAATTCTATAAACATATCTTACCCTAAATTAATACATTGGACTAACTCGTCCGTAAACAACAACCTAACCTACATCATAGGTTGCCTAATCCCTTTGTTCAAAAAAAGCAAAGTAAAACTCTGTCCAAACCTACCCACCTCGTGTACCCCCGCTATCCTAACCATATGTCCTTAACTCGGATGGCAACTCCAAGATTGAGGGCCAAAGAAGACCAACCACGTCCAGGGAGGATAAGCATCACCTCAAGTCTTCAAAGATCAAGTTGGACCGCCAAAGGAATCAAGATTCGCTATGCATGATGGAGTCCTTCCTTACCCTACTATGTCCTACCCAAGCCTATCCATGCTTTAAAGACATATTTTTTTCTTACACATTTGGTGACTATACATATATATACCCATGCTTTCATAACCACTTTCTAAATAACATGAAACCTATTATTAATTAGAAGTTAAAGGTTAAACTATAAATAGAGCTTTTTACATCCCTGTCCTTACAAATCTCGAGGACGAGATTTCTGTTAAGGGGGGTAGGATTTGTAATACCCAAATTGTAATATATATAAAAGTGGAGAAAAGTCATTCCCTATATTTTATGTGTGTGTTGAAATTACTTATCGTCACATGTGAACACCTCATTAAAAAAATAATTAATCAAGGACATGCCACTAAATTGTGCATCATGATGAAGTTTTGCTTGTTTGTGCACTTAGTAATAAAATAATAATAAAAGAAATACAATAATGAGATGGATATTTGAATTAAACCCAAAGTTGCACTTTAGGGTTTTGGAAATATTATGAAGAAGAGAAAAGGAGAAGATATATAAAATATAAAGGAAGTTTATATATTTCCAAAATTATTACCTCAAGGTCACAATGTAACTCAAAGATAAATTTAGTACAAGATTTCAATGTAAAGTTGAATTCAAGTTGGATTAGGGATTAGAAAAATAAAAAGAAAAAGGAAAGGATTACCTGTTGGGCTGGCGGCTCCCATTTCGGCCCATTCCCCAAACCCCACGCACCAGCCCATCTCTCCACCTGTGTGCGCCGTGCCAGCCCTACACACGCGGGGACACCGACGTGTGGGTCCCGCTCGCCAGCCTCTCGTGCCATACTTGCGTTCAATGACTGGTGGGACACCCTCGTCAGCTCTATCCCCTCTACCGGTCTTCGTCGTGCATGCCGCGCCGCCGCAACAGATGCCGCCAGAATCCCCGCGTGTCGGACTCGCCCGCAACCGGATCGCTCGCGCAACCCCTTGGCCTGGACTTCCGGTTCGTTGCAACGGCGCCCGGACTCCGCGTCCATGCCCAGGTCTCGGCCACAATCTCAAGCTCAACAAACCAGGAGCGAATTCCGCGTGTGATCCTCGCCGATGGGTTCGCCAGTCGAATTCCCCCCCCCCTCGCGCGGACTTGTCCGTGGTGTATAAAAGTCAAGCCCCGCGACACCCTTGCCCCAACATCGAAACCCGGTTGGCTTCTCAGGGGCGGATAAGGGAGAAGCATCGCTGTCGCGGGGGAATCTCCGATTCAATCGTCGTCCGCACCGTCGAGGGTGCCTGGGATCTTCCTCGGACTCGGGGAAGGGCAGCCGTGGCCGCTTCACCGGGGATTGGACGCTTGTGGCGCTGGAATTGCTTGCCTGGCGCGTGGCATCGCCGCGGGACCGCCCCGTGCCGTGGTCGGGTCTCCTGTCAGTCCAAAACGTCGGTAAGCTGTTCCTATCATGTTCGCCTTGGCCCATGCTATGTGTAGCGCTCTTCGGATCAAAGCTTGGGTGCGAGCGCGGGGGATGGGCGTGCCTGCCATGGCCGCCGTCGCGTGGTGTGCGCGCGCCCCGCCTGTGGGTCGGCCGGGGGGAGAAGAAGCTCGCGAGTCCTCGGATCCGAACTGGAGGGCTGGGATTTGATCGGGTGCAAGCGAGATCTGGGCCGCACGCGTTTGGATCTACGGTCGCGATTAGAGTAAACATACCCCTTCATCGCATAAAAATCTGGCCGTCAATTTTGAATCGGAGGGCTGTGCGTGGGCGCAGGCGTGGTCGAATCTTGGCCGTGGATCTCGGATCCAGTGGCTGCTGCGCTTACCGCTTCAATTATTAAGTCAATCTAATCTGAGTCGCACGTTCTCAATCTGACGGCCAGAATGGCGCCATACCTCTTCGCTGCGCGCTATTTTCATATGAGTCCCTGCATTCCTGTTAAATCAACCCGCCGTCCTAGCGGCTGTGATCTGAGTCTTAGGAAGAACTGCACCGAGACCCCTGCGGTTTCCAGTAATTGGCGCGCAGTCCAGAAGCATAGGAAAAATCTATAAAATCATTCAGAAATTGATTTTAAGGTATAAATAAATACTAGAACTTGTGTAATTTGTAGAAAATTCATAGTTAGTCCAAATTAATCCATTCCAATTTCTATAATTTGATAATATTATTGTTTATCACATAATACCTCTGTTTTGACATGAATATCACAATAAAATTTGTATCATATTTAATCTTGTACAAAACATATAAAACCTTCAGAAATTCATAACTTGATAACTGTAACTCCGAATTTAGTAATTCTTGTTCTCGCGATCTCGTAGCAGCACGTAGATTATTATTATGCAGTTTGTTCTTATGTTTGGTGTAATGTTAATTTTGTCTATACACTGTTTGTTTGTATTGCTACGACTAGCAGTGAGGTCACGTGTCATCTGAAGAGCAAGTTGGTACCTGAAATCTCAAGTCCCAGGCAAGTTGTGCCCTTGATCACTTCTTTTTACCCAGCCATGTTCTGATTAATCATAATGATCTGCATAGGTTAATTTTGATGGGACCCAATAGGTTACCCTAGTTTGATTATCTTTATACCTTGTTACCACTGAACTTTTTGGGTAGTACTTGCTAGTGCTTTATGTGGTTTTGGGTATGAAGATACATTACACATGATTATACTTTTGTTATCCGTTGTTAATTATCGTTCATGATAAGATCATTATGTTAATTGGAACATGGAGCGACCACCCGGGAAAACAGTGCTACCACAAGGGTATAATGGGACGCCCTTGGCTGATTAATTAGGAAAGCTAGTGGAGGACTACCTTACCCGAAAGGGGCAAGGGCAGTAGGGGAGTGGTCAGTGTAGGGAGGCCCTCGGGAGGATTTTGCTGCGATGGCGGTCCTGCAAGGGAATTCCTGCATTGGAGCTTCCTATAAACTGTAGCGGGTTTTCTGAAGCTAGTGGAACTTTGTAAAGGCCTCGTAGTGTTACCCTGCCTCGCCTCCTCGGTAGAGGTGTATGGGAAGTCGCGATCCCTTGGCAGATGGGTAACATGACTTGTGGGTAAAGATGCGCCACCTCTGCAGAGTGTAAAACTGGTATACTAGCCGTGCTCACGGTCATGAGCAGCTCGGACCCTCACATGATTAATCTATGGAACTTAAATTCAATTTGTCATATGCATTGCATCGCAGGTGATGTTGTTACTTCTGTTCTACTATTTAATTGGGTTGGTATTTACTTATACTTAGTAATGGCTAATAAAATTTTGACCAACTTTAAAAGCAATGCTCAGCTTCAGTCATCCCCTTTGGTAAGCCTTACACTTCACATTAGCTCCCACCTTTGGCGAGTTCATACACATTATTCCCCACAACTTGTTGAGCGATGAACGTATGTGAGCTCACTCTTGCTGTCTCACACCCCCCCACAGGTCAAGAACAGGTACCGCATGATGAGGCGCTTGGAGGATGCTGTGACGAGTTCGTGAGAGGTCTAGGCCGTCGTCTCCCAGTCAGCTTTGGGTTGCTGGATCGTTTCCTCATATGATGTAATTATTTAATTATTTTTGTACAGAACTCCTGTTATATAGTAAAGATGTGACATTCGATCCTGTGCCACTATGCATCATATGTGTGAGACTTGGTCCCAGCACACCTGGTGTTTATGTTCGCGCCCGGGTTTTTGACCCCTAAAATCCGGGTGTGACACGGGGGGAGGAGAGGAACCTTCACGACGGAGCTGCGGCGCCGGGGTGGGTGCGGCAACCCTAGCGAAACTGAAGGGTCAAGGGAACGACCGCGGCGGCGGTGGTGAATGATGATGAGAGGGTCCGGATGGAGGAGAGAGACCGTACCTGCGAAGACGACGACGGGGGAGGAGAGGTACCTTCACGATAGGGTTGCGGCGCCGAGGTGGGTGCGCCAACCCTAGTGAAACTGGAGTGTCACGGGAACGACTGCGGCGGAGGAGGAGAATGATGAAGAGAGGGTCGGGATGGAGGAGTTCGCTCGTACCTGCGAAGACGACGATGGGGGGAGGAGAGGGAGCGGCGGCGACGCGGTGGGTGTGCGAGAACCCTAGCGAAGGGAGGAGAGCTTTCGCCCGAAGCCAATTGATGGCCGCTTCTAGCGTACCGTTGCGTGGTCGCTTCTATTCGAAGCGCGGCGCGGAAAAGCCGCGCAAGAAGCTGTACGTTTGGGATCAGCTTCGGCTTCTGGCGGCCAGAAGCCCCCAGAAGCTGAACCAAACGGAGGCTAAGGCCCTGTTCCAATCTCGCGAGATAAACTTTAGCAGCTTTTTTTTAGCTACTTTTAGCCATTTGTAATCTAAACAGGAGAGCTAATGGTGGTAATTGAAACTAAACTTTAGCACTTCAATTTATATAGCTAAAGTTTAGCAGGAAACTAAAGTTTATCCCGTGAGATTGAAACGGGGCCTAAGACTTCTCATTTAAAGCTTGCACAGATGCACCGCCGTTATCGTGATGTACAAAAACCACAACTATAAAAACTACGCGAAAGACGATGACGACGTGTAAGCAACATTTTCTCCAAAAAGTAATCCACATGGTTCTTGCTCTTGAAGGAGTCAGTCAAAACCCAAAACCTTCCGAGCCACAATACAGATTTTTCTAATAATTAAAAGATATAAAGGGAAGAAATAAATCTACCTTTTTTTACTGTCTCCGAGAAGATCTCTCTCTGCTGTTCTTCCTTCCCCATAAACCAAAAGAGAGGGGAAAAAAGAAGAAAGAAAGCAAGGAGCACCGCACCACTCCACTCCACTTCCCTCCTCGATCCAGCCATGGCGGCCTAGGCCCCCTAGGGTTCCCTGTCAGCCCCCACCCAGGCGCCTCCTGCCGCTTCCTCCGCTCCCACCCGGTGGTCGCGCTGCCCGATTCGGCCGCCGGCGTCGAATGGGAGGCGACCCGATGCTCGAAGCCGGCCGTTGCCGCGCGCTGCCGACGGAGATTCCCTGAGCTCGGCGGCGGGTTCCCGTGCTCGCCGAGCGATGACTCTCGGCGCCGGCGCTGCCCAAGGCACTGGGTCTAGGGCGCGTGGCTGGTTGGGAGCGCGCCGTGCGTGCAATGGGGGATTTAAGGCGGTTCTGTAGAGTCGCCGCGGCGGTCTTGGTTCTGCGAGCGCGTGGCCTGCGCTCGTGAAGGTAGGGCTGTCTAGCTGCTCCTTCGTCTGATGAGCTCAGCTTCTGCGTCCCGCCTCGTTTTGTGCCCGCGTTTGCTCCGGCGGCTGCCCAAAGCCCAGCGGATCGGGCCCTGCTCATTTCGGCGCTTCTCTTCGGTTCTTTGTGGAAAGGGAGGAGCTGTGAGGTGTTGCTTGGCGAGGGTGCGCAGCTGAGGATTCCGGGCATGAGGTCAGCAATGACGCGCATTTGTCGCGACAGGCCGGAATTCGAGTAGCGGTTTCTTGAAGTGGATTGGCTGCTGCTGCGTGGGAAGGGGGAAGCGGCGGCATCAACAGCCGCAGAGGAAGGCTTACTCTGAAGCGGAGGGGAAGCAGGCTGGCATTGCTACTGGGAGCATGGCGAGGTGCTAAGGACGTGCAGGTTCCGCAATCACCGCATCTTGGTGTTCTTGTTTCAGGTCGTAGTGGGAGATGAACCTCTCACCGCCCAGGATGTCGGAGCCATCGCTTGAAAGTGACGGTATGTCACGGATCACAATTTTGGCATTGATTCAGTTCAGAACTTCTCAACTTGTGTTGATGTCTGCATGGGATAGTGGATTATGCAATGTTGTCATTGTGCATTCATGTTTCCAAACAAATGATGAAAACCGGCTTGCTCTTGTATATATGCACGATTACATTCGTTCATTCATATTCTTCATTGATTTGCTCAAAAAGAAAAGGTTCATGCATTGCTCGGCTTCACTCATGGTTCACATGTTCTAGTATTATTGGTATTCACTGAACCTCCTCTTGTCTGTAGCCAAGTACGAATAGTAGGGTTCACATGAACTCTGCTTTCTGGTGGCTTCCTGTTCCACTCATGTGTGTTTGGCATTTTGCAGGGGAACAAAGGTGTCTGAACTCGGAGCTATGGCATGCATGCGCAGGGCCCCTTGTGTCCCTTCCTGTGGTTGGGAGCCGGGTCGTCTACTTTCCCCAGGGCCATAGTGAGCAGGTCGGTCACTCGGTCACAAAGCAGTTTCTTTGAATAAACTAGACATGGCCGAGTTTGTTGACTTAAGACTATCAGGTTTTGTGAATGGGGAATGAAAATGATCACTTGAGCTGCTACCTTTCTGGTTCTTTTGATTGTATATGTCAAATGGATCGACTGAACATAACACTTCTGAAGATTCAACTGAAAAATTACTTTGGCCAACTATACACATAAAGATAATCTTGTATTCAAATAATCAAATTTGTTCAAAGGTTGTTATCACTTGAAGTCACTTTTTAAGTCAATCTAGTTTTGTACAGGTTTATTTATAGAGAATCACTTGCTCTCATGCCTTTGTGCTTAAGAGGTTCTTTTGTTTGTTTTTATTTTCATGCAGGTTGCTGCATCAACTAATAAAGAAGTTGACGCTCAGATCCCAAACTACCCAAACCTACCTCCACAATTAATCTGCCAGCTTCATAATGTCACAATGCATGTGAGTTTGAACTTAGTTGACCATTATCTAATCTTTTAAGAAGAATTATGAAATAATTCTTTGTTAATGCAGGCTGATGCAGAGACTGGAGAGGTTTATGCCCAGATGACACTGCAACCATTGAGCCCGGTATTTTACCAATCGCCACTTAGCTCTATGCTTTTAACCTGTATTCTCATGAAAAAATCCTTTAAAAGGTATTACAAAGTCTAAACATTCATCAATTGATTCCGTGTACAGGAAGAGCAAAAGGAACCTTTTCTTCCAATTGAATTGGGTGCTGGTAGCAACCAGCCAACTAATTACTTCTGCAAGACGTTGACTGCAAGTGATACGAGTACCCATGGCGGGTTCTCTGTTCCACGCCGAGCAGCTGAGAAAGTCTTCCCCCCATTGGTTTGTTTTTAAGATTTCAACTGAAAATTTAGTTTCTTTAAGCTTGATAGATTTATAAGAAGTGGTTATGTGTTGTTTCCCTGAAAAACTAATGCATTCGACCCTCTGCAGGATTTTTCACAACACCCTCCAGTGCAAGAGCTGGTTGCAAGAGATCTGCATGATAATGAGTGGAAATTCCGCCACATTTTTCGTGGTATGCACTTAAATTGTGGAAGCAAATGGAAAAATTATGCTGTTTGATTATTGAACAAGTGAAATGGAACTTTAGCTATCAATAAGCGTGAAAAAATGTTACTGTACATGAGCAGCTTTCACTAGTTACATATCTCAACTGTCTGTTTCTTTCTGTCTCAATACTTTAGTGTGATTTTGCTTAGGTCATTAGGTTATTTAGTTAGTCTGGAAAATGTTTTATTGGCAATATTTCTTTACCTCGGATATCCAGTGAAGTTATTGATACATCAAATTATATTCTGGGATGTCTTGTTTGCTCTTTTTGTATCTTTATTGGGTGATGCTTTGACCCTTGCATGTGTTGTGCAGGTCAGCCAAAAAGGCATCTACTGACGACTGGTTGGAGTGTTTTTGTAAGCGCAAAAAGACTAGTAGCAGGGGATTCTATCATATTTATCTGGTATTCTGTACTTTAAATTTTTAACTGAACTGCATTCTAGTTTTGTTAAAGCTTCTGAGGTTGCTTATACAGCATGACCTTGTTTTTCATTTCACCAGGAATGATAATAACCAGCTTCTATTGGGAATTCGTCGAGCAAATCGTCCACAGACTGTTATGCCCTCTTCCGTGCTATCAAGCGATAGCATGCACATTGGTCTCCTTGCTGCAGCAGCTCATGCTGCAGCCACAAACAGTCGTTTCACTATTTTCTACAACCCCCGGTATGATCATACTTTATTGTACTTGGTCTTGTTTGTGCACTGAAGTAACATGACCATCCTTTGTCAGGGCCAGCCCTTCTGAGTTTGTGATTCCACTGGCTAAGTATGTGAAAGCTGTCTACCACACACGTGTGTCTGTTGGAATGCGGTTTCGGATGCTTTTTGAGACAGAGGAATCAAGCGTCAGACGGTGAGTTGAAACTTGTACTGTGCATACAGCATGAAAACTATGAATGCCTTACGGCTGCCTCTTCTTCCAGATACATGGGTACGATCACATGCATAAGTGATCTGGACTCAGAGCGTTGGCCAAATTCACACTGGCGTTCTGTGAAGGTGAATTCTTTAGAACTGTTGTATGATTACAATCTACAAAACAATTATCAATACCATCTCTAGTTAAATATTAATTGTTCAATTTTCAAAGCCATCTGTTTATTCCGTTGTATGATTTTTATGTGTCCCTTTTTGGGAACATTTTTGCATCTTAATGATGGTTTCTTTTTCTTTGGGTTGTTGATACGTAGGTTGGTTGGGATGAGTCTACAGCTGGTGATAAACAGCCAAGAGTTTCACTCTGGGAGATTGAACCACTGATGGCCTTTCCGATGTACCCAACTGCCTTTCCATTAAGGCTAAAGCGTCCGTGGGCTTCAGGGCTACCTATGTTCAATGGTAGGCTGACTGTTGACCAGAATGCCCAGTATTCATGGTAATGGTTCATTTCAGTTTATATTCAAACCAATTTCTCTTTGTATGCAGGTGGGAGGAGTGATGAGTTCGCTCGTTATTCTTCTCTCATGTGGCTCCGAGATGGAAACAGAGGGGCTCAATCACTGAACTTCCAGGGACTTGGAGCATCACCATGGCTTCAACCAAGAATAGATTATCCATTATTAGGTCTGAAGCTAGATACTTACCAGCAGATGGCTGCTGCTGCACTGGAAGAAATTAGAGCTGGGGATCATTTGAAGCAGATATCTTCTCTCCTGCCAGTGCAACAGCCACAAAATTTGAGTGGTGGATTAGATCCTTTATATGGAAATCCTGTTCTGCAGCAGATGCAGTTCCAATCTCAGCAGTCATCCTTGCAAGTTGTGCAGCAAGGTTATGGTCCAAATGCAAGCGACTCTGGGTTCCTTCAAAATCAGCTGCAGCTGCAAAAGCAGCAGGAGCCACTACCACAGCAGCAGCAGCAAGCTCTGCAACAACAATCGCATCAGGAAATGCAACATCACCTCTCAGCTAGCTGTCATGATATTGCTAATGTAGCTTCTGGTGTGTCTGAGTCTGGATCTGCTTCTCAAACAGAATCTTCTTTGCTTTCTGGGTCATCGTACCAACAGATCTATGATGGAAACAGTGGTCCAGGTCTGCATCTGCACAACGGTTTCCACAACTGTTCAAGCCAAGAGTCCTCCAACCTTCTTAATCTCTCAAGAAGTGGACAATTCATGGCATCAGAGGGATGGCCTTTGAAGAGGTTGGCTGTGGAATCTCTTTCTGGTCATGAGCTCCAACCTGTGCAGCACAAGTTTGAGAAAGTGAATCACCAAAGTAATGTGTCTCACATTTCTAGCACCTTGCCCCCACTGTCAGCAAGAGACAGTTATAGTGCCCAGGCTAGTGGTACAAATGATCAGAGTCACCTGCTTTCATCATCATTTGCAATCCATGATGGCTTGACAGCCGTCAGGAGTGGTGGTGTTGGCAGTGGAACTGATGCGATAACCATAGCTTCGTTGAGATATAATGATATGAATTTGCTACCTGAAAACCCCATCGCAACTTCCAGTTGTTTGGGCGAATCAGGAACCTTCAATTCTCTCGACGATGTGTGTGGTGTAAACCCATCACAAGGTGGAACCTTTGTGAAGGTATGTAATCTCACTTATGCTGTATGCTCCTTATTCATCAAATGGCATGTGAAGTTGCCAAGTTGGTAACTGCAAGAGCACTTCATTTTGTGGAAGGTAAAAAGGTCCATTTTGGTGGGTGGGTGTTGGGTTGACGGTTCAGAAAGCAGTCAATTAAATCTTCAAGTTGGTAACTGCATCACATCGTTTTAACGCCTTATGTTCCCTTTTTGTATCACCACTAGGTTTACAAATCAGGGTCCCCTGGGAGATCGCTCGACATCACCAGGTTCAGCAGCTACTACGAGTTACGTAGCGAGCTCGAGCGGTTATTTGGTCTTGAAGGCCAACTGGAGGACCCTGTAAGATCAGGCTGGCAGCTTGTATTCGTTGACCGGGAAAACGATATTCTTCTCGTCGGCGATGACCCGTGGCAGTACGTGCCTGCAGAACTATCTTCCTCGTGCTACACAAATTTATTTGGTCTGAAATTCCATTCAGCGTGACCATCGTTGGACTTGGACCCATGTTTTTTTCCAGGGAGTTTGTGAATAGTGTATGGTGCATAAAGATCCTCTCGCCGCAAGACGTGCAGCAGATGGTCCGCGGCGGAGGCGACCTTCTGTCTACAACTGGAGTGAGGACACTGCAGGGCAGTGTCTGCGATGATTATTCTGCAGGCCACGACATGCAGAATCTCACCGGCAGCATCGCACCTGTGGTGCCTCTGGACTACTGAGACCGAGATGAAGACCAGAAACTGAAGTTCTGAACCAAAACCGGCAATTCAGCACCGCAGGATTGCCGTCCACGAGTCTTTTCGGTTCCTATGATCTATCTTCTCTCAAGTTGTGTTGGTCAGAAATAACCTAGTCGTTAATATAGCTAGATCCATTGTATCATTATGGTAATGGACATGTTGTACGATAGCTGTTGTAGCTACGTGTAGCCATAGCCTAAGCTCTAAATGGCAGGCAAGAATTGGTCTATGAAAGTATGGATGCAGGCACTCACTGTAGAGGTGACCTAGCCCTGTAGTTCTCTATATCTTCTCATATCTAAAAGCTGACGGTTCCATGTGGCGCCTAAACTATTGAACCCTGTCACCTTTGTCATATTTTTTTCACCTCAATTCGCGGTTGTTTGATCTTGTTGCATGCCATACAAGTCAAATTTTTTTGTCCTGTTTGTAGTTCAGTAGGCTGTACCCTGTAGGCTTTTGCCTGTTAATCCCCGGGTTTCATGTCAACCAAACCATGATTTCCATGGAATCAGGGTGTAGCATAGATTAGGGGTTTCACTGATTCTTTCCTCCGACATTTATGTGGGGGTAGAAAGTTTATTTGGCACTGTAAGGAACCTAATAGGCACTCAGGGGTATCTTGTTAAGCATAGATCTGGATGTGTTCGATATTGGAGCCATTGATGAAGGAGAGTTTTATGTTAAGTTTATTTTGTGCAATAAATGTGATTGCTTCAAGTGGGCTTTAACAATTGTCTATGGCTCGACCCAGAATGATAAGGAGGCTTTTTGACCGAATTGGTCCAAATGGCGAGTCGCGAAACCTTACCTATTTTGGACAAAATGAGAGATCCAAGGGAACTTTGAACAACGTTGTCCTTTTTTATTCAATGCAGTTATTGACGGCCTTGATTTAAAAGAGTTGGAGATGACAGGTAGACGATACACTTGGGCAAATAATCTCCCTTGTCCAACTTATGAGATGTTGGATAGAATTTTAGTTGCCACTGAGTGGGAGCATAAATACCCTTTATCCACGGTTATCGCGCTTAATAGGGATTTATCGGATCACACTCCTCTTCTATTGAATACATGGGAATCTAATTCGTGTAACCACACTTCTCGTTTCAAATTTGAGTTAGGATGGTTACTTCGCGAAGTTTTTTTTATATGGTGGCTAATATTTGGTCAAGTGTAACAGAGGGGAGTTCTTCGATGGAAAGGTGGCAGACCAAAATCCATCAGTTGCGGCAGCACCTTAGGGGATGGGCTAAGCACACCAGTGGGGTAAATAAGAAACAGAAGCATGAAATTATAGGTAAACTAGATGAGATAGACAAAAGGCAGAAGTTTCCAATTTATTGCCTCATGAGCTTGACTTGAAACACTTTCTTCAAAACAAGTTAGCTTAGATGCTTCGGGAAGAAGAGTTAAAGTGGTATCAAAGAGCAAGGAGACTCAAATACAAGATACTTCCATTTGGTTTCTAGTGGGAAACATTGAAAGTCTAGGATCTTCCAACTAAAAGATGGTGACCAATTAATTATTGGGGATGCAATGTAGCATCCCAAAAATCCCAATCTAGGTTTGAAACCCTAATCCACTTTTTACCCCTCCCTTCATCCTCTAATTCTAAGTTCTCCACTAAGTTTTTCTTTCATCATATGCATACATTTTGTTTGATCACAAGGCACCTCACTTAGATTCTATTTTCTAAACACTTAGAATATTCACAAAATATTTTGTTCAAAAGAAAAAGGGGCAAAAATGGAAATGGGGTTTGAAAAGTAAAAAGAAAAAGGAAAAACACCCTCCCCTTGCCCTGTTGGACCGAATCTCGGCCCAACACCCGCAACCCCCTCTTTTCCCACGCGCCCGCGCTCCCCGATTTCGGCCCAACTGCGGCCTGCTTCCGCGCGCGCGACAGCCGCTCCTCACCTCGCCCTCCCTCTCGCTGACAAGGCGTCCCCACCCATCAGCCACCCGCTCTCTCGCTCGCTCGCTCCCTCTGACCAAGTGACCCCACGGGTCAGCTGCTTCGTCGTCCGTCCGCCGTCCCCTCGCCGAAGTCACATCCGGCCGTCGCCTCCGTCCTCCCCTCTGCCATCCTGCCACACAGGAAAGTTTGGCACCGCTCCGTCCTCCTCCCCTTGACCAGCGTCCTCACCGGTACCGCCCGCCGTAGCGTCCCCTCGGCGGCGCTGTGCGCCATTTATGGCGGCACCGGGAAGCTCGCCGGAGTCAGGGAGCTCCACCGCTCCCCTTGCCCCCGCGCGCCTATAAAAAGCTCGCCCCGAGCTCCTTCTTCCTCGCACCAGCTTCGGCCATCCCTCTCCTCCCTTTTCCCGAGCCCAATTCGCAAAGCGCCGGCGTCGTCTTCCTCTCCGGTGAGTCTCTTCCTTCTCCTCCCTCTCCTTCTCTATTGGTCCGGCAAGGAATTGAATGAGCAGAGCAGCTCCCTCGCGTCGCCACGAACCCAAAGCGCCACCTCCCAGCCCCCGTTCCCCACCCAGAGCCCACCGGCGGCGATCCCCACCGCGGAACTCCGCCCTTCCCCGTGGGCAGCCCCCCTTCCGACCCCTCTGGCCAAAATTAAGCTTACCCTGAGAATCGCCAACTGCCGCCCGTGCTAAACCACCCCCCTCGGACCCGGAACCGGGCCACCGGCGGCAAGCCGCCGTCAAGCTTCCCCGGCGGCCGGTTTTTCTCTCCCCGCGCTCGGCCGGTTCGCCCGCCGTCTGGCCGAAACGCCGTCCCTTTCCCCCTCTCTCGCTGGCAAGTGGGCCCCATGCGACGCCGTCACCCTCGCGGCCGCGCCATTCTCCCCCCCTCGCTCGTGGGCCGCCGCTGGGCCGAAAGCGCCTCAGCGCGCGCTCGCGCCCGGGGTGGGCCAAAAATCATGCCCCCGGCCCAGATGAGAGGAATTCCCTTCTCCTTTTCTTTTCCACCCCTTTTTCCCATTTAAATAGTTTTCTCAATATTTTATGCACAAAATATTATCAAAAAGGATTTCCAAGGTCACATAAAATAATGTTGTTAGGAAATGGCACACTATGATTGATGAACTACTGTTGATGTATTGTTTTATTGTATGTTTCCTAGAAGAAGAGGGAACCGCAAATCCGGATCCCGTAGCCCCGGAAGAGGGACCAGAGCCCGAACTTCCGGAAGTAGGTCTTCTGTGCCAGGAAAGCTTCGACGAAGGCAAGTCCATCCTTCCCTTGATGCATAAATTACCTATTCTCTCTACCACTGCCTAGGCCGGGATCACGGGGGAATATTGCATTGTGAGTGAGAGATGGCCCGCATTAACATATACTTTCTGGATACGTAATGTGGTTTGGAAAGAAGGGAAATGTGTTTTCCCAAATAAAGTCTCTTCTTGAAAAGTTTTGCGATGAAGGGTACTCACCCTCATCACCCTGGGAGTGGGATGATCAGGGACTCCCTGGTTTAGGGGAGGGCCTAAGGTGTTGGCTCAGCTGGTTTAGGCGTGAGCAGAAGGATTGTCCCCTCATACAAGGACCAGTTTGTCATTTTCACTACCTGTACTCTTTTATCGTACAACCACTCGAGACTGTGTGGGCAGTCACTCAATCCGAATTCGTGCGGTCCAACCCCAGGGTTAAGAAGGCTGGGGAGCACCGGGAGGATAAGGAGGGGGAAAGTTTTGTCCGGTTTGGGCATGGTGGTGGCCTGACTCCTTCCGGATAACCGTTAAGGTTAGGACGCACGAGTAAGGAACATTCGGGTCTCGCGACGGTGAGATCGCAGAAACCGGGCTAGTGGGTAAAGTGTACCCCTCTGCGCAGAGTTGAAACCTATTCGAATAGTCCGTGTCCACTGGTATGGATGAGTCTGGTATGGTATGGCAATTAGAACTTTTTCACTAAGTTTCTTAACAAGGAAAAGGTGTGATTAAATGGGTATTGAAAAAGAAAATAAAGCCACGGGAGTGGGAAGCTCCGTGGTGGTTGAGTTTTTGGTTACTTTTAAGACCATGGGAAAACCTTCAAGCAACTGCCTCCCTCTAAGAAAATGATGAGTGACTACAACTCCACCAAATTGAGCATGTACATCATAGGTCTCTTTCTCTCTACGGGAGCGGGGTGGGCTTGCGGAATACCTAGTGTATTCACCCAGATTTATTTATGTTTTTCAGCAGCCGAGGACTTCTTTTCTGCTATGCTTGATTAAGAGGGCTGTGTCTGCACCCAGTTCTGCCTGTGGCTTGGGCTAGTGTATTTTTCCTCCTGCGCTTCTCTATTTGGCTCTCTCGAGCTTGTACCCCGGTATTGTAATAAATTTATCTAAACTCTGTACTATTTGAAGTAAGGAATGCGTTTACTAGCCTCCTGGGACTAGTAATTGTTTCACATTTGAGTCCCAAAGGATCGGGACGCTTCAGGTGGTATCAGAGCCCATAGGACTGGCCGTAGGTCGCAGCCCTGACCCTAAAACCTACCTTAAAAAGAAAATACCTCTTACCTCAAGGAAAGTTTTCTCTTCCCTTCCCCGGTTTTAACAAGACCCTTCTTTTCTTATTCCAGATGGAAGACTCTCTGGCCATTAAGTCATCCTACTGCTCAGAAGTGGAAGGGTTCCCACGCCTCTTGCGAAGCTGTGCGCTCCGCATGGGAATCCGCAAGAAGCCGAAATACGTCTGGACGGAGCATTTCGAGGGCGGAATGATAAGATGCTCTATGGCAGTCTACCTGGGGGAAAGCCAAAGCTATCCAAACCAACGTTCCTTCCAAGTCACTTTTACCGGAGTCCATTTCCTAGATGCTTGCCAAAATGTCGCCCGAAAAGCCCTCCGACAGCTGTGTCAGAACTACAACAAAGTAATCATCGAAACCCCCCTTCGCTACTTTCCACCCAGCAACAAGAATACCCCCACCTGGAGGAAAAGACTTCAGGCCCTATCAGGAGGAGATCCTATTGAGAATGATCCCACCATTGTCTACATGGCGGGATACCTTCATACCCTTGATAACCTATATGATGACCTCGCCCTCCACTGCACCTCCCTAACCTCCCGGGTGGAAAGCCTGGAGCAGAAAGTCAGGGAACTTTCAGAAGAAAAAGCGTCCCTCCAAGAGAGCCTCTCGATAGCTGAAGGCGAAGAGACCAATACCCGTGAAGCTTACCGCACCCTCAAAATGGACTACGACAAGAAACTGAAGAAGCTCGCCCCCGCAAGGAAAATCCGCAAGAAGACCAAAAGCCAAGGATGTCAGACTGAGCAGCAGGAAGAGAACCCTCCCAGGAACCAGTCCGACACCGAGGACATGTCCCTGGCCAGCCTTGATGACCTTCTCAAGGAATTTGGGGACACTTTAGAGAAAGAGTTCAGGGGTACCCTAGGTAGCACTCGTGTGTGATGAGCTTGTGGTAGTAGTATGCTATGTAATGTAATGGCTTGATGTAATGAATAAAATAACTAGTTAAAAAAAATGGCATGTGCATAATAGTGACTCTCTTCCCATGGCAGATGGCTTCGGATAGAACCACGCCTACCGCCTCCGGGATTGGAGCAAGACTTCCTCTAGGAGCTGAGGGAGAGGCTGGCAGAGAAGGGGGTGAGACCCACCTCCCCGCACCTCCAGAACTACCACTAGACCTAGCCCAAATTCTGGCCAATCAAACCAGACTCATTGAAGTCCTCACTCGAAGTCTGGAGAACCAGCGCCCAGGCGGTGGAAGGCCCCAGGACAGGATGGGAGAATTCCTGAGACTGAAGCCGCCCACGTTCGCGGGGTCCAGCAATCCCCTCGATGCAGATGACTGGCTTCGCACGATCAAGAGGAAGTTGGTGGCCATCGCTTGTCCTGAGAATCAGCGTGTTCAGCTGGCAGCTCATCAGCTTTCAGGAATGGCTTTAGCATGGTGGGACACTTTCAGTGAAGCCATCAGAGATGCCACATGGGCAGAATTTGAAGCAGCCTTCCGTGAGCACCACGTACCCCAGGGGATAGTTCAACTCAAGGAGGATGAGTTCCGAGAGCTAACTCAAGGCGGGAAAACAGTCAGTGAGTATGTGCACAAGTTCACAGAGCTGGCCCGCTACGCTCCTGAGGATGTCAGCACCGAGTCCAGAAAGATGGCTCGTTTTCTGAGAGGGTTAAGACCCGAGCTTAAGACCATCCTCGCCAGCCAGGACTTCCACAGCTTCTCTCACCTTTCCAACAAAGCTATTCAAGTGGAAAGAGCAAAAGAGGAAGAAAAAGGGCACATCAAGAGAAAGTTCCAGGTCCTCCGAGCACAACAGCAAGAACGTCACCAGAGAGCTCGACCCTTTGGGCTCCCACCCAGAGGTCCAAGCTTCCATAAACAATCTGGACCCTCTCCATCGCGCTACAGTCAGCAGAGTCAGAGCTCCCATCAGGCACCCTCCGTTGCAAGCAACCAGCCGCCAGCAAACGCCTGTTGGCACTGCGGGGACCCCAGTCACTTCAAGAACAACTGCCCCCAGTTGAAGGCACCAGGACCAACCTACTCCAACTCGGTGAATGGCCCTAAGATTCCATCAGCACCTACCCCCAAGGTGTTTCCTTCCAGCAGCCAGCAGAGCAGGGCTCAGTACCAGGGCAGGGTCCGGGTCAACCACGTCGACGCTCAGGAAGCCCAGCAAGCCCCGGGAGTAGTGATCGGTGAGTTCCTCGTTGAATTTACTCCCGCTTCTGTGCTTTTTGATTTAGGAGCATCCCATTCATTTATAGCCGCTAAGTTTGTGGAAAAGCATGGCATACCCTCTACACCTCTAGCTATCCCTTTGGTCACCCGAACCCCGGGATCAGACCTCCTGTGCAAACCCAGGTGTTCCCAAGTCAGAATCCTTTTAAGTGGGGTAGTGTTCCTGGCAGACTTAACCATCTTGCCATCCCAAGGAATTGATGTAATCCTAGGAATGGATTGGCTAGCTAAGCACAAGGGTGTTATTAGCTGCGCAAGCAAGACTGTCCTTCTCATAGATCACCAAGGAAAGGCAGTTTCCTGTCAAGCACAACCGCCCGCAAATGATCCAATGATATTTAATCTGGCAGTAGAAAGCATGTCTGTAATCAAGGAGTTTGAAGATGTATTTCCAGAAGAGTTGCCCGGGATGCCACCAGAAAGAGAAGTAGAGTTCTATATAGATCTCATTCCCGGCACCGCACCCATCGCAAAGAGACCATACCGCATGGCCCCCACTGAGTTGGCAGAATTGAAACTTCAGATTTCGGAACTACAACAAAAAGGGTACATCCGTCCCAGTTCGTCTCCCTGGGGAGCAACCGTTCTTTTCGTTACCAAAAAGGATGGGAGTATGAGGATGTGTATTGATTATCGATCCTTGAACGAAGTTACAATCAAGAATAAGTACCCTCTTCCCCGGATCGATGACCTCTTCGACCAACTGCAAGGAGCCAAATTCTTCTCCAAGATAGACCTCAGGTCAGGGTATCACCAACTCAGGATTAAGGAAGCAGACATTCAGAAAACTGCATTCGTCACCAGATACGGGCAATATGAATTCACAGTGATGCCATTTGGACTAACCAACGCACCCGCCTTTTTCATGAACCTCATGAATAAGGTATTTATGGAAGAATTGGATAAGTTTGTCGTGGTTTTTATCGACGACATCCTCATCTATTCCAAGAGTCGCAAGGACCATGAGCAGCACCTTCGAACCGTCCTCGGAAGACTCAGAGCATATCAACTTTATGCTAAGCTCAGCAAGTGTGAGTTCTGGTTAGAGAAGATAGCCTTCTTAGGGCATATCTTGACTGCTGAAGGGATAGAAGTGGACCCATCTAAGGTAGAAGCTGTTTCAAATTGGAAGCAACCATCCAACGTTAGTGAAGTTCGAAGCTTTCTGGGAATGGCAGGGTATTATCGCCGCTTTATCAAGGGATTCTCCAGCATAGCAAAGCCCATGACGGAACTTCTCAAAAAGGACAGTAAGTTCGTATGGACTCCTAATTGTGAAGGAAGTTTCCAAATCATCAAGGAGAAACTTACAACTGCACCAGTCCTGACCCTGCCAGACATACACCAGGGTTTTGTCATCTTCTGTGATGCTTCCAAGCAAGGCTTAGGGTGTGTCTTAATGCAAAATGAGAAAGTCATTGCCTATGCATCCCGATTACTCAAGCCACACGAACAGAACTATCCTACCCACGATCTGGAATTGGCAGCCATAGTGCACGCCCTAAAAATTTGGAGGCATTATCTGATTGGGAACAAATGCCACATCTTCACTGATCACAAGAGTCTAAAGTACATCTTCACGCAACCGGACCTCAACCTCCGTCAAAGAAGGTGGCTCGAATTGATCAAAGATTATGACCTCGAAATCCACTACCACCCCGGAAAGGCCAACGTGGTAGCAGACGCCCTCAGCAGAAAACCCTTCGGGGTTAAGGGAGCAAACTTTCTGGAAGATTGGAAGAAAGAATCAGCTCAGCTAAATGCATGTCTGGGAGACAACGGTGGCCTGGAAGTCAAGCCAAATCTAGAAGATCTCATATGCAAGGCCCAACGCCTGGACGCAGAAACAACCAAACTTATGGAAAGAACACGAAAGGAGCCACTTCCGGACCTCAGGACAGATAATCAAGGAGCCCTCTGGTTCAAGGATCGCCTGTGCGTGCCAGTGGGAGAAACACGAGAAACCCTGCTCGATGAAGCCCACAACTCAGCTTACTCTATCCACCCAGGGACCACCAAGATGTACTTAGACCTTAAGACCAGATATTGGTGGAAAGGGATGAAAAGGGAAATAGCACAGTATGTGGCCCGATGTGACACCTGCCAGCGAACAAAGGCCGAACATCAGAAGCCTGCAGGCCTGCTTCAACCCCTCCCAATACCCGAATGGAAGTGGGAAGAAATAGGCATGGATTTCGTCACCGGACTGCCCAGATCACAAAGAGGAAATGATTCCATATGGGTAATAATCGATCGTCTCACCAAGGTGGCCCATTTCATTCCAGTAAAGACCACTTTTGGAGGAGCAGCCCTCGCCCGATTATACCTTAAAGAGATAGTCAGGCTACATGGCATTCCACGGAAGATAGTATCAGATAGAGGAACGCAGTTCACTTCAAAATTTTGGAAGGGCCTTCAGCAAGCAATGGGCACCAAGTTAGATTTCAGCACTGCTTATCACCCCCAGTCAGATGGTCAAACAGAGAGAGTCAACAAGGTCCTTGAAGATTTACTCAGAGCCTGCGTATTAGCCTTCGACAGAGATTGGGAGTCTAGTTTGCCGTACGCCGAATTCTCATACAACAACAGCCATCAGGCCAGCATCAAAATGTCACCATTCGAAGCACTGTATGGAAGAAAATGCCAGACTCCCCTAATGTGGTCCAATGTAGGGGAAAGGACACTAGAAGGACCCGACTTTGTTAAAGAAGCCGAAGAAAAAGTTGCTTTGATCCGCAGAAGGTTACTTGAAGCTCAGAGTCGACAGAAGAGTTACGCAGACAATAGGCGAAGGGAACTCAGATTTGAGGAAGGAGATTTTGTTTATCTCAAGGTTTCCCCAATGCGTGATGTCAAAAGGTTCCAGATGAAAGGAAAGCTAGCACCCCGCTTCGTCGGTCCTTACCCTGTCATTTCCCGAATAGGACCCGTGGCATACCGTCTTGAGCTACCAGAATCCATGTCAGATATTCACAATGTGTTCCATGTGTCTCAACTCCGCAAATGCCTAAAAGTACCAGAAACCCGTATCGAGGCAGAAGCAATTCAGATTCAAAAAGATCTCCAGTACCGGGAAAAGCTAGTGAAGATTCTCGACTCAACAGTCAGAAGGACCCGCAATTCAGAAGTGAAGCTCTGTAAGGTTCAGTGGAGCAGAGATGGAGAAGAGGAAGCCACCTGGGAAAGTGAGGACTCTCTGAGGAAGGAATACCCTTACCTTTTCTCGAACCCCGTCTGAATCTCGAGGGCGAGATTCCTTTAAGTGGGGTAGGTTTGTAGCATCCCAAAAATCCCAATCTAGGTTTGAAACCCTAATCCACTTTTTACCCCTCCCTTCATCCTCTAATTCTAAGTTCTCCACTAAGTTTTTCTTTCATCATATGCATACATTTTGTTTGATCACAAGGCACCTCACTTAGATTCTATTTTCTAAACACTTAGAATATTCACAAAATATTTTGTTCAAAAGAAAAAGGGGCAAAAAGGGAAATGGGGTTTGAAAAGTAAAAAGAAAAAGGAAAAACACCCTCCCCTTGCCCTGTTGGACCGAATCTCGGCCCAACACCCGCAACCCCCTCTTTTCCCATGCGCCCGCGCTCCCCGATTTCGGCCCAACTGCGGCCTGCTTCCGCGCGCGCGACAGCCGCTCCTCACCTCGCCCTCCCTCTCGCTGACAAGGCGTCCCCACCCGTCAGCCACCCGCTCTCTCGCTCGCTCGCTCCCTCTGACCAAGTGACCCCACGGGTCAGCTGCTTCGTCGTCCGTCCGCCGTCCCCTCGCCGAAGTCACCTCCGGCCGTCGCCTCCGTCCTCCCCTCTGCCACCCTACCACACAGGAAAGTTTGGCACCGCTCCGTCCTCCTCCCCTTGACCAGCGTCCTCACCGGTACCGCCCCGCCGTAGCGTCCCCTCGGCGGCGCTGTGCGCCATTTATGGCGGCACCGGGAAGCTCGCCGGAGTCAGGGAGCTCCACCGCTCCCCTTGCCCCCGCGCGCCTATAAAAAGCTCGCCCCGAGCTCCTTCTTCCTCGCACCAGCTTCGGCCATCCCTCTCCTCCCTTTTCCCGAGCCCAATTCGCAAAGCGCCGGCGTCGTCTTCCTCTCCGGTGAGTCTCTTCCTTCTCCTCCCTCTCCTTCTCTATTGGTCCGGCAAGGAATTGAATGAGCAGAGCAGCTCCCTCGCGTCGCCACGAACCCAAAGCGCCACCTCCCAGCCCCCGTTCCCCACCCAGAGCCCACCGGCGGCGATCCCCGCCGCGGAACTCCGCCCTTCCCCGTGGGCAGCCCCCCTCCCGACCCCTCTGGCCAAAATTAAGCTTACCCTGAGAATCGCCAACTGCCGCCCGTGCTAAACAACCCCCCCTCGAACCCGGAACCGGGCCACCGGCGGCAAGCCGCCGTCAAGCTTCCCCGGCGGCCGGTTTTTCTCTCCCCGCGCTCGGCCGGTTCGCCCGCCGTCTGGCCGAAACGCCGTCCCTTTCCCCCTCTCTCGCTGGCAAGTGGGCCCCATGCGACGCCGTCACCCTCGCGGCCGCGCCATTCTCCCCCCCTCGCTCGTGGGCCGCCGCTGGGCCGAAAGCGCCTCAGCGCGCGCTCGCGCCCGGGGTGGGCCAAAAATCATGCCCCCGGCCCAGATGAGAGGAATTCCCTTCTCTTTTTCTTTTCCACCCCTTTTTCCCATTTAAATAGTTTTCTCAATATTTTATGCACAAAATATTATCAAAAAGGATTTCCAAGGTCACATAAAATAATATTGTTAGGAAATGGCACACTATGATTGATGAACTACTGTTGATGTATTGTTTTATTGTATGTTTCCTAGAAGAAGAGGGAACCGCAAATCCGGATCCCGTAGCCCCGGAAGAGGGACCAGAGCCCGAACTTCCGGAAGTAGGTCTTCTGTGCCAGGAAAGCTTCGACGAAGGCAAGTCCATCCTTCCCTTGATGCATAAATTACCTATTCTCTCTACCACTGCCTAGGCCGGGATCACGGGGGAATATTGCATTGTGAGTGAGAGATGGCCCGCATTAACATATACTTTCTGGATACGTAATGTGGTTTGGAAAGAAGGGCAATGTGTTTTCCCAAATAAAGTCTCTTCTTGAAAAGTTTTGCGATGAAGGGTACTCACCCTCATCACCCTGGGAGTGGGATGATCAGGGACTCCCTGGTTTAGGGGAGGGCCTAAGGTGTTGGCTCAGCTGGTTTAGGCGTGAGCAGAAGGATTGTCCCCTCATACAAGGACCGGTTTGTCATTTTCACTACCTGTACTCTTTTATCGTACAACCACTCGAGACTGTGTGGGCAGTCACTCAATCCGAATTCGTGCGGTCCAACCCCAGGGTTAAGAAGGCTGGGGAGCACCGGGAGGATAAGGAGGGGGAAAGTTTTGTCCGGTTTGGGCATGGTGGTGGCCTGACTCCTTCCGGATAACCGTTAAGGTTAGGACGCACGAGTAAGGAACATTCGGGTCTCGCGACGGTGAGATCGCAGAAACCGGGCTAGTGGGTAAAGTGTACCCCTCTGCGCAGAGTTGAAACCTATTCGAATAGTCCGTGTCCACTGGTATGGATGAGTCTGGTATGGTATGGCAATTAGAACTTTTTCACTAAGTTTCTTAACAAGGAAAAGGTGTGATTAAATGGGTATTGAAAAAGAAAATAAAGCCACAGGAGCGGGAAGCTCCGTGGTGGTTGAGTTTTTGGTTACTTTTAAGACCATGGGAAAACCTTCAAGCAACTGCCTCCCTCTAAGAAAATGATGAGTGACTACAACTCCACCAAATTGAGCATGTACATCATAGGTCTCTTTCTCTCTACGGGAGCGGGGTGGGCTTGCGGAATACCTAGTGTATTCACCCAGATTTATTTATGTTTTTCAGCAGCCGAGGACTTCTTTTCTGCTATGCTTGATTAAGAGGGCTGTGTCTGCACCCAGTTCTGCCTGTGGCTTGGGCTAGTGTATTTTTCCTCCTGCGCTTCTCTATTTGGCTCTCTCGAGCTTGTACCCCGGTATTGTAATAAATTTATCTAAACTCTGTACTATTTGAAGTAAGGAATGTGTTTACTAGCCTCCTGGGACTAGTAATTGTTTCACATTTGAGTCCCAAAGGATCGGGACGCTTCATGCAACACTGAAACAACATATTACTTTCTATTACAAGGGTCTGTTTGGGCCGCTTGAGGAAACAGATGTTACTCTAGACGAAACTCAAATACAGGATATACCCCAGGTGTCTAACATTGCAAATACCGCATTGGTCTCACCATTTTCTGAAGAGGAAGTTTGGTTGGTTAGTTTCCAGATGGGGTGTAATAAAGCTCCGGGACCGGATGGTTTCCCTACTGAATTCTATCAAATCTTTTGGCCCTTGATAAAACCCGATCTCATGGCTCTGTTCGCTGATTTTCATAAAGGTGATCTCCCTCTTTATAATTTGAATTTCGGCACAATTATTTTGTTGCCAAAATCAAAAGATGTAGAGACAATTAAGCACTTTCAACCCATTTGTCTACTGAATGTAAATTTTAAGATCTTTACTAAAGTTCTTACAAATAGGATGTCAAGTGTGTCAAAGGAAATCATTGGCTCATTTCAATCTGCTTTCACTCCTAGTCGGAACATTTTGTGCTACATCAAACAATCCATGAGTTACATAAGAAAAAATAATGGCGTTATTCTTAAGATAGACTCTGAAAAGGCCTATGAAAAAGTGAAATGGCCATTTGTGCAGTAGACTTTACGGATGAAAGGATTTTCTAGTAAGTGGTGCTCATGGATAAATTCGGTCATGATTGGGGGTCATGTGGGTATAAAAGTTAATGATCAGGTGGAGCGAAATTTTTAAATAAGAAAAGGTTTACACCAAGGTGATCCTTGTTTCCAATTCTTTTTAATATTGTAGTGGATATGCTTGCCATATTAATTAAAAGGGCAAAAGAGAATGGCCAAGTTGATGGTCTTATCCCCCACTTAATTGATGGTGGGCTATCTATCTTACAATATGTGTATGACACTCTAATTTTTATGGATCGTGATTTGGTTAAGGCAGAAAACATAAAACTTCTCTTGCCAGCTTTCGAACAAGTCTCGGGCCTAAAGATTAATTATCACAAAAGTGAGGTTTTTTGTTTTGGCCAAGCTAGAGATGAAGAGCCTCATTATATTAATTTGTTTGGGTTCAAAAGAGGGAAATTTCCGTTTAAATATCTTGTGATTCCTATGCATGTTAGGAACCTCAATAATGGCGATTGGAAAATCATTGAAGATAAGTTTGATAAGAAGCTTAGCAGCTGGAAAAGAAAGCTTATGTCGGTGGGTGGTCGTCTGGTGTTAATCAACTCTGTCCTTACAAGCTTAGCTATGTTTATCATGTCCTTTTTTGAGGTCCCCAGGGGAGTTTTACTTTCGATCTAGGTTCTTTTGGCAAGGAGAAGAGCATAAGAAGAAATATAGACTTGCTGGATGGGACATCCTATGCCAACCTAAGGAACAAGGGGGGCTAGGAATTCAGAATATTGACATTCAAAATAAGTGTTTGCTAAGCAAATGGCTCTTCAAGTTGATTAATGAGGATGGCATGTGGCAAAATGTTCTAGAAAAAATACCTAAAGAATTATACTCTATCTAAAGTAACATATAAGACAGGGGACTCACATTTTTGGTCGGGGCTCATGAGAGTTAAGGGTCTTTTCTTAAGCCTTGGTGTTTTTACCCTTAAGAATGGTGAGCAAATAAGGTTTTGGGAAGACAAATGGTTAGGAAATCAATCTCTCATGTTTCAGTACCCATCTTTGTTCCAAATTGTTCGACATAAAAGTGCCATAGTAGCTAATGTTTTTAGATCCGTTAATCTTAATGTGTCTTTTCGTATGTCTTTAGTGGGCCATAACTTGATTTTGTGGTATAACCTTGTTCAACGTCTTGTGTATGTTCGATTAAGTACTGATAAGGATTGTTTCAGGTGGAACCTAACTTAATCTGGTCAGTTTACTGCTCAGTCGATGTATAGGACTCTAATTAACAATGGTTATGTTTTCTAGCACAAAGTTCTTTGGAGTCTAAAATTACCCTTAAAGATAAAGATTTTTGTGTGGTACTTATTGAAAGGTGTTGTGCTCACTAAAGATAACTTAGCAACACAGAATTGGCAGTGGAATAAAAGATGTGTATTTTGTGATAGAGATCAAATGATACAACATTTATTTTTAACTGTCATTTTGCTAATGACATGTGGTGGCTCATATATTATTTGTTTTGGCATGAGACCACCACGATCATTATGTCATGTATTTGGGAATTGGCTAATGGGGGTGGATTCAAAAACTAAATAGCTTATTATTGTAAGTGTTTCAGTTTTGTGATGGGCTATCTGGATAAGTAGGAATGATCTAGTTTTTGATCACGCCCCAATGCTAACTCGTTTACATGCACTCTTAAGGGGAACTTACTGGCTCAGGTTATGGTCCAAGCTGTAGAAAAGTGAAGAGGAAGAAGGCCAAATAAAGAACACTTGTTGACAATTAGAGACGATGGCAATGAAGTTTTTTATCTCCATGGATGGAGGTTTACAAATAGGATTGTGTTGTAACCAAACCATCAATCCTTATGTTTTGATGTTTTTTGGTGGGAGGTTTGTCCCTCCCTCGAATGTAGTTGATTGAGTTTTTGCTCTTGTAATAAGTTGGCCATATCCTCCTAGTGAGGTGAAAACCTGATATTGGTTTCCATCATCTAAAAAAGAACTTAGTTTGAGTTCAGATTTGACAGTGGCTTTTCCTGGTTCTAGAGATGCACACCAGAACTTTTACATACGATTTGGATAAATCAAAGACAAAATGGTGAAGATGATAAGTTAGAATTCTTCTCTTTTTTACAATAACCTATGGATAAATACGGGTGCTCGAATAACATTTAACATATGCACAAATTGATTGGACCGAAATGAGATCGGCGATAATGATGTTTGATTTGGTAGGCATTCCAAGAATCAGATAATTTTTTATCAGATATTTAACCCGAACGTTTGAATCTAGGCGAGATACAATCAGAACGAACTGGAATGTTGTCAACAACGCTATTTTAGACTGCGTTCGATTTGATTTGAAATCAAATAATTTCATCTGTGTTCTGAACACCTCATTCCATGGCTATAGATAATTTACTGGAGAAACAAATCTCATTTATAAATCCTCGGACGTGATGATTTCTCAGTTGGCAAGTAGGGACTAAATTATTTTGCACCGAAAACTTTAGTCTTCGACTTCTAATAACAATTACTTGGGACAAAAATTGCAAGAGCGGGTCGAGCTTCCAAATTCTCTTAAACGGTTAATTTTTAAAATAAGCACAAGACTCGATAATTCACAGAACAAATACGTTCCGAACCTCATGAAACTTTTGGAAGAGTCTAGATAGATAAAGATGAAGGAAATGTTGAATTCATGAGAGCCGAAGATGATTAGGCCATAGGAACCGATATTCTCATCGACATCCGTGCTTACGTCCATAGTCATGGTCGAACGGGAGATAAAAACCTGGGTTTTTTCAACCTTCCCCAATTAAAAGAATCTCGTCCCGAGATTCAGAACGAAAGACTTCTAGGAGTAAAAAGGCATGTAACTCCTGTCCAAACCAGCGATACCATAAGGTAGTTCCAAGCGGAGACAAGTATCTCAAGCTGTTGTTTCTCAAGTGGGTATAGCATGTATCATTTTTAAGATAATTAGGGATGTCCACAATTAGAGACGGTATCTACTAGAAGAACACATAAGGTTCCATGTGTGCGGTTTCCTTTCTCAGACAACTTGAGGCTGTTGAGCGAGTAGCAGTAGATATGCGACTTTATCCAAACAGAACTAGATGCAACATCTTGGGTAAAAGACATAGGAAGACGTTTATTAACAAGTCGTCATGGGAAGTTTGTAGCACATGAGACGGGTGTGGATGTCGAACAACATTGATGTGGATTCGTGGTTAGGCAGAGAATCCAAGTCCAAGGAAGATGATAGTGACTCAAGAAATCACCAGCGGAGGGATCTGTAGATGTTGACTTCGCAATCAATCCACTTTATCATACACTGAGCATGGCTTGACTTGATCACACATGCTGGAAAAGCACAGTGAGGCGATCAAGGCACGACTAGAGCGATGATTAGGTGGTTGCCAGCTGACTTCACTTGATCTCTTTGTAAGCATTTCCTTAGGATGGGTTGAACTAAAGCAACTCGACAAAACGATCTCTAAACTCAACCTTTGTTCATGGGGCAGTTACAAGTTGGTAAAACCAACTTGTTGAACTACTTTTGGCATTGAGTAAGTCCTCTTATTATCCATCGGCAAACCAGGGTTTAAGAGTTCACATTCATTAGCAGGAGGTCATGCATTTGGGTAGAAATCCATTTGGTCAGGTTGTTCATCTGTTTCTTCATGCTAGATGAACTGACTTGGTTAGGGAATACATGGATTAAATAAGAGAGCAAACGAACAAACTCCTTTACAACAAAGGATGCGAAGAGAACTTGTATGTGTATAGTCACCACTTGAGTCAGGAGACATGAGACTGCACAAAGGAAGATGGATTTTATCACAAGATTAAACATAGATTGGTTCTGATTTTTTATGGAGACTTCTAAATTAGTAGTGAATTCGTTAAAGAACACATCAAAGTGGTATGCTCTTTTGATTCAACAGTGATGGCATATGTAGCTTTATCAATTTGACGAACAACACATAAATTGTTTCAAGGGATTTGTGGAAGATCACATGTTAGTGTAGTTCCATAATGGATCATGACCAAAGATCTCGATACCAACATGCACTAAGCAACATAACCTTGCGTGTACATTCACAAGGGGCTCTGAGTTTCGCGGCGGCACCAAAAATCATTAATCGTGACACCATTAATGAACATCACCAATAATGAATCCCACATGGTAAAACTAGAGTATGCAGAGATGACATATCAATATAGTCTAATAATGGATTACAACTACTAACCGTGATACCAACGCGTGCCAAGCAGCACAACCATGTGTGTACATTCACAGGAGGCCCTCGGTCTCGTCATGGCACCATCAGTTTTAGTCATAACACCGTTGCTAGACGTAATCAATAAGGAATCTAATATGGCATAGATAAACTGAGCAAGATGACAATATAGAAAAGAGACTCCACCTGTAAGAATGATTACAAGTAGAGAGCCAAATAGATCATGGCCTTTTGAAATGAACAAGATATGGCCAAAACCTAAATGGGTTAATGAGAGAGTATGATGGGAGACTGTTATTTCAGCCCAAGCATATTTCTATGTCCATCTCAGAGATTATCAAGTCAATAATTAGCGTCCAATTAGATATGGAAGGGAAACGATCAAAAGATTAGGTTGGTATGCCTTCGAGAGATATAAGAAAGTCAAAGACATGAAATTCAAGAAAATGATTGGGCACTCCTTTCCTAGGATGGACTGAGAAAGCAACAATGTGATCCTGATGGAGATGCAAACTGAAATAGGGATATTAGCTTGCACCAACCGAAACAAGGCGAAGCTTAGGAGGAAGACATGACCACTATAGAGTCATGGATTAAGCGATAAGAACACGGACTTGAGATCTGTGTCTTAAGATCGAGTGCATCTTTTGTCCAACAGGGAGACTACTGGTAAAATTAAAGAAACCTACAATCTATACAGGTACATACCTCTAACGTCCAACCCTCAAAGACGAGAAATCCCATACACCCACACAGGACCTTTAATTTGAACTTAGTGTCTTTCCATAAGCAAAAACAAGCAACAACTCATACCATAAAAGGGCAAAGGGTTTAACAGTCACAATACCTTCTACCCAACAAAGCGAGAGAAACACCTACACTACCTAATGATGTATCTAAAGGATAGAGGACAAGGAACTCATCGAAGTTCATAGGATAGCGATACTTTACACAGTTTCCAATTATTTATTATCGGAATAAAGACAAGGGAAGCACGTTCATTCACAATCACCAATTATTAGAATAAAGGTGAGGCATATTTGTGCACAAACGACAAACACAATGCAACAATCAGGATGCATGCTCGTCCTATTCGGCCTCACTGATTTTGCCAACATAATGTGGCAAAAGCGTTCTATATCGGTGGCATAGCTACGTTCTCTCTCGATATATTGCTAGTCGTCAACTACACATATGAGTTCGAAGTTAGTGTACCTGCAGAAAAATCCATCACAGCCCAGTTCCCTATGATGCCATTCACACATGACATTTTATCACAGTTTATACTCCATATATTTCTATATGGAGGCTAGCTCCTCATTAAGCACCGAGCCATGCATAGGCGTCGCTGCCACACTTTTACCATAGGGTAGCTCATTATGGTAACTTACCTTATTACCTGAGCGTAGGTGCGTCATTGCAAGTACATTACACTTCTCAGTATTCCCATGTCTGTATACATTCAAGACTGAATGTCCTTAAAAATAACATTACACATGTATTCGATTCCCCCAGGTTGTGGGTTAGTATTTTGATCTAAGCCACCTGATAGTCCTTAATTTTAGGGCTTAACAGAGGATGTCGCTAGCATTATAGGTTTTCAAATCTGTTTTTCAAAACCAAACAATGTATTTAGTTGAAAATAAGTTTTTTGAAACCAAAACTTTATTTTGAAAATACGTATGTGACCGTATTATACTTAAACTTGCTTCGATACTTGTTGTTATAGAACCTCCCAAGTTATCGGGTCCACATGCACCTGTCCTTGTACCAAGGACCTCAGACGACTGTGCATGTGTACCAAACAACTTTACAAGATCTGTCCGAGTGCCCAAGGACCTCAGATAAAACACTTATCGCCAAGATCGCAGGATTAAGTAAACACAACTCACATACAAACATTTGCAGCGGAAATAAATTCTTTATTGCAAAATAATTACAAGTTAAAATAAGTTTACATTATACAATTATGGGAGTTGATTACAAAAGAAAGTGTTTCAAAAGAGTTACACTTTGAATTGTTATAAAATATTTGTAAGTTTTAAATGCATGCTAGCTTAAGTGACAATCCTCAATAAAGAAACTATAGATGGGGTATACTTATACATATGAGAAGGCCGAGCCCACCAGCACTTAGCACCATCCACAACAGAACAAAATTATAACCTAAAAAACAACACAGAATGAAACCCTGAGTACGCAATTACTTAGCAAGACTTACCCGACTAAAGAAAAGACTCTCAAGGGTATGCTAGTATGTTGGGAATCAAGGTAAAGCTCATCAAATTTCAAAGACTCATTTTGCAGAAGAGCTTACTAGTAGTGGATCCTTATGCCAAAAATTTACTTCACAAGTTAAGTACTTTTCCTGAATCTAGATTTGCCTAATCTAGAGCATTCACTTGTCCTACACTAGCTTCATTTTAGCAGCTTTAGTTTCACTTGTTAACTACGATGCAGGGCAGTGATCCAGTCTTCATATCCGAGAAGTAACGATGATCTGAATCGATTAATACCCAGCTGGGGATCTCCAACCACACGACATATGTAGCACTCACCCCTTACATATGTCAACTCGCACCTGGGTTTCTCAAGACCAGAACAGGTCCCCGCCAACCGAGAGCTCAGTACCCCACCATCCAGCCTCTTGTCAGGTGGATACACGATACTCTCACCATCTCTCCACTCCCATTGCGGGACGACTTTTCTGGTTTTGGTCCAACCGAGGCTAAGCTTACCTATGACAAGACATGTGGCCAGTTAAAGGGCCCTAAATCAGCAAGCCTACTTTCGTTGCGGTCCTTAATCGACACAGACGGACGACCTTTCCTGCTCAACGTCTGGTCTAAAATTATTATTTCCTTCCCAAAACCATGTACCTGACAGAGGTACCATACTTGAATGATGAATTCATTACTACAGATGATGCTCTCACCATTACAAGTCCTTTTTCATAAAACAAACTCATACCAAGTGTTACACAACATTCTTTTAAAAAAAGAAACAAGTTTTAATTCTCTAGGCAGGGCTAAGCCTCATTAGTTCTCTTTATAAAACATGTAGCAAGGAGGATAATCAAATTCCATGGAATGGTAATGCATCAATTGTTTATTCACACAACTCCTATCACCTAATGCAGCATATAAGTGATAAAAGTTTTTAAAACAGAAGGAGGTGGCAAATGCATCGGGGCTTGCCTGGGATAACACTATGTTAGTGCTTGTTAGAGACATCCTCTTCGCGATCATCTCCCAATCTAGCACTTGATCAGATCGTCCAATCTTCTGTTCCATATATTCATCAGCATCATCTTGAGATCAATCTAGCTTTTGTCCTTTGCATCACGTGAGAAACTACCGTACCTATTTGTCATGCAAGATGTGCATGAATGAATACGAGTATAAATAACGCAAGATAAATAAAGCTACTCAAAGAAGATTAAACACCTATGGCAAGACATCGCAAATCTAATACGAAAACACTAGATGTCGATATCACATTAAAACTATAGCTATGGCATTCTAACTTAATCGGATCCAATTATAACAGCACGCAATAGTAAACTATGGATAAGCACTTTACCCTCCTAGAACATACCCCGACGGACTTATAGAACTTAGGGTCATCACTCCAAGGCACCTAAAATTTAGAATAATGATAAGAACGTTCTAACTATCTATACCACTCTCCGAACTAACTTGCCTAGGACTTCAACCAACTAGGCATTATCTTTCTTCTCAATCAAACAAGTGGAATATCATCATCCAACATGAAGTTTTTCGTGAAATTACTCTCAATGACCTAAATACTTAAAGCACCTAAACACACTTCCCGCTTATAAAGTTCTCGGAATCATCACAAAGATAGACTCATCGATATTACTTGCTTCAATTAACTTTTATAAAACACCAACTAACAAATCATCACATTTATTCTTAATCAAACAAGTAGAACGTCATTATACAGCCTAGAGTTCTACATGGAACTGCATCCTTAACCGCCTAGTGTGCACTTTCCACTATATATCTTTAATATTCTAATAGAAACAAACTTATCGATATTATTCTCTTTCACTCATTTTGGGTAATGCTAGATTTTTATCTAGGACACTTAATTGATCATTAACAAAGATTATCATGACTATGAAAGCATGGCACTCACTTCACTGCACAACTAAAATTCCTCACATGAAATGCCGATAGCACCTACCGACAAAGCACTAAAAATTACTAAGCAAATAAATTCAATATAATCGATAATGAAAAGGCTTATCGAATAATCGTGTGAAATACTAAATCTATCTTTTGCACAACTAATGCACCACAATTCGCATTTTATAAGACCCATTGATCATTCTCAACATATGCACTCACTAAATCACTTAAATCCTAAAGATTTAAAACACTGAACAATGTCCACGGAGTAGTTTTTAGATTGCAATTGAAGCAGACCAAAGGATGTTGTTCGCCTCCAATTATTTTGGACAACAGTAAACAAGATAATGATAAACCTTTATTCATGGCTACTAATATAACTAATCAATATCCAACTACGACATTTGCTGATCACAAACATAGATTATACTAACTACTAGCGCACGACATCGACTCCATCGTTCAAACGCACTGAACACAATTAACATCAACAAACTTATCGACAATTGCTTAAAACACTAAGCTTATCATACACACTGACAATTATTAGACGATGCGATTTAAATCATCATGTACCGCTCTTGCTAAAAATATGAGGATCATCATGATTACTATATATCTAATTAATCCACTCATAAACCCAAATAACATAAATAATAAACCAACTTACCATGACCGAAACGACCCGATATTTGTAAGAACGACGATGAACATCGGGTTCAAGTGCTTTGTCGAGCACCAAGAGAGTGTCGCTAGAGAAGAGACCGAGCAAGTACAAGTTGCGCGGCTAGAGCATGACGGCACAACGATCCCGCGATAGCGTAGCCTGATAGCAAGCTCACACATAGAGACTCGACAACACTGTAGACACAGCTGCAGGTGCGAGGGAGGCATGACAAGGTGCTATGGAGCTCAACACGCGGCGTACGTCATGTAACAAGGACGAAGAAGCACGAGCTGATTCTTCCCCGGCGTCGACTAGCACAGACAACCACCAGGGTGTCACAGTCAGGTTGGAGATGGTGGCCGAGCTGAAGGCAAGCACAAGGCAGGTCTGAGACGACATTGGACGCGAGTGTCACACTCGGTTTTTGGAAGGCAAACCGATGCGAACCATGTACGTGCCAGGATCAGAACTCACATACACAACGATTATATAATTGGACATCATCACACAATGCTCAAAGTAAATAGCGGAAAGGCACTTTAATTACATCAAGATGTCCAAGACATCCACAGAGTCTAATACATAGCCATAGTCTTCAACATTAATATCAAAGTGCGGAAATACGAAACGTAGTAGGTAAGCCTACACAGGCAGCTGACTGGGGGTTTGCCACTAAGATAAACTAGAACTCATCGTAGTCCTGAAAATCCTCAAAGTCCTCCATGTTGCCAACATCTCCTCCTGAGCACTGAGTACAGTGGGGACAACCTGGGGTGGGGTGGTTTGTGAAGCAAGGGTGAGTACACATCAACGTACTCAACAAATGTCCCGTTTGGCTAAAGTGGACTAGCTGTATGTGGAGTTAAGGTTAAGAAGTTGCTTTTAGTTGGTCAAGTTTTTTATTACTATAAGTAGAGCCAAATTTTAGTAACAAACCCAGTTATTACCCAGAAGCACTCCCTCCAAGAGAAAATACCAGAGATTAAAATTATAACCATCATCATAAAAGTAACCAAAGTTCTTCTAATCAAAGAGGATCCCAGGCCGCTCTTAACCGTGAGCACGACTGATATACCAGTTTCTAACACTCTGCAGAGGTCGCACACTTTACCCACAAGTCGTGATTCCCTTTCTGCCCGGGGTTCTAGCATCCCCATTGATCACTACCAAGGTGACCTAGCAGGGTCTCACTATGTAGCTTTTACAAAGATTTCCCAGAGGTCATAGTCACCCATTAGGTTTCTTCAGTTTGATAAACACAGTACATCTCCCTAAAGGAAGGGTGACTAACAAAACCAAATAGAGAACCTCTGCAACCAGCCTCGACAGAGCAAGTACTGTGCCCGGACCCATTGACGGCCCTACGGTGAAGCCAACTACTCCTCTGGTTCCTCTAATTAACCAACTAAAGGAGTCCCATTCCACCCTCATGGTTGCACTGTTATCCTAGGTTGTCACTCCCCAAACAGGTCCTTATGGAGAGGTACTCAGGAAAACAGCCTGAGTCCCCTAAAGTATCACAGGAACATCATCGGGATAACATCATCGTATCTTAATATTCACATCATGTTCATTGATTAAAGTAAAGCAATAGCGTAAAGCTAACCATGATAACCCAAAAAGGTAAACAAGGATAAGGTAAATACAGGCTAGTCAATCCTTAAGTTTTCCATAATGTAATGCGGGACATTGAATGATAAAGTAAAATAGGACATGATAGGTCTGAGGACACTTGCCTTCACCAGGTTGTTGCTCAGGAAAATCTTCGGCAACACACTCAGGAACCACGGGCTGCTCGTTGTCTAAATAAAACGATCATGCATTCAATACATTTGGTAAATGACAAATGAACAGCACACCAATCATATACAAACATTGGAACACATCTCAAAAGGTATATTACTAATTAAAGAAAAAGGAGATCAAATTATAAAATGAACTAATCTTATTTAGGAGTTGATTACTCTTTAAGTGTTGTCCATGATTACATAATACTATTCATTTTAAACCAGAGATTAATTCTTATATTACACATTATTAAACTCACAAGATTAAACATCCATTTACCCCTAGGGTTTTCCTTTTTATTTATTTTATTAAGGGAATAAATCAACATATAACTAATTGATAGTCTAGGTATAAAATTAAAGTGTACAGACTATAGATGAACATAATTTATTTGGACAGAGAATATTCTTATGAACATTTTTGCAATTTGAACCACTAAATATGGAGTTCATATGAAAACGATATGAAATAAACAAGTTTTGAAGTTTAAAATATGAAATTAGGTCTAATTCTGTAATTATTTAAAAGCACAGGGGGTTGTTTAAAAGAAACCAGGGGTCTGCGTGCTAAAACTCCGCACGACGGGTTAATTCTCTAAAACCCGAGGGTTTCTTACGCAAAACTACCGCGCGAAGGGGTATCGGGTACTCTGGACCGCACGATCCCGAGTGGGCGGCCGAGATTAGATCTCGCGGCCGAGCGCGTGGGCGCGGGCGCGGGCGCGCAACGAGCGCTGACAGGTGGGCTCGGGGTGTCAGCGAACCAGGGCGGAGCCGACAGGTCGGGCCCAGTGGCAGGGGCGTGGGTGAGGGAGAGAGAGGAGAACGGTCGGATCTGGATCGGAGGGCTGAGGTCAGATCGGCTCTAATTAAATCTAAACCGTCAGATCTCGGACGGACGCCCGAGATCCAACAACCGAGGGCCGGACATGAGCGCGGTGGCACCGCTCGGTCCCGCGGCGAGGGCTCTAGGGGCTTAGGGAAAGGGTCAGGCACGTTTAGGGCAACACAGCGAACACGACCGTGGGTATCACGCCGACGCGGGAGCACCAGAGGGCACAGACCACGGCGGAAAAGTACCACGGCGGCGCAGACTTACTCCGGTGAACAATTCCACGACAACCAGGACGATTAACGGGGAAATAGAGGTGCGAGGAGGTTGCTTATCACAAGCGCGAACCTAGGAACGCTTGGAGGACGCGGCGGGGAGACGGTGAAGACGTGGGTCGACGACGGCGGCTCTCCAGCTGCGCAAGAAGTGCTCCGGTGAGCGCGGACCGAGCAACCCAAAGGAGGAAAGGGCGAATTGTGACACCCCAGGTGTCAGTTTCGTGTTAAGTCGGGAGATTTATCCTAATCTCGGATGCTCAGTGAAAATTTCTATTTCTCGATCGTGTCTATCTCTGTTTATCAGGCTTTCTCATGGAAGTTCACCGAATTCGGAGTTATTCGATTGCGAGAAACAACAAATTTTGGAGCATGTTAAAACTTTTATTTCTCGGAACGAATGCGAACTCGATAATCCATCTCGATTTATAAATCTCGTCTAAAGCTCATTTAATCAAGCGCTCGACAGTTGCTAGTCGAGCTGTGTCTGAATCCAATTTTCTCGATGTTCGATCTATGTCCAAAAATTAATCCGAGTCCGTACTCTCAAACGGAATGCTCAATATGTCGTCCTCTAATCAATTTTATCCGACTCGGCCAAATATCTCATGTCCGAACCGAACTCAAAACCCCGTATCGACAACGATTTTAAAATATCACGATTCGCCTTCTCCGACTAAAAATCCAAAGCCGGTCAAATCTCAGGACGATTTATTTTCGAATCACGCGTAGGGAATTATTTTCGAGCGAATTCAAATCAAACTCTCGGCAGAGTTAATCGCCCGATCTTCCGAAATCTATTTCGCTCTGTTCTCCGTAGAGACGAATTCCGCAGGAGCGTTTGTATTCCGGGAAATAATTAGTGTTCCGATAATCCGTGTTTAATCAAAACACCATAAAATAAAATGGAAATAAAGTAGCGCAACCCGATTTAGCGTTTTGGGCCAGCCCAACCTAGCCCACTAAGAAACCCTAACCCTACCCCATGTCTATAAATAGAAGTGCCCCTCCCCTTGCATTTGGCTTTTATTCACTCCCACCCCTAGCCGCCACCAGCAGCTCCTTCTCTCTGTTTCCTGTACGTGCGCAGGGGCAGAAGCTCCATGGCAGTCGAGCTCCCTTCCATGGCGCCCATCACTCCTCCCTCTTCTTCTTCCTCAAGCAAGCAGGCCGACCTCCCCACCTCTGCCATTTCCCTAGCTCGAGCAGTGAGCTCGCCGTCGCCCATGGCCGAGCTCCATTCCTCCAAGCTGGCGGCTCCCTCCCATGGACAGCGTCCCTTCCCTGCGCAGCAGTTCCAAGCTCCCTGCGCCCTCTCTCCCATGGTGCGACGCCCCTGCTCCTCTCTCTCTACCGAGCGTTTCCCCCCCTGCAATTTTCCCCAAGCTGTCTTCCTCCTCTCCCCCATCCGAGCGCCCAAGCAGTGCCCTCCTTGCTCCATTTTTTTCTTTGTTTCTCTGCTCTCGGCAGCTGGCAGCCGTGGCGCGGGCCTCTGCTCCCTATGCTGACCTCCACCTTGCCATGGCGCTGCTCGCCGAGAATCTCCAGCAGGGCGCCATCGTGGCCTCGCCGGGCTCCTGCTCGCCGGCGAGATCATGTGCTCACGGCACCTTTCCCTGCCTTCTCTTTGTCCCCAGCGACCAGTAGCAAGGACTCCCTCTCCTCCACCGCACAACAGCCCTCTAGTTCAATCTCCACTCCCCCGTCGCATGTCATCGCTCTCGTGTTTGCTGCGCAGCCCCATCTACGACGCCGTCGAAACCCGTGGTGAGAAACCCCCCGCTGTCCTCGCTATTTTTTTAGCGATTGTAATGTTCGATGGACTGTCACCAACAAATTTGTGTATTTTCACAGCTAATGGTCGACGTCGCGCTTTGCGCCTTGCCCGTTCGACGAAATGCCGAGCCATGTGGACAGCCCATGCGTCTAGTCTCGACTCGTTCAGGTTGAATCCATGTGATTGACTTACTTGCACATTTGTAATTGTCATGTATATATATGTATGTGAATATGTTGTATGCGAATTAAAATTCATGGGCAAGAAAGTGGTACGCGTAGATGTGTTTGCGATTGGAATGCCAACAAGTGTTTGTGTACCTGCAATAGTCCATTTGTGCGTCGTAGGGATTGGTCGCGGATGTATTAATTGTTTGATAAAACACTTCGTCGTAAAGTAGTGTGTTAGCTGTGGTTAATTTAATAAAGCGTAAAACATGCTGGGTAGTTTCCGCAGTCGACTAATGGGTTCGTCTATGTTAAAAATATTTTATGTATTCATCGTGATGTAGGATAGAATGGATCGAAGATATAAATTATGTGACATGTGATTAGTGTTTTTAAGATGAGATGTGCGGATTATCGGTTAGTGTTTCACTTGTCTAGTCGATAAATGTTGTCATAAATAATTGTGTTAAAATTTGGTCATGAGAATGCAGTGGGTATGTGGTGTGGTTGGATGTGACAAGTAGATTGGAAGTGTGGGGTTTGTCGAAGCACTGTGATGTCGAACGTGTATATCGAAGTGCATTGTAGTGGTAATTGCGTTAAGTTAATCGGTAGTGTCTCGAGTGCACGCCACAATATGGGAGTATGCGAGACCGGGAAGTATAGATGCTGCGCGATATGAAGTTCGATCGTTTTAGTCAAATTGTTTGGCTTAAGTAGAGAGGTGGTGGTATGCCAAAGTAGTCGTCGCTTCCTCTATAATTATAAGCCGAGTCTATACGCGTTAGGCGTTCCTTAAATTGTGCTTCACAAATAAGTGTATGATTGTGTTTATGACTTGAATAGATGTCTCCGAGTGAACTAATAGGTTCCTAAGGCAATTATGTGTAAGGTGTTTATAGTGACGCTTTATCCCGAAAGGTGTTAAGTCTGCGCATAAATAAGAGATAAGTGTATTTCGTGTAGTGTGGATTGATTTTGAGTGCATGTGTCGCAAGAAATGAATTAGTGTGCATATAGGCAATGAATGGGTGTGATGAAATGGTGTCATGCCTTCGTAGTCACCATGTCGTCTGTTGGTGACCTAACTGAAGGTCGTAGAGAAAGGTCGATTATCGTGTGTTATTATTGTCACCTTGCAGTTCTGTATGAATTGCAATATGAAGTAGTAGGCTCTCTATGTGATGCTAGATGTCTAGGTAGACTTTCGTGAATTGTGGTGCTCGGACCGTCGAGATGAAGATTAAGTCGGTTGATGCCGATTAAGTAGTTAAAATGATTAATGGAATAATCATGGGGTTAAAACTAGAAACTAGTGTTCCCGCACCCGTTTGGGATGTTGTAGCCCAATTGCGCATGGTTATGATCGCGGGCGTAAAAAAATTAGTAGTGCTCATGTGGTGTCTAAGCTAAAATACGAACTAGTGGGTGAAAAGCGCTTTGATATACATATATGTCGGACTTGATGATTGTGGTGAATGCATTGATTAATTTAACTCTAACAAATGATAAAGTGTTAGAATAATTCAAACCTCTAAAACATGGTAATTCTTGAATTGTATAGGAGCTGAAATTTATTAATTACTGTTTTGGACTGCACGTAGTGATTTCCTCGTGTTGAATGTTTGATGAACTAAATCATGTTTTCTGTAGAGAAGCAATATAGAAAAGTTGTAGATAACTTTATTATCTTGCTGGTGTTAAAATTTTACAGGCATAAGTCTGATCGTTTAGAAGTAATGCTTTTTACAAATTCAGTAACTGAATCTGTCCAATTTCTGTAAAGATTTCAGAAACTGCATTGTTTGCTTAAGTTAATTTTACAATCTGTTCATAGTCATTATAAGAAAGTTGTAGATGCTTTTCTTATATTGCTTGTGTTAAAATTTCACAACCATAGGCCTGACAGTTTAGGAGTTATGAATTTTGCAAACTGGTTGTTGTGTTCTGTCCACTGTCAGAACAGATTTCGAAAACTGTAATGTTTGATTTGATTAAATCTGGAATCACTTCTTGGTGATTATAAAAGTTATGTAGTGTTTTTTCCAAGATTTCCAAAATGTCTTGGATCACTTACTAAAGTTGTAGTTCACCTTTTAAGCTTTCCCGAAAGTCCTAGTTTGCTCTTTTTGGATTAATATTTGAAGAGTTATGATTAAAACGAGTGACTGCGATGTTGCTGTCCCAAAAATCTGCAAATGCGCATTTGATTGTTTAGTTCACCCTTCTCGCTAAAAATGTTTGGTTTGCTCTTAAGTAATGTAGACTTGCCATGACTAAGCTTAATAATGCACGTGTGTCATGTTTTGTATGTTTCTTGCTCTAGTTGATTGTGATATAGGAGTTCCGTAGTTAGTGATGCCTATGTCGTATTCAAGCTTACGTTGTCTTGGTTGGACTTGTGTGGTCGGTGATGCTTTTGCGCGATCAATAGAAGAACTAATGAAAAGTCGTATCCAAATAAATAAAATGCGCGTACTGGTGATGTTATTTTTGTGTTGCGTAAATATATAAAATGTTGTCATCTTTTTAATGGTGTTAATGTTGATCGCCGATAAAGCATAGATAACTAATGCTAACGTGTGGTTGTCTACGGTGTCTTCCAATTTAAATGTTTAGTTCGCCACTGTGTCTTTGTATATCTGTGATACTTTTGTGCTTCTTTCATTATATTCATACATATGCATCCTGCATCTCATTTAGGACCGAGAGGTGATGATCGTGCACGTGACGTGGTGCCAACCACAAGATGCAGATGATGGACAACCTAAGGAAGGATGGACATAACCAGTATTTGCTCGCCAAGCGAGTACCTCCCCCAGCAAACACTATCTAAGTGTTAAATTAAAGGCAAGCCCCAGTTTTATGCATAACCGTTATATATGCTATTTTACTGCACTTAATGATTGTAGGTTTGTACTGTGCACTTAAGTGTAGGAGTTGACTGAAACCTTAGTTGCATGAACTCAGGATTTCCTTTGTGATGGATACTAGTATGCTAGGTCGAGTAGCTGCTTACTAATTAGGGATCTCGGTAGAAGTCGAGTGATTTTCCTAGCACTCGCGCGAGGTCAGGAATTGGTTGTATCCACTTTGATAACAGAATGATGATGGTCTGTGGACACGGGTCCATGGGGACGCGTGGTCTACGAGACGGAAATTGGAATAAGGATTAACGTGCGGATACCTGTGTCAAGCGTTTAAACGTACTAAATACATGTCGAGAAATATGGTAAATCGGTAAGCCTAGTACCTGAGTCAACCTGCCCGCAGACTTTGCCCCTCACGCGACCTGACACGTGGTCTCCCATTCCGGTTATGGTGGGTACAAGTGCGGTCACTGCACGACGGCAATCAGGGTCAGTGAGGCATTGTACGCCAAGGCGGTGAGCCCTGATCTATTGCCAGGGAATCGATGGGGACGGTTGATGTGTGTGGGGACGGAGTGCCTCACCACGTCGTGTGTTTAGGTTTACCTTGCAAGGATAAAAACTCGATTCAAATCGTCCGCTTCTCGCAGCTAATGAGACTGCTTGATCCATTGTACTGCATTGAGTAATAAGTGGAAATGAGATGGCAAAAGATGTTGATTGATAAAATGTTTGATATCATGTATGACTAGCTAGGTACACATCTAGTAAAGAGGATCATACTAAAACTTGAAAAGCTAAAACTTGATTTTAAATTCAGTTAGTGCTTTTGGCAAACCAAACCCCTCAGCAATAGCTGCATGTCTAGAGGTAGAGGAGTAGACTCCTCACACCGGGTAAGTCTAGCTGAGTATTAGTATACTCAGCCTTACTTGTGGCATAATTTTTGCAGGTACCTCCTTGATTTGGTTGATGGTGTGACTTGGCCTTCATCCCTACCACCGGGATAGATGGTCGAGAGGGTTACTGCTTCCGCAAGAGAGGACCAGGAGGAGTAGCGTGGCCAGGCTTCGCCATGTTACTCGGTTTTCTCCGTTAGTTAGTTCCACTGCATTAAAATTTATGGTTATTATTTCTGAAACTCCGATAATGTAATCACTAATGATACTCCTTAAATTTTTGGTATTATTCTTTATTGTATTTCTCTGTGCCTCACCTTCGTGTGAGCTAGTGATATTCGATCTTGGTTAAGTGGCTTTATCGGACTAGATCCGAGGGACTGACGGGTTATTCCTGTTTAAGTGTGTTGATGCCCTTAAAGGTGCGACTTGGGCACTTAAGCTGGAATAATTCGGGCGGTTCCGCGACACGAATCAAAGGGCGTCCCGAGCTACGGGTGATGCAGCAGAGCTTACCGAGGGAACAGGCGCGACGCGGGCGCAACGAGAGTCACGGAACGACAGCGATCCTCGGTAAGCAGTGACGGAACTCGGCTCGTCGCGTGCACAGGGCAAGAGAGGGGGAGAGAGAGCTCGGTTGAGGGCGCAAATGAGCAGGGGGAGTGGGCGAGTGGTGTGCGGGCTTCTAAAGGGGCGTGGGCTCGAGAACATGGCCGGAGAAAGCGCGGTCGTGGGCGCGTCCACGGCGTGGGAACATGGGCGAGAGGTTAGGGACGACTGATGTGACGGAACCTCCCAAGTCATTAGGCCCACCTACAGTTGTCCTTGTCCAATGGACCTTGGGCAACCCTGTAGATGCACATAATCACTCGACAAGTTCGGCATCTGTATCTTTTTCCTTTCCCAAGAGCATTTTATCCGTCACGCAGATATTACAACACATCGGAGGAACGAATAAGCGGAGGCGGATTACAATAACTTAATTTACATTTATTAAAATACAGAAAGATTATTAGAGTTATTACAACCCAGGGTATAAGAGTGCATAAGTATTATTATTACAAACTTAGGAGGCAAAACCCCCTCCCGCAAAAAAGTATATTGTTTTTCAAAGGGAAGGAGCACGTCCTTCCGCAACCACATTACTGTTGAGGTTCGTCCTTGGGCACCACATCCTTGGGCACCACCTTAGTGCAAAACAGCAAAACTCTGCTATTTCATCACCTACAACAACATGGGTTCAAAAACCTGAGTACGAAGTGTACTTTCGCAAGTCTTACCCGTCAAAATAAAAGACTCTCAAGGATATGCTGGCTTAAGAGAGTCGAGGTAAGGCTTAATCAAGAATCAAGACTCTGTTTGCAAAAATGCTTACTAATAGTGGATTCTTAAAAATCTAGTTTTATTAGCCAGTTAAGTCATTACCTGTCACTAGAGTTCTTTCTACCCTAGTTCAAGCACTTGGCCTATACTAGCCATCCTTTTATCAACCCTTCTTGTTCACTGGAATGCTACGTGTAAGTCAGTGACCAAATCTTCATGTCCGAGAAGTAACGGCGATCCAAATCGATTAATACTCAGCTGAGAATCTCCAATCACACGACATATGTAGCACTTAACCCTTGCATATGTCAACTCGCCACCGGGTTTCTTAAGACCAGACCGGGTTCACGCCAACCGAGAGCACAGATACACCACCGTCCAGCCTCTTGCCACGAAGGGTACACACTACTCTCGCCATCTCTCCACTCCCATTACGTGTTGGCATTTCTGGTATTAGTCTGCCCGAGGCAAAGCTTACCCATGACGAGGTATGTGACCAGTTAAAGGGTCCTCGGTCATCAGGCCTACATCGACAAGGTCCTTAACAGACTCAGATGGAGACACTACACTGAGACTCTCTTCTCGTGCAAGTCACCAGCCCGGTCTAAATTTTATCATTTTAAACCCAAAGTTTGGTACCTGGTAGAGGTACATCTTTTCCGATGTTGAACCCATCATGGCCATGATGGATCCACCATCAAGTTTTATTTTTGAAAACATCCCATCTGCTGTGAAGCATCACCTTTTGTTAAAAACAAAACATTTGTTTTTCTAAAGCAGGACTAAACATCAGAAAAACTTTTTGAATAAAACAGGTAATCAAGGAATGGTAAACAGTTCCAAGGGAGGAAATGCATCAATTGGTTTAACACCCAACTCCTATCACCTAATGCATCATTCAAGTGATAGAGTTTGAAATAGCAAGGAGGTGGCAAATGCACCGGGGCTTGCCTTGAGTTGTAGGAGAGTCGGGCTCTGTTCCACATATGTCAAAGTGAAAACAGTTCCCGGCATGTGGATTCTCAAGTGGTGGTGTAGCTTCTTCTTCTTCAACCACTATTTCTTCTTCGTTCTCTATACATAACCATATATAACCATGAATGCTCATGTGATGCTTATGAAATGCAATGACAATAAGGGTATATCAAGTTATGTCTTGAATACAATTTTCCTTCACGGTGCACTAGGGACATTATGGTTTTCTAGGTCAATACCTTAGTAGGGTTGCATAATTTTACCCTAAGGAGCTAGGGTTTTAGGTTTAGGAATCAAACAATGTCCAAAGCAAATCAAACTACACTCATAGGATCTAAATATCATATTAGGCTTATCTAAAAAGTTTGGTGATTTTTGGAGTCACCAAGTATTTTCTAAAATTCCAAAGGTATAGATTTAAGCTCTTTTAAATACTACATAATTCCTTGTTTGGACTAAAAATCCTAGAACTATTTTTATTAAATATTATAGAAATTTAGGAGTCCAACAAAATTGGTCTCATATTTTTAGAATTTTTCTAGAATTTTATACAGATTTCCTAAGTCTGGCAGAAAAAGAAAAAGGAAAAGCATCAACAGTATTGGGCCGACACCGACCCAACCAGCCTAGGCCTGGGCGCGCCCGTGACCGTGTGGTAGACTTTGCGTGAAGGCCCCTGTCGGTTCAAAAATCTGAGAAGAAGTCCTCAGCTGGTTTTAATGAGTCACTGACACCTTTCCCTTAGCCCCCTCAAACTTCTGTGTCTTTTAAAATTAGGTCCTCGACCCCGGACGACGGCGAGGAGAACATCCCACCGGTCTCGCTACGGCCATGGAAGGCCCGAGCACACGTTGTTACCTGCTTCACCAAATTCTACCCTACCTCGAGCCATTATGGCCATCAATTTGGCTCGCACGTTCAGAGAATGCCCTACCCACGCGCACGGCGGAAAACGCGACGTCGAGCCCGCGTTCCCACAAAACCGTGCCCGTAATGGTCAAATGGTCTCCATGGTGAGCTTCATGGGCATATAGGGCTGCTAAAACAATACTTCAGAAGCGCAGAATCATACCAGGATTGTCTGGCCACGGAGTGCGGAGAATTCGTGCTCGACGGTGTCTCAGAAGGGGAAAGCGGCGTCGCGACGATCTCTAGTGAATTAGGGGGTCACGTTGGGGCTATACGGTCGCAAAGGGCTACCGATTCACCGTGCACAACTAATTTGGGGAGAGGTGGAGAGGATCCCGCAAATTTTAGCTTCAACCGAGCTCACTGGTGAAATTGTGAGTACCTCGTCGTGGTTCATGGCGCTATTTATAGGCACGGTGGTCCGGCTAACGATCAGCGGCCACGAAACACATCGTTAACGCATGGCGACCACGTAACAAAGGAACACAGTGAGGTAGAATGGCGGAGTAAGTGACACGGTGACAAAAGAACCGAGCCACGGTGGCCGCCAGTGAAATATCTCCGGTCAGGCTCCGGCCAAGTTTGCGGAACCGTGACACGGCTCGTAGTTATCTCGCCGCGGTCGATCCTTCCTCCAATTCACTCGAGCACATCCGAATCCACAATGCCTCAGATCTTTTCTTCGTTCTTCAGATATTTCCTGTGCTCTGATCTTCATCATTTCATAGAACCGACCTCCCTTCACTCACTCTTTCTCCTAATTCTTGTTAAGAACAGGGCAGTCTCCATTAATAAGAAGTGTTCACCAAACAACAATCCTCAACTTTACTATAGGATTTATGGATCAAATCTGCATAAATTCTCAGATCTGGTGCTCTCAAATCGACTGCATTTCACTGAGGCCATCTTATTCTGAATCCAGTTTTCAGTGTTATTCAATTCGCATAACTTGTGTCTGACAGCACAACTTCATAACACAAGTTCTCTGATTTTTGTACAACAACCTAGCAAGTCGACTGTACCAAAGTTACTCCACTACAAACTAGCTTTAACTTTGTTACAGAGGTTTTAGTTAAACACTCATTAAATCGAGCTCCACATGGTCCCAAAGTCGGCCCTACTCAATTGATCTTCAGAAAACTACAGAACCTTAGTCTGACAACTCCACTTTGAGGGGGTTTTTTTCGTTAAACTCCTCTAGGTTTTAGGGTTGAGTCTTTTAATCAAACTTATTCTCCTATCATAGCTCTATCATTTTGATGTACTGAACCAGGACAAAATCCTCATGGATTAAAAGATATAAGGCTCCAAAGATGCTCCAAGTTCACTGAATTTCAGACTTAACCCTAGGATGCTTATAGAGTACTTTTTGCAAATAAGTCCTGTTGGGGGCCTTCGGTTTCCGAAGGTCCTCAAAAACATGATTTAACAATGTCTCTGGAGTATAGTGTGTGGACAGGGATCTTTGAACTAGAACCCACAGTATGAAGAAGCATGGAAAGAATACGAAGGATGGAACAGAGCCGAAGCTGTGCGCAAGGGAGCTTCGGCATGATGGCAGAAAAGAAGAAACCGACTTAAAGAGGAAAAGACTATCTAGACCCAGATAGTTTACTATAGAGTTATTGTCAAAAGCAAAGGGCCTAGATGTAATTTTGCATGGGCTGCGACCCGTGCCTATAAATAGGTGAACAGTATCCCCGTACTGTTCACGCTGACTTGGCATTCGCTTTCGCGTCACGCTTGTACCCCTGCTTTCCTTCGAGCCGAAGGTATATTTTTAATTTGTTATTGTTGATACAGTAACACAAATAAAAATAAGTTGATAATAATGTTTAAAGTGTTTATGTTATTTTCCATATTTTGTATATGAACCCTTCTTCATCATTTATTGTGCCTATGAAAGTTTGTCCTTCATAACCTTCGTCCGGAATTCATTATATCCGAAGGGAGATAATGCTTCGAAGGACGAAGGACTTTAACATTTAACAATTTCTATGTTGCCTTGTTCTTAACTCTTAGCATTTGAGAACAAGTCCCCAACATTGGCGCCCACCTCCGGTGAACTCACTTCCACTTTTTGAGTTTCGAACACCTTCGACAAGCATAGACCTTCGTCATGCCGCCAAAGAAAGCTTCAGCAACAGGGGATGCTGCTCTGCAGCCGCTGGACCCCAACCAGGAGACCCTCTCTCTTCGGGAGGCCCGAAGCCAGAAGAGGAAGGCCACCAGTCCAACGCCTCAGGAGGACGACTTGGATCAAGAGATCAGAAATATGGAGATGCTCCATCAGCAGGTGCAAAGGAAGAAGGAAAAGATGGCTAGGCTAGCTGACCTGCAAAGGCAGATAGACGAAGCCTCTGAAGAAGTTCGCCATCTTGCTCAAGATGAGCAGAACCGAAGGCTTCAGCAGAAAGAGCTTCATCAAGAGGGCTTCTTCAACGAGGATGACTGGTATGAGGATTTCCATCATGGAAATTTTGCTTTTGATGATGCTTCTCCTCTGTCAGCAGAACTGCAGGCTATACCTTGGCCTCCGTCTTACAAGCCACCTCAACTCCCCATGTACGACGGACACTCAGATCCGAAGTAGTTTCTGATGAGCTACGAAGCAACAATATCTTCCTATGGTGGCAATACTGCAGTCATGGCGAAGTCTTTCGTCATGGCTGTCAAGAATGTTGCACAAACCTGGTACTCCTCTCTTCGGCCAGGAACAATCACATCATGGCAGAAGCTGAAGGATATGCTGATTACTAGTTTCCAAGGGTTTCAAACAAAGCCGGTCACCGCTCAAGCTTTATTCCAGTGCACCCAAGATCACGAAGAATATCTTCAGGCGTATGTCCGAAGGTTCTTATGCCTGAGGGCACAAGCGCCAACAGTGCCCAATGAAATTGTCATTGAGGCCATGATTAAGGGGCTTCGGCCAGGACCTTCAGCCCAATACTTTGCCAGGAAGCCCCCTCAGACTCTGGAGAAACTGCTTCAGAAGATGGATGAATACATCCACGCTGACAATGACTTTCGACAGAGAAGGGAGGAAGCTTACAGGTTCTCCGAAATAGCCAGAGGCTTTGGAGGGAGAATTCATCCTAGACATGTCAGATCGATTCATTCCACTCAGAATGATGACAGGGGAAGCCAACAGCAGAGGCCGTAATATTCCTCCCAGGCTTCGGGGCAGCAGCAGAGCTATCCTCGCCCCCCAGCTCCAAGGGGCAGAGGTGCCAGGGGCTTCGGAGGAAGGTTTGGGGATCAGCCCAGGAAAATTTATTGCCTATTCTGTGGTGAGGACAAGGGCCACACCACCAGGATGTGCCATGTCACCATCCAGAAACAAAAGGAGATAGCAGAAGCTGCAGCCCAACAGAGCCAGCCGAAGCAAGTTATGCATACTGCTTCGTACCACTCGCCTTATATTCCAGAGTATGTGGGCAACCACCCTGCAGCTTCTGTTGCTTCGGCAAGCCAACCTCAGGCATCTTGGCAACAGCCTCCACCTCCACCACCAATGCAACGAGGCCAGCAACCAGAAGGGAGCCAGCATACTCACCACCAACGAGACTTCAGAGAAGAGTCTGAAGCTCGCACAGTCAATAGTACTGTGCCAGAATCGAAGCATATTTACTAACAAATATCCTACCTCGGCAGCAGTTTTTGCATTCAGTATCATTTTCTTTTTAATAAGGAACAATTATTAAAAGCCTAAGTGCTTTTTGACGTTTTCAATTTCTTGTAATAGCTTCGCTTTTGCCACAGTAAAAATATACCTTCTCCACAGAATAACGGAGTCCAAAAAAAAAGTTGCCGAAGCATAAGAACTTATGGTTACAAGGAGAATCTCCGAAATAACAAAAAGTCGTTCTAAGGAACGCAGTGTAAGTTTCCCGAAGCAACAAAAAGTCGTTCCTAAGGGAGCGCAGCGTAAGTTTTCTGCTCAAAAGTCGTTCCAAAGGGAATGCAGAGCTTACAACGAAAATAAACGCTGATTCCGCTGAAGTAAAAGGCGAAGAAGCTCCTAAGGGAGGCTTACAGCGAAAAATAAACGCTGATTTCGCTGAAGTAAAAGGCGAAGAAGCTCCTAAGAGAGGCTTGCAGTGAAAAATAAACGTCGATCTTTGGCAAATAACATTTTGCATAACATCACATCATCACATCATTTGCATAGCATAACATCATACATCATATTGCATCAATGACGCAAGAAGGGGGTTCAATGTTGATATTCGAAGATTGTTTCGAAGAAACAGTGCAAAGGCACAAAAATAATTATTGAAGAAGCATACCTTCGTCAAACTCTGAAATGAAAAGATCTATTGGTTACTGATTTTACGAAGATTGGATGTTTTTATGAAATATGGATATTATTTACGAAGCATGAAAAGAAGGAAAGGTGTTTTTTCGCCAAAGGCTCAAAAACGGTATGTACATAAAGTTTCATGCATCGTAAAGAATTGAATCATAAATAGCTTATATATTACATTCAAAGTACAAAATATTACACATATTGTCCAACAAATATTACATTCCAAATGTTTTTACAATAACATCTAATCTTCCCTTAGAACTACTTCTGCAGCTTCGTTGAGTAGTTGATCAACAACTTTGTCCATGATAGCTTCGGCCATTTTTCTAATTTCGTCATCCCCCTTTACGTTGAGGTCCGCTAATGGCTCGGCAGGCTCTGAGGGAGGAGAAAGTGCGGCTGTGTTACAAAGTGTAAACAAGTTCGAAATCAAAAAGTTACAACAACAAGCCAAAAACTAGTAGTCAATACCTATTCACCCTTCGAGATCCGCACTTTTCTCAGCGGCCTCTGCTACTTTTCTAGCGTCATGAATACCTTTTTCGCTTTTCTGTATAATTTCTTGAGCCATCTCCCGGCCACCATTTTCTCAGATGTCGGTGAAAAATTTTCCACCAACCAAACTTGCTTCGGCCGAAGGGTTTTTTATGTCTTCAGAAGATAAGTCGGCTTCGGTTTGTGCCAAGGATTTCACATGATCGCAGCCTTTTCTCTCCAAAATAGTGGCAATCCCCCTAGCACCCGAGAAGGCACATATGTCTCCGCGGCCATTCAAAACTTCTTCAAAAGCTTCAGCTTCGTGGCTGATCCATTCAATTGGGCCCTCGGGGTCGCCCCTTATGAAATTTTCTTCACTTGAGAACGCGCCAACGCTGGCGAAGCTGATTTTTATTTTCTTAACACACTCTATAGACTTTTCATAACACCTTTTCTTGGATGCACGAAGCTCTTCAATGTTTTTCTCTAAATGATTTGCCCATTATTCACTAATTTCTCGTTTAGCTTCTTCAACTGTGCATTTTTCTTTAGCTTTGGCTAGCTGTTTCCGAAGATCCTCAATTTCGCGCTTCTGGGCCTCAGCTTGAGCTTTGAAAGCAGCTTCGTCTTCTTTTATTTTATTCACCAACGAATGTAATATTTTATCTTTTTCGAGACCTTCGTTCCTTAGTTCAATTACTTCGAAACGAAGGTTGCTCAAGGCTATGGTACACCCTTCATCCTCGACATCTTTTTGTGCCCTGAGGGCATTGCTAAGTATAAGGCCCTGCAAAAAATGCGCTAATAAGTTTAAGCAAATGAAAATTTTTGGCTTCAAAAAATAATACAAAGATCTCATTTTTTCACCTTTAAACTATTGTATGCTAAGCTGTCGGCCAGCTCGTCTTTTGACAGCACCGAAAGCCCGTCTTCTAATGTCGGGAATCCGAAGCTCTTGCTCATCTCCCGACAGACAGAAATCTCCTTGCTGTCAGGGAGACAATACAAGAAGTCTTCTTCTCCGCTGCCGTTGAATATCAGCGCCCCTTTTGGATATTTCAATTTTTGCGCATAGAACTGAGCTTCTCGTTTTTCTTTTTCGGTCAGATTTTTACCCGAAGCATGACGTAAGACATAGTTAGGAGCTTCAGAAGATGCTTCGGGAATAAGTGTGGCGGTTTTCTCAGATAAAATTTCTTCTGCAGATTCTTTTTCCGTTTCTTTTTCAATTTCCAAGAATTCCCTCTTGGCAGGCTCTGAAAGCCCAGTTTCAGTTTCCGCTTGACTTTTGGCAGCTTCGGCCTCAATTTGTGTCTTTCGAACTTCGGCAGCTATCTTCGAAGTAGAGCTTGAAGATTTTATTGTTTCCAGCACATCTAGCACGTTAACCATTCTTCTTCTCTTGGGAGTTGTTGTAAGGTCTTTTTGTGCCTTCGGCATTGGCATTGGCACCTCAACTCTTGCCGAAGGACTTAAAATTTCCGATGTCTTTGTCTCTTCAGCCCTCAGTTCTTCCATTTTTTCCATTTCCGGCATTACGACCGACTCTTCAATATTCTGCAGAGGAGTTGACTCCTTGGCTTCGGTGGCCGAAGAGGTCTCACCGACAAACTCAGGCACTGTGGCCGGTGCGTAAGAACCTTCATCTTTTTCCTCTTCGGCACTGGCTCACTAGGAGCGGCCGAAGCAACTTCCTTCATAGAAGCCGTATCTTTTCTTTTTTGACCCCGTATAGGGTAACGATAGTCAGGATAGACGAACCCAATGGCATCAAAAACTCGGTTGAGTCTTTTCTTCTTCCGGCCTCCGAAGGCTGCAGATAGTGCAGTATCTTCTGCCTTCGAGTATGGCCCAAGCAGTTCATCGCTTGTGGCCTCAATACATTTCAGCCAATCATCATCTGGCTCGACAAACTTATCTCCATATCTGAAGGTGTATTTTAACCTAACTAGTCCACCTTCGTCAGGTTTGCTGATGGTTTCCTTTGGCATTTCCCACTTTTCTACAAGTGGCCATACTCTGAAGGCAATGTGTTTCTGGATCAAATCCCTTGTCCCGATGAAAGAGCAAACTACGCCGAAGGCCCTCTGGCATTCTTCGGCTGCTTCGTCAATATCCATCTTCGGTTTCCGAAGGCCGAAACGCTGCCAGATAGGGCGCATGATGATATCTTTAATATCTTCTCGTGTATTCAAGTCGTTTTTCACATAGAACCATTCCTTCATCCAGTCCCCGGGCCACCTCTTCCGAAAAGTTGGTACGGGACAGCTTGACCCAGAGCGGGCACCAAAGCTATAACAGCCAAAATTGTTATGATATTGCTTTTTACCCCAGGATTTCGTCTCATATAATAACTCATGCATACTGCAGAAACGTTTTGCATTTGGCTCCAACCTTGGCTCTTCACGGCCCATACGAAGATTCCCATCCTTATGATTGCTTCGGGAGTAATTTGATGAAGGCAGATTTCAAATATCTTCAAAACTTCAACCACGAAACTGCTTAAAGGAAACCGAAGCCCAGCCTTGAAGAAACTTCGGAATATCACGACTTCATTTTCCTCGGGAGTAGGACAAGTTTTCTCTCCTTCGTCAACCCTCACAATAGATAAATCCCGAAAATATCTACCCCTCATATTGACAAGATGGCTTTGTTTAATGCTTGATTTTCCAAAAACTGCATGGCTTGGTCGCCAGGGTCGATCTTCGGAATCTTCACCACCACTTTCCACATCATAACTGTCGCTATCACCAGTGTCTTCAGATAAACCCTCTAAAATCTCCCTAGTAATCTTCTCGGTATTTGTCTTTGCTATTGATTCAAGAAAGCCGAGATTCATCTCCTTAGAAAGGCTCAGCTTCGATTCAGCGACATCTTTCTTATCTTCAGACATCTTCGAAAATGCTGAGAAAGTATTCTCAAAGCCGAAGCTTAAAAATTTTAAAAAGCCAAGCAAGTGTTGGTGCGCAAGAGCTAAAAATTGAGTAAGCAAGAGCAGATGGCAAGAAAACGTGCCAAATGAACTCGTGGTGAGCTCTTATTTATACGCCTAGTACGTTGAAAACTGGAGGGTCCTGCTTGTCAATGACTGTTGCTATTCTAGCAAAGGGAAGGTGTTTTTTCGGACCTTCGGCTTAAGGCCTTCGTCCATGTCGCAATCTAAATTTATCATTCTAACAAATTAATATTGCGAGGGGTTACTGTTGGGGGCCTTCGGTTTCCGAAGGTCCTCAAAACATGATTTAACAATGTCTCTGGAGTATAATGTGTGGACAGGGATCTTCGAACTAGAACCCACAGTATGAAGAAGCACGGAAAGAATACGAAGGATGGAACAGAGCCGAAGCTGTGCGCAAGGGAGCTTCGACATGATGGCAGAAAAGAGGAAACCGACTTAAAGAGGAAAATACTATCTAGACCCAGATAGTTTACTATAGAGTTATTGTCAAAAGCAAAGGGCCTGGATGTAATTTTGCATGGGCTACGACTCGTGCCTATAAATAGGTGAACAGTATCCCCATACTGTTCACGCTGACTTGGCATTCGCTTTCGCGTCACGCTTGTACCCCTACTTTCCTTCGAGCCGAAGGTACATTTAAAATTTGTTATTGTTGATACAGTAACGCAAATAAAAATAAGTTGATAATAACGTTTAAAGTGTTTATGTTATTTTCCATATTTTGTATATGAACCCTTCTTCATCATTTATTGTACCTATTAAGGTTTGTCCTTCATAACCTTCGTCCGGAATTCATTATATCCGAAGGGAGATAATGCTTCGAAGGACGAAGGACTTTAATATTTAACAATTTCTATGTTGCCTTGTTCTTAACTCTTAGCATTTGAGAACAAGTCCCCAACAAGTCCAATTCCCACAATTTTGACTTGCAAATCCTTAAATGGGAGAAACACATAGTTTATGGTGTTACATTACTTTGGTATTAGCACTTGGGTCCAAAAGTGCACAAAATTTACACTTAGCCCCCCTAGGGTTCTAGTTTAGGGTTTTCGAGGGGTCTTTTCAGGGTTTTAGCACTTTAGAGTTTTAGGGTCACTAAAGTCTATCAAAGATGATATCATATGATCATTCCTAATCATTCCTAATGAGTTTTGAGGTTTTCACTTATTTGGGCTTCATTTTCACCCATAAGCCCCATTTAGGGTTAAGTACTCTACCCCAGGGTTAACCACACATCAGTCACATCAGTACAACTTGTTTGAATTCTTTCCTAGTGAATGCACTCTAGGTGTAACAAACACATTATATGCCCATGCACATGATGTTATGCTCAAGTTTTAGTGACAGTAACACCAGGGGTGTTACAGCTGAGGGGGCTGACGGGTGGGGTCCGCGAGGCAGAGCGAAAGAGCGCGCGCGTGGGAAAGAAACGGCGCCGACAGGTAGGCCCCACAGAGCAACAAGAGAGAGAGAGAGAGAGAGAGAGAGAGGCGGGCTGGCGCCGACAGACGGGACCCGCCTGTCAGACACCGAGGGCGCGCAGGCGTGGGCACGCGCGCGAGGCTGGGCTTAATGGGCCGACTTGGGCTGAATTAGGTTTTTCCATTTTCAGGGAATTCCTAATTGCTTTTCTATTTATTTTCTCTAGGGTTTTTCAATTCAAATTCAAATCAAGTTTCAAATTCAAACCAAATCAAACATGTGCAACAATTCAAAGAATATTTAGAGCTCAACATGATGCAACATTTCATGACTCATATATTTTGGACAAAATAAAATAAATAATCCTCCCCTAATTAAACTAATTCTACAAAAAGAAAAGGAGAGAGAGAAACTAGAGAGAGAAGAGTAACACCTGAATTTGGTTGGTAATTAGCAAAAAAATTTATACCCAAATTCAGGGTGTTACAGCGAGCGACGGAGTTGGGTCGTGTCTAAAAGCTCGACGATCGGCGAGCAGAGTAAGGACACTGGAGTAGAGCCACCGCGAGGATGACAGGGACACGAGCGCCGACGAGATCGATGGTAGGGCGGCCGATCGGCGCTGGAGCAGTGGAGATTGTGGCCACCAGCTAAAGGGCGCGCAGGAGGCCAAGGCGGAGCCAGAAAGGCTCGACGAACCGAGCTCCATGGCGGCGTGGCATGGAGACAGTGGCGCCCGGCCAAACGGAGGAGAACGGTGCCAGCGTGGAGACAGTTTGACGGCGAGGTCTGAGACGGCGACATAGGAGCACACGCTAGGCGGCTGAGGATGATGGGCCAACGCTAGAGAGCGCGAGCGCAGGGCTCAGGGCAGAGGCGTGCAGCGCAATGGGGAGGAAGATGGAGACAGCATGGGCGGGCTCGGTGTGCTCTGCGTAGGAGCAGAAACGTGAGCGAGAAAGCTATTGTAGACAACGGCGTCTGGATGGGGTTGAGAGACACGGACGCGTGCATGTGTAGGGATGGTTACCGTGACTTCTAGTTCACTATGGATAATGAGAGGAGGATACGGTTTGGATAAATCAAAGACAAAATGGTGGAGATGATAAGTTAGAATTCTTCTCTTTTTTACAATAACCTATCTATAAATACGAGTGCGCGAATTAACATTTAACAGATGCACAAATTGATTGGGCCGAAATGAGATCGGCGATAACGATGTTTGATTTGGTAGGCATTTCCAGAATCAAATAAATTGTTATCAGATATTTATACCCGAACGTTTGAATCTAGGCGAGATACAATCGAAACAAACTGGAACGATGTCAACAACGCTATTTTAGACCGCGTTTGATTTGATTTGAAATTAAATAATTTCATTTGTGGTCTGAGCACCTGATTCCACGGCTATAGATAATTTACTGGAGAAACAAATCTCATTTATAAAACCTCAGACTTGATGATTTCTCATTGGTAAGTAGGGACTAAATTATTTTGCACCGAAAACTTTAGTCTTCGACTTCTAATAACAATTACTTGGGACAAAAATTGCAAGAGCGGTCGAGCTTCCAAATTCTCTTAAACGGTTAATTTTTAAAATAAGCACAAGACTCGATAATTCACAGCGTTCCAAACCTCATGAAACTTTTGGAAGAGTCCAGATAGATAAAGATGAAGGAAATGTTGAATTCATGAGAGCCAAAGATGATTAGGCCATAGGAACCGATATTCTCATCGACATCCGTGCTTACGTCCATAGTCGTGGTCGAATGGGAGATAAACACCTGGGGTGTTACAGGTTCTTTGTTCAAATATGGACATTTGGACCAATTCAAGGGTTAGCATGCATGCATATATACATAATATACTTGGATAAGTAATTTTCACATAAATCTACTAAGAACTTAAAAGAATAAAAAAATCACTAAAAATAGGTGATAAATGACTTAACAGGCACACACTAGAGCCCAAATGCATTGCTACACATGTTTACTCAACTTCAAGCCACGATTGTGAGATCAATCACATTCATTTCATTTCGCAACTTGTAAAATCTTGTTTCATCCAACGGTTTTGTAAATATATCCTCCAATTGATCATCCGTGCCAATAGAAGATATAGAGATATCCCCCTTTCCAACATGATCTCTCAATAAGTGATGCCTTATGTCAATATGCTTCGTTCTTGAGTGTTGGACCAGATTTGTAGCCAATTTTACCGCATTCTCATTGTCACACGAGAGGCACATTCTTGAAGGAAATGTCATAATCCAATAGAGTTTGCTTCATCTACAATAGTTGAGCAAAACAATTACCGACCGAAATGTTCTTTGCCTCGGCGGTAGAGAGCGACCAAGTTTTGCTTCTTAGAGAACCATGAGATTATATACCTCCCAAGAAATTGACAACAACCGAAGGTGCTCTTCCTATCAACTTTGCAACCTGCATAGTCCAAATCTGAGTATCCAATTAGTTCAAAAAGAACAAATTTGGGATACTATAGAGTGATATTGGGGGTATGCTTCAAATATCTTAAAATTCTTTTTGTGCTTTCAAGTGAACTTCTCTAGGTGAAGCATGAAACCGAGCACACATGCATACACTAAACATAACAAAAAAGTTTTTGACCAACAATTGTACCTCCCTCATCTAAGTCAAGATGACCATTTGTTGCCATAGGAGTCTTGATTGGCTTTGCATTTTCTAGACCAAACTTCTTGAGCATGTCCATGAAATATTTAGATTGGCTTACAAATTAAGATTTCATCTTTCAATTGTTTGATTTGAAGACCGAGAAAAAAGTTCAATTCTCCTACCATAGATATTTCAAATTCCTTTGACATCATTTTGCCAAACTCCTCGCAAAACAACTCATTAGTAGATCCAAAAACGATATCATCAACATAAATTTGACAAACAAACAAATCTTTAACAATTCTATTAGTGAATAGGGTAGTGTCAACCTTCCTAATTTTAAAGTCTTTGGAAAGCAAGAAATCCCTAAGCCTCCCATACCAAGCGCGTGGAGCTTGCTTAAGCCCATAGAGAGCTTTAGAAAGTTTGTACACGTGGTTGAGCTTTTTGGGGTCCTCAAAACTGGGAGGTTGTTCCACATACACTAGTTCACTAATCTTACCATTTAGAAAAGACACTCTTTACATCTATTTGGTAGAGTTTGATATTGTGGGCACAAGCATAAGCGAGAAGAATCTAGATTACTTCCAATCTTGCAACGGGAGCAAAAGTTTCACCGAAATCCAATCCTTCAATTTGTGTATATCCTTGTGCCACTCATCGTCTTGCCATGTTCCTCACTACCAATCCATCTTCATTGTGCTTGTTGTGAAACACCCATTTGGTACCAACAACATTGTGGTTCTTGGGTCTCTCAACAAGCTCCCAAACTTCATTACGGGTGAAGTTGTTTAATTTCTTATGCATTGCATTCACCCAATCAACGTCAAGTACAGCTTCATCTACACGGCTAGGTTCAATAGAAGGTACAAAAGAGAAATGTTCACAAAATGAAGTAATACAAGAGCGAGTTTGAACACCCTTACTGATGTCACCCACAATTTGATAAACCGGGTGATCCTTTACAATAAAATGATGGATTCTTGATACAATTTGAGAATTACTAGTTGAAGCTTGAGGAGGGACTAAATGACTTGAAGTATCTTGATCATGAGCATCCTCAACTTAATTATTTTGTTGGCTTTGGTGAACTTCCTCATTTAAAGTTGAAGAAAATGGAATGACAACCACACTATCATCATTATCATCTAATTTTGGCTTTATTTCACCAATTGCCATAGTTTTCATAGCATTTCTCAAATGAACTCCACCAACATCATCAAGATTATCATTTTCATCTTGAGATCCATTTGTTTCATCAAACTCAACATCATATCTTTCTTCAATAATGCCATGAGTCTTGTTGAATACTCTATAATCCTTGATATTTGATGAATACCCGAGTAGAAAACCATCATCACATTTCTTATCAAATTTAGAGAGTCGGCTTCCCTTTCTCAAAATATAACATTAGCAACCAAATATTCTAAAATATGAGATGTTTGGCTTTCTACCAATAGGCAATTCATATGGAGTTTTCTTCAAAAGCTTATGACAATATAATCTATTTGATGCATGACAAGTTGTGTTATGGCTTCAGCCCAATATGAATCCGACACATTATATTCCGCAAGCATTGACCTAGCCATATCAATTAGAGTCATATTCTTCGTTTCAACAATACCATTTTGTTGCGATGTATACTTGGAAGAAAATTCATGTTTGATTCCCTTATCATCACAATATTTATAAATTCTAGCATTTTTGAATTCCGACCCATTATCACTTCTAACGTTTTTTATATTAGATTCAAATTGATTTTGAGCCAATATAGTAAATGACTTGAATGTTTCGAACACATTAGATTTATCATGAAGAAAATAAACCCAAGTGAATCTAGAATAATCATCCACAATAAAAAGACAATAGGAATTACCACCAATACTCAAAAGAAGTTGGTCCAAAAAGATCCATGCGAAGTAATTCCAATGGCCTATGAGTTGACATTTGACTATTTTGTTTGATGAGTATTTGCCACTTGCTTCTCGGCTTGACAAGAGCTACATAATTTGTTCTTTCCAAACTTCACATCCTTCAAGCCACGAACTAAGTCATGTTTGGTTAATTGATTGAGTTGTTTTATACCAACATGACCAAGTCTTCCATGCCATAACCAACCTAGTGAACACTTAGAGAATAGACAAGTTGTAAGCTTTGCCTCATTAGATGAAAAATAAACAAGATAAAGATGTTCATATCTAAAACCTTTAAACATAAGATTGCTACCATCAATGCTAGCATCACACAATTGAGCTACAGATAGCAAATTGAAATTTAGAGACCCAACCAAAAGTACATTTAATATGGAATGATCATTTTAGATAGTAATTTTACCCAAACCTTTGACCTTTCCATTGTGATTGTCTCCGAATGTGATGCTATCATAATTTCAGCAACCTTCCTCACTCATTTGGGCGAACGTCCTCATATCCCCTGTCATGTGTTGAGTGCACCCACTATCCAACACCCAATGATTTCCTCCCACCTTGTAGTTCACCTACAAAAAGAAAATCAATCTCTTTTAAGTACCCAAACTTGTTTGGGTCCTTGGATGTTAGTAACCAAGGTCTTTGGTACCCAAATTTAGCATAACAATTGAGGTACCAACAAATTTAGCATAACAATTATCAAAATGCATGGAGGATACATTCTTTTTGTTACCAACAATTGAGGTACCAACAAATTTAGCATGAGCACCCTTTGCAATATGAGTAAGAGCATAGCAATGATCAAAATGCATGGAGGATACATTCTTGGACTTAGGACAATTTTTCTTGATATGTCCCTTCTTGTGACACTTGTGACACACTTTTGTCACATTCTTCCACAAATATGGTCTTTTGCTTTGCAAAAGCATTATTACCTTTTTAGAAACATAACCAAGTCTCGCACGATTAAGTGAGCAACGTTGGCTTCCCAAGATAAAATCCAATTTGGCTTTCCCACCATATGCCTTCTCCAAATCATGAGTTGGAGCCTTCACTTTGCTTACTAACATTTTATTCTCAACAATAGCTTGGGACTCATCACAAACAATATTATCATTCATAAAAGACATTTTGCATTTATCACAAAGCATGTTAGATATGTGGTTCACTTGTAGGACTATCAAGTAAGTCACAAGTGACTCCAATATCTTCGGTGACTACCACGATGTCATGCACACAAGAGGGTTTTTGAGCTTCCTTAAGCTTCTCACAACTTTCTTTGAGATTGTTGTGAGAGGTCTTTATCTCCTCAAAAGACACTTGAAGGTTTTTTTACAATTCCTTCATGGTTCTAAACTTTTCTTTCTCCTTATGCATATAATCATCAGCCTCACCTACCATTTTAACTAGATCATCATATGAATAACTATCTTCATCTAGATCATCTACTTCATCATCATCATCAATATCATTTAAACCATCTATTATTTTTACCATAGCATCTCCCTTTGCCATAAGACAATATGGAGATGAGAACAGTGAAGGAGCCTCCTTGATGGCGATGCCAGCATTAAGCCTATATGAAGAGTCATCATCATAATCATCCGAACTTGCATGTAAATCCCATTCCACTAGATATGCTTTGCAATCCTTCTTCTTTTGATAGAATTTCTTCTTCTTCTTGTCCTCTCCATCCTTGGTCTTCTTCTTCTTACTTAGGCAATTCATTGCAATGTGACTAGGTTCCCCACACTCAAAGCACTTTTTATCATTGAAAGCATTCCTTCTTGATGATTGACCTCTTCTAAATTGACCCTTTTTCTTCTTCATGAACTTGTTGAACTTCTTCACAAAGAGAGCCAATTCTTCATCAGTCTCACTTCCATTTTCTCCATCATCACTTTCTTCATTTTCAATTGCCTTATAAGCTTTAACCTTGAGAGCTATTGATTCACTTTTCACTTTTTTTGCCAAACTTATGGCCTTGGCTTGAGACTTCTTGAATATGTATTGTAAAAATTTCTCCCAATACTTCGGTTGGATAAGTTGTGGTCAAATCACTTCTCACTAGCATGGTTACAATAATGTCTGTAAGGAAAATGGACCCTGGGCCATTTGGCTCAATAGATTTTGGTGTTTGATTATCAACATAACATGTGGACTAATGTGTTTGCTAGTGTTTATGTCTGTAGTTCACATGATGCTAAAGTGACTTGGACTAAGGCACTGAGGAAAGAAACACCTCAAAAGAAGACATTATGAAGATCACAAGAAGATCAACAAGTATCAAGCAAAGTCAAAGAAACGAAGAATAGTGTTGCCACGGCGGACTGTCTGGCTGAGAGCACCAGACTATATGGTGCCACACACCGGACTATCCGGTGCACCAGGGAACAGTAGCCCAATGACTAGTTCCAGGTGGCACTGGTGGAGAGAAGCCACCGAAATATCCGGTATGACGTCCGGACTGTCCAGTGTAAAAGCCTACAGCGCCAACGATCACCTGTGGTGTCAGATCCAATGGCTAGGTGCACCGAACACCGGCAACGAAATGTCTGGTGCACCATCGGACTGTCCGGTTTGCCACATAGAGCAGCGGCTTTTCTCCAACGGCTAGAATTGTGTTGGGGCCTGTAAATACCACCCAACCGGCCATTCCAAGGTGTGAGAGCCCAAGCAACATACCAAGGCATAGTATAGACATTTCCAAGTGTTCATACACCCAAGTGCTTAATAGAATCACTAGGTGATTAGCGTAGGTGCTTAGGTTAATTAGTTAGACCGCTTTAGCACTTGCTCTAAGAGAATCCTAGATAGTTGAGTGAGTTTAGATAAACCACAAAACCCCTCGGCTCTTGCGTGAGCCGTTGTAATTGTACCGAGTGGGGCAAGAGTCTTGCGAGACCGTGACAACGACGTTTGTGTCATGGCTGCCACTGTGTACCGGAGGTAACGAGGCCCGCGGTGTTTTCAGCCGGAAGCTCGATAATGGAGACGACAGGGAGCATCCGAGAGGAGCCGGAAGCGGAGCACCACTTGTGCGTGCAGAAGGCCCGCGGCTCTCTACGGAGTTGCTCGATCGAGGTGCATGGCCCTCGCGTGGGCTTCCATTTGTGTAGGGGCACCAATGAGGATTAGTCGGGACCTTGCGTGGTTCCGGATACCTCGGTAAAAATATCGGCGTCATCCACGAGAGTTTGCATCTCTACCTTGCTCTTTAGCTTCCGCATTTATATTAAGCATTTAAGTTTCAATCTTGTCTTTATACTTATTGAGAGCACCTAGAGGGGGGTGAATAGGTGATCATGTAAAATCAAACTCTAAATAGCCACAGACTTGATTATTAAAGTGTTAGTTAAATTAAGTGGCTATGGAACACGCTCGTGCGAACAAAACAATCACAAGAAGCAATACACGAGACACGCGATTTTTATCCCATGGTTTGGCCAAGTAACACCTGCCTACTTCCATGTTGTGGCATCCCAATGGACGAGGGTTGCACTCAACCCCTTTCAAGCGATCCAATGATCAACTTGAATACCACGGCTTTCTTCCTTATAGTCTTTCTCCCGTTTGTGAGGAATCTCCACAAATTGGAGCCTCTCGCCCTTACAATAGAGATCATAACGAAAGCACAAGAGTAAGGTTAGGAGAGCAACACACACAAGTCTCAAATATGTAGCACAACCACGCGCATAAGTGAAGACTTGAGCTCAAAGGACAACACAGGAAGTTCACAACTCGAATGGAGCTTAAATCACTAACACAACGAAGCAAATGCGTGGGAGCAGAGTCTGGATGCCTTAGTATGCTTAGAGAATGCTTGGTGTTGTGCTCCATGCGCCTAGGGGTCCCTTTTATAGCCCCAAGGCAGCTAGGAGCCGTTGGAGATCAATCTGGAAGGCCATTCTTGCCTTCTGTCGAGTGGTGCACCAGACAGTCCGGTGCACCACCGGACAGCCACTGTTCATGTCCGGTGTGCGATCTCCTTCCATACCGGGCGCAGCCGACCGTTGCTCCTCGGGGCCAGTTGGCACACCGGACAGTCCGGTGCACCCAGCCGACTGTTGGAGCTGGCCACGTGTCGCGCGTTGATCGCGCGGACGCCCGTTGGTCGCTACCACAGTTGGCTCACCGGACAGTCCGGTGAATTTTAGTCGTACGCCTCTGTCATTTTCCTGAGAGCAGCCGGTTCACCGTCGGCCAGCCTGGCGCACATGACACTGTCCGTTGCACCACCGGACCGTCCGGTGTGCCAAGTTCGAGCTGTTGTTTGCTGCTCACAGCCAATCCTTTTCCAAATTCGTTTCTCTTTTCTCTGCACTGTTTCTAGCACTTGAACGAACATATTAGTACTTAAAAACAATTTACTAAGTCTAGAGACATACCTTGTACTTTGATTTGCACTTTTCACACATTTAGCACATAAGGACTCAATTAATGTGTTGGGCATCTAATCACCAAAATACTTATAGAAATTGCCCAAGGGCATATTTCCCTTTCAATCTCCCTCTTTTTGGTGATTTATGCCAACACATCAAAAAGCAACAAAAGAAGTGCAACATCAATGCAATTGAAGACCAAATTGTTTTTGCTTATGATTTGGCATATTTGGATCACTCTTTGCCACCACTTGGTTTGTTTTTGCAAATCAAATTCTTTTTCCTATCTCTAAGTCAAACACACTTATTTGGGCAAATAGAGAGATATCCCAAGAGCGAAATTGATCAAGTGTCAAAACCTCCCCCTTTTCCTATAATTAAAATTCTCCCCCATAAGAGACCAAATAAATTACAAATTTTAACTCTACTATTTTCAAAATTCTCAAGTGGTTGGCTGATCCATTTGCTTTGGCCTTAATTTCTCCCCCTTTGGCATTAAGCACCAAAACGGGATTATTTTTGGCCCTTTAACCCCATTGCCTCACCAAAAATGTCAATTAAGAGCAAAAGGGCAATGAGAGCATAAGTATGAACTTGGAATTAAATACACTTATACCGGAGTGCAGTGGAAGTCTTTGCGGCGTCCAAGTTCATTTTCCCTTTCAATGCACCTTTGAGACTACATCAAGTGTACTTAAACAAACAAATTAGTCTCAAAGGGATCAAGTTGTAACACATCTCCCCCTAAACATGTGCATCATTTGCATATGGACTTGTGAGGTCCGGGGATCACTTGTACAACTTGAGCACCATAAATAGATAACAAATGATGTAAATGCATAAAGTAACATGATCAAAGGCATAGAAAACATGTATGCTATAGATTAATCCAGGTTACGCGAATCTAAGACATTTAGCTCACTACACAACCTGCAAAACCTTTTCTCATCTAAAGGCTTAGTGAAGATATCGGCTAGCTGGTTCTCGGTGCTAATGTGATACACATCGATATCTCTCTTTTGCTGGTGGTCTCTCAGGAAGTGATGTCGGATGTCTATGTGCTTAGTGCGGATGTGTTCAACAGGATTATCCGCCAAGCGGATTGCACTCTCATTGTCACATAGGAGTGGGACTTTGCTCAGATTAAGCCAAAGTCCCAGAGGGTTTGCCTCATCCAAAGTAGTTGCGCGCAACACTGTCCTGCGGCAACGTGCTCGGCCTCAGTAGTGGATAGGGCAACAGATGTTTGTTTCTTGGAACTCCAGGACACCAGGGACCTTTCTATAAATTGGCACGTCCCTGATGTACTCTTCCTATCAACCTTGCACCTGGCATAGTCGGAGTCTGAGTATCCAATCAAGCCAAAGGTAGACCCCTTTGGATACCAGATCCCGAAGCAAGGCGTAGAAACTAAATACCTAAGAATTCGCTTAACGGACACAAGGTGACACTCCTTGGGGTCGGATTGATATCTAGCACACATGCATACACTAAGCATAATGTCTGGTCTACTAGCACAAAGATAAAGTAATGAACCTATCATGGACCGGTATGCCTTTTGATCAACGGACTTACCTCCTTTGTTGAGGTCAACATGCCTGTTAGTTCCCATCGGTGTCTTCGCGGGCTTGGTGTCCTTCATCCCAAACCTCTTGAGAAGATCCTGAGTATACTTCATTTGGGAGATGAAGGTGTCGTCTTTGAGTTGCTTCACTTGGAACCCAAGGAAGTAGGTCAACTCGCCCATCATCGACATCTCGAACTTTTGCGTCATCACCCTGCTAAACTCCTCACAAGACTTTTGATTAGTAGAACCAAATATTATGTCATCGACATAAATTTGGCAAACAAAGAGATCACCATTACATGTCTTTGTGAAAAGAGTGGGATCGGCTTTCCCAACCTTGAAAGCATTAGAAATAAGGAAGTTTATAAGGCATTCATATCAAGCTCTTGGGGCTTGCTTAAGTCCATAGAGCATCTTAGAGAGCTTATACACATGGTCGGGATACCTATCATTCTCAAAGCCAGGGGGTTGTTCCACGTATACCTCCTCCTTGATTGGCCCGTTGAGGAAAGCGCTCTTTACGTCCATTTGAAATAGCCTAAAAGAATAGTGAACGACATAGGCTAATAATATTCGAATTGACTCTAGCCTAGCCACAGGAGCAAAAGTCTCCTCGAAATCCAAACCTGCAACTTGGGCATAACCTTTTGCCACAAGTCGAGCCTTGTTTCTTGTCACCACTCCGTGCTCGTCTTGCTTGTTGCGGAACACCCACTTGGTTCCCACAATGTTTTGCTTTGGACGTGGCACCAGGCTCCAGACTTCATTTATCTTGAAGTTGTTGAGCTCTTCCTGCATGGCCAACACCCAGTCCGGATCCTGCAAGGCCTCTTCTACCCTAAAAGGCTCAATAGAAGAGACAAACGAGTAATGCTCACAAAAAATAGCTAAATGTGAGCGAGTAGTTACTCCCTTGTTGATATCACCCAGAATTTGATCGACGGGATGATGTCTTTGGATCGATGCTCGGACTTGAGTTGGAGGGGCCCGTGGTGCTTCTTCCTCCATCGTTAGATCTTCCTGTGCTCCCCTTGATCCTGCCCTTCTTCATGAGGTACCTGTACATCGTCTTGAGTTGGGGGATGCACCATTGTTGAGGAAGATGGTTGATCTTCTTCATGCGGTTCCTGTGGTCGCACATCGCCTATCGCCATCGTGCGCATTGCGGCCGTCGGAACTTCATCTTCATCTATGTCATCAAGATCAACTTGCTCTATTGGAGAGCCATTAGTCTCATCAAATACAACGTCGCTAGAGACTTCAACTAATCTTGATGATTTGTTGAAGACCCTATACGCCTTTGTATTTGAGTCATACTCTAGTAAAAACCCTTCTACTGCCTTGGGAGCAAATTTAGAGTGTCTACCTTTCTTCACTAGAATGTAGCATTTGCTCCCAAATACACGAAAGTAAGAGACATTGGGTTTGTTACCGGTAAGGAGTTCGTAGGAGGTCTTCTTGAAGAGGCGATGCAGATAGAGCCGGTTTATGGCGTGGCATGCTGTGTTCACAGCTTCCGACCAAAACCGCTCAGGCGTCTTGTACTCTCTAAGCATTGTTATTGCCATGTCAATTAGTGTCCTGTTCTTCCTCTCTACCACACCATTTTGCTGTGGTGTGTAGGGAGCGGAGAACTCGTGCTTGATGCCTTCCTCCTCAAGAAACTCTTCGACTTGTAGATTCTTGAACTCGGACCCATTGTCGCTCCTTATCTTTTTCACCTTTAGTTCAAATTCATTTTGAGCCCTCCTTAAAAAGCGCTTTAGGGTCCCTTGAGTTTCTGATTTGTCCTGCAAAAAAGAACACCCAAGTGAAGCGGAAAAAATCATCAATACTTCCCCCAATGCTAAGGTAGGCAACGGGTCCAAAGAGGTCCATGTGAAGAAGCTCTAGTGGTCTTGATGTTGTCATCACATTCTTGCTGTGATGAGTGCTTCCCACCTGTTTCCCTGCCTGACATGCTGCACAAGGTCTATCTTTCTCAAAGCAGACATCGGTTAGTCCTAACACATGATCTCCCTTTAGAAGTTTATGAAGGTTCTTCATCCCAACATGTGCTAGACGGTGATGCCAAAGCCAGCCCATATTAGTCTTAGCTATTAAGCATGCATCTAGATCGTCATTCTCTTTCGAAAAATCAACTAAGTAGAGTTTGTTGTCTAATACACCCTTAAAAGCTAATGAACCATCACTCCTTCTAAAGATAGATACATCAACATTTGTAAACGGACAATTGTAACCCATGTGACATAATTGACTTACAGACAAAAGGTTGTACCCAAGCGACTCTACTAGAAATACATTCGATATTGAGTGCTCGTTAGTGATGGCTATCTTGCCCAAGCCTTTCACCTTGCCTTGGTTCCCATCTCCAAAGATGATCGTATCCTGGGAATCCTTGTTCTTGACGTATTAGGTGAACATCTTCTTCTCCCCCGTCATGTGGTTCGTGCATTCGCTGTCGATAATCCAGCTTGAGCCCCTGGATGCATAAACTTGCAAGGAATTTAAGCTTGGGTTTTAGGTACCCAACTCTTGTTGGGTCCTACAAGGTTAGTCACAATAACTTTTGGAACCCAAATACAAGTCTTGTCTCCCTTGCATTTGGATCCCTACTTCTTAGGAACTACTTTTGTGTTCTTACATGAAAGTACAAATGAAGTATTCCAAGCATGATAAATAGTAGAAGGTTCATTGCACATTAACCTAGGCGCATGAGACACAACATGATTTCTCCTAGGCCTACTTCTATCATGAACAAAAGTGGAGCTAGAGGCAAACATAGCATTTGAATCATTATAAGCAGCATGAACATAACACTTATTATAATGAGGACGGCCAGCAGTTTTCCTATCATAAATAAAAGCATGATTCCTTTGAGGACTGCTCGCCATAGAGGCCTTCCCTTTCTCCTTGTTGAGAACGGGAGTCCTTTGGCTTGTTAAGTTCTTGGTTTCCTTTCGAAAACCAAGTCCATCCTTAATTGAAGGGTGTCTACCAACAGTGTAGGCATCCCTAGCAAATTTCAATTTATCAAAATCAGCCTTGCAAGTCTTAAGTTGAGCATTAAGACTTGCCACCTCATTATTTAATTTAGTAATAGAAGCAAGATGTTCATCACAGGCATCAACATCAAAATCCTTACATCTATTACAAATAACAACATGCTCTACACATGAACTAGCTTTATTAACTTCCTCTAGCTTAGCATTTAATTCATCATTTAAATTCTTTAAACTAGAGACAGATTCATCGCAAGCAGACAACTCAGAGGATATCATTTCATTTCTTTTCATTTCTAAAGCAAGAGATTTTTGAACATTAACAAACTTGTCATGTTCCTCATACAAAATAACCTCTTTCTTTTCTAGCAATCTATCCTTTTAATTTAGAGCATCAATTAATTCATTAATTTTGTCTACATTTGCTCTATCTGGTCCTTCAAACAAGTCAGTGTAGTCCACTACATCATCGGAAGAATCCTCATCACTAGAAGACGAGTACTTAGGGGAATCTCGAATACGTACCTTCTTCTCCTTAGTCATGAGGCAAGTATGGCGTTCGTTGGGGGAAGAGCAAAGACTTGTCGAAGGCCGAGGCAGCCAATCCTTCATCGTCGGAGTCGGATGAAGAGCAGTCGGAATCCCATTCCTTTCCAAGATGTGCCTCGCCCTTCGCCTTCTTGTAGTTCTTCTTCTTCTCCCTCTTACTGTGCTTTTCTTGTCCTTGGTCATTATCATTATCGGGGCACTGTGCTATGAAATGACTAGTCTTACCGCATTTGAAGCAGGAGTGCTTTCCCCTTGTTTTATTCTTGTTGGGGTATTCCTTGCGTCCTTTCAAGGCAGTTTTGAAGCGCTTGATGATGAGCGCCATTTCGTCCTCGTTGAGCCCGGCAACCTCTACTTGTGCTACCTTGCTCGGCAGTGTCTCCCTGCTGCTCGTTGCTTTGAGAGCAACGGGTTGCGGCTCGTAGATGGGCAGTGGACCATTTAGCGCATCGTCCACGTATCGCGCCTCCTTCACCATCATGCGCCCGCTCACAAATTTTCCAAGGATCTCCTCGGGAGTCATCTTGGTGTACCTGGGGTTTTCACGAATAAGATTGACAAGATGGGGGTCAATTACAGTGAATGACCTTAGCATGAGTCGGACGACATCATGATCAGTCCATCTTGTGCTTCCATAGCTTCGGATCTTGTTGACCAGAGTATTGAGCCTGTTGTAGGTCTGAGTTGGCTCCTCTCCCTTGATCATCGCGAACCTCCCCAGCTCACCTTCCACTAGTTCCATCTTTGTGATCATAGTGGCGTTGTTTCCCTCATGAGATATCTTGAGGGTGTCCCAGATTTGCTTAGCGTTGTCCAAGCCACTCACTTTATTATATTCATCCCTGCAAAGTGAAGCTAGCAAGACAGTAGTGGCTTGGGCATTCTTATGAATTTGTTCATTAATGATCACAGGATTATTAGTGCTATCGAAATGCATCCCATTTTCTACAATTTCCCATACGCTAGGATGGAGAGAAAATAAATGAGTACGCATTTTATGACTCCAAAATGAATAGTCCTCTCCATCAAAGTGTGGAGGTTTTCTGAGGGGAATTGACAGTAGATGAGCATTTGAATTATAGGGAATGCGAGAGTAATCAAAAGAATAGTTTTGATTAACTGTCTTTTTCTTGGACGAGGAGTCATCATTGTCGTCCCTTGGTGAAGAAGAAGATGATGAATCGCTGTCGTAGTAGATGATCTTCTTGATGCGTCTCTTCTTCTTCCCGTCCCTCTTTTTGTGACTCGTGCCTAAGTCAATGGGTTTGTCATCTCTTGGATCATTGAATAGGAACTCCTTCTCCTTATCGTTGACCACCATTCCCTTTCCCTTAGGATCCATCTCTTCAGGCGGTTAGTCCCTTAGATGAAGAGTACGGCTCCGATACCAATTGAGAGCACCTAGAGGGGGGTGAATAGGTGATCCTGTAAAATCAAACTCTAAATAGCCACAGACTTGATTATTAAAGTGTTAGTTAAATCAAGTGGCTATGGAACACGCTCGTGCAAACAAAACAATCACAAGAAGCAACACACGAGACACACGATTTTTATCCCGTGGTTCGGCCAAGTAACACTTGCCTACTTCCACGTTGTGGCGTCCCAATGGACGAGAGTTGCACTCAACCCCTTTCAAGCGATCCAATGATCAACTTGAATACCACGGCTTTCTTCCTTATAGTGAGTTTGCGAGGAATCTCCACAAATTGGAGCCTCTCGCCATTACAGTAGAGATCACAACGAAAGCACAAGAGTAAGGTTAGGAGAGCAACACACACAAGACTCAAATACGCAGCACAACCACGCGCACAAGTGAAGACTTGAGTTCAAAGGACAACACAGGGAGTTCACAACTCGAATGGAGCTCAAATCACTAACACAACGAAGCAAATGCATGGGAGCGTAGTCTTGATGCCTTAGTATGCTTAGAGAATGCTTGATGTTGTGCTCCATGCGCCTAGGGGTCCCTTTTATAGCCCCAAGGCAGCTAGGAGCCGTTGGAGATCAATTTGTAAGGCCATTCTTGCCTTCTGTCGAGTGGTGCACAGTACAGTCCGGTGCACCACCGGACAGCCACTATTCATGTATGATGTGCGATCTCCTTCCATATTGGGCGCAGCCGACCGTTGCTCCTCCGGGCCGGTTGGCGCACCGGACACTGTCCGGTGCACACTGGACACTGTCCGGTGCACACTGGACAGTCCGGTGCACCCAGCCGACCGTTGGAGCTGGCCACATGTCGCGCGTTGATCGCGCGGACGACCGTTGGCCGCTGGCGCAGTTGGCTCACCGGACAGTCCGGTGCACCAACGAACAGTACGGTGAATTTTAGCCGTACGCCTCTGTCATTTTCTCGAGAGCAGTCGGTTCACCGTCGGCTAGCCTGGCGCACCGGACACCGTCCGATGCACCACCGGACCGTCCGATGTGCCAAGTCCGAGCTGTTGTTTGCTGCTCACAGCCAATCCTTTTCCAAATTCGTTTCTCTTTTCTCTGCACTGTTTCTAGCACTTGAACAAACATATTAGTACTTAAAAACAATTTACTAAGTCTAGAGACGTACCTTGTACTTTGATTTGCACTTTTCACACATTTAGCACATAAGGACTCAATTAATATGTGTTGGGCATCTAATCACCAAAATACTTATAGAAATTGCCCAAGGGCACATTTCCCTTTCACTTATATTGTTTAGGATTGAAACTTAGACATTACGGTAGAGATAGCAACACTTAGACAAAACCTAGTTTGCACATTCTAGATTGTTTATTTGCATAGGTTTTGCTCTAGGGATTTATTTGTGGCCTAGTTTAGAGAAAGTTTTAGAAGTCCTAATTCACCCTCCCCCTCTTAGGCGTCACCTGTTTCCTACAATGTCATATTTCTTCGAAAGGGATCTAAGAAACTTATGATTAAAATCCACATCCGGTACATCAAGACCAAGTCCCTTGAGCTCATTTACTATCTCATTTAACCGACTGAACATGTCGGATACACTTTTATCTTCCTTCATGATAAATTAATCAAATTTCCCTTTGCACACATATAATTTGGCAGTCTTCACAATTGTAGTTCCTTCATGAATTTCCATTAGCTTGGTCCAAATCTCATGAGCGGTTGTGAGATTCTTGATTCTTTTGAACTTATTGATGTCTAGAGCATTATAAAACACATGCATGGCTTGATCATTGGTTAGAATATTTTCATTATCACTAACTGATGGTTCATCTTGCTTCAATACAACAAATTCTTCCCTGACAATTTTCCAAATCTTTCCATCCATTGCACTAAGATGCATTGATATTCTTATTTTCCAATAGTCATAATTGTTCTCATCAAAAAGCGGTGGCTTCCCAATGTACATATTGTTGTTACTAGCCACTTTGTCCAACTTTGGGATGGTTAGATCCAAAAATAATGGAATCCCCAGCTTTGATACCACTTGTAAGATCTAGGACACCCGCTAGAGGGGGGTGAATAGACGGTCTTGTCTAAAATCAACAAGACTAGAGAAATTTAATCAATACAAGAGATATAAATTCTCTAGCTAATACAAGTAAGAAACTAATGGAAACAACAATAAAAATCTAGAAATGAATGACAATTCAATAATCACTAGCTACTTGTAATGAAATTAACAAGAGGGAAAAAGAGACACCGAATTTTTCTCGTGGTATCGATGATTTGTCGATCACCCCTAATCCACGTTGAGGTGGACTCCAAGCTCTCACTTGCTCCTCTATCAAGACATGGCTTGATCTTTGAGCCAAGTGTAATCGCATGTTACCTCGGTTCTACTAGCGTTGCCTTTGCCGCTCCGGCGAGGTAGGCGCGAACCCCTCACAATCACAACCGCGACTTCTCCACAACCTTCACGGAGAGCTTGACGGAGACACCACCAAGCTGTCTAGGAGGCGGTAACCACCAAGAGTAACAAGTCGATGAAGCTTGTCGGTGTATCACCTAGTGCCTCAAGAATCACCAATTGACGCAAATGCACTAGGAGCTCTCAATCTCAAACTAAAATGCAATCTGAAGGAAAGCGTGTGAGAGAGTGAGTTGGAGGATCACAAATGTGCTCAATGTGTGATAGGAATGACCAAGAGAATCCTCAAATATGAGCTCTACAACTATTTATAGTTCCCCAACCTTTACTAGCCGTTATGTGCAAGTAGCACATCTTCTGTGCACACGCGGACGGTCCACACCATATGACAGTATGGTCCACTGTACAAGTAATGGCTATATTATCCATTTGAAACATGTCAGAGATGTTAGAAAATGTGGGTCCGAAAGGTCCACCAATCCTGACTGGGCGGTCCGGGGCCTGACAACTTAACACACCCAAGCACTGACCAAGTCGATTAACATGGGTGGACTGTCCGCCCTCCAAGGTCGTATGGTCCGTGCCTTGAGTTAGCACTTTCTGGGCTCAAACACCGGACAGTCTATAATACAAACGCCCAAAAACACATAGTTCAATCCCAAACCCATTTTGGCATTTGCGAGCGGTCCGCCACACATGGTCAGACGGTCCGCATAAGCACACGGGGACTTGTGCAAACGTAGACCCTCTCTGGTCAGGACTGCGGATGGTCCATCCCCAAGGCTCAGACGGTCCACAATGCAAACACTTCGGTCCACACGAAGTGAGCAAACTTCGGACCACTCTGGATGGATCGCGGACGGTCTGGCCTCCTAGCCCGGATGGTCCGCCGACCACAGAAACTTAGTCACTTTTCAAACACGCTTTTTGAAAAGATTTTAGCTATCAAACTCGAAAGCGTAGTTAGTCCTCATGCAATGCAAACACTAGATTCTCTATGAGGCACTAAGTTTCACACATACTAAGGTCATTTACCACTATTGATAGTACGGCTATCTAGCCTACTAATCCGGTCAAATACTTCTCTAAACACCTCGTGACCGGCAAAAAAACAAAACATATGTTATACCTTTGCCTTCACCTGATCCACAACCAATGTCTTAAGTCTCTAAGACTTATGATAAATCTATTTTTCTTATGGTCCAACCTGCATTCTTATTTCTCCAAGAATTTTTAGTCCACATATGGTTGTCATTAATTACCAAAACAACACTAAGGGGCCTAGATGATTCACAGCCGCGCGCATGCCACCCGAGATCTATCGTCGCATCCGCTCCCTACTCGGATGCGTTGTCTGTGATGGGCCAGATCTGCCACTCCTCGGGATCCCCCGTCGCTCCCACTCGTCGTCGCCGTGCGTCTGGATCAGGAGCCATCGACGACGCGTTTCTAGACTAGGGAGTCACTACCGCGCTTCCAGACCATGCAGTCACCACTGCGCCTTCGGATCGCAAGTCGTCGCACGCCCGCCTCGAGGGCACCATCGCTTGCCCCCGGGATCTCCGCCACTCGCATGCCCTGGGAGAACTACCACCGGTGTTAAAATCCTAATTCCTGGCGGCCTAGGGTGCTTTTATAGACGCTCGGACCTGGTCCGGATCAACCGAATGGCACGTGTGGCCTAGTCTTTTTCTAGTTATTGGAAGCCTAGGGCTTTAGATATATAAACTATATATATGTATATATAGAGAGAGAAAGAGAGAGAGAGATTGTATATTATGAGCCCTGGGCTTCCAATAACTAGAGGAAGCCCAGGTCAGACGGTACCATCTGATCGAGCCAGACCAGGTTCGAACGTCTATAAAAGAAGACTTGGAGCACTAGGGTTCGGTTTTTGATGCCCTGCCCTAATTCACGAGCGATGGCGCCCACCCAGGTGCGTGCGACGACAACGGTTGCCCCAGAGCGCGCGCGGCGGCGAACCCCTGGCCGGTGGTTGCGGTGGCAGCGACAACTCGACTCGGGCGCGCGGTCGCGGCGGTTCCTCGATCTGGAGTAGCAGTTGTCACACCCGGGTTTCAGGGCACCAAGACCCGGGCGCGAACATAATCACCAGGTGTGCTGGGACCAAGTCTCACACATATGATGAATAATGGCACATGATCGAATGTCACAACTTTACTATATAATAGGAGTTCTATACAAAATAAATAAATAATTACATTATAAGGAGACAACGGTCCAGCAACCCAAAGTTGACTGGGAGACGACGGCCTAGACCACTCACGAACTCATCATAGCATCCTCCATGCGCCTCATCCTGCGGTACCTGTTCTTGACCTGTGGGGTGTGAGACAGCAAGAGTGAGCTCACATACGTTCATAGCTCAACAAGTTGTGGGGAATAATGTGCATGAACTCGCCAAAGGTGGGAGCTCACGTGAAGTGTAAGGCTTACCAAAGAGGATGGTTAGAGCTGAGCATTGCTTTTAAAGTTGGTCAAAATTTTATTAGCAATTACTAAGTATAAGTAAATACCAACCAAATTAAGTAGTAGAACAAAAGTAATAACATCACCTGTGATGCAATGCATATAACAAATTGAATTTAGTTCCATAAGTTAATCATGTGAGGGTCCGAGCTGCTCATGACCGTGAGCACGGCTAGTATACCAGTTTTACACTCTGCAGAGGTTGCGCATCTTTACCCACAAGTCATGTTACCCATTTGCCACAGGGTTGTACGGGCCCCATACACCTCTACCAAGGAAGCGAGGCAGGGTAACACTATGAGGCCTTTACAAAGTTCCACTAGCTTCAGAAAACCCGCTACAGTTTATAGGAAGCTCCAATGCAGGGATCCCTCGCCTGATCGCCATCACAGCAAAATCAACCAAGGACCTCCCTGCACTGACCACTCCCCTACTGCCCTTGCCCCTTTCGGGTAAGGTAGTCCTCCACTAGCTTTCCTAATTAATCAGCCAAGGGTGTCCCATTAAACCCTTGTGGTAGCACTATTTTCCCGGGTGGTCGCTCCATGTTCCAATTAACATAATGATCTTATCATGAACAGTAAATAACAACTGATAACAAAAGTGTAATCATGAATAATGTATCTCCATACCCAAAACCACATATAGCACTAGCAAGTACTACCCAAAAAGTTCAGTGGTAAACAAGGCATAAAGATAGTCAAACTAGGGTGACCTATTAGGTCCCATCAAAATTAACCTATACAGATCATTATGATTAATCAGAACATGACTAGGTAAAAAGAAGTGATCAAGGGCACAACTTGCCTGGGACTTGAGATTCCAGGTACCAACTTACTCTTTAGATGACACGTGTCCTCGCTGCTAAACGTAGCAATACAGACAAACATGGTGCAGGCCAAATTAACATTACACCAAACACATATGCAAAATACATAATAATGATCTACATATTGAAATAAGATCACAGGAACATGAATTATTAATTTTGGAGCTATAGATTTTAAGTTATGGATTTCTAAGGATTTTATGTGCTTTGTACAAGATTACTTAAGATAACAATTTTAATGTGGCTTTTATGTCAAAATAGTGGCACTAAATGATAAACAATAATATTACAAAATTATAGGAACTGGAATGGATTAAAAAGGAGTTAAAATGAAATTTCTATTAATTAAACAAGTTCTAGGATTTATTTTTATATTAAAATCATTTCTGTAATTAATTTATAATCAGACCGAGCTCTCTATCTACAATTCTAATTCCTGAATACACCAGGGGTCATAGTGTTAAAAACAGGACCCTTCTGTGATGATCTTAAACCTAACCTAGACTGCGGGCTGATATAGGTAAAGGTCAGGGGTTCTTTTATTAATTTGCAGAGGCCAAAGGGGTATCTCCGCGTATGAGCCGTTAGATCGGGTTTGGACGGTCTGGATTAGATCATTCGCCTTACTGTACTGGTAACTTCGCGAGAACCCACAGATCTCAATCCAATGGTATGGATTGTTAAGTGACCGAGATCCATCCATAGCCACCCGATACGACATCGACGGTCGGTGATCACTCAGGCGAAAGGGTACGCTCTTTCTAATCCCACCCGTTGATCAACGATCGTACGATACCCCGCCTCCCCCCATCGATACCACTGGACACAATGGTGCCCGCGGTGGCGCCCTGGATCCCGGCGGAGGTCCGCCGGAGTGAACGCCAACCCCCCCCTAGTGACCATATACCACCCCGAATCCGTTCTACGCGCAGAGGAGGCCGAGGTAAATGCGAAGATTGAAGACTCACCATCGATTAGTGTTGCGACGACTACTGCCCACGGTACGCACGACAGCATGGCGGAGTTCCCACTCCGGCGAGGCATTCCGGTGGTCCAGAGTGCGATTCCGCCCAGGAGAAGCCGCGACGAGCATCAGAGAGGACCAGCGATTGCCCCCGGTCGATTCCGATCGCCCAACGCCAGGTATAATGGTTTCCCCTCCTGCGGCGGCGCCATCCTTAGCTCCATTCGCCCCTCTCGAGCGGTCATACGAGTGGCCCGCCATGCCCACACAATCCCCAAACACCAGTGATTCTCCGTGATCACCCATCGAAGCCCAAGCAGCAGAGGTCGAGGCGAATTGCACGGCAGAGGCAAGGTCATGGCTGCTCTCTCTCTCCTGTTCCTCACGGTAATGGCGCTCCCGAACTCGGCTGGTTAGTTGGCCTCTGTTCTAGGGATTAGGGATGCGAGGCGGCGCGGTCGCTTTAAAGCTAGTGAGTCCGCGACGAGGGGGATCCGAGCAGGGGGCACGCCCGGCGAATTCGGCGGATTTAGTTGCAACAGCCCCGATCCGAGCTCGGTCACGGTAGAAGATGGAGCTGACGAAGATGGCCCACGTGCAAGTGGCTGGCGCGAGGTAATCAGCGGCTGGCCAAGTGGCATGTCAGCGCTAAGGTGACCCAAATTAGCCCAGTGTACCGTTTTAAGGGAAAGATGGGCCAGCGCGGGAGAGATGGGGAAGTGGGCCGACTGGCAGGCCAGTTCTGCGGAAGATGGGCCAGCACGAGGGGAAAATGGCCCAAGGCGCCAAATGGGGTCTTCTCCTTTTTATTTATTTCTGTTTGCATTTTCTCCACTAAATTTCAAACTCTAGTATTTGAATTCAAACTTGTTTGTGAGTTCATACACAGGTTGAATTCCCACATAAGGTTCTAGTATACAAAATTATAAATATTCGTATATATATATATATATATATATATTTCTTTGTATATTCTTTTCCATTTCTTTTCCTTATTTCTCTTTATATTTTCAAGTTCTATTTTTTCAAACTTAAACTTGTCTCAAAAATTTGAGTACAATTGTAAACATACAAGAATTCCAGCATGATATGCATTTTTCTATATTTATTTATTTGTTGTTTAACCAATATAACTCCATTAATTGAATATGCACAAATAAAAGAAAATCAAGTACTCTCCAACGGTTCCATAATCCTAAAACCCTACACAATAATATTTATTCATTTATATTATTATTATTATTATTATTATTATTTTCTCTGATACAAATTTTGGGCTCTACAGCAGTGGTGGTTCCTAGATCGGTGGCGCGGTGGCGGCGACTCCCTAATCCAGAGGGCGAGCGACAGTGGGGCCCCGGTGTGAGCAAGCGACGGCGATCCCCGGGCCCTGAGGCGGGTGAGAGGCGACGACACTCCTAAGGCGGGCGGGCAAGCGGCAACGCACCCCAGGCTCAGCGATGGCGGCTCACCATAACCCACGAACAACGGTAGCGTCCCCCGACGTGTGAGTAGCGACGGTGCTGCACGAGGCGCGAGGTTCGAGCGACGTCACGAAAAGCGGGAGGTGTGTGGCGACAGTCGCGCGTGACATCCTTCGATCCGGCGCAGTTCGGGCGACCCGAGTGACGATCTCTATCCGTTCTTGTGTCCTCGACAACGTCCTCCGGCGACTACCTCCTCAGATTCGTGTTATGCCTTTCGATTATTGTGTTTTATGCCTACCACATGCACTATTTACGCTAAATATTGTAGGATTTTATGCTTAAACACGGAGTTCGTACATTAGTTTACTGCATGCATATTTTTTGCATGCATATTGAAAAGGCAATTCCTTAATTTATGTTGTTCATAACTGCCAGTTTTTTACGTCTGCCAAAAAATTGTCCCTAATTCCCGCCTGTTCGTAATTACCATAAAAAATAAAATCAAATCACTTATGTTCATAACTGCTAGATTTTTACGTCTGCCATAAAATCGTCCCTAATTCTCGCCGGTGTTCTTAGTTGGACCGATATTAGATTTTTTATCAATTATGCTACATGGTGTAAATATTATGCGACTTTGTATAACAATTTATGCTCTGTGTGACTCATGTCATCCAATTTTTTGCGTGCGTGCAGTGGAAACGAAAATACCATCGAAAATTTGCACGCATGGAATGGAAACTCACATGATCTGTCATAATTTTTGGATCTGCATAAAAATAAAAACCGCATGCATGTGACTCCCATATTTTTCGGATCTATCATAAAATTAGGATCATGAATACAACCCACCAGAACTATCAACATGTCACACTGATTCGATATTTCCCTTATAATTGAGTGGTTTAGGCTCAAAACTTAAGGTTTTTATGCTTGAACCTGAAGATGTGTCCACCAGTGAACCACATGCCAGATTTTTTTTACGCAGTGTACCGCATTGCATAAATAACTACACCATGTAGCATAATTTGTATATCATAACCTGGTTCTAACGAGCCTAGCTGCATCGCTGTTGGAGCGATTTTATATTTATGGAGGAAATAAAACATTCGCACATTCCTGCCATCCTAAATTTGTGCGCATGCAGCAGGAAACAGAATTTTACATAATATACCAATTGCATAAATACCTACATCGTGTAGTATAATTAGTATCAATATATATCATAAACTAATTCAAACAAGTTTAGCTGCATGACTGTTGGAGCGATCCTATATTTATGGAGGAAATAAAGCATTAAATATGATTTGTTTTCATGCATGCCAATCTATTTTCCTTTCTTCCTACATTTTTGTCATCCTAATTTTGTGCGCATGCAGTAGGTAACAAATTTTTACACAGTTTACTAATTGCATAAATATCTACACCGTATAGCATAATTGTAGGATCTAGGACACCGGCTAGAGGGGGGGTGAATAGACGGTTTCGACTAAAAACAACAATACTAAGTAAATTTAATCAATACAACAAGGGGAATAAATTTACTAGTGTCAATAAGTAAACAATGTATGAAAGACAACTACGGAGATTGAATACTTGAAGAACAATAAGCAAAACACTAATCAATTGCAAGGCAATAAGTAATGCTAGAAGGAATAGACACCGAAATTTATCCCGTGGTATCGGTGATTTGCCGATCACCCCTAATCCACGTTGAGGTGGACTTCAAGCTCTCACTTGCTCCTCTATCAAGACACGACTTGATCTTTGAGCCAAGTGGACAAGAAATCACTCAATACCTCGATTCCACTAATGTCACCTTTGCCGCTCCGGCGAGGTAGGCGCGAACCCCTCACAATCAACACCGCGGCTTCTCCACAATCTTCTTGGAGAGCTCGACGGAGACAATCACCCGAGCCGTCTAGGAGGCGGCAACCTCCAAGAGTAACAAGCCAACGACGCTTGCTCGGTGTACCACCTAGTGCCTCAAGAATCACCAAATGATGCAAATGCACTAGGAACCCTCAATCTCTCACTAGAATGCAACCTCAAGCAAAGAGTGTGAGAGAGTGAGTTGGAGGATCACAAATGAGCTCAATGTGTGCAAGGAATGGCCAAGAGAGGTCTCACACACGAGCTACCCTTCTATTTATAGTCCCCCATCTAAAACCAACCGTTATGCACAAAAGAGGGCAGTTCTGCGCACGCGCGGACCGTCCGCGCCCTAGGGCCGGACGGTCCGCCGTACACCATAACGGCTATAATGACCGTTGGAACATGTCAGAGTCGACTCAAAAGGTGGGTCCGGACAGTCCGCCCTTCAAGGTCGGACCGTCCGCGTCCTGGCAATTTCAAACACCCGAGCCTCGGATCAAACGGAGTTAACACACGCGGACCGTCCGGCTATAAATCCCGGACCGTCCGCGACCTGAGACAGTACTGTCCGGACTGGTCTCCCGGACCGTCCGTAGTACAACTCAATAAAAACACACAGTCCCTGTCCAAAACGAGTTAGACACATGCGGACCGTCCGCGCCTCACAGGCGGACCGTCCGCCTATAATTCAGGGACTGACCCGAAGCCACCTTCCTTTGGTCAGGACTGCGGACGGTCCGGCCCTAAGGCCCGGACGGTCCGCAGTGCAAAAGAATACAGAGTCAACACAGAAAAGTCAAACCTCGGACCCTCTGGAGGATCGCGGACAGTCCGCCCCCTAGGGCCGGACAGTCCGCGCGACCAAGACTTCTCAAATTTCAAACATGCTTTTGAATGAACTTTTAACACACGAAATGAGAAGCGCTGTTAGTCCTTATGTAAATGCAACTACTTGATGCTCTATGAGGCACTAAGTTTTACACAGATCTAAGTCATTGACCCCTCTTAATAGTACGGCTATCTAGCCTACTAATCCGGTCAGGTATCTTCTCTAAACTCCTCAAGACCGGCAAAAGTAAAACCTATATTATACCTTTGCCTTCATCTGATCCACAACCAATGCGTATGACTCTTCAACAATCTTATTTCTATGTGGTCCAACCCTGCATTCTTATTTCTCCAAGAATCGTTAGTCCACAAGTAGTTGTCATTAATTACCAAAACATTACCAAAGGGGCCTAGATGATTCACAATCTCCCCCTTTTTGGTAATTGATGACAACACCACATAGTATATTAAAGAGAAGTTTAGTTTCTCCAAATCTCTCTCATACCAAAGGTATAAAATAGATTTTGGAGATGAGTTTCATAGGACTTATCTCGAATTGAAGTTCTGTCCAAAAGATAGATAAATCCCAATAGAAACTCAGTATGCAAGAAAGGCTCCCCCTAAGTGTGTGCAGGATTATTTGAAGTTGAAGATATAACACACATAATATATTGGAGCTTGATGGAGACTTTCCTACAAACATGGTTATCGAGACATACAAGCGATGATTCGTAGAGTGAGCGCAGCAATTATAATCACATCTCGATTAACCACACACAGAGTAATTTGAACTAAAACATAGTTCATCCCACAGAATATTACAGATAATAATCCACAGACATACGACATAGAGTTAATAGATCAAACCAAGTTCCAAATGCATAAGACATAAACTAAAACGGCACGAAAAAGATAAAATGCATATGCATGGTCTTAGTGTCCACATAGAACCACCAACTCCCCCTGAAGGAGACGCCTGACAACTTCTCATCACTTCTCTCCCCCTTTGGCATCAATTGCCACAAAGGAGAGGCCTTACTGATCACTCGGCGGAGGATGCATGTTGTAATAATGAGTGCTGAAGGTGTCAAACAGGGAGGAGAACTGGCCAAAGTCCTGCTGGAGCTGCTGCTGCCTCTGACTGATATCATGCATGTTGTCAGTTGTAGAAAGATTATCAAACTGACTGGAGAGAGCACCCATGTTATCTTGAAAGCTTTGTTGCATATTATTCAGCCTTGACATGATGGGATCAGTGACATTAGTGTGAATTTGATCACGAAAGTCAGAAAATTCAGAGTTGAGCGCATCCCAGTTGCTGTCAAAGCGAGACTGCATGTCATCGAGGCGGTGATCCACATGTGACATCAACCCCTCAAATCGAGTATCAATATGAGTCTCCAGCCCTTGCTGCATGTTTTGAAAATAAGGATCAAAATATCCTGGAGCAGGCTCCCAATAGTGCTGAGGCTGAGGAGGAGGTGGAGGAGGAGGCATCTGCTGTTCCTCAACATTAGGCGCTGCTCCACCCTCATAGCCAGGGTCTTCCTCATCATCTGGGAATGGAGTGAGTGGCCTGGTGAGAAACCCTATCTCATTCTTAAAAGGCCTGAATGGAGTGTGAACAATCTCACATGGGCCCTCAAATCTTGTCTTGGATTTGATAAGAGCCATAATGTATGGAGCATATGCCAAGTTTTGATTCTTGTCCATCTTTAAATCATTAAGCTGCCTCATCATGAAAAGAACAATGTTCATGACTTCTCCATTCATAATGTGCTGAATTATGTTCCAGAACTTATCTCGAATTTTACTCTTATCACCACTCTTGGGAAGAATGGTGACTCTGGCAATCTTGTTGATGACAGCAGGATGATGTCTGAGTCCTGCTGTTTCTCCAAATCTCCTGGGTATACCGAGCCTGGCTGGCTCATAAAACTGCACAAAATCCTCAAAGTTATCTTCAGTATATAGATCCACCCCAGCAGAAATAGTGCCATAGTCCAGACTGTTGGCAGCGGCAAAGTCAGCAAAAGAAGCAGAATACCGCTTGAAGCCAGTCATCCAGGTGATAGATTCTTCTGCAATATCAATCTCTGAGGTAGCCAAGAATTGCTTAACTGCCATTTCATTGAAATCGGTGCGCTGCCCCATAAACTGATATAACCCACATGTTTCAAATTTGGGGATAAGACCCTCCATGACTGATTGACTGAGCAAGAAGGACCAATCAATCACCTGATGCTTATGAAAGTTGGTATCCACCAGGGTGCCCCAAAAGACGTCAAACTGCAGCTGAGTGTGGAAAAACTGAATATTGGTATCTGATGGCAGAGCATATTGGTTCATAGTCCGTCTAGAGCAGTACTCAGCCATAGAAAATCGCCGCTTGGGATAAGTCCATCCTTGGATATCAATGGGATAATCTGGATGAACATGAAGAAAATCTTCAGCATCCATGGATTCAGTGCCCCCAGCTGAGGATTGGGCCTCTGAATCAGTGGTCGGTGTATAATCATCATCATTGCCACGAGGGCGCTTTGATTTAAAGCGACCTGCAAGTTTCTTGCGGAGACCACCAAAACCACTCCTTCATCTAAGTCTAGATGACCATTTGTTGCCATTGGAGTCTTGATAGGCTTAGCATTTTCTAAACCAAACTTCTTGAGCATGTCCCTCAAATATTTTGATTGACTTATAAAAATTCCATCTTTCAATTGTTTGATTTGAAGGCCAAGAAAGAAGCTCAATTCTCCTATCATAGACATTTCAAATTCCTTTGACATCATTTTTCCGAACTCCTCACAAAATAATTCATTAGTAGATCCAAAAATAATATCATCAACGTAGATTTGACAAACAAATAAATCTTTGCCAATTCTTTTAGTGAATAGAGTAGTGTCAACCTTCCCAATTTTGAAGTCTTTGGAAAGCAAGAAATCCCTAAGCCTTTCATACCAAGCGCGTGGAGCTTGCTTAAGCCCATAGAGAGCTTTAGAAAGCTTGAACACATGGTTAGGTCTTTTGGGGTCCTCAAAACCGGGAGGTTGTTCAACATACACTAGTTCACTAATCTTACCATTTAGAAAGGCACTCTTTACATCCATTTGGTAGAGCTTGATATTGTGTGCACAAGCATAAGCAAGTAGAATCCGGATTGCTTCTAATCTTGCTACGGGAGCAAATGTCTCCCCAAAATCCAATCCTTCAATTTGAGTATATCCTTGTGCAACTAATCTTGCCTTGTTTCTTACTACCACACCATCTTCATTGTGCTTGTTGCGAAACACCCATTTTGTACCAATAACATTGTGGTTCTTTGGTCTCTCAACAAGCTCCCAAACTTCATTTCGAGCGAAGTTATTTAATTCTTCATGCATTGCATTCACCCAATCAACATCAAGTAGAGCTTCATCTACACGGTTAGGTTCCATACAAGATACAAAAGAGAAATGTTCACAAAATGAAGCTATGCGAGAGCGAGTTTGAACACCCTTACTAATATCACCCACAATTTGATCAACCGGGTGATCCTTCACAATGGAATGATGAATTCTTGATACCGTTTGATAGTTGCTTGTTGAAGCATTGGGAGGAACCGTAGGTCTTGAAGTACCTTGATCATGAGTATCCAAGGTTTCATCGAGTTGTTGGCTTTGGTGATCTTCCTCATTTATAGTTGAGGATGAAGGAATAACAACTACACTATCTTCATCATCATCTTCCTTAGGTTTTATTTCACCAATGGCCATTGTTTTCATTGCATTTATCAATTGAGTTCCCCCAACATCATCGAGATTATCACTCTCATCTTGAGACCCATTTGTTTCATCAAATTCAACATCATATGCTTCCTCAATAATACCATGAGATTTGTTGAAGACTCTATAAGCCTTACTATTTGATGAATATCCAAGAAGAAAACCCTCATCACATTTCTTCTCAAATTTAGAAAGCCGGCTTCCCTTTCTCAAAATATAACATTTGCAACCAAATACCCTAAAATATGAGATATTTGGCTTTCTACCAATGAGCAATTCATATGGAGTTTTCTTCAAGAGTTTGTGACAATATAGTCTATTTGATGAATGACAAGCGGTATTTATTGCCTCGGCCCAATAAGAATCCGATATATTATATTCCGCTAACATAGATCTTGCCATATCAATAAGAGTTCTATTCTTTCTTTCAACAATACCGTTTTGTTCCGGGGTATATTTGGAAGAGAATTCATGTTTGATACCCTTGTCATCACAATATTGATCAATCCTTGCATTTTTGAATTCCGACCCATTATCACTTCTAACCTTTTTGATGTCGAAATCAAATTGATTTTGAGCCAATATAGCAAATGACTTGAATGTTTCAAACACATTGGATTTGTCTCGTAGAAAATAAACCCAAGTAAATCTTGAATAGTCATCCACAATCACAAGACAATAAGAATTACCACCAATACTTACAAAAGATGTGGGCCCAAATAAATCCATGTGAAGTAATTCCAAAGGTCGATGAGTGGACATTTGACTTTTATTTGGATGAGTATTTGCCACTTGCTTACCGGCTTGACAAGAGCTACACAATTTGTTCTTTTCAAACTTCACATCTTTCAAGCCTCGAACTAAGTCATGCTTGGTTAACCGATTGAGTTGCTTCATCCCAACATGACCAAGTCTTCTATGCCATAACCAACCTAGTGAAGCTTTTGAAAATAAGCAAGTTGTGAGCTTTGCCTCATTAGATGAGAAATCAACAAGATAAAGATTTTCATGTCTAAAACCTTTAAATTTAAGATTGCTACCGTCAACACTAGAGATAATAACATCTTCAACTGTGAAATTGCAACAAAATCCTAAATCACATAATTGAGCTACGGAAAGTAAATTAAAATTCAAAGACTCAACCAATAGCACATTTGATATAGAATGATCATTTGAAATAGCAATTTTACCCAAACCTTTAACCTTTCCTTTACGATTATCTCCAAATGTGATACTATCATAATTTGAGCAATCTTCCTCACTCATTTGGGTAAACATCTTCATATCCCCGGTCATGTGTTGAGTACATCCACTATCCAACACCCAATGATTCCCTCCCGCCTTGTAGTTTACCTACAAAAGGAAATCAATCTCTTTTAGGTACCCAAACTTGCTTGGGTCCTTGGATGTTAGTGACCAAGGTCTTTGGCACCCAAATAGCTTTCTTTTTGTTTCCAACAATTGAAGTACCAACAAATTTAGCATGAACACCTTTTGCATTATGAGAAAGAACATAACAATGCTCAAAACAAGTGGAGGATACATGTTTGAACTTGGGACAATTTTTCTTAACATGTCCCTTTTTGTGACACTTGTGACACACTTTGTCACATTCTTTCACAAACAATGTCTTTTTCTTTACAAAAGCATTCTTTCCTTTCTTGGGAACATATCCAAGACCTTCACGGTTAAGAGAACATCGTTGACTTCCCAATATGAAATCCAACTTCTTCTTACCACCATATGCCTTTTCTAGGTCATGAGTTAGAGTATTTATTCTATCCACTAACACTTCATTCTCAACAATAATTTTTGATTCATCAAGAGCAATATTATCATTGAGAGAAATTTTGCATTTATTACAAATAGAGTTAGTAGGTAGTGGTTCACTTGTAAGACTATCAAGTAAGTCACAAGTGACTCCAACATCCTTAGTGACCACCTCAACTTCATGCACAATAGATGATTTTTGAGCATCCGCAAGCTTCTCACAATTTTCTTTGAGATCATTGTGAGAGATCTTGAGCTCCTCAAAAGACACTTGGAGGTTTTTATACAATTCCTTCAAGGCCTTAAATTTTTCTTTTTCTTTGTGGATGTAGTCATCGGCCTCACCTAACATTCTAACAAGATCATCATATGAATAGCCATCATCATCAACATCATCGATATCATCATCATCATTTATATCATTTAAATCGGTGATGATTTTTACCTTAGCATCTCCCTTTGCCATGAGGCAATGGGGGGATGAGAAGAGTGAGGGAGCTTCCTTGATGGCAATTCCGGCATTAAGCTTGGATGAGGTGTCATCATCATCATCATCCGAGCTATCATCCGAGTCCCATTCAACTAAGTAGGCTTTGCCATCTTTCTTCTTGTTATAGTATTTCTTTTTCTTCTTGTCACTTTCATCTTTGCCCTTCTTCTTCTTGCTTGGACAATTCATGGCAATGTGACCGGGTTCCCCACACTCAAAACATTTTCTATCATTGAAAGCATTTCTTCTAGATGTTTGACCTCTTCTAGGTTGACCTCTTTTCATCTTCATGAATTTATTGAATTTCCTTACAAATAAAGCCATGTCACCATCACTCTCACTTTCATTTTCTTCATCATTGCTATCTTCCTTTTCAATTGCCTTTGAGGCCTTGGCTTTGAGAGCAATGGATTCATTTTTCACCTTCTTTGCCAAACTTAAAGCATCGGCTTGTGACTTCTTAAATATATCTTGAGTGAGAATTTCTCCCAATACTTTGGTTGGAGAGGTTGTAGATAGATCACTCCTTACTAGCATTGTCACAATAGTCTCATATTTCTCCGGAAGTGATCTAAGGAACTTGTGTGTGAAATCCACATCCGGAACATTAAAACCAAGTCCTTTGAGTTCATTTACAATCTCATTCAATCGATTGAACATATCGGATACACTCTCATCTTCTTTCATAATAAATTGCTCAAACTTCCCTTTGCACACATATAGTTTGGCACTCTTCACAATTGTAGTTCCTTCATGAATTTCCATTAGTTTTACCCAAATCTCATGAGCGGTTGTGAGATTCTTGATACGATTGAACTCATTTATATCAAGAGCATCATAAAAGACATTCATGGCTTGATCATTTGTGAGGATATTCTCATTATCACTAACGGATGGTTCATCTTCCTTCAATACAACAAATCCATCTCTGACAATTGGCCAAATTTTTCCACCCATTGCTCTAAGATGCATTGACATTCTTATTTTCCAATAATCATAATTGTTTCCATCAAAGTGCGGTGGCTTCCCAATGTGCACATTGTTGTTACTAGCCATTTTGTCCCACTCCGGGATGATTAGATCCACAAACAATGGAGTCCTCGGCTCCGATACCACTTGTAGGATCTAGGACACCGGCTAGAGGGGGGGTGAATAGACGGTTTCGACTAAAAACAACAATACTAAGTAAATTTAATCAATACAACAAGGGGAATAAATTTACTAGTGTCAATAAGTAAACAATGTATGAAAGACAACTACGGAGATTGAATACTTGAAGAACAATAAGCAAAACACTAATCAATTGCAAGGCAATAAGTAATGCTAGAAGGAATAGACACCGAAATTTATCCCGTGGTATCGGTGATTTGCCGATCACCCCTAATCCACGTTGAGGTGGACTTCAAGCTCTCACTTGCTCCTCTATCAAGACACGACTTGATCTTTGAGCCAAGTGGACAAGAAATCACTCAATACCTCGATTCCACTAATGTCACCTTTGCCGCTCCGGCGAGGTAGGCGCGAACCCCTCACAATCAACACCGCGGCTTCTCCACAATCTTCTTGGAGAGCTCGACGGAGACAATCACCCGAGCCGTCTAGGAGGCGGCAACCTCCAAGAGTAACAAGCCAACGACGCTTGCTCGGTGTACCACCTAGTGCCTCAAGAATCACCAAATGATGCAAATGCACTAGGAACCCTCAATCTCTCACTAGAATGCAACCTCAAGCAAAGAGTGTGAGAGAGTGAGTTGGAGGATCACAAATGAGCTCAATGTGTGCAAGGAATGGCCAAGAATGGTCTCACACACGAGCTACCCTTCTATTTATAGTCCCCCATCTAAAACCAACCGTTATGCACAAAAGAGGGCAGTTCTGCGCACGCGCGGACCGTCCGCGCCCTAGGGCCGGACGGTCCGCCGTACACCATAACGGCTATAATGACCGTTGGAACATGTCAGAGTCGACTCAAAAGGTGGGTCCGGACAGTCCGCCCTTCAAGGTCGGACCGTCCGCGTCCTGGCAATTTCAAACACCCGAGCCTCGGATCAAACGGAGTTAACACACGCGGACCGTCCGGCTATAAATCCCGGACCGTCCGCGACCTGAGACAGTACTGTCCGGACTGGTCTCCCGGACCGTCCGTAGTACAACTCAATAAAAACACACAGTCCCTGTCCAAAACGAGTTAGACACATGCGGACCGTCCGCGCCTCACAGGCGGACCGTCCGCCTATAATTCAGGGACTGACCCGAAGCCACCTTCCTTTGGTCAGGACTGCGGACGGTCCGGCCCTAAGGCCCGGACGGTCCGCAGTGCAAAAGAATACAGAGTCAACACAGAAAAGTCAAACCTCGGACCCTCTGGAGGATCGCGGACAGTCCGCCCCCTAGGGCCGGACAGTCCGCGCGACCAAGACTTCTCAAATTTCAAACATGCTTTTGAATGAACTTTTAACACACGAAATGAGAAGCGCTGTTAGTCCTTATGTAAATGCAACTACTTGATGCTCTATGAGGCACTAAGTTTTACACAGATCTAAGTCATTGACCCCTCTTAATAGTACGGCTATCTAGCCTACTAATCCGGTCAGGTATCTTCTCTAAACTCCTCAAGACCGGCAAAAGTAAAACCTATATTATACCTTTGCCTTCATCTGATCCACAACCAATGCGTATGACTCTTCAACAATCTTATTTCTATGTGGTCCAACCCTGCATTCTTATTTCTCCAAGAATCGTTAGTCCACAAGTAGTTGTCATTAATTACCAAAACATTACCAAAGGGGCCTAGATGATTCACAATAATTAGTATTAGTATATATCATAAATTGGTCCAGACGAGCCTAGTTGTATGGCTGTTGCAGCGATCCTATATTTATGGAGAAAAAAATTAAATATAGAAATTGTCACATATCTATTTTCTAAATTTACGCGCATACAGGGAAACATGTTTGACTCATGCATGCCTTCCTATTTTTTTGCAGGCACAGACGTGGGATTGGGGACGCACTCGATAGCCTGGCTTGGGGTGTGGGTGGGCGCGCCAGCCTGAACTAGGTCGCAGGGGTGGTCGGACAGGATTTTCTCTAACTATTTGAAGCACATGGCTTCTAATATACGACCATATATATATATATGGAGCCCTGGGTTTCCAATAACTAGAGGAAGCCCTGGCTCAACGATGCCATCCGGTTCAGCCGCACTAGGTGCAGACGGCCATAAAATGACCCCCAAGCCGTCAGGGATTAGGTTTTAGCGGCGGTGGCGGTTCCCTCGGGTGAGCAAGCGGCGACGGCGGTTTCCTTGGGCGTGCGAGCGGCGGCGACCCCGGGGGCTAGCGGCGGTGGCGCGCCAAGGCGGGCGACCGACGGTGACGCTCCTATGGCGGGCGGGCAAGCTCCGATGGCACTCCCAAACCGAACGAGCGACGACGGCGACCCTAGGCCCAGTGGTGATGGCGGTTGCGCGAGACGCGGTAGGCTTCGGCAGCAGCGGCGGTGGATCTTGGAGGAGCACACGTGGCGGCGGATCCCATAGGCACGCGTACGATGTCGGCTCCTCGGAGGCGTGCGCCCCGGAGTGGCGCCCGATGGCGTCCCCCTTCCCGCGACGTCGCCGGCCTTCCCTAGGCGTGAGCGACGACGACGGACTTCCCTAGGCGGCGAGCGGTGGCGGATTGATGACCTTATTTTTATACTATTTTGTATACATATTTATGCCAACGTCAATAGGTTTTTATGATACATTGTCAGTTCATGGTTCTCCTTCCATCTTTTGTATGTTTATGATATTTCTATTCATATTTTATTCAAACGTTTGTTGATTTTTGCGTAGTACCACAATACATAAATACCTTCAATATGTAGCATAATTAGTATCACTATATATTATAAACTGGTTTTAATTAGTCTATATGTATGGCTGTTGTAGAGATCTTATATTTATGGACTAAATAAAATATTGAAAATCAGGTTTTTGTTTCCATGCATGCCAATCTATTTTCTTTCAACTCACATTCTTGTCATCCTAAATTTGTGTGTATGCAACAGTAAATAGATTTTATACACATTGTACTGCATTGCATAAATACCTTCGACGTGTAAAATAATTAGTCACGGCGTATATCATAAACTGGTTCTAACGAGCCTAGGTGCATGGTTGCTGGAGAGATCATATATTTATGTAGAAAATTAGCATTTAAATTAGATTTTTTGTTTCCATGCATGCCAATCCATTTCCTTTGAACGTACATTCTTGCCATCTTAAATTTATACGTATACAGCAGGAAACAGATTTTTTTCGCGTTGTACCGTAGTGCATAAATATTATAGTGAAGAGGACGGGGGTGATGTGTGTTGTGGTGAGGTTTGGTGGCATACGCCCGAAGTAATCAGATAGTAGACAGATACTAGTATTGTTTAAAGTCGTTTCAATTTATGGTGGTGGTGTGACATATTTGTGTGGCTCAAGGTGGTGTTGCAAACTAAGAACATATTTGTTTTTTTAGGATTATATAATCCGATTTATTTTATATACTCTATCTGTTTTAAAATAGTAGCTGTTTTAGGTCTTGATTTTATGTTTATATTTAAATAAATGAAGATGGATTTAGACACATGCATAAAACACGTACATCAAGTATTGCATGAACCTATTAATCAACTAAAACGAATGTTAATTTGGGACAGAGAGAGTAGATTATATAATATAGTTTATATAATTCTATTAGAGTGTTTGTTTACCCAAGTTATTAGTGGGTAAAATACTAAAATGTCAAACAATAATCTAAAATAAGCATCTAATAACCTATTTATAGATTATCATAATCTAGAGCCTAGATTATATAATCCATTCAAATAATTTGTGTTGTCTGTTTGTTATCTAACTTATTTAAGCTGAATTATATAATCTAGAGGGTAAACAAATAGGGTTAAGGGGGTGTTTGATTCTAGAGACTAAAGTATAGTCCGTGTTACGTCGGATGTTTGAATAACTATTACGAGTATTAAAGATACTCTAATTATGAAACTAATTACACAACTAAAGACTAAGGTGTCGTTTGGTTCATGTAATATAACGTAAATTGTAATAATAATGATTCACCGAATAGGCTGGTACCACTTTATAGTGTAGTATCTAATTATGGTTGGACTTAAACAAATATGATTTAACGTAGCTATTATGTTACAATTTAGTACGGAATGACCTAAAGTGGCGTGACCCCCTCTTTCCCTATGTGAGATATTCAAACTAAGGGGGTGTTTGGTTTCTAGGGACTAATTTTTAGTCCATACATTTTATTCCACTTTAGTTACAAAATTATCAAATATAGAAACTAAAACTCTATTTTAATTTTTATATTTGTCAATTTATATATAAAATGGAACAAAATAAAGGGACTAAACATTAGTCCCTAGAAACCAAACACCCCTTGAGTACACGCTGTTTCAACGCTTCAAGAATAACCTGAGTTAATTGAAATTGCAAGGAGCTTTACATGTGCGTGAATTTGGGCACCACATCACTAGATCAGCTGGCTGCAGGGTGCAGGCCAAGCTAGACAACCGGCACAAAGGCAGGCGGCGGCATCCAAACCACAGCGGCGAGCAGCTACCAACCACTGCCCTGGCATTGGGACGAACATGAACCAGCGATGAATTTTCATGTAGTTACAAATCAAGCAGCCCATGCCATGACATACTGCCATCAGCACTTGTTCCGACGATTGGGAGCATGCTAGCTACACTACACTACAGGAACCAGGCGCAGCACCGCCGGAGCCGGCACGGCACACGGCCGGTCTCGCGGATGCGCTCCACCTGCCGCGCCAGCCGGGACGCCTGCCGGCCCCGGCGCGCCTCCACCCTCGCCTGCTTCCCCTCCACCTTGTGGCTCAGCGCTGACAGCCTCTTCGCCAGGTCCTGCTTCGCCCGGGCTTTCATCTGCTCAGCCCGTGCCTGAACAGTTCGATCCAATACTCAGTTGAGAATTGCTGATCGTTCACAGAGAATGTTCAGAGATTGAAAGAAGAACAAGAAGAAAAAGACCTCGGCCTGCCTCAGCTTGGCTTCGAACTTGCATTTCTGCAAGCTTTCCCATCCCTCTATCTTCGCCTCTTTCCTCTGGTATCTGCGGGCACCATGCATGCACATGGTAAGTCACCACTCACCAGCAGTAACAGCGATTTAAAAGGGATTTAAAAAAGGGTCGAACTTGCATTTGTGCACGGTGTGGCCCTTGTGCACTGGATACGATCCCAAAAAAACGTTTTTTTGCGCACCTTGCCGCGAGTTTACACTTGTTGGACTCCTCCCACGCGGCGGCGCGAGCTTCGAACGCCTTGCTCCTGACCACCGTGTCGACGGCCGCGTAGCGCTTGTCCTTCTCCGGCGACGCGGCGGCGAGGAGACCCTCCTCCTTGCTGGCCCACGACGCGATGCTCATCTTGCCGAGCTGCAGGCCGAGCGCAGCGATCTCCCGCCGCGTCCGGAGCCGGAGCTCCCGCTCCGGCACGGACGAGGAGCCGCCGCGCCGCGGGCTGGACGGCGCCGAGCAGAGCGGGCTGAGCGCCGGCGTGGCGGCGCCGGCGGGGGTGCCGCTGCGCGACTGCTCCTGGCTCGCGGCGGGCGTCATCTCCGTCCCGACGTCCCGCGTCGACACGGCCGCCGGCGAGAAGCGGGGCTTCTTGTGCGAGGACCTATTAGACGACAGCTCGGTGGGCGCGCCCGCCGCGGGCTTCTTGGAGAAGACAGGGTTGGAGTGCACGACGTGGCGGTGGTGGCGCCCCGCGATCCACTTCTCCGCGTCGTTCCACTTGGACGGCACCTGCTGCCGGAAGAACGGTCCGGGCGCCGCCGAAGCCGGCAGGGCCGCCCTCTCGTCCTTGCAGAACTCAAAGTTGGTGCCGCTGTCGTCGTCGCTGCCACTGATCCTGTCGTGGCTGGCGTCGGACCGCGACCGGGAAGAGTCGGAGCGGTGGTCCTTGGGGTACTCTGCAGGGCAGCCGATCGAATCGCTCACTTCACTCACCGAACAACGTGGGGTGGTTGCGGTTGCGGGACGATGCCACGACGATGGAATGGAGTGCCAGGGGGTCCGGGCAACGCACGCACCTTCGTCGAGCTCTTGCGGCAGGAGGCTGTTGTTGGGGTGGTCATCGTCGTCGAGCCTCGACGCCTGCAGCGTCTTGCGAGTGGGGTCGTCCTTGTGATTGGAGCCCAGCAGCTTCATCCTGAGCCTGGTTGGCGAGATGGCCACCATCTGCGTCCAGAATCCACCGATCCGAGCCGTCACACAAGAACAACATCGAGGTGATGTGAATTCATATACTAGTAGACCTCCGCACTGCTGTCCAGCAGTAGCAGGTCTTTAAATTGGTCAAAGATGACCTGAGCAAAAGAAATGGAAGAACTGCAGCAAGCGATGATGGGGGGAGGAGGCCGGTGCCTGGTCCGGCGGCCATTACCTGAGGAGCTTCGTGTATCCTCTCGTACGCCATAGACAGCCACACCCCCTCTCGCGCTCTCTCTGAATGAACTTCGAACCACCAGCAGCAGCTACTAGCGCAGCTTAAAAACGAAAATGAACTTTGGGTTGGGTGGGGACATGCAAAGCCTTTTGACTTGTTGAGCTTGACAGGTAGTAGTAGTAGTAATAAGAGAGAATGCCAGCGAGCTCCGTCATCCGCATGCACCCCCTCACAAGCAAGCACGCTCGCTCCGACGCATTGATTGCACGCCCGAGAAAAGGCCACGAGGAAAGCGGGAGGGGAGAAGGCTCCAAAGCCCACAACCCAACGACGCCCTTGCTTTAAGCTTCTTGCGGACCCAAAAGAAAAAAAAAATACTAAACTCTGCTCCTAATTAGAGGACATGCAAGCAAAATGCTCGTGTGGTCTGTTAAGCGTGCTGATGGTGATGGATTCCCTCTCGGGGTTGCTGATTTGCCAAGGGAATTCCGCTTTTGTCGTCCTTGTCTCCTCCTCCTAGCTCCTGGGTGTGCTGTAGGTAGCTAGATGAGTAGATGTTGGCGCCAACTGCACATTTCAAAAGAAAGAAAGACGGACAGACAGAAAGAAAGACAAACAGGCGCAGCTGCTGGAGTGTGCAAGTAGTGTTTTTTTTTCTTTCCTTTGGCTTGCTCGCAATCCATGCATACAACGCAAGAGGTCATCGGGAAGACCTGCAAAAGTGCAGTAGCTCGTTGGAGTAGTACTATACCACCCATGTTGGGAACCCCACTCGATCTAGCGGCAGGCCTGCGTTGGCGTTGCATCATCGCAAGAGACAGCAGCAAATATGATGTGGGTTTTGCTTTGGTCATTGGTGGCAGCAGCACAGCACAGCACCGCAACAGGATCAAGGAAAAGAGAGCAGCACAGCAATGCTTTGTTTTTGTTTTTGGCTGCTGCGGGAGCTCCAAGGACGGCGATTCACGAGTGGAGCAGCAGGCAGCTAGCAGCTCCACGAGTGCACCAGGCAGGCATGCATCCATGGCGGCAAGAGTGCGTGCAGCAGCCAGCAGCAAGTCAAGACATGGATGGATGGATGGATCTCTTGCATGTTGCCTCTGGGAGGCGACGTGCCTAGGCTAGTGCCTTTCTTTCCACTACCTAGGCTGCTGCAGCGGCACACCTCCTGGCTCCTGCTGCCCGCCTGCCCGCCACACCATCTTGACCGCCGCAACAGTAGCTGAGAATCGAGACGAAATGATGTGTTCCTGGCTGCTGCAGCAGTCGTACCGTACCACAGGTTTTGACTTCATCAGAATAGATGGATGGACCAGATCAAAAGAGCCCCTGGTCTGGGCCTCCGTGAAAAAAAAAGAACCGTGATGATGCGCTGCGCAGTCATCATCACCATTCGTCGTGAGTGACTCGTGTGAGGTGCCTTCAGCTTCAGTTCAGTCTCGAAACCAAAAATGCCCATAGACCGCGCTGGCAGTGGCAGGGCAATCAAACTTTACTGGGTTTGACTATTTGTACATATGTAATACACTAAAATTTATAATATTAAATAAACATTGTTGGATTAGTTAGTTCGTATATATTTTTTTGTGTGAACATACCGTGCTTTTTTATATAAATCTAGTTGAACTTTCGCACTTGTATCACGCCCCAGATCTTAGGACAAATACAGATACTCTCGTATATGTGCAGGATCGATTTTATACACGTATATGATATAGTAACTAGTGTCACAAACTTTATTATATAAATAAAATGTCTTTACAAAATAAACTAAATGACGACGACGACCACGATGATCCTCTATGGGCTGATTGACCAGAGCGACGACAACTTAGAACTCTCCAAAATCTTCATAGCAGTACTCTTTCTCCTGATGATCTTGTCTTGAGCAGCAAATTCAACAAGTGTGAGTACACTTGTGGTTGGTACTCAGCAAGTGTGTAAAACATAAGTGCAGTGTAAGGCTTGCCAAGGATAAGGCTGAAGCTGTAGCATTTCGCATTTTAGTTTTGTTGCTCAAAATTTTATTAGCAAATTACTAAGTATAAGTTTATATCATCCCAGTTAAATAAAAGACCATAAATGAAATATTCAACAAAAACCACATGCAAGTCTATTTAATTTAATTCTATAGGTTAATCATGTGAGAATCCGAGTTGCTCTTGACCGTAAGCACGACTGATATTTTAGTTTTACACTCTGTAGAGGTTGTACAACTTTACCCACAAATCGGGTTACCCATTTGTCAGGGTCATGAATCACATACACCTCTTCCAAGGAAGTGTGGCAGTGTCCACTAAGAGGCTTTAACAAAGATCCACTAGAATGAGATAACACATTAAGGTTTTATGTCGAGGTATTATAGATCTTCCTCCACCGAAAAGCTACCACAGAGTAGATTGGCCTGAGAACCAATCTATACTTGAGCAAGGCCTCTCCCTCTTACCCTTTCGGTAAGGCTAACCCATACTAACTTCTCTAATTAATTAGCCAAGACTAAAACCATAATAGTATTTATCGTTGTACGGTTTTCTCGGATCGCTCCATGTTCCAATTAGACCAGTGTTCCTATACCACAATTAAAACATCACAACAATACCAACTAAAAATCAATAATAGAACATTATCCATGATTCATGTGTAACATCCTTCCCAAAAATCATGTTGAACATCTAGCATGTCTACCAAACATAACCAGGTAATAACAAGGTATAGGGAAAATAAAACTAGGCATCACCTAAAAGATCCTGTCAATTTAACCTAATTGTACAATGCATAGGTGATAGTATAATAGTAAATATTATATAGGTCAAAACAATGTGATCAAGGACACAACTTGTCTTCCAAAAGCAGGAACTTACTGCCAGAGTTTTCACAGCCTTGGTCTTTCGATCCCTCTATCGACTATTTCTCGAAAGTGAATTTATGATAGAAGGTAAAATGCACAAGGGACACAAGATTTAGACCGGTTCGGGCTCTCATTGTGAGGTAATACCCTACATCCAATGTTTTGGTTGCTATTGATCTATTATATTCTGGTTTGTGCTCTCGGGGGTTTCCCCCGCCTCTCCTTTTATAGTCCAAGGAGGGGACAATTACAAGGATGGATGTGAGTAGGTTACATGATGAGTCTAATTTGGTAACCTAGTCGTATGACAATCCAACTCTGTATAATTATGTAACACTCCAAAATCCTATTCTGGATAAATTAGGAAAACTCATTTCATGATTTAAATAAATGTGTTTTCAAATAATAGATTACCTAAAAGATTCTTATGTGAACTATCATTTGTGTTAAAGATTTATTCTCCAAAAAAGAATTAAGTTAAACTATATCTTAATATAGATTTTACATAAAAAATATATCATTTTAAGTAAATGTGTGAAGATTATAAATTTATCTTATTGTACTTCTAAAATGTGACTATATCTTTGAATTATTTTGTTTAATAATTATTATTGTAAATATCTTACATGAATATTCCTACTAATTTTCATTTGCTTAAATGGGTAAATTAATTAATAAAAATGCTTTGCATTCATGTTGAGTTTTTGTTTGTTGCAATTTATGTTTGAAATAGAAAATTTAAATCATCTCTAAATTAGACTTGAATTTTAAATTTAAAATAGAAAGCAAAAATTAGAAATATAAGCTAATATAATGGATTGATGTATGTTTGGTTGGTTTGTTCGTACATGACGTCCTTTAGGTAGAGTTGATACAAATTAGGATATCGCAATAAAATATTTAAGAAAATATTTCTTTCAGCTCGTGTGTAATACCCAAAATTAATTTAAAATTTTAAATAAAAATATATTCTAAGTTTTATTTAAATTGAAGGACTAATATGATTAGTACAAATTAACAACAATACTATTGGAATAAAAGAGATAAGTTAGAGTTGCTAACAAATAGGATAGGATCTTAACAGATAAGTACCAGATTAGATCTATCATGTAACAGATTTAGTTTCAAGTTTGTAAGAGTTTCTAATATATAAGATATGGTTGTAACAGATAAGTACCAGATTAGATCTATCATGTAATCACCCACCTCCCAACCTATATAAATACATGCCACCATAACACCTCAAGCCATCAATCAAAGACTCACCTCATCCATAGCTTCACAGCAGCCACCGCGGGCAGGATACCACAGCCCCGTTCCAGCGTGAACAAGATCGTGCGGGGGAGAAACGGCTCTGGCCGTCGATCCGGTGATGAGCGCTCACGATTGAATCTCAAATACCCCATCATGATCGAAAATCGTAGTCGTTGATCTCGGATCTGTTGGCCGAGATCAGATCGTGGGATCCTTTAATCTCGAGCGTTGATTTTAGATCCGACTGTTGTGATGGGATCGGTCGCGTACTCGTGTACCGATTTGGCCGATGTCATGGGCCGTCCGATTCAATCTGGCGAGGGAAATTCGATCTGCTATCATAAAATCTTTGTCGTCGATCTCTGATCCAACGACTGAGACTTTGATCTAATCTGCAGCGTAGACTATCGATCCAATGGTCCACAAAAGCCCATACCCCTTCGGTCGTCTACTTTTACAAAAGAGACCTTATGCTCTACATTAATAAACCCGTCGTCCACCTGTGCGTTAAGATGATTACCTAGCAGTCCCTGAGAATTGCAAATAAGTCCCTAGAGCCCAATTTAATTATAAAAATGACCGAAAACTAAATTAATCCCTATATTGTTCGTTTTAACTCCGATTTAGTTTGTTCAAGTTGCGTTAGTCTTGTATTAAATTTGTCTACGCAATAACAACATTATTTACAACATATTACTTACTTATATATTGTTTATCCTATGATTATTGATTTATCTTGCTAATCAAAGTTAACTGTCCATGATTATAACCTGACTAAAAATACAACCTATAATCAAGTTATATCTCATATTAAAGTTTAATTAATTTTTATATAATTTATATTAATTAACATATAATTTATCTTTTATTGTTTAATCACCTAAATCTTTGGAAAATCATATCCTCTTAACTGTTACTCTGAATTTAGTGGTTCTCGAACCTAGCATCTAGTTACGATGCGTAGATCATTATTATGCAGTTTGTTCTTATGTTTGGTGTGATGTTAATTTTACCTAGACCATGTTTGCTTGTATTGCTACGAGTAGCAGCGAGGTTACGAGCCACTGGAAGACCAAGTTTGTACCTGGGAATCTTGAGTCTAAGGCAAGTTGTGTCCTTGATCACTTTTCTCTTTACCTAATAATGTTCATGTCAATCAATGTGACATGCTCAGGTTAATTCGATGGGACCTAATAGGCTTCCTAGCATTGTTTATGCCCACCTTGCAAACAGATGAACTATTGGGTAGATTTGTTATTGCTCTACCTGGTTTTGGAAAATTAATGTTATATTATGATCATGTTCTAGTTATGTTGTTGTTATAATTATTGTTCTTGACAAGATCATTGTGTTAATTAAAACATGGAGCTTAACTTAAGATATTTGTGCTACCACAAGGGTGGAATGGGACGCCCTTGCCTGACTAATTAGGAAAGCTAGTGGTGGACTATCTTACCCAAAAGGGGCAAAGGCGGTAGAGGAGCTACGTATAGGGAGGTTCTCGGGTCGATCGTGCTGCGATAGCTTTTCGGACGAGGGATTCCTATATTGCCCTTCTCAGAAACCGTAGCGGTTGATAGTCGCCTAGAGGGGGGTGAATAGGGCGAAACTGAAATTTACAAATATAAACACAACTACAAGCCGGGTTAGCGTTAGAAATAAAAACGAGTCCGCGAGAGAGAGGGTGCAAAACAAATCTCAAGCAAATAAGGAGTGTGACACAAGGATTTGTTTTACCGAGGTTCGGTTCTCGCAAACCTACTCCCCGTTGAGGTGGTCACAAAGACCGGGTCTCTTTCAACTCTTTCCCTCTCTCAAACGGTCCCTCCGACCGAGTGAGCTTCTCTTCTCAAATCAAAGCCGGGAACAAAACTTCCCCGCAAGGGCCACCACACAATTGGTGCCTCTTGCCTTGATTACAATGGAGTTTTGATCACAAGAACAAGTGAGAAAGAAAAGAAGCAATCCAAGCGCAAGAGCTCAAAAGAACACGGCAAATCTCTCTCGCTAATCACTAAAGCCTTGTGTGGAATTGGAGAGGATTTGATCTCTTTGGTGTGTCTAGAATTGAATGCCTAGCTCTTGTAAGTGGTTGAGAAGTGGAAAACTTGGATGCAATGAATGGTGGGGTGGTTGGGGTATTTATAGCCCCAACCACCAAACTAGCCGTTTGGTGGGGATGTCTGTCGTATGGTGCACCGGACAGTCCGGTGTACACCGGACATGTCCGGTGCGCCAGCCACGTCACCAAAGCCGTTGGGATTCGACCGTTGGAGTTCTGTCTTCTGGGCCCGCCTGGATGTCCGGTGGCGCACTGGACAGGTACTGTAGAGTGTCCGGTGCGCCACAACGCGCATGCCTGACTTCTGCGCGCTCTGGCGCGCATTAATTGCTGTTGCAGGTGACCGTTGGCGCGAAGTAGTCGTTGCCTCGCAGTTACACCGGACAGTCCGGTGTACACCGGACATGTCTGGTGAATTATAGCGGAGCAGCCGTTGCGGATTCCCGAGGCTGCCAAGTTCCAGAGCCGCGTCCCCTTGGAGCACCGGACACTGTCCGGTGTACACCGGACATTCCGGTGAATTATAGCGCGCCGGCTCTGAAAATTCCCGAGGCTGAGGAGTTCAGCGCGAAGTCCCCTGGTGCACCGGACACTGTCCGGTGGCACATCGGACAGTCCGGTACGCCAGACCAGGGAGCCTTTCGGGATGCCTTTTAGCTCTCCATTTTGAACCCAACATTGGTCTTTTTAATTGGCTTGTTGTGAACCTTTGGCACCTGTATAACTTATACACTTAGAGCAAACTAGTTAGTTCAATTATTTGTGTTGGGCAATTCAACCACCAAAATTATTTAGGAACTAGGTGTAAGCCTAATTCCCTTTCAGCGGTTTTTCTGAAGCTAATGGAACTTTGTATTGGCCTCGTAGTGGATCCCTAGCCATTCACCTTGAAAGTGTCTAAGAGCCTTGCAAACCCTGGCTAGACAGGATACATGACTTGTGGGTAAAGGGCACAACATCTGCACAGTGTAAAACTGGTATATCAGTCGTGCTCACGGTTAAGAGCGACTGAGGACTCTCGCATGATTAACTTATGGAACTAAACTTAATTTGTCATATGTATTGCATTGTGGGTGTTATTATTAAGTTTGATCTCTTATTTAATTAGGCTGGTATCTACTTATACTTAGTAACTGCTAATAAAATTTTAACCAACTTTAAAAGCAATGCTCAGCTTTAACCATCTCATTTGGTAAGCCTTACACTTCACATGAGCTCCCACCTTTGGTGAGTTCATGCACATTATTATCATAACGTGTTGAGCGATGAACTTATGTGAGCTCACCCTTGTTGTACTCACACCCCCATGTCAAGAATATGTACCACTGGATGAGGCGCATGAAGGATGGTGTGATGAGTTCGTGAGTGGTCTAGACCGTCGTCTCCTAGTTAACTAAGGTTGCTGGATCGTTGTCTTCGTATGATGTAATTATTTAACTATTTTGTACAGAATCATGTTATATATTAATGTTGTGACATTTATTTCTGTATCATGAGTCATCATGTGTGTGAGACTTGGTCCCAGCACTCTTGGGGTCTGTTTGGTTGGGCTGTGGCTGTGAAAAAAGTTGATGTGGGCTGTGAGCTGTGAAAAAAGCTGTTGTAGGCTGTAAGCTGTTAAAAAGCTAAAAACCATTTGGTGGAAACCACTAAAAGTCGTTAAAAATTCTTCGATATATGTTTTCACAGTTCCATCCGAAAAGCCACTAAAAGCAGGTCCAGAGGTGCTTTCAGATTTGCACTACGAGAAAGTCGGCTTTTAGAAAAAGCTGCTTTCTGGATCCAGCCCTTTGTGGTTGACTTTTGGTTTTTAGGGGGGCAAAAGCCAAAGCCAAAAGTCAAACCAAACACACCTTTGGTGATGATTCGCGCTCAGGTTTGGTGCCCCTAAAAACCTGGGTGTAACAAATTATAAGTGTCTTTTTTATCCGTTAGGATCGATCCTATCTGTTTAGTGTTCTACCTTGTATGCTGGGATGTTATCCTAATTTAGAGATTTTATGCAGAAGACGACTCCGATGAGTGGCCCCACACATCACTCGCTACGATTGAGAGTCCACGCACGCGGGCGCTATCGCGAGGGAAAAACGAATCCGCGGATTACGCCTTCAGCAAGGTTCGATCGGCATGAGAAAAGTGGACCGTCCACTATAGTTTAGAATTTATCTCTAGAATATTCATTTTCTTGATTTATTTTAATTCTAGAAATGTCTAGATTTAATATTTAAACCACCAAAAGTATTCTAAAGATTCCGAAATTTTAAGAAACATCCTAGAGGTCTATTTGGAGATGAGAAATCCAAATAAAATATTCAGAGCCCATAAAAATATTTTAGAGCCTTCTACTAAATATAAATAGCTCTAGAAAAACAAGAATAATTGCCATTAGATACCCGGTAAATTCTGGAAGAACCTATTTAATAAAGAAACATGTTTTGATTTTTTTTTTGCGCTCAAGAAATACCAAAAGCACACACAAACAAGCTCATTTAATTTTAGAAAAAAAAATCTACGTTAAATACTCTGTAGGATATTTAAATTATATTAAAAGAACGTTATATTAATTATTCTTTCTACTCGACCATAGACAGCACTGGCCTCCGTTGGTATTGGCAGCGCTGTGGGGCTTCTAGTTCCTTTTTTTTGGCAACGAGAGAGAACGAACGCTAAGGGGTATTTTTGTTTATTTTAGTTCCTGTAGTGTCCTCGAGTAGAAAGAGCCCAGTTCTACGCTGGGTCTAGCGATGGAAATTGATGATACAGATCAATTGTCCCGAGATCAGTGGGTCGATAGAAAGAGCCCAGTTCTACGCTGGGCCTAGCTCACTGCACTTCCATCAGCGGCTCCAAGGTAGTCATTTCGAAAGGAATCAAGAGCACGGGCAAACTCATAACACGCAGAGTAGCAACGTTAACGTCGCATAAGCTGTAGCAAAATCAGCAAATCAGTGAGCCCAACAAGCAAACAAAATTTCGACGATTTCTCACGTCGCTCAATCTAACAAATAATGGCACACCGCAACTGATTTAATCCAGCTGGTACCGTGTTGTATTGCATGCACCATCCATCGCATCGCTTCTTCCCACCAGCACCAGGCCTGATCAGGCAATAACGGCGGTAGAAATGGGTCAACTGCTAAAACACTGTATAGGCTTCCATCTTATGGGGAAGCCCAGGTCTCACCATTTCACTCGTCGTCTGAATTCTCGAACTTGATCGAGTGGGTTTGCAGGTCGATTTGCCCGCCCCTGTAGGTGCCACGCTTCTTCTTGGTTTTCTCGTGCCTAAACCCCCTGCAGCGTGGAAGGGTTGGACCGGTGTTATGCTTGTAGAAGGATCATGTAGAAGTCCTTGATCCCTTATCGTAGTTGAAAGAAAACAGAACGTAACAGCAACAACCAACAAGTACTGACCTTCCCTTGACTTGGCCAAGGATCTCCTGTGCCTTTGCGCCGTAACCGGTGTCTGCGCCACCCTGCAATAGAGGTATAGCACCAATAGGCCATACAAGGTTTAGCTTGATAAATGCTAGTCTTTCAGCATGTGCATGTATGATCAACAAAGCAGAAAAGCACCTTAGCCCAATACGAGTTATCCTGAAGCCTGTCATCTGCAAATCTGACGTCGTCCACCTTAATACGTTGAAATGGGGTCACAGTCTTGGGCTACAGTGGATAAACAAAAAGGAAATTTATCGGAATATTGATGACATTGATCAGATAAATGATGCCTACTTCAACTTGCTCAGAACAGGAAAGGCTGATGGTCCCAATAAGATGTCACTGGTCAGATTACTCACAGTAATCTCTATTATACAAAGTACTGACATGCAATGCAATGATGCCAGTGGATCCAAAATCTCAGGCAATGAATTTCTCAACATCCTCATGGTGAATTCAGGCTAGTGGACATCATTACCGGCGACCAATTATTGTGGATGCATTTCTGAACCATAATGCAAAAAGCAAGTTGCTAAGGAAGCTAGTAGTGAATGAAGCATCTGGTATAAACAGGATCTAAGAATTATGGATAACGCCTCCTAAGGTTATTAAACTACAGGAAACAAAGTGCAAAAATAAAGGGATATAGACCAACAGTTAGAAAGCAAGAAAGAAAGCTGCATACCTCAGATGAATGTTTCTGCCTTTTGCTTGGTTTTGTGTTGCTTTCTTCTTTTTTATCCTCTGCAAAACCATTGCTTAGACTTTCGTTGGCTGTGCAATCTTCTTTCCCAGTCACAGGGGGAATGCTTCCTTCAACTTCTTCTAGCTTCCGTTTTTTGCCAGCAACTGCATTTTCATTTGACGACTTCCCTTGGTTACCTTCTTCAATCTCCATTACACTCTTGTTCGCATCATCTTGTTTTGGGACTGAATCTTTCCCTGCAGCCTCTTTACCTTCCACCTGAACAGTTTCTTCAGGGTTAGACTTCTTCCGCTTTTTTTTGGCCTTTTTCTCATTATCATCCTTGACTGTTTCTACAGCACCATTCTTTCCCTTGGCACCATCAGCCTCAGCAGGTGCACTTCCTGCATCAGTCTTCTCTGAAGTCCCGGCAGATGATTTCTCTTTCTTCTTCTTTTTCCTTTCCACAGCACCACTGCAGTCATCAGCACTGTCATTCTGACCTTTTGGTTCTACCTCTCTTCCATTGAGCTTTTCTGCTGCCTCAAACTTGTTAAGTATTGCTAATTCTGCCTTTTCCAGCCTAGCTTCGACATCATCATCCTTTCCCTGCTTCTTGTTTTTCTTCTTCTTCTTGCCATCAAGCTTATGATCATCCTCCTTCACTGTTTCAGTTGTTTCGCCGCTGCCAGCGCCCGCAGCTGAGGGGTCACCCTTGTCCTTCTTCTTCTTCTGTTTCTTCTCCTTGGCCTCATCGTCCTTCTGGTCGGCGTTCTTCACAATTTCAGTTGTTCCCTCGCTAGCAGCATTCGCAGCTGAAGGGTCACCCTTGTCTTTCTTCTTCTTTTGTTTCTTCTCTTTAGCCTCACCGTCCATATTTTCAGTCGGCTTTTCCTCAGCTAAAGGCTCGATCGCCTTGCTCTCAGGCTCACCGGCTTCTGTGCCGCTCCTCTTTTTTTCCTTGCCAACTTCTCCTGCTATATCATCATTTTCCTTGTCTGCGCCAGTGAATTCCAGTCAGCGGGAACCAAAAGTAAATAAAGGTATCGATCAAAGGCAAACGACAACAATTTGAACAAACAAAGCTGCTACCTTGCTCATCGCTTCCCAGAATGGCAGCCGCCCGAGTTGAATTGCTGTTCGACATCCAAATTTGCATCAGTAACCGATCATACTGTGCTAGTAAACAGCACACGCCACTCACCAATCGAAGCAATGTGGCAAAGGTAAAATGATCATTGGAAATAGTACCTCGACTCTAAGAATCTGGCAACCAGCTCCTCCAAGTTCACCTGTGACGACCCCCACGCACCGGCCTGGAACCAGAAATTCCCCAATCCTGCGCCTCAGCAACAGCGCACCAAAACGGCAACACCACAAACGTACAGGGGGGAGAGGGTACCTCGAGGCCGGCCTCGGATTGGAGGGCGACGAGCGTGCGCGAGAGCCCAGCGGACTCGAGGAAGGCGGCGACGGAGGCGACCACCGCGGCCCTCGCGCCAGGGACCGGGGCGGCGGCGGCGGCGGCGGCTCCATTGGCCACCTTGGCCTTGGCCTTCTTCTTCTCCTTCTTGGATTCCTCCTTGGCCATGGCGGAAGAGGCGGCGGCGCGGGGCTGTGATGAGGCGGCGAGTACGACTTGGCGCGGGACGAAGAGCATCGGGCGGCTAGGGTTTGCAGCCGCGGGGTTTATACTTGGAGCCTTGGATGTCGGAACGGTGGAGTGGCATGGTACAGTGACGGGCGTACTGGGGAGCACGGTCGTTTAGTCGCGTGAGATTCTATGACGTACGGGCCCGGATTGAGCGGGTCCGTGCGGTCAGTGAGGGGATGGGTGGTCCACGCGACGGCGAGCCGTAGGAGAGTGTTGGGTGGCCGGGCGGGGAAGCTTCTGGAAGGGCACGAAGGTATGCTCCGACAGTGGGGTCCACTGTCATTCGGCGGACAGGAGTATAAAGCCGCTGTTCTTCTAACTGGTTTTCTTTAACCTATGTTATATAGTCGCTCACTCCGTTCTAAAAGGAAAACTTCGTACGTGATGAAGTATTATTCCTTTGTCCAAATTAAAATTAGTTTTAAGAAATTAATAGATTCATATTTAATTTATATATATGTTTAGATTCAGCATCATCTATTTTAATATAGACATAAAAATAAAAGCTGAAATGAATATTATTTTAGGATGAAGGGAGTATTTTTATATACTCTCCATTCAAATTACAAAATATATTATCTATTTTAGATGTATATATATTTACTTTGTACCTAGACATATGTATTAGTAAACACACAGTAAAAGCTACATATACATTTTTAGGAAAAAAATATTCAAAATAGAAGAAGTATTTATTTGGTGTGTATATGATATTGATTTTCCTATAAAATTTGTCGATCTTAAGATATCTCGACCGTAGATGATTTTAAAATTGGTTTACTTTAGGCACAAAGGTAGATGTGTTTAAATATACGCTAGGTGGATACATTTTTTTTGCTACATGTTACTTATCTATTTTTCATATGATAATTACTATATGAATTAATTAAGTATTCAAAGTGACTAATTGATACTAGTTTAAAAAATATATCCTCAACTATTTTTGAGGCAAACAACCCACGTATCATGTCATTTTACTTAGTCACTTAGGGTCTAAGCAACCTAATTTTTAAGAAACTAGTTTCTAGAAACTGGTTTATGAAAAAAAATGGTGAGGGTGTTTTTTGGAATCTAGTTTTTAAGAAACCAATTTCTTGTTTTTTGAATACACAATGGCTAGTCTACCCTTCCTCTCAGGGACGCCGGACGCCCACACATCGCAAACTCGTTTGAAGCGATTTGCTAATAGGTGATGCCACATAGAAGTTGCTAGGTGATGGGAGACGTGTCGATGTTTGGACCGTGGGCCCTTAACCAACTAGTAAATATGTCGCGTGGCCGACTCTAGATGGTGTGCGAGAAGACACAAGCAGTTATTCTGGTTCGGGCAACACAAGGCCATACTTCCAGTAGAGGGGATGAGGCTTATATTACTCGCATCGTGGTGTTTGTAGTAGGGGTTTACAAGCACGGCGTGAGAGGGGAAGTCCCCAAGTCCCTAAAGATGATTGAGGCAAGTGCCAATATCTAAGACAAAGTGAAGGGGTGAGCGTTCGTCTGCGTGTGTTGTGGATCTCCTCACTGGAGGGACCACTGCCCTATTTATACACGAAGGGGGTGTCCGCAGCGAATCCGAGTGTTGTATTCGAAGGAGAGACGCCCTGGCGTCTGCAAGCCAACGTGACGGCGAACTGTGCTATTGACCCGCGCCTGTTGAATTCCCGTAGAGAGCCGAGGGGTTGTCCATACGCTCGAGCTCCGTGGGAGAGGTCGCCCATGTCGTAGTTGTTGTAACAGCACCAGGGTATGGGCCAAAAGCTGCTTACGTGGTGCGTTAGCGTCCTAGCACGTGATGACGTCGAGATTCCCTGCTGCGCTTATCGAGATCAGAGCCCCTGCTTAGTAGAGGCGGAAGTCTTCCCAAGACGTTAGCCGAGCCGTCCCTTGACGTGCGCCACAGTCGGGCGGAGTGACCGTCTGCGGGATTGATGGCGTAGTTTCCATTGAGCTGTTAACGGGTGATCCGAGCGGGGGTCCAAGCTCCTTTTGATCGGAGTCAGCTTGAGGTCCGGAGACATGCCCCAAAAGGTACTTGCAAGTGATTCGCCCGGTCCTAGATCCGTTCGATGGGGTCCGAGGGCTCAATGCCTCCCTATGACGTGATACCGTCACGAATCGTTCTCGGGGGTCTCGGATATGTCTTAAGGTACCTCGGGTGCAACCCGAGCTAGGGCCATGTACGGGCGTACTTATAGTCATCCCTGACTCTGTGCTCTGAGGTGGTTTTGGAGCCCTTCCGAGGGGCCAAACTTCGAACCCCTGATTAGTATTGGGCTCGGAGCCCTGAAGTCCTAAGGCGGTTCATCTGAACCCTGCTGAGGGTCGAACCTTTGAACCTGTGAACAATATTTTTCCTTGCCTTTTTTCCCTCCCAGAGTGACATGTCGAGGCAGAAAATGACTTTTTTCCGATTCGCTGGTCCCTTTTCGAGAGGGGTTGCCCGAGGCAGAAGACGCTTCTTTCCAGTTCGATTGCCGAGAGTATAAAAGGTAGAGTAGTCGAGGGTAGAGGGCGTACCTTTTGAGGCGAAATGCGGAACGGTGCTCGGCGCGTTTTTCCTCGAAAGGGACACAGTCATTTAATGCGATGGGGCATATTGCCGGTCAGCCGACCGTTTGTGGCACGTGTGCGTGCGGGATTTGAAACGACCGTCGTCTGGCTGTTTTCGATTCACACTTCGGTGGCTCCATCCTTACCTATATAAAGCTGACCGAGAGGGGGGCTTCGAACCGTTACCTTTGTTGTTTTAGTCCTTTGCCTTCGAACGACGTTCTCGCCTTCTTCCCAAAAAGCCTTTCGTCTTCCTCTCGCCTCTTCCTTCGTTTTGATGGCGGAGAAGATCACTGTCCTTTCTCCCCGCGACCCGTGGCCCGTTGTAACGCCCTGAATTTGGGGGTATAAATTTTCGTCTCCAATACTCACTAAATTCAGGTGTTACTCTCTTTTCTCTTCCTGTTTCGCTCCTTCTTCCCTTCAAAGCAGTATAGAGACTGGTGTCCGTATCGCGTGTAAACAAGAAACCTAAGTGAGAGCACCTAGAGGGGGTGAATAGGTGATCCCGTAAAAATCAACACTAAATGGCACAAACTTGGTTTATGAAATGTTAGTGGAATCAAAACCAAGGTGTTATGTCTAGAGAGAAAGAGATGACTTCTTCACTTAATTGCTCTTCACAAGGTGAGTGTTAAACTTTGAGCAATTATCAAGTGTGTAGAAGCAGAGAGAATCGCACACGAATAACAACAGATGACACAGCAGTTTTATCCCGTGGTTTGGCCAAGTAGAACACTTGTCTACTTCCACGTTGTGGCGTCCCAATGGACGAGGGTTGCACTCAACCCTTTCAAGCGATCCAATGATCCACTTGAATACCACGGTTTTCTTCCTTATAGCAGATGTTCCCTTTGTGAGGAATATCCACAAGTTGGAGCCTCTCACCCTTACAATATTGATCACAATGAAAACCACAAGAGTAAGGGAGGGAATAGAAACACACGCAAGAGTTAGAGTCACAACAGCGACACGCACACAAGTCAAGAAACGAGCACACAAACACAGTGCAGCGAGTTCACAACTCAACAAGTGCTCAAATCTCAAACACAATGATCCGGATGCGTGCTTGGAGTCTAGGCGTATTAGGATGTTCAATGGAGGCTTGGTGTATTGCTCCATGCGCATAGGGTCCCTTTTATAGCCCCAAGGCAGCTAGGAGCCGTTGGATCTCCATTTGGTAGGCAATTCTTGCCTTCTGTCGGTTGGTGCATCGGACAGTCCGGTGCACCCCCGGACATGAACAGTGCCAGATTTTTTTCCTTATCTGGCGAAGCCGACCGTTGAGCCCTCGGTCCTCTTGGCACACCGGACACTATCTGGTGCACACCGGACAGTCCGGTGCGGCCTGGTGACCGTTGGCCCGGGCCACAAGTCGCTCGTTGATCGCGCTACCAACTGTTGGCGCGAGCGCTGTTGGCTCACCGGATAGTCCGGTGCACACCGGACAGTCCGGTGATTTTTAGCTGCAGCGCCCTCGGCGATACCCGAGAGCAGCGAGTTCGTCGCTGAGCCAGCCTCGGCATCGGACACTGTTCAGTGCACACCGGACAGTCCGGTGCACCGAAGGCTGATGCAAGTCTGGCTGTACTTAGCCAAACTTCTCCAATCCAATCGCATTTGATTTGACAAAGTTCCTAGTGAAAGTCGCCTAGAGGGGGTGAATAGTCGAAACCTAAAATTTATAAACTTAAACACACACTAAGGCCGGGGATTAGCGTTAGAATTAAATTTGAAGTGAAAGATTGCTTCTCTTGCCACGAGTTGCTCAAATGATACGGATGACGTTTGGGAGCAACTCAAATCAATATTGGCAAGGAAACGTTAAAGAGAGGAAATATGGAAAACAAATCAAATGGAAATTAAAGCGAGTAGACACGATGATTTGTTTTACCAAGGTTCGGTTCCAAAGAACCTAGTCCTTGTTGAGGAGGCCACAAAGGTCGGGTCTATTTCAACCCTTTCCTTCTCTCTCAAACGGTCACTTAAACCGAGTGAGCCTTTCCCTTAATCTCACGGGTCACTAATACCCCGCAAGGACTACCACACACTTGGTGTCTCTTGCTTAGCTTTACAAGCACTTAGAAAAAGAGTGAGGAAGGAAGAAAGGCAATCCAAGCAACAAGAGCGCAAATGAACACAAAAACTCTCTCTCAAGTCACTAAGTGGTTGAGATGAATTTGGGACTTGGAGAGGATTTGATATTTGGAATTGTGTCTTGGAGTGAATGCTATAGCTCTTGTATTGAATGTGAAATTCTGAAAACTTGGATCCCAATGAATGTGGTGGTTGGGGGTATTTATAGCCCCCAACCACTTCCTAGCTGTTGGCAAGGACTGCTGCGATGGGCGCACCGGACAGTCCGGTGCGCCACCGAACAGTCACTGTTCACTGTCCGGTGTGCGCCACGTCAGTGCATCCGTTAGGGTTCATAGGAGTTGACCATTGGAGACGTTTGTCTTCTTGCTGCACTGGATAGTCCGGTGCCACACCGGATAGTCTGGTGACTTCTGACTTCTGCGCTTTGACTTCTGTCACGACACTATTCATCACTGTTCATCTGACGCAACAACCGTTGGCGCGCAGGGAGCCGTTGCTCCGCTGGCTTATAGACAGTCCGATGGCACATCGGACAGTCTAGTGAATTATAGTAGAGGCTGCCCTGGAATTCCCGAGAGTGGTTTGTTTGAAGCTGTACGGGCCTGGTGCACCGGACACTGTCCGGTGCGGCAAATTTCAGCACACTCAAGTCTTGCTCCAATTTTTGATTGAGTCCCTAATTGATTTTCTTTCTTGATTTGAGTTGAACCTTGATATAAGTAACATCTAGCCAAACTAGTTAGTCCATATGGTTTGTGTTGGACATCAATCATCAAAATCGATTATAGGAAATGGTTAAGTCCATTTCCCTTTCAATCTCCTCCTTTTTGGTGATTGATGCCAACACTAATCAAAGCAAATATGAAGTGCAGAAATGTAACTAGTTTGCAATTGAGATGGTTGTGCATAGGTTACTTAGAATTAAACCAATGAAAGACTTTATGCATATGAATGGATTGCTTTTCTTTTATTTAACATTTTGGACCACATTTGCACCACTTGTTTGTTTTTGCAAATCTTTTGGAAAAAATCCTTTCAAAATCTTTTGCAAGTAGTTAAAGGTATAGGAATACGATTGCAGGAAGCATTTTTAAGATTTGAAATTTCTCCCCATGTTTCAAATACTTTTTCCTTTGACTAAATAATAGCTCCCCCTGAAGAAATACTCCCCTTGGCTTTCAAGAGGGTTTTGAAATAGGTACCAAGTGAAATTATACCAATTGAAATTCTTTCATACTAATGTGAAGTTTGGAAGATACCAATTTGAAAAACAATTTTGAAATACCAAATGGGATACCAGTTGAAATTTTACTTTCCCATACCAATTGAAAATTAGATACCATTTGAAAATTCATTTTGAGGCTAACTCAAATACCAATTGAAATAAACTCAAAATAAGCATTTGCGAAAATTTTGAAATGGTGGTGGTGGTGCGGTCCTTTTGCTTTGGGAAACAGTGGTCGTGGTGTGGTCCTTTTGCTTTGGGAAATGGTGGTGGTGGTGCGGTCCTTTTGCTTTGGGCTAAATACTCTCTCCCCCTTTGGCATTAATCGCCAAAAACGGAGAACTTGAGAGCTCTTTTTACTTTCTCCCTACTGGTAAAGGAAATATGAGTGAAGGGTCATACCAATTGAGAGATACATGAGTAATGGCAAAGGGTAAGTGATACCGTCAGAGTTGGAGTGGAAGCCTTGTCTTTGCCAAATACTCCATTTCCCTTTCAATCTAAGACTAATCATGGAGATATACTCGAAAGCACATTAGTCTTAGCCTTGGCACAAGAAGAATAAGAAATATGCATTTGTACCAAATGAAAGAGACATGATCAAAGGTATATACTTGAGTTATGTGTGCAATGTTTCAATCAAAGTTTCGAGAATCGAGTATATTTAGCTTATTCCTAAGTTTGCTAAAAGTTTTCTCATCTAGTGGCTTGGTAAAGATATCGGCTAATTGGTTGTGGGTGCTCACATAAGCAATTTTGATATCCCCCCTTTTGTTGGTGATCTCTCAAAAAGTGATACCGGATGTCTATGTGTTTAGTGCGGCTGTGTTCAACGGGATTATCCGCCATGCGGATTGCACTCTCATTGTCACATAGGAGAGGGACTTTGCTCAATTTGTAGCCATAGTCCCTAAGGGTTTGCTTCATCCAAAGTAATTGTGCACAACAATGTCCTGTGGTAATGTACTCAGCTTCGGCGGTGGAAAGAGCTACGAAGTTTTGTTTCTTTGAAGCCCATGACACCAGAGATCTTCCCAGAAACTGACAAGTCACTGATGTGCTCTTTCGATCAATTTTACATCCGGCATAATCGACATCGGAATACCCAATTAGATCAAAGGTAGATCCCTTGGGGTACCAAAGCCCAAACTTAGGAGTGTAAACTAAGTATCTCATGATTCTTTTCACGGCCCTAAGGTGAACTTCCTTAGGATTTGCCTGGAACCTTGCACACATGCATACAGAAAGCATAATGTCCGGTCGAGATGCACATAAGTAGAGTAAAGAACCTATCATCGACCGGTATACCTTTTGATCCACAGACTTACCTCCCGTGTCGAGGTCGAGATGCCCGTTGGTTCCCATGGGTGTCTTGATGGGTTTGCCATTCTTCATTCCAAACTTCTTAAGTATGTCTTAAATGTACTTAGTTTTCCTGATGAAGGTGCCATCTTGGAGTTGCTTGATTTGAAATCCAAGGAAATATTTCAACTCCCCCATCATAGACATCTCGAATTTTTGTATCATGATCCTACTAAACTCCTCACAAGATGACTTGTTAGTAGACCCAAATATAATGCCATCAACATAAATTTGGCATATGAACAAGTCTCTTGCAATATTTTTAGTGAAGAGAGTAGGATCAGCCTTTCCGACTTTGAAGCCATTAGTGATAAGAAAATCTCGCAGGCATTCATACCATGCTCTTGGGGCTTGCTTGAGCCCATAAAGCGCCTTTGAGAGCTTATAAACATGGTTAGGATACTCACTATCTTCAAAGCTGGGAGGTTTCTCAACATAGACCTCTTCCTTGATAGGTCCATTGAGGAAGGCACTCTTCACGTCCATTTGACAAAGCTTGAAGCCATGGTAAGTAGCACAGGCAAGTAATATACAAATTGACTCAAGCCTAGCTACGGGTGCATAGGTTTCATCAAAATCCAAACCTTCGACTTGTGAATATCCCTTTGCCACAAGTCGGGCTTTGTTCCTTGTCACCACACCATGCTCATCTTGCTTGTTGCGGAATACCCACTTAGTACCTACAACATTTTGATTAGGACGTGGAACTAAATGCCATACCTCATTCCTTGTGAAGTTGTTGATCTCCTTTTGCATTGCCACCACCCAATCCGGATCTCTTAGTGCATCCTCTATCCTATATGGCTCAATAGAAGACACGAAAGAGTAATTTTCACAAAAATGTGCAACTCGAGATCTAGTGGTTACCCCCTTGTGAATGTCACCAAGAATGGAGTTGACGGAGTGATCTCTTTGAATTGCTTGGTGGACTCTTGGGTGTGGTAGTCTTTGATCCCTAATCTCTTATTCATCTTCCTTGTCTTCATTGTCATCTCCCCATTGATCAATGTCCTCCTCTTGAGGTGGCTCATTGTCTTGATCTTCATCCTCTTCTTCTTGAGCCTCATCCTCATCTTGAGTTGGTGGAGATGCTTGCATGGAAGATGATGGTTGATCTTGTGTTTACAGAGGCTCTTCGGATTCCATAGGACACACATCCCCAATGGGCATGTTCCTTAGTGCGACGCATGTAGCCTCTTCATCATCTAATTCATCAAGATCAACTTGCTCCACTTGGGAGACATTAGTCTCATCAAACACAATGTCACAAGAAACTTCAACTAATCCAGTGGATTTGTTGAAGACTCTATATGCCCTTGTGTTTGAATCATAACCTAATAAAAAGCCTTCTACTGTTTTAGGAGCAAATTTAGAACTTCTACCTCTTTTAATAAGAATAAAGCATTTGCTCCCAAAGACTCTAAATATGAAACATTGGGATTTTTACTAGTGAGGAGTTCGTATGATGTCTTCTTGAGGATTCGGTGAAGATATAACCGGTTGATGGAGTAGCATGCGATGTTAATCACCTCAGCCCAGAACCGGTCCGGTGTCTTGTACTCATCAAGCATGGTTCTTGCCATGTCCAATAGAGTTCTATTCTTCCTCTCCACTACACCATTTTGTTGAGGTGTGTAGGGAGAAGAGAACTCATGCTTGGTGCCCTCCTCCTCAAAAAATCCTTCAATTTGTGAGTTCTTGAACTCCGTCCCATTATTGCTTCTAATCTTTTTGATGCTCAATCCGAACTCATTTTGAGCTCGTCTCAAGAAAATCTCTTTAAAGTCTCTTGGGTTTGAGATTTTTCCTGCAAAAAGAATACCCAAGTGAAGCGAGAATAATCATCCACAATAACTAGACAGTACTCACTCCCGCCGATGCTTATGTAAGCGATCGAGCCGAATAGATCCATGTGAAATAGCTCAAGCGGCCTGTCAGTCGTCATTATGTTTTTGTGTGGATGATGGACTCCAACTTGCTTCCCTGCCTGACATGCGCTACAAATCCTGTCTTTCTCAAAATGAACATTGGTTAGTGAGAGCACCTAGAGGGGGGTGTGAATAGGTGATCCTGTAAAAATCAAATACTAATAGCCACAAAAATTAGTTTTAAGTGTTAGTACGGCTAAGTAGCTTGAAGCGAGTTCTTGTGAACACAACAATCACAGAGAAAGCAACACAAGACACGCGATTTTTATCCCATGGTTCGACCAAGTAGCACTTGCCTACTTCCACGTTGTGTCATCCCAATGGACGAGGGTTGCACTCAACCCCTTTCAAGTGATCCGATGATCAACTTGAATACCACGTTTTTTCCTTTAGAGTATTGTTCCCGTTTGCGAGGAATCTCCACAAATTGGAGTCTCTCGCCCTTACAATATAGATCACAAAGAAAGCATGGAGTAAGGTTGAGAGGAGCAACACACACAAGACACAAATCCGCAGCACACACACGCACACAAGCCAGGACTTGAGCTCGAAACGTAGCACAGTAAGTTCACGATTCAAATGGAGCTCAAATCACTAACACAGTCGATCAATTGCACGGAGGCAGAGTGCGGAAGTCTTAGAATGCTTAGTGAATGCTTAGATGTCTCCTCCATGTGCCTAAGGGTCCCTTTTATAGCCCCAAGGCAGCTAGGAGCCGTTGGAGACAAACTTGGAAGGCCATCCTTGCCTTCTGTCGAGTGGTGCACCGGACAGTCCGGTGTGCCACCGGACAACTACTATAGCCTGTCCGGTGCGCGATTTCCTTCCAAATCAGGCACAGACGACCATTGCAGCTCCGGGCCCGTTGGTGCACCGGACAGTCCGGTGCACCCCACCGACCGTTGGAGCTGCCATGCGTCGCCCGCAGAATTCGCGGCCGACCGTTGGCGCTGGCGACCGTTGGCTCACCGGACAGTCCGGTGCACCACCGGACAGTCCGGTGAATTATAGTCGTATGCCGCTGTCGAATCCCGAGAGCGGCGAGTTCACCGCGGGCCAGCCTGGCGCACCGGACACTGTCCGGTGCACCACCGGACAGTCCGTTGTGCCAAGCCGAGCTAGAGTTTGCTGCACATAGCCAACTCTTTTTCCAATTCTTTTCTCACTGTTTCTAGCACTTAGACAAAACACATTAGTACTCAAAACAATGTACTAAGTCTAGAAACATACCTTTTCTTTGATTTGCACTTCTCACTTTACTTGGCACATAAGAACTTAATTAACCGTGTTGGACACTTAATCACCAAAACATTATTGAAATTGTCCAAGGGCACATTTCCCTTTCAATCTCCCCTTTTTGGTGATTTATGCCAACACATCCAAAAGCAACCAAAAGAAGTGCAACATCAATGCAATTGAGGACCAAATTGTTTTTGCACAAGATTTGTCATATTTGGATCATTCTTTGCCACCACTTGGTTTGTTTTTGCAAATCAAATTCATTTTCCTATCTCTAAGTCAAACACACTTGTTTGGGCAAATCGAGAGATATTCCAAGAGAAGGATTGATCAAGTACCAAAAAAAACTCCCCCTTTTTCCCATAATCAAAATTCTCCCCCACAAGAGACCAAATTTTGCAATAAGAGGATTTTGGACAAATCAAAAATTCTAACTCTAGTATTTTCAAAATTCACAAGTGGTTGGCTGATCCATTTGCTTTGGCCTTAATTTCTCCCCCTTTGGCATGAAGCACCAAAACGGGATCATTTTTGGCCCTTTAACCCCATTGCTTCACCAAAAATGTCAATTAAGAGCAAAAAGGCAATGAGAGCATAAGTATGAACTTGGAGGTGAGTACACTAATACCGGAGTGCAGTGGAAGTCTTTGCATTGTCCAAGTTCACCTTTCCCTTTCAATGCACTTTTGAGACTACATCAAGTATACTCGAACACTAAGGTTAGTCTCAAAGGGTCAAGTTGTAGCACATCTCCCCCTAAATATGTGCACCATTTGCATATGGACTTGTGAGGTCCCGAGAGGTCATGTACAACTTGAGCACCACAAATATACGACGAGTAATGTAAATGCTTCAAAGTAACATGATCAAAGGCATAGAACACATGTATGCTATAGATGAATCCAAGTTACGCGAATCTAAGACATTTAGCTCACTACGCAACCTGCAAAAAGTTTTCTCATCCAACGACTTGGTAAAGATATCGGCTAGCTGGTTCTCGGTGCTAATATGAAAAATATCGACATCTCCCTTTTGCTGGTGATCCCTCAGGAAGTGATGCCGGATGTCTATGTGCTTAGTGCGGCTGTGTTCAACAGGATTATCCGCCAAGCGGATTGCACTCTCATTGTCACATAGGAGTGGGACTTTGCTCAGATTGTAGCCAAAGTCCTGGAGGGTTTGCCTCATCCAAAGTAGTTGCGCAACACTGTCCTGCGGCAACATACTCGGCCTCAGTGGTGGATAGGGCAATGGATGTCTGTTTCTTGGAACTCCAGGACACCAGTGACCTTCCTAGAAATTGGCATGTCCCTGATGTACTCTTCCTATCTACCTTGCACCCGACATAGTCGGAGTCTGCGTATCCAATTAAGTCAAAGGTAGACCCCTTAGGATACCAGATCCCGAAACAAGGCGTGGCAACTACATATCTAAGAATTCGCTTAATGGCCACAAGGTGACATTCCCTGGGGTCGGATTGATATCTAGCACACATGCATACGCTTAGCATAATGTCCGATCTACTAGCACATAAATAAAGTAATGACCCTATCATAGACCGGTATGCCTTTTGATCAACGGACTTACCTCCTTTGTTGAGGTCGACATGCCCGTCGGTTCCCATCGGTGTCTTCGCGGGCTTGGCGTCCTTCATCCCAAACCTCTTGAGAAGATCGTGAGTGTACTTCGTTTGGGAGAGGAAGGTGCCGTCCTTGAGTTGCTTCACTTGGAACCCAAGGAAGTAGGTCAACTCGCCCATCATCGACATCTCGAACTTTTGTGTCATCACCCTGCTAAACTCCTCACAAGACTTTTGATTAGTAGAACCAAATATTATGTCATCGACATAAATTTGGCACACAAAAAGATCACCATCACAAGTCTTAGTGAAAAGAGTGGGATCGGCTTTCCCAACCTTGAAAGCATTAGCAATTAAGAAATCTCTAAGACATTCATACCATGCTCTTGGGGCTTGCTTAAGTCCATAGAGCGCCTTAGAGAGCTTGAACACATGGTCGGGGTACCTGTCATCCTCAAAGCCTGGGGGTTGTTCCACGTATACCTCCTCCTTGATTGCCCGTTGAGGAAAGCGCTGTTCACATTCATTTGAAACAACCTGAAAGAGTGGTGAGCGGCATAGGCTAATAATATTCGAATAGACTCTAGCCTAGCCACAGGAGCAAAAGTCTCCTCGAAATCCAAACCTGCGACTTGGGCATAACCTTTTGCCACAAGTCGAGCCTTGTTTCTTGTCACCACCCCATGCTCGTCTTGCTTGTTGCGGAACACCCACTTGGTTCCCACAACATTTTGCTTGGGACGTGACACCAGGCTCCAAACTTCATTTCTCTTGAAGTTGTTGAGTTCTTCCTGCATGGCCAACACCCAATCTAGATCCTGCAAGGCCTCTTCTACCCTGAAAGGCTCAATAGAATAGACAAACAAGTAATGCTCCTGAAAATTAGCTAATCTTGAGCGAGTAGTTACTCCCTTGCTTATGTCACCCAGAATCTGGTCAATGGGGTGATGTCGTTGGATCGTTGCTCGGATTTGAGTTGGAGGGGCACTTGGTGCTTCTTCCTCCATCACTTGTTCTTCATGTGCTCCCCCTTGATCCTGTCCCTCTTCTTGAGGTACCTGTTCACCGTCTTGAATTGGAGGCTACACCATTGTGGAGGAAGATGGTTGATCTTTCTCTTGATGTTCCTGTGGTCGCACATCACCGATCGCCATCGTGCTCATTACGACCGTAGGAACATCATCTTCATCTATGTCATTAAGATCAACTTGCTCTCTTGGAGAGCCATTAGTCTCATCAAATACAACGTCGCTAGAGACTTCAACCAAACCCGATGATTTGTTGAAGACTCTATACGCCATTGTATTTGAGTCATACCCTAGTAAAAACCCTTCTACTGCTTTGGGAGCAAATTTAGAATGTCTACCTTTCTTCACCAGAATGTAACATTTGCTCCCAAATACATGAAAGTAAGAAACATTTGGTTTGTTACCGGTAAGGAGTTCGTAGGAGGTCTTCTTGAGAAGGCGATGCAGATAGAGTTGGTTTATGGCGTGGCAAGCTGTGTTCACGGCTTCCGACCAAAACCGCTCGGGCGTCTTGAACTCTCCAAGCATCGTTCTCGCCATGTCGATAAGCGTCCTGTTCTTCCTCTCTACCACACCGTTTTACTGTGGTGTGTAGGGAGCGGAGAATTCGTGCTTGACACCATCTTCCTAAAGATACTCCACTTGTAGATTCTTGAACTCGGACCCGTTGTCGCTTCTTATCTTTTTCACCTTGAGCTCAAATTCGTTTTGAGCCCTCCTTAGAAAGCGCTTTAGGGTCCCTAGGGTTTCTGATTTATCCTGCAAAAAGAACACCCAAGTGAAGCGGGAAAAATCATCAACAATTACAAGACCATCCTTACTTCCCCTGATGCTAAGGTAGGTGTCACACCCGGTTTTGAAGGTAAACCAAATGCGAACCATGTACATGCCAGGATCAGTAATTCACGTACACAGCGATTACATAAATGACTCATCATAGCACAATGCTTCGAATTACAATAAAGAGTAAGTAATAATATTACAGACTAGAGCCATTTACATAATATACAATCAAAGTACACAGAATCGAAACGTAGCCAACGTAAACAACCCACCACAGGCAGCTGACTGGGGGAGGTCGCTAGCCTAATCCTCGAACTCATCGACGTCCTGGAACTCCTGGAGATTCACCTCGACGCCTTCTTCTCTTTCTTTACCTGAGCATAGATTGCATCAAAGGCAACCTGTTGTTTTGTGAAAGCAAGGGTGCGTACACATCAACGTACTCAGCAAATATCCCGTTTGGCTGAAGTGGACTAGCTTTTATGTGGGGTTAAGGTCAAGCAGTTGCTTTTAGTTGGTCAGGTAATTATTAATAGTAGAGATCCATGTTTTAACATTAACCCAAGTTGTTAACCCAAAAGTACTCTTTCCAAATGGAAAAAATAGTAGAAACCATAAGCATAATCATAATCATAAAAACCATCATTATCCTCATCATCATCTGTAACCAAAGCATCTCTGATCAATGTGTCTCTAATCAATGGAGCTCCCTTGGCCGCTCATAACTGCGAGCACGACTGTTGTATCAATTTCATAACACTCTACCGAGGTTGCGCACTTTACCCACAAGTCGTGATTCCCTCTCTAGCCCGGGCTTGCAAGACCCTTATTCACTCCCAAGGTGAATGGCCAGGGATTCACTACGAAGCCTTTACAAAGATTCCCTAAGGTTGTAGCCACCCGTTAGGTTTCCTAAATGCACCACACTCCTCCCTAAGGGGCGAACCAACCTTGGCAGAGCGAGCCGCATACACCGAGCCCCATTAACGGTACGACGGTGAAGCGAACTACACCCTAGTTCCTCTAATTATTTAGCTAAGGGTGTCCCATTCCACCCTCATGGTTGCACTGTTTTCCCGGGCGGTCATCCAACGAACAGGTCCTTACGGAGAGGCACTCGAGAAACCGCTCGAGCCCCCTTAAAGCATCACCAGTCCAACATCATAATCATAATGACAACATCGTATCATAAGTGTTCACATCATGTTCATTGATTAAAGTAAAGCAATAGCAGGAATCTAACCATAGTAACCCAAAAGGTAATCAAGGACAAGGTAAATAGAAAGCTAGTCAATCCTTATGTTGTTCATAGTATGCGGGACAATGAATTATAAAGTAAATGGGACATAATGAGTCAGAAGATACTTGCCTTCACCAAACAGATGCTCAAGATCTTCAGCCTCATAGAACTCGAAGAACCAGATCACTTGGTCGCCAACTCTTGATCTTCGATCCCTCGAAGCTCGGAAACGAATCGCGATCTAATCGCAACGCGAAGCAAAGACGAACAAGCACAGGCAAACAAACATATATAAATGCATAAGAACATTACACCATACAAGATAAAATGTTATAAAAACATGCAACATAAAATACAGCTCGATTCTATGGTCACACGAGGGAAAGAAATGTCGAACTCGAAGCGATGGTCGGGAAAATATCGCGTTTACGCTAAACAAGTATTAACACTAACAATTAATTCGACCTTACCAATTATAAATTATATCCACTATTTAGTTTGAGTAATCGGCTACACTAACAACTATCAAATTAATAAGTAATATAATTAGCACGAGAGATTCTAAGCGAGGTAAGTTTACGATGCGCGAAACAACACGCCAGCTTGCGAACGACACGCGCGACATAGCGCGCGGACGACGCACGAAACAACACGACAGTGTGCGAACGACGCGTGGACACGCGTGCGAACACGCGCGGCACACGATCCAGACGCGTGGCAGAACACACGAAGGAAAGGCGACGACGCGCAAACAGTGCGCGAATGACACGTGAACACGCACGCGGCAACGTGCGAGCAATATAAAATAGAGAGCGCTCCTACAATTACGCGGGGATAAGAAACACGATGGTCGAGAGGTTAACGTGTTTACACTGAGCAAGTAATAATTAGAATATTAGTTCGATATAATCATCATTACATGAATTGACATTATCAAATAAAAGTAATTTCTATAATTTAGTTCGATTAATCTGCTATGCTAATGAATGTCAGTCAAATAAGTAATTTAATTAACACGAGAGATTCTACGCGAGGCGAACTTACGATATACGAAATAACACGACAGCGTGAAAACGACACGCGACACAGCATGCTGACAACACACGAAACAATGTGCGCAACCAACGCGAATGACGCGCGAATTAGCACGCCACCACGTGCAAAACCGCGCGTGCGGTACGCGAGAATCACTAACTACATGTCGTGTTTATACTAAATACCAAATAGATATTAAAACAACATTACATTAATTTGGGTTGACATCTATTTGTAAAAAGCTCGGGATGATAACTACAACTATAATTTAGTTCTAACTAGTGCGACAACCTGATAAGCATTGAATAAATAAGTAAATAACTAATTAAAATAGGTGATATGATGAAGCAATATTATATTTTCTAAGTTGATTTTAGTTAGCATAAATTATTTGCGTAAGCTATTATCAATTATTCAATTAATTACTAAGCACGAATGACTATAGCGAAACAACTAACTAATATGCGCGGATCGCGTGCGCGACAAAGCGCGAATGGACGGTGACGGCGCGCACCGATCGCGCACGCGAACGGCAACAACGACACGTGCGAACGGCGCGAATGCGCGCACATGCAGGGGGAGGGGGTAGACGAGGTAGACGGGGGTAGACGAATGTCGTTGGGACCCCGACGACACGCTGCGCGTGGACGAAACAACACACACAACAGTGCGCGACACTCGAAGATCACTAACAAATATCGTATTTATTATAAATGAGCATTTGGGCAGGACGTTTGAGTTACTAATATTGACATGGATTTATTAGAGCATAAGTTAACTACCATAAATTAGTTTAGTTAAAAGATCAAATTAACTAACGTTAGTTAAACAAAAGTATAATTAATTATTAAAACATGAGACATGGCGAAACGATGTTACTGACGCGTAGACGATGCTCACCCGCGACGACGATGAACGGCCGGACGAGCTTGTGGCGAAGTACGAGGACGTGCTGCGCGCGCTGCTGCTACGCCGCGCAGATTACGCCGGGGCTGGTGCAGGCACGAACGACGATGGCAACGACGACACGCCGGGGTCACGCAGGATGCACGCGAGGTTGCGCCAGGGGCACACGCACGGGCCGTGCCGGAGCACCGCCTAGCCGCGAGCAGCGGGTCGCGCCGACGTGCGCGAGGGACGCGCCAGGCGAGTCGCGCCGGCTGTGTGCCGCGCTGGCTGCGCGAGCTGCACGCAGCGGGCCGCGCTGGATGCATGCCGCGGGCCACGCCAGCTGCACGCTGCGCCGCTGCGCGAGCTTGATGGCGAGGCGGGCTGGCCGCATGGGCCCTGCCAGGCCGCACCGGCGAGGGGCTGCGCATGAAGAACAACCGGGCAGACACGCAAGGAAGATGAAGACGCTGTGAGGAAGACGACGGGGCTGGGCACGGCTGGACGTCGGCCACATGGCTGGCCATCGCGCAGGCAGGCCGTCGAGGCGGGCTGGCCATGGCCGCGCACAGGGGCAGCGAGCGCGGGCCGGGTGGCTGCGCAGGCACGCCGGCGGTCGGCCTCGCTGGCAAGAGCTGCGCCGAGAGGAACTTGCCCGCGTCGTGGGGACAACGGAGAGGGTTCGCAGGCGATTTGAGAAGAGGAGAGAATGGGCGCGGGGCAATTTCAAGCATCGGAGAGAGGAATCACGTCATGGGGAAGAAGGGAGGAAAGAAGGGAAGGGAAGGGAAAAGGGATGAACGGTGGTTCAAGGGCGCCGCCACAAGGCACGACATGCGGTAGCCTCGCCCACGCGCGTTGGGCCGGCCGCGCGGGCAGCCCAAGGAGAGGGGGGCGCGGCTCTGAGCCAGGCGCGCTGCCAGGGCGGAAGTGGAGCTGGGCCGCGCAGCTCGGTGGGCCGGCCAGGGCAGGCGCGGGGGTGGGCTACGCGCGGCTGAGTGGGGGCATGGGGAAGGGAAGGCACTGTGCCGCGGGGGAAGAAAACGGCCGGGGTCGCGGCGAGGAGCGCGGTGCGGGCGAGCGTCCCCGCGCGGAGCGCGCAGCGTGCGCGGGTCGACCGAGGCAGCGGCGCGGGAGTGGGCCAGCGGGGGAAGCTGGGCCGCGCGGTCCGTGGGCCGCGGGGAGGAGGTTGAGTGCGCGTTGGGTGGGCTGAGCGGGGAAAGGAGGGGGGAGGAGATGGGCCACGGAGGAGAGGGGTTGGGCTAGCTGGGGACATTGGGTTTTGTCTTCTCATTTTCTATTCATTTCTCCTTCCTTTACTTGAAACCTAATTTAGTTTTAAAATTCAAATTCAACTACGCTCTGCGAGTTTAGACAGATGCACATCAAAGAAAAACATCATACAAAAATAGATGTATTCCGGCATGGTGCAACAATCATTATTCCTTTAGGGTTTCATTTTACTACACTTAACACACACACACACACACACACACACACCAAATAACTCTCCACTATTTAGGAAAAGAAAAAGGAAATTTAAAGAAAAGAGAGGGTAACACCTGAATTTAGTGGATATTAGAAAAGAAATTTTATACCCCCAAATTGAGGGTGTTACAAATCTAACCCCCTTAACAGAATCTCGCCCTCGAGATTCAAGAAGAGGCTAGGAAGGAAAACATGGTTGATTCATCGGTTGTTCACGGTTTTATTAAGTTGACTTTGAATCTGCAAGCTTAACTTGTGGACTGGTTGGTTTGACCTTCAGATGCTTGAGACCGATCGATGCAATTCTTGAGGACCCCTTGGACCTGTGGGTTAGGACCCACACATGCTTCCGCTGTTTCACTTTGATCTTGTTGGTTGACGTTGATCGCATTGTCTTCATTGGGGTTAGCGGCTAACCCCCTTAACAGGAGCATTGTTACACACTTGATGAAGATGTCGTCGACTCTGACCTTGACTGATTTGGAGGAGTTGGAGATTGCCAAATGGACAGGTGTAAGAGGAAAGAATAGCGAGAAAAGGTAAGTATAGACGAATTAGAGAGAGTAGGGGGAGAACCCAACTACTTAACTCTATGGCACTCAACTAGTAAACTGATGTCATTGTGGACCAACGGCCACAACACATCAACACTCATTTCAAAGAAGCAAATCAGTCGTAACACAAAGACAAACAACACAAGCATACAACAACAAACATATCGTGGCTACACGTTAACGTTAACTAGATGGGGGTCTTTCCTTACAAAGGGAAACTACTCTAAGGCCATCGAAAGGCAAGGGGAATGATAAGGCATGCACGATAGGGGCATGAGCATAATAAAGGATGAGGCTAAAGCAAGGATTAAAACTGACAGGGAGAGAATGCAACCAAGGTCAGGATAGGTAAAACACCATTCTCAAATCGAGATGGGAAAGATGATATTTCAAAAGGTAGGCATAGGATAAGCATAATGGAAAGATCTAGATATTAGGAAGGTAAGGGTGATATCGAGCAAAAGCTAAGACTTGCAACGCGACAGAGGAAAAGGGAACGGACAAGAGCGAGATGGGTAAGACATCACTCTTGGAATGAAATGGGAGAGGCGGCTTTAAAATGTAGGTACAAGATAAGCATCAAGGTAAAGATCGAGGGATGACAAGGGTTAAGGTGATAACGGACAAACACACAACAAAGGATGTATTTGAGGAAAACTTGGAAGGTTTCAGAGAAGGGGGAGCAGTCAATGATGAGATAGATGAGGCATTATCCTCGAACAGGGATGTAAAAGAGGAGGCTTCAAAGGATAGGTTCAAGATAAGCAGGAAGGTAAGGACATAGATATCACGAGGGTTTTAAAGGTAATAACGGACAAGGATGTAGGAGAGGAGGTAAATGTGCATAAGAACCAATAATATAAATACCACAAAGGATGGAGTTAAGACAAGACCTGCAAATGGAAAAGGAGAGGGTACGCCCAAGGGCCAGATAGGTAAACTGCCACTCTCAAATTGAGGTGGAAGAGAGGAGATTTTTTTTAAAGAGCAGGAATAAGGATGAGTGTCAACGCAAGATCGACAGATGACAAGGTGATGGTGATAGCAAATAAAACACACAACAAATGATGGAATTAAGACAAAACTTGTAAGGCGACAAGGAGTGAAAAGAAATCAAGGAAGAGATAGGTAACTCAGCTCTCCAACTAGGTTGGAAATGGGGGGCTTTTAAAGGACAAGTTTAAGGTAAGCATTTAGGTAGAAGACATCAATATTGCAAGGGTCAAGGGCGATAACAGACAATGGTATGAGAGAAAAGATGAAGGCATTGAAGAGCCAGTGGCATAATTACAACAAAGAATGGAGTTATGTCAAGGCTTACCCGCGAAAAAGAAGAGGATATTGCCAAGGATAAAATAAGTAAAACACTGCTCTCAAATTGGGATAGGAGATTGGATATTTTAGATAACAGACATAATGTAATCACAAGGTAGGATAGAGTGATGAGAAGGGTAAAGGAAATAACAAACAAAACACAATAAAGGATAGAGTTAAAAAAAACTCGTAGGTGACAAAGAAGAGGATACGACCAAGGGAAAAGTAGGTAAAGTATGACGCTCAGATTGAGATGGAAAAAAGGGGGAGATTTTAGAGGCCTCTATAAGATAAACATCAAGGTAAGATATAGAGGTGATAAGGATAAAGGTTATAGTAATGAAAAGCATAGTCCATGGATAGAGTTAAGACAAGACTTGTAAAGTCACGAATTGGAGAAAACAATTAAGGATAAGATAAGTGAGGTTCCGACAGAAAAGTTGAAGTAAAAAATTCATTACCAAGTGGAGTTACAAGGAGACAAAGATATCATCAAGGATATGAAAGGTAAAATGACCGCTCATGGATCATTAAGAGACAAGGGTGATCAAGGACATGTAGAAAGAAATATCTTAAACAGGCCTTGGGATATAAAGGTAAGCATAAAAAAAGATGAGTGTATGAAAGATTTCAAGGAGATGAGCATACTAATACCAAGAGAAAAGAAATAACCGAAAGATAGCGAGTTAACAACAGAAAAGGAGAAGGTCTCAAAAGACAGAAAGGTCATGGACATATAAACTGGAATGTTTAAGTAGACAACAAAGATTTAGAGGCAAGTGTTTGATACAAGGGTATTGAAGAATCTAGGGATACGAACATGCCAATACCAAGAGACAAGAAATGGCTAAACAGTGGCAATTTAATGACAAAAAAAGAAGGAATTCCAAAGGCAATAAGGTTATGGTCAGGGGCATCTAAAAATATGTCGCAAGCACAAGAGTGAGATCAGATCTAATAGAATGAGAGAAGTATAGACCATACTAGAATAAAATACTTTTGGCAAGGGGGCATATAGGAGCACAACATAGAATTAGTCGAGGTGACTAATATTTTGAAGCAGAATCAAGGATGAGGTGAAGTAATAGTCAATAAGTTCTTAAAATGGCCAATGCTACTCTAGGTCAGTGGTCCTACAGTCAGCACGACTTTGATACCACTTATGTCACACCCGGTTTTGAAGGTAAACCGAATGCGAACCATGTACGTGTCAGGATCAGTAATTCACGTACACAGCGATTACATAAATGACTCATCATAGCACAATGCTTCGAATTACAATAAAGAGTAAGTAATAATATTACATACTAAAGCCATTTACATAATATAAAATCAAAGTACACAGAATCGAAACGTAGCCAACGTAAACAACCCACCACAGACAGCTGACTGGGGGAGGTCGCTAGCTTAATCCTCGAACTCATCGACGTCCTGGAACTCTTGGAGATCCACCTCAATGCCTTCTTCTCTTTCTTTACCTGAGCATAGATTGCATCAAAGGCAACCTAGTGTTTTGTGAAAGCAAGGGTGCGTACACATCAACGTACTCAGCAAATATCCCGTTTGGCTGAAGTGGACTAGCTTTTATGTGGGGTTAAGGTCAAGCAGTTGCTTTTAGTTGGTCAGGTAATTATTAATAGTAGAGAGCCATGTTTTAACATTAACCCAAGTTGTTAACCCAAAAGTACTCTTTCCAAATGGAAAGAATAGTAGAAACCATAAGCATAATCATAATCATAAAAACCATCATTATCCTCATCATCATCTGTAACCAAAGCATCTCTCATCAATGTGTCTCTAATCAATGGAGTTCCCTTGGCCGCTCATAACCACGAGCACGACTGATATATCAGTTTCATAACACTCTGCAGAGGTTGCGCACTTTACCCACAAGTCGTGATTCCCTCTCTAGCCCGGGCTTGCAAGACCCTTATTCACTCACAAGGTGAATGGCCAGGGATTCACTACGAAGCCTTTACAAAGATTCCCTGAGGCTGTAGTCGCCCGTTAGGTTTCCTAAATGCACCGCACTCCTCCACAAGGGGCGAACCAACCTTGGTAGAGCGAGCCACATACACCGAGCTCCATTAACGACACGATGGCGAAGCGAACTACACCCCAGTTCCTCTAATTATTCAGCTAAGGGCATCCCATTCCACCCTCATGGTTGCACTGTTTTCCCAGGCGGTCATCCAACGAACAGGTCCTTACGGAGAGGCACTCGAGAAACCGCTCGAGCCCCCCTAAAGCATCACCAGTCCAACATCATAATCATAATGACAACATCGTATCATAAGTGTTCACATCATGTTCATTGATTAAAGTAAAGCAATAACATGAATCTAACCATAGTAACCCAAAAGGTAATCAAGGACAAGGTAAATAGAAAGCTAGTCAATTCTTATGTTGTTCATAGTATGCGGGACAGTGAATTATAAAGTAAATGAGACATAATGGGTCAGAGGACACTTGCCTTCACCAAACAGATGCTCAGGATCTTCAGCCTCATAGAACTCGAAGAACCAGATCACTTGGTCGCCAACTCTTGATCTTCGATCCCTCGAAGCTCGGAAACGAATCGCGATCTAATCGCAACGCGAAGCGAAGATGAACAAGCACAGACAAACAAACATATATAAATGCATAAGAACATTACACCATACAAGATAAAATGTTATAAAACCATGCAGCATAAATACAGCTCGATTCTATGGTCACGCGAGGGAAAGAAATGTCGAACTCGAAGCGATGGTCGGGAAAATATCGCGTTTACGCTAAACAAGTATTAACGCTAACAATTAATTCGACCTTACCAATTATAAATTATATCCACTATTTAGTTTGATTAATCGGCTACACTAACAACTATCAAATAAATAAGTAATATAATTAGCACGAGAGATTCTAAGCGAGGTAAGTTTACGATGCGCGAAACAACACGGCAGCTTGCGAACGACACGCGCGACATAGCGCGCGGATGACGCACGAAACAACACGACAGTGTGCGAACGACGCGCAGACACGTGTGCGAACAACACACGCGGCACATGAACCAGACGCGCGGCAGAACACGCGAAGGAAAGGCGAGGACGTGCAAACAGTGCGCGAATGACACGTGAACACGCACGCGACAACGTGCGAGCAATATAAAATAGAGAGCGCTCCTACATTTACGCGGGGATAAGAAACGCGACGGTCGAGAGGTTAACGTGTTTACACTGAGCAAGTATTAATTAGAATATTAGTTTGATATAATTATCATTACATGAATTGACATTATCAAATAAAAGTAATTTCTATAATTTAGTTCGATTAATCTGCTATGCTAACGAATGTGAGTCAAATAAGTAATTTAATTAACACGAGAGATTCTACGCGAGGCGAACTTACGATATACGAAATAACACGACAGTGTGAAAACGATGCGCGACACAGCACGCTGACAACACACGAAACAGCACGCGCAACCAACGCGAATGACGCGCGAATCAGCATGCCACCACGTGCAAAACCGCGCGCGTGGTACGCGAGAATCACTAACTACATGTCGTGTTTATACTAAATACCAAATAGATATTAAAACAACATTAATTAATTTGGGTTGACATCTATTTGCAAAAACTCGGGATGATAACTACAACTATAATTTAGTTCTAACTAGTGCGACAACCTGATAAGCATTGAATAAATAAGTAAATAACTAATTAAAATAGGTGATATGATGAAGCAATACTATATTTTTTAAGTTGATTTTAGTTAGCATAAATTATTTGCGTAAGCTATTATCAATTATTCAATTAATTACTAAGCACGAACGACTATAGCGAAACAACTAACTAATGTGCGCGGATCGCGTGCGCGACAAAGCGCGAATGGACGGTGACGGCGCGCACCGATCGCGCACGCGAACAACAACAACGACACGTGCGAACGGCGCAAATGCGCGCACGTGCAGGGGGGGTAGACGAGGTAGACAGTGGGTAGACGGGAGTAGACGAATGTCGTCGGGACCCCGACGACACGCTGCGCGTGCACGAAACAACACGCACAACAGTGCGCGAGACTCGAAGATCACTAACAAATATCGTATTTATTATAAACAAGCATTTGGACAAGACATTTGAGTTACTAATATTGACATGGATTTATTAGAGCATAAGTTAACTACCATAAATTAGTTTAGTCAAAAGATCAAATTAACTAACGTTAGTTAAACAAAATTATAATTAATTATTAAAACATGAGACATGACGAAACGATGTTACTGACGCGTAGACGATGCTCACCCGCGACGACGATGAACGGCCGGACGAGCTCGTGGCGAAGTACGAGGACGTGCTGCGCGCTCTGCCGCTACACCGCACAGATTACGCTGGGGCTGGTGCAGGCACGGACGACGATGGCAACGACGACACGCCGGGGTCACGCAGGATGCATGCGAGGTTGCGCCGGGGGCACACACACGGACCGTGCCGGAGCACCGCCTGGCCCCGAGCAGCGGGTCGCGCCGACGTGCGCGAGGGACGCGCCAGGCAAGCCGCGCCGGCTGTGTGCCACGTTGGCTGCGTGAGCTGCACGCAGCGGGCCACGCCAGCTGCGCGCCGCGCCGCTGCGCGAGCTTGCTGGCGAGGCGGGCTGGCCGCATGGGCCCTGCCAGGCCGCACCGGCGAGGGGCTGCGCATGAAGAACAACCGGGCAGACACGCAAGGAAGATGAAGACGCCGCGAGGAAGACGACGGGGCTGGGCACGACTGGACGTCGGCCACAGGGCTGGCCACCGCGCAGGCAGGCCGCCGAGGCGGGCTGGCCATGGCCGCGCACAGGGGCAGCGAGCGCGGGCCGGGTGGCTGCGCAGGCACGCCGACGGTCGGCCTCGCCGGCAAGAGCTGCGCCGAGAGGAACTTGCCCGCGCCGCGGGGACAAGGGAGAGGGCTCGCAGGCGATTTGAGAAGAGGAGAGAATGGGCGCGGGGCGGTTTCAAGCATCGGAGAGAGGAATCACGTCATGGGGAAGCAGGGAGGAAAGAAGGGAAGAGGGATGAACGGTGGTTCCAGGGCACCGCCACAAGGCACGACATGCGGTAGCCTCGCCCATGCGTGTTGGGCCGGCCACGCGGGCAGCCCAAGGAGAGGGGGGCGCGGCTCTGGGCCAGGCGCGCTACCAGGGCGGAAGTGGAGCTGGGACGCGCAGCTCGGTGGGCTGGCCGGGGCAGGCGCGAGGGTGGGCTGCGCGCGGCTGAGTGGGGGCATGGGGAAGGAAAGGCACTGGGCCGCGGGGGAAGAAAACGGCCTGGGTCGCGGCGAGGAGCGCGGTGCGGGCGAGCGTCCCCGCGCGGAGCGCGCAGCGTGCGCGGACCGGCCGAGGCAGCGGCGCGGGAGTGGGCCAGCGGGGGAAGCTAGGCCACACGGTCCGTGGCCGTGGGGAGGAGGTTGAGTGCGCACTGGGTGGGCTGAGCGGGGAAAGGAGGGGGGGGGAGAGGAGATGGGCCACAGAGGAGAGGGGTTGGGCCAGCTGGGGACATTGGGTTTTGTCTTCTCATTTTCTATTCATTTCTCCTTCCTTTACTTGAAACCTGATTTAGTTTTAAAATTCAAATTCAACCACGCTCTGCGAGTTTAGACAGATGCACATCAAAGAAAAACATCATACAAAAATAGATGTATTCCGGCATGGTGCAACAATCATTATTCCTTTAGGGTTTCATTTTACTACACTTAACATATATATATACATACATACATATATATATATATATATATAGACACACACACACCAAATAACTCTCCACTATTTAGGAAAAGAAAAAGGAAATTTAAAGAAAAGAGAGGGTAACACCTGAATTTAGTGGATATTAGAAAAGAAATTTTATACCCCCAAATTCAGGGTGTTACAGTAGGCAACGGGTCCAAAGAGGTCCATGTGAAGAAGCTCCAGTGGTCGGATGTTGTCATCACATTCTTGCTGTGATGAGTGCTTCCCACCTGTTTCCCTGCCTGACAAGCTGCACAAGGTCTATTTTTCTCGAAACAAACATTGGTTAGTCCTAACACATGTTCTCCCTTTAGAAGTTTATGAAGGTTCTTCATCCCAACATGTTCTAGACGGCGATACCACAACCAGCCCATACTAGTCTTAGCTATTAAGCATGCATCTAGATCGGCCTCCTCTTTCAAAAAATCAACTAAGTAGAGTTTGCCGTCTAATACACCCTTAAAAGCTAATGAACCATCATTCCTTCTAAAGACAGATACATCAACATTTGTAAAATGACAATTGTAACCCATGTGACACAATTGACTTACAGACAGAAGGTTGTAACCAAGCGACTCTACTAGAAATACATTTGATATGGAGTGCTCGTTGGTGATGGCTATCTTTCCCAAACCCTTGACCTTGCCTTGATTCCCATCTCCAAAGATAATCGTATCCTGGGAATCCTTGTTCTTGACGTAGGAGGTGAACATCTTCTTCTCCCCTGTCATGTGGTTTGTGCATCCGCTGTCGATAATCCAGCTTGAGCCCCCGGATGCATAAACCTTCAAGGAATTTAAGCTTGGGTTTTAGGTACCCAACTCTTGTTGGGTCCTACAAGGTTAGTCACAATAGTTTTTGGAACCCATATGCAGGTTTTGTCTCCCTTGCATTTGGATCCCAATTTCCTAGCCACTACTTTTGCATTCTTACATGAAAGAACAAAAGAAGCGTTGCAAGCATGGAAAACAGTAGTAGACTCATTGCACATTTTCCTAGGCACATGATGCACAACATGATTTCTCCTAGGCCTACTTCTACCATGAACAAAAGTAGAACTGGAGGTAAACATGGCATGTGAATTAAAAGCATCATGATCATAATTCCTATTATAATGAGCACGATTAGCAATTTTCCTATCATAAATAAAAGCATGGTTCCTTTGAGGATTACTAACCATAGGAGCCTTCCCTTTCTCCTTGTTGGGAATGGGAGCCCTTTGGCTTGTTAAGTTCTTGGCTTCCTTTCGAAAACCAAGCCCATCCTTAATTGAGGGGTGTCTACCAACGGTGTAGGCATCCCTAGCAAATTTTAATTTATCAAAATTAATTTTGCAAGTCTTAAGTTGAGCAAGGAGACTTTCCACCTCATCATTTAATTTGGTAATAGAAATAAGGTGATCATCACAAGCATCAACATCAAAATCCTTACATCTATTACAAATAACAACATGCTCTACACATGAACTAGTTTTGTTGACTTCCTCTAGCTTAGCATTTAGTTCATCATTTAAACTCTTTAAACTAGAGACCGATTCATGACAAACAGACAATTCAGAGGATAACATTTCATTTCTCTTAATTTCTAAGGCAAGGGATTTTTGCACACTAACAAACTTGTCATGTTCCTCATATAAAATATCCTCTTGTTTTTCTAACAATCTATCTTTTTCATTTAGAGCATCAATTAATTCATTAATTTTTCTACTTTAGCTCTATCTAAACCTTTTAATAAACTAGAGTAATCTACTTCATCATCGGAGGATTCTTCATCACTAGATGAAGTGTACTTGGGTGTGTCCCGAACACATACCTTTCTCTCCTTGGCCATAAGACATGTATGGTGTTTGTTGGGGAAGAGTGAGGATTTGTTGAAGGCCGAAGCAGCGAGTCCTTCGTCATCGGAGTCGGAAGAGGAGCAGTCCGAGTCCCATTCCTTTCCAAGGTGCGCCTTGCCCTTTGCCTTCCTGTAGTTCTTCTTTTTCTCCTTCTTCCCGCTATTTTCTTGTCCCTGGTCACTATCATTATCGAGACATTTTGCAATAAAGTGACCAGTCTTAGCACATTTGATGCAGGAGCGTTTTCCCCTTGTTTTATTCCTATTGGGTACTCCTTGCGTCCTTTGAGTGCGGTCTTGAAGCGCTTGATGATAAGCGCCATCTCATCTTCATTAAGTCCGGCAGCCTCCACTTGAGCTACCCTGCTTGGTAGCGCCTCCTTGCCGCTCGTTGCTTTGAGAGCAACGGGCTGCGGCTCGTAGATAGGTAGTGGACTGTTCAAGGCGTCATCCACATATCGTGCCTCCTTTACCATCATGCGCCTGCTCACGAATTTTCCGAGTATCTCCTCGGGCGTCATCTTTGTGTACCTGGGGTTTTCATGGATAAGATACACAAGATGGGGGTCAATAACTGTAAATGACCTGAGCATGAGTCAGACGATGTCATGATCCGTCCATCTTGTGCTTCCATAACTTCTAATCTTGTTGACCAGGGTCTTGAGCCTGTTGTAGGTTTGTGTTGGCTCTTCTCCCCTGATCACGTCGAATCTCCCTAGCTCGCCTTCCACCAGTTCCATTTTGGTGATCATTGTAGCATCATTTCCCTCATGTGAGATCTTGAGGGTGTCTCAGATTTGCTTGGCGTTGTCCAAGCCACTTACTTTATTATACTCGTCCCTGCAAAGAGATGCTAACAACATAGTAGTAGCTTGGGCATTCTTATGGATTTGCTCATTAATAATCACAGGGTTATCCATACTATCGAAATGCATTCCATTTTCCACTATTTCCCAAATGCTAGGATGGAGAGAAAATAGATGACTACACATTTTATGACTCCAAAATGAGTAGTCCTCTCCATCAAAGTGTGGAGGTTTTCCTAGAGGAATAGAAAGTAAATGTGCATTCGAATTGTATGGCATGCGAGAATAGTCAAAAGATTAGTTTTGATTAACCATTCTCTTTTTCGATGAAGAGTTGTCGTCGTCGTCTCTTGGTGAAGAAGAAGATGCATCGCTGTCGTAGTAGATGAGCTTCTTGATGCGCCTCTTCTTCTTCCCGTCCTTCTTCTTGTGACTTGAGCCTGAGTCAGTGGGCTTGTCATCTCTTGGCTCGTTGAAGATGGACTCCTTCTCCTTGTTGTTGACCACCATCCCCTTTCCCTTAGGATCCATCTCTTCGGGCGGTTAGTCCCTTAGATGAAGAGTACGGCTCTGATACCAATTGAGAGCACCTAGAGGGGGGTGAATAGGTCATCCTATAAAAATCAAATACTAATAGCCACAAAAAATAGTTATAAGTGTTAGTACGGCTAAGTAGCTTGAAGCGAGTTCTTGTGAACACAACAATCACAGAGAAAGCAACACAAGACATGCGATTTTTATCCCGTGGTTCGGCCAAGTAGCACTTGCCTACTTCCATGTTGTGGCGTCCCAATGGATGAGGGTTGCACTCAACCCCATTCAAGTGATCCGATGATCAACTTGAATACCATGATTTTTTGCTTTAGAGTATTGTTCCCGTTTGCGAGGAATCTCCACAAATCAGAGTCTCTCGCCCTTACAATATAGATCATAAAGAAAGCATGGAGTAAGGTTGGGAGGAGCAACACACACAAGACACAAATCCGTAGCACACACACGCACACAAGCCAAGACTTGAGCTCGAAACGTAGCACGTGAGTTCACGACTCAAATGGAGCTCAAATCACTAACACAGTCGATCAATTGTGCGGAGGCAGAGTGCGGAAGTCTTAGAATGCTTAGTGAATGCTTAGATGTCTCCTCCATGCGCCTAGGGGTCCCTTTAATAGCCCCAAGGCAGCTAGGAGCCGTTGGAGACAAACTTGGAAGACCATCCTTGCCTTCTGTCAAGTGGCGCACCGGACAGTCCGGTGCGCCACCGGACAATTACTGTAGCCTGTCCGGTGCGCGATTTCCTTCCAAATCGGGCACAGACGACCGTTGCAGCTCTAGGCCCGTTGGCGCACCGGACACTGTCCGGTGCACACCGGACAGTCCGGTGCCCCCCACCGACCGTTGGAGCTGCCACGCGTCGCCCGCAGAATTCGCGACTGACCGTTAGCGCTGGCGACCGTTGGCTCACCGGACAGTCCAGTGCACCACCGGACAGTCCGGTGAATTATAGTCGTATGCCGCCGTCGAATCCCGAGAGCGGCGAGTTCACCGCGGACCAGCCTGGCGCACCAGACACTGTCTGGTGCACCACCGGATAGTCCGGTGTGCCAAGCCGAACTGGAGTTTGCTGCACATAGCCAAGTCTTTTTCCAATTCTTTTCTCACTATTTCTAGCACTTAGACAAAACACATTAGTACTCAAAACAATCTACTAAGTCTAGAAACGTACCTTTTTCTTTGATTTGCACTTCTCACTTTACTTGGCACATAAGAACTTAATTAACCGTGTTGGGCACTTAATCACCAAAACATTATTGAAATTGCCCAAGGGCACATTTCCCTTTCAGTTAGTTCTAAAATGTGCTCTCCCTTTAGAAGCTTATGAAGATTCTTCATTCCAACATGGGCAAGTCGGTGATGCAGAGCCAGCCCATATTAGTCTTAGCAATTAAGCAAGTGTCTAGTTCAGCTTTGTTATCATTAAAATCAACTAAATATAGCTGACCATCTAACACTTCCTTAAATGCTATTGAATCATCACTTCTTCTAAAGACAGTAACACCTACATCAGTAAATAGATAGTTGTAGCCTATTTTGCATAATTGAGAAACAGAAAGCAAATTGTAATCTAAAGAATCTACGAGAAAAACATTGGAGATAGAATGATCAGGAGATATAGCTATTTTACCCAAACCTTTTACCAAACCTTGATTTCCATCCCCGAATGTAATAGCTCTTTGGGGATCTTCATTTTTCTCATATGAGGAGAAACATCCTTTTCTCCCCTATCATGTGGTTTGTGCACCCGCTATCGATTATCCAAGTTGATCCACCGGATGCATAAACCTACAAAACAAGTTTAGGCCTTGTTCTTAGGTACCCAAACGGTCTTGGGTCCTTTTACATTAGAAACAAGCATCTTGGGTACCCAAACACAAGTCTTTGGACTTCTGTGTTTGCCCCCAACATATTTGGCAACTATTTTGCCTGATTTGTTAGTGAGCACATAAGAAGCACCAAAAGTCTTAAATGAAATGTCATGCTCATTTAATGCATTAGGAATTTTCTTTTTAGACATTTTAACATGAGTGGAATGCCTAGAGCTAGAAGTCTCATTCTTATACATGAATGCATGATGAGAAACAGTGTGAGGTTTCCTAGCATGAATTTTCCTAATCTTGTGCTCACGATAGTTTGCCGGATATAAAATATAGCCTTCACTATCCTGAACCATGGGAGCCTTGCCTTTAACAAAATTAAACAATTTCTTGGGGCATTAAGTTTAGTGTTGTTTTGGTTCTCTTGTTGGAAACCAATTCCATCCTTAATGCCAGTGCGTCTCCTATTATAGAGCATGCTTCTAGCAAATTTAAAATTTTCATTTTCAAGTTCATGCTCGGCAATTTTTGCATTTAATGTAGCTATGTGATCATTTTGTTGTTTAATCATGCCAAGGTGATCATCAATAGCTTCTATATTAACATCTCTACATCTAGTACAAATGGTGACATTTTCAACAGTAGATATAGATGGCATGCAAATGTTCAATTCATTAATCTTAACATTTAGACTAGCATTCTCATCTCTAAGACATGAAATTGAATCATTGCAAACATCCATTTTTCAATCTTAGAAACTAAACTGGCATTCATCTCTAAGACAGGAAATTGAATTATTGCAAATGCTAAGCTCCTTAGGCAACTTTTCACATTTCTCTACTTCTAGAGCATAAGTGAAAGGGAAATAGGGTTAAGCTTTTTCCCACAATTAATTTTGGTGGTTGAATGCCCAACACAAATATATTTACTAACTAGTTTGATCTAGAATACATGTTCTACATGTGCAAAAAGGTTCAACACAGACCAATAAATATTCCAGTTAGGGATCCAATTCTAAGGAGCAAAAGAAACCAAGTGTGCTGTAGTTTGGCACACCGGACTGTCCGGTGTGCCACCGGACAGTGTCCGGTGCACCAGACCCGTACAGGGTTGAACCAGCCACTCTCGGGTTTTAGCAGGCGCGCTCCGCTATAATTCACCGGACTGTTCGGTGTGCCAGCGGAGCAACGGCTAACTCACACAACGGTCGAATGCAAAAGCCGCTGACAGAGGAACAGTGCGCGCAGAGTCAGAGCCGCAGAGTCAGAGGCACACCGGACAGTGTCCGGTGTGGCACCAGACTGTCCGGTGCCGCAAGAGGACAAAGCCTCCAACGGTCGACTACTCCAGAACACTAACGGTTGGGTGACATGGCGGCACACCGGATAGTGAACAGGACCTGTTCGGTGGCGCATCGGACTATCCGGTGCGCCCATCACCAGCAGCCTTCCCCAACGGCTGCTTGGTGGTTGAGGGCTATAAATACCCCCCAACCACCACAACTCCAAGCATCCAAGTCTTCTGAAGTTTTCATTCAATACAAGAGCTAGTGCATTCACTCCTAGACACAAATCAAAAGATCAAAGCCTCTCCAAGTCCCAAATTCATTTCAACCACCTAGTGACTTGAGAGAGTGTGTGTTCGTGTTCATTTACACTCTTGTTGCTTGGATCGCTTTCTTCCTTCCTTTATTCTTGTTCCCAAGTCACTTGTAATCAAAGCAAGAGACACCAAAGTGTGTGGTGGTCCTTGTGGGGTCTAAGTGACCCGTTTTGATTAAAGAGAAAGCTCACTCGGTCTAAGTGACCGTTTGAGAGAGGGAAAGGGTTGAAAGAGACCCGGTCTGTGTGATCACCTCAACGGGGACTAGGTTCTTTAGAACCAAACCTTGGTAAAACAAATCACCGTGTTCATTCGCTTGATTTCTAACACTAACCCCGGCTTGTAGTGTGTGTTTAAAGTTGTAAATTTCAGATTACGCCTATTCACCCCCTCTAGGCGACTTTCAATTGGTATCAAAGCCCGCTTCATTAGAGTCTAACGACTCGAAGTGATGTTTGGAGAACACTCCAAGAGGGAGATCGTGACCAGCGACAAGCCCGCAAGCTCGGGGAGAACCCCTTCAAGGGAGTCCGGCCACAAGCATAAGGAGGAATTCTTTTCCTCCAACAAGACGCATTGGAAGGGTGACAAGAAGAAGAAGATGAAGAAGGTGGTCTACTACGAGACCGACTCTTGGTCACCCTCCACGTCATCAAGCTCCGACTCATCCGTCGCTTCTAAGCGCCATGAGCGCAAGAAGTATAGTAAGATGCCTCTACGCTATCCCCATATTTCTAAGCGCGCTCCATTACTTTCCGTTTCCTTAGGCAAACCACCATATTTTGATGGTGAAGATTATTGTATGTGGAGTGATAAAATGAGGCATCACCTAACCTCACTCCACGAAAGTATTTGGGATATAGTTGAATTTGGAGCGCAGGTACCACAGGTGGGGGATAAATACTATGACTCGGACGAGGCCGCCCAAATTCGGCACTTTAACTCCCAAGCCACATCTATACTCCTTGCCTCCTTGTGTCGAGAAGAGTATAACAAGGTACAAGGGTTAAAGAGCGCCAAAGAAATTTGGGACGTGCTCAAGACCACACACGAAGGGGACGAGGTGACCAAGATCACCAAGCGGGAAACGATCTAGGGGGAGCTAGGTTGATTCGTCCTCAACAAAGGAGAAGAGCCGCAAGCCATGTACAACCGGCTCAAGACGATGGTCAACCAAGTGCACAACCTCGGGAGCACCAAATGGGATGACCATGAAATGGTCAAGGTTATTCTAAGATCCCTCGTCTTTCGTAATCCTACGCAAGTTCAATTAATACGTGGGGATCCTAGATATAAACTAATGTCTTCCGAGGAGGTTATTGGCAAGTTTGTGAGCTTTGAACTTATGATCAAAGACTCCAAACATATTGTCAACTTGGAGCAGGGCGCCACCTCCACACATGAGGTGCAACCCGTCGCATTCAAAGCGACGAAAGAAGAAAAGAGGGAGTCTACACCAAGTAGGCTTCCAATCGACGCCTCCAAGCTCGACAACGAGGAAATGGCGCTCTTTATCAAGAGCTTCCGCCAAATCCTCAAGCATAGGAAGGGGAAGGACTACAAACCCCGCTCCAAAAAGGTGTGCTACAAATGTGGTAAGCCTGGTCATTTCATTGCTAAATGTCCAATGTGTAGTGAAAGTGACAGGGATGACGACAAGAAGGGGAAGAAGAAAGAAAAGAGGAGGTACTACAAGAATAAGGGCGGCAATGCCCATGTGTGTCGGGAATGGGACTCCGATGAGAGCTCCACCGACTCCTCTTCCGACGAGGACGCCGCCAACATCGCTGTCAACAAGGGCCTCCTCTTCCCCAATGTCGGCCACAAATGTTTCATGGCCAAGGACGACAAGAAAAAGAAGGCACACTCTAGAGCCACCCCCAAATATACAACATCTAGTGATGATGGTAGCTCTAGTGAAGATGAAGATGATTTACTTACTCTTTTTGCCAACCTCAACATGGAACAAAAAGAAAAATTAAATGAACTAATAGGAGCTATTCATGAGAAGGATGAACTTTTGGATAGCCAAGAGGAATTCCTTATTAAAGAAAACAAAAAAACATGTTAAATTGAAAAATGCTTATGCTCAGGAAGTATAAAAATGTGAAAACTTATCTAAGGAGCTTAGCATTTGCCATGAGTCAATTTCTAGCCTTAGAAACGAAAATGCTAACTTAATTTCTAAGGTTAAGGATTTAAATGTTAAGATTGATGAATTAAATGTTTGCAATGATACTATTTCCAGTCTTAGAGATGAGAATACTATATTAAATGCTAATATTGAGGGATTAAAAACATGCAAACCATCTACATGTACTGTTGATCATGTTACTATTTGTACTAGATGTAGAGATGTTAATGTAGAAGCTATTGATGATCATGTTGCTATGATTAAACAACAAAATGATCACATAGCTAAATTAACTGCTAAAATCAATGAGCATGAACTTGAAAATGAAAAGTTTAAATTTGCTAGAAGCATGCTCTATAATGGGAGACGCCCTGGCATTAAGGATGGCATTGGTTTCCAATAGGGAAGCAATGTCAAGCTTAATGCCCCTAAAAGATTGTCTAATTTTGTAAAGGGCAAGGCACCCATGGTTCAGGATAATGAAGGCTACATTTTATATCCTGCTAATTATCCTGAGCACAAAATTAGGAAGAGTCATGCTGGGAGATCTCATTCTGTTTCTCACCATGCTTTTATGTATAAGAAAGAGGCATCTAGCTCTAGGCAAACCACTCATGTCACATTGCCTAGAAAGAAAATTCCTACTGCATCAAATGAGCATAGCATTTCATTTAAGACTTTTGATGCTTCATATGTTTTCACTAACAAATCAGGCAAAGTAGTTGCCAAATATGTTGGGGGCAAACACAAGAGCTCCAAAACTTGTGTTTGGGTACCCAAGGTGCTTGTTTCTAACGTCAAAGGACCCAAGACTGTTTGGGTACCTAAGAACAAGGCCTAAATTGTTTTGCAGGTTTATGCATCCGGGGGTTCAAGTTGGATAATCGGATGCACAAACCACATGACAGGGGAGAAAAGGATGTTCTCCTCCTATGAGAAAAACGAAGATCCCCAACGAGCTATCACATTCGGGGATGGAAATCAAGGTTTGGTCAAAGGTTTGGGTAAAATAGCTATATCTCCTGACCATTCTATTTCCAATGTTTTTCTTGTAGATTCTTTATATTACAATTTGCTTTCTGTTTCTCAATTATGTAAAATGGGCTACAACTGTCTTTTTACTGATATAGGTGTTACTGTCTTTAGAAGAAGTGATGATTCAATAGCATTTAAAGGAGTGTTAGAGGGTGAGCTATATTTAGTTGATTTTAATGAAAACACAGCTGAACTCAACACTTGTCTAATTGATAAGACTAATATGGGTTGGCTCTGGCATCACCGACTAGCCCATGTTGGAATGAAGAATCTTCACAAGCTTCTAAAGGGAGAACACATTTTGGGACTAAAAAATGTTCATTTTGAGAAAGACAGGGTTTGTAGCGCATGCCAAGCAGGAAAGCAAGTTGGTACCCACCATCCACACAAGAACATCATGACAACAGACATGCCACTAGAGTTACTCCACATGGATCTATTCGGCTCGATCGCTTACATAAGCATCGGCGGGAGTAAGTACTGTCTAGTTATTGTGGATGATTATTCTCGCTTCACTTGGGTATTCTTATTGTAGGAAAAATCTCAAACCCAAGATACATTAAAAGGATTTTTAAGACGAGCTCAAAATGAGTTTGGATTAAGGATCAAAAAGATAAGAAGCAACAATGGGACGGAGTTCAAGAATTCACAAATCGAAGGCTTTCTTGAGGATGAGGGCATCGATCATGAGTTCTCTCCTCCCTACACACCTCAACAAAATGGTGTAGTGGAGAGGAAGAATAGAACTCTACTGGACATGGAAAGAACCATGCTTGATGAGTACAAGACACCGGATCAGTTTTGGGCCGAGGCGATTAACACCGCCTGCTACTCCTCAAGAAGACATCATACGAACTCCTCACCGGTAAAAAGCCCAATGTTTCATATTTTAGAGTCTTTGGTAGCAAATGTTTTATTCTTGTTAAAAGAGGTAGGAAATCTAAATTTGCTCCCAAGGCTGTAGAAGGCTTTTTACTGGGATATGACTCAAACACAAGGGCATATAGAGTCTTCAACAAATCCACTGGATTAGTTGAGGTTTCTTGTGACATTTTGTTTGATGAGACTAATGGCTCCAAAGTGGAGCAAGTTGATCTTGATGAACTAGATGATGAAGAGGCTCTATGTGTCGTGCTAAGGAACATGTCCATTGGGGATGTGTGTCCTAAGGAATCTGAAGAGCCTCCACAAGCACAAGATCAACCGTCATCTTCCAACCAAGCATCTCCACCAACTCAAGATGAGGATCAGGCTCAAAACGAAGATCAAGAGGATGAGCCACCTCAAGAGGAGGACAATGATCAAGGGGGAGGTGAAGAGAATAAAGACAAGGAAGATGATCAAGAAATACAGGGTCAAAGACCGCCACACCCAAGAGTCTACCAAGCAATTCAACGAGATCACCCCGTCAACTCCATCCTTGGTGATATTCATAAGGGGGTAACCACTAGATCTTGAGTTGCACATTTCTATGAACATTACTCTTTTGTGTCCTCTATTGAGCCTTACAGGATAGAGGATGCACTAAGAAATCCGAATTGGGTGCTGGCAATGCAAGATGAACTCAACAACTTGATGAGGAATGAGGTATGGCATTTAGTTACACGTCCTAATCAAAATGTTGTAGGTACCAAGTGGGTATTCCACAACAAGCAAGATGAGCATGGTGTGGTGATAAGAAACAAAGCCCGACTTGTGGCCAAGGGATATTCACAAGTCGAAGGTTTGGATTTCGGTGAAACCTATGCACCCGTAGCTACGCTTGAGTCAATTCACATTTTACTTGCCTATGCTACTTACCATGGCTTTAAGATTTACCAAATGGACGTAAAAAGTGCCTTCCTTAATGGACCAATCAAGGAGGAGGTCTATGTTGAGCAACCTCCCGGCTTTGAAGATAGTGAGTACCCTAATCATGTCTATAAACTCTCTAAGGCGCTTTATGGGCTCAAGCAAGCTCCAAGAGCATGGTATGAATGCCTAAGAGATTTTCTTATCGCTAATGGCTTCAAAGTCGGAAAAGCCGATCCTACTCTCTTTACTAAAACAATTGCAAATGATTTGTTTGTATGCCAAATTTATGTTGATGATATCATATTTGGGTCTACTAACAAATCAACATATGAAGAGTTTAGTAGGATCATGATACAGAAATTCGAGATGTCTATGATGGGGGAGTTGAAGTATTTTCCAGGATTTCAAATCAAGCAACTCTAAGATGGCACCTTCATCAGCCAAACTAAATACATTCAAGACATACTCAAGAAGTTTGGTATGAAGGATGGCAAACCAATCAAGACACCCATGGGAACCAATGGGCATCTCGACCTCGACACGGGAGGTAAATCCGTAGATCAAAAGGTATACCGGTCGATGATAGGATCTTTACTCTACTTATGTGCATCTCGACCGGATATTATGCTTTCCGTATGCATGTGTGCAAGGTTCCAAGCCGATCCTAAGGAAGTTCACCTTAGGGCCGTGAAGAGAATCATGAGGTATTTAGTTTACACTCCTAAGTTTGGGCTTTGGTACCCCAAGGGATCCACCTTTGATTTAATAGGATATTCCGATGCTGATTGGGCAGGGTGTAAAATTGATAGGAAGAGCACATCAGGGACTTGTCAGTTTCTGGGGAGATCCCTGGTGTCATGGGCTTCAAAGAAACAAAACTCTGTAGCTCTTTCCACAGCCGAAACTGAGTATATTGCCGCAGGCCATTGTTGTGCACAATTAGTTTGGATGAGGCAAACCCTTAGGGACTATGGCTACAAATTGAGCAAAGTTCCTCTCCTATGTGATAATGAGAGTGCAATCCGCATGGCGGATAATCCCATTGAACATAGCCGCACTAAGCACATAGACATTCGATATCACTTTCTGAGGGATCACCAACAAAGGGGGGATATCGAAATAGCTTATGTCAACACCAAGAATCAATTAGCTGATATCTTTACCAAGCCATTAGATGAAAAAACCTTTAGCAAACTTAAAAATGAGCTAAATATACTTGATTCTCGGAATTTTGATTGAAACAATGCACACATAGCTCATTCATAATACCTTTGATCATATCTCTTTCATTTGGCACAAATGCATACTTCTTATTCTTATTATGCCAAAGCTACGACTAATATGTCTTCAAGTGTATTTCTATACTAAGTCATAGATTGAAAGGGAAATGGAGAATTTGACAAAGACAAGTGTTGGAACTTGCTCTCCGATGCAAGTTGATCCAACGGGGGAATGAAACAACGTAAACAGGGTTCTTGAGCGAGATGGCGATAGCTCTGTTAATCTAGCCTCTCAAGGGCACTGTGCGGGGGTATTTATAGGTATCTGAGTGCCCGGCGTCCTGTGTTAAGGATGCATGTGCCCTCAGACACCTAGGTTATCCCCGGTATATTCCCATAAAGCGGGGTTACAGACCGTAATTACAGGGAGGCCTTTACAAATTAGGCCCGTAATGCGCAGCGGCCGCGCAGGGCCTGTTACAATGGGCCGGATCACACGTGGGCCTCCATGCTGGACGAGGTCGCAAGATGAGATGACCTCGTCACAGGTCTTCGTCCGGTGGCGTATGAGACGAAGGGTAAGTCTGCCCGTTGTCTTGTCTCCGTTGGTGCAGCGAGGACGACGAAGGCATCGAGCGAAGGGTGGCGTCTTCACCTTTGCCCCAACATTTGCCCTCCGAGGGACCAGTTCGACTAAGTCATCTGGTGCCGAAGACGTCGCTAGATGGCGGAGACGCTGCCCTCGCTCGAAGTGGTTCCACGGGGGTTTTTGACATGACCGTTGATTGACGCCGTACTGTTGGATTGCGGGTCTCCCGAAGCGCCGTGCCCTATGTATAAAAGGGGGAGGGGGCGGCACGTTTTGAACTTTATCTTTCCGCGCTCCGCGAAAACCCTAATTGTCTTCTCAAACCGCTCGCTGCTCGTCTGCCCTCCTTGCTCTTGCTCGTCGGAGATCTGGCCCGTGTGAAGCAGACCGCCCGCCGCCGCCGACGGTATGTAGCGATGTCGTCCTCTTCTTCTTCTGCTGCCGCTACGCCGCCGACCAACGCGTCGTCTGAGGGGACGCCAAGCATTGTGGCGGCGGAGGAGTTGCGCGCCGGCGACACGGTGGATTTCGGCGCATCGTGGATGTCCTCGGTTCGCGTGCAAGACATGCAGCAACTTGGTTATTTTGGTGGTGGAGTGGCACGTGTCCCGGGGGCGGAGGAGGTCCCCAAGCGAGAAGGCGAGTTGGTTGTTTTCGAGGCGTTCTTCGCCGCTGGTCTTCGTCTGCCCACGCATCGATTCGTGGGAGAAGTCCTGCGCAGATTCAACGTCCAGGTCCACCAGCTGACGCCGAATGCCGTGGTGGCCCTGTCAAAATATGTCTGGGCATCGACTTCGTACGGCAGGCAGCCATCGGTCGAAGTCTTCGCAAAGTATTATTGTCTGCATTGGCAGAAAAGGATGATCGGAAATAAGATTGCTCAATTTGGGTCCTGTACGTTTACGCCGAAGACCGGCAAGACTTCGATGGAAGTCGTTGAGTTGGTTCCTTGCGCCCGCAATAAATGGGGCAACTGGTATGAGTTTTGGTTCTACGTTGCCGAGGGCACAGTCGAAGACCATCCGGGGCTCCCCGTGGCCGAGATGTGCTCGCATTATTACTCAGCATACCCGCAGTTTGAAGTGGCAGAGGAGGATGCAGACGAAGGGGCCCTGCGGTGCGCGGCCGGCCTGAGTAGCGGGCGGGATCTGGTTGAGGAGTTTGTCGCGTATGGGGTGTGGCCCTTAGCGCATGGATGGGTGCTGGGCGAAGTATGCCCTCGCCAGATGCCTTCCCGTGGTGGGATGCTGGTGCGAAGTCCCGCCTTCGCACTGGATTTGCATAGCCGCGATCCCGCCGCATTTGTGCGTGAGGCGGAGAATGGGGCGGTGCGGATCGTTGGTCGGTACGTGCCGAAGACGGAGGGCCAGCGTAGCTGGGATATACGCGGGTCCAACGATCGCTTGAACAGGGTCTTCGAGTTGAACCGTCTGCCGTATGGTGGTTACCCCGGGCAAGATGATGTCGACCGTCGCGGGAAGAAACCGGTGGCAGAGACTTGAGACGACCCCGCGCCGGCGACCGCCCCATCCTCTAAGAAGAGGAAGCTAGGTATTGCTACGGGAGGGCTAGGGGTCTCTGATAGTTTTGTTGTGGAGTTGATGGGGACATGCGCGACCCCCGGGGGAAGGATGTCTTCGTCCGAGCTCCGGGAGTCTTCGGCGCGGATGCTGAAGGTTACCGGGGGTTGGTGGCCTAAGAACGTTCCTATCCCCCGCGCGGCCGGCGAAGACTTTTTTACATCTCGCATGGTTCGTGACTTGAGAGTGTTTCCTTATGGACGGAATATTGCTGCTGTTGTGTCGGCAGTGATGGATAAGGATTGTCAGGAAGCTGCGCAAAAGCGCCGGGCGGTCATCAGGCTGCCCGAGGCTAGGCCGAAGAAGGCGCGGGGGGCCGCGAAGGCTGCCGCCCCCGGCGGTAGCCAGCCGACGCTGGCGGCGAAGTCGGCCGGCCCTGGGTCCAGCAAGGTGTCAGATGTCGTGAAGGCAGCCGGCGCCGGCGGAGCCAAGTCTACCTCGGCCGGAGCCGCGAAGGCACGAGAATTGCCTCCGCCGGGGAAGCGCATTGCCGATTTCGGCACTGATATTAGTGTGGAAGATTATCTCACTGGTAAGTCGTTGGCCCGTCTTTTTTTTTGACTGTTGATACGTTGCAGGATCGGGCGAGGGGCAACTTTGTTGTTGTTCCGCCCGCGGTGGCAACAACGTTGTCTGCCACAGTGCCTGGGGCGAAGGGTAGCGCTCTCGGCGCTGGCGGTGAGATTTCGGCGCTCGCTGCCGTCAAGGACGAGGCGAGCACTGTGTCCCACCGGCTGAAGGAGGCGTCGCAGCGGCTAAGCCAGGTAAGTTGAGCTAGAGTTCGGTTTTTACCGGTTTTGTTGGGATTGTGGTCTTATGTGTGTCTTTTAGGCGGCTGACTTCGCTGACCGTGTGGCGTCGGGGGCCCTTACGGCAGTTGTGTCTGCCGAAGTCGAGGGACTTCGGGCGCAGCATGCTGAGGCCATCTGGGAAAAGTCGGCCGCCAATAGCAAGTGCCGCAAACTAGCGGAGAAGGTGGCCGCGCTGGAGGGCGAGAGGACTGAGCTCCGGCACCAGCTGGCGGAGGAGAGGAGGGAAGCTAATCAGGCCCTCGCCAAGGCGCAGTCTGCGCAGGCGGAGGCCAATTTGGCGCGGGTGGAGGGTAGCCTCACCAGCCAACGCGCCGAGGAATGGCAGGAGCAGTTCAACGCTCTGCAGGCCCGCATGGAGAGGGTCGAGGCTTCGACGCGCTCGGAAGTTGAGCGGACGTGCAAGCAGCTTATGGACTCATACCACGAGCTGGGCGCGCGGACCGCTGACTTTGAAGTGCCCGATCAAGAGTCAGGCCTTCGCTGCCTCGAGTGGCTGCAAGAGGAGTTGCTGGCGCTCCCGGCCATTGTGGAGGGATTTATGTCCTATGCCTCCCTGGTCACCTGCGAAGGGGCGATGAATGCGCTGTCCCGCGAAGGGTGCCGTCACTATGAAGTCTTCGACCGATCTGACGATGATTTCGAGCGCGAGATTTACAAGGTTGAGGACCCTGTGGTGAAGGAATCCGTGGGAGCCCTCTTTGACCGGATGTGGGGCCCCCACGGTCGAGAGGTGGTCAGGGAGCGGTCCGACACGGCGAGGGGTCAGGTAATGTTTGACTTTTGTTTAGTGTTGTTGAATGTGGATTATGTGTGGGCTTGCTGAATCTGTGTACTCTGTTTCAGGCGGCGCGTAACGAGAAAGTGGAGGACTTCGAGGCTTTGAACAACGCACTGCCTGAGGCGGAGTCGAACCCGGTGGCAGTTGGTGCCGAGGTCACCCCGGCGCCACCCCCAGAAACCGTCGAAGGCTCCCTCGCTGCCCCTGCGGCCACTGCGGCGGGTGGTGGTACGTCGCCAACCGCTGCGCCGAGGGCTGAGGATCCCCTGAAGACGGCGACGGAGCTGGCAGCGGAGGATCCCACGACGGCTGGGTCTTTGCAGGTGGCTTAGTGGGTGTGGGTAGTTAGGGAATTGTGTATATGTTGCTGAACCTTGGTTGCTGCGCAGGTTCAAGATTTTGGGCCTGCGCACGCGACCGCTACTGCTAATGTTTTGCCGGCATCGACCGTGGATGCTGGGAATGAATCAGTTGAGTCTGCGTCTAAGTTTACTGATTTTGATGACTCTGGGAGCTCGGTTGAGTGGACGGAAGAGTCGTCGGATGAGGACTTGGATTACTTTGCGGCCTTGGATGTGGCAGCGGCGGAGGCTTCGCCGCGTGCAGCGGATGCTGAAGTTGTGCCTGGTCTGAGTGCTGGGCGTAGGCGGCGGAGGTCGGTTGCGAAGCGTAGAGTGAGTGAGGCGGACGACGGTCGGCTTCGTGTGGGCAGGGCTGGCAAGCAGGAACTGTTGTCCTTACCGGCCGTTGCGAGTGTAGGTGAGGGGGAGCTGCGAAGTCTTTTTGAGGGTGAGGAGCTGAGGATAATGCTATTTAACTATAGGGAGATGGGAATCATTCCGAAGGTTGAACCGATGTAAGGTGTGATGCCCTCGCTGTACCTATGTAATGGCTTGTATGATGAGGTTGTGCACCTTTGCACATTCGGCTATGCTCACAAAGGCGTTGCGCACTTGGTCTGGTGTATTTGTTATGTCGGTCCGACGCGCATGTAGTCGGTGTTTGCGCGGACAGTTTGGTGTAGTCTTTTGAGGAAGACTTGGATTTTTTGCACTTGTCGTGCTTGGTCCGGCTGCACCCTTAGGCGACTTTTGCACGGATTTTCTTTTTGAGGAAGACTTCGATTTTTCGCACTTGTTGTGCTAGTCCGGCTGCACCCTTAGGCGACTTTTGCACGGATAGTCTTTTTGAGGAAGACTTCGATTTTTCGCACTTGTTGTGCTAGTCCGGCTGCACCCTTAGGCGACTTTTGCACGGATAGTCTTTTTGAGGAAGACTTCGATTTTTCGCACTTGTTGTGCTAGTCCGGCTGCACCCTTAGGCGACTTTTGCACGGATAGTCTTTTTGAGGAAGACTTTGATTTCTCGCACTTGTTGTGCTAGTCCGGCTGCACCCTTAGGCGACTTTTGCATGGATAGTCTTTTTGAGGAAGACTTCGATTTTTCGCACTTGTTGTGCTAGTCCGGCTGCACCCTTAGGCGACTTCTGCGCGGATTGTCGCACGCGAGGGCAGCTAGCGCTGGACCTCGCGGTGACTTTGTGTTGGTCGAATGTCGAAGACCGTCGGCGCGGTCTTTTTTCGACGTAGATTTTTGCGGGGGATTTTTCACTTGTACATTACATGACTCCACCTTGTTAAAAACCTCACCCCCCGGGAGGAAAAGAGTGCGGGCCAGAATAAAATTGTTTTTTTGCGAATTACAAGGGCGAGCTGGCCCTGATGAGTCAAACCAAAAATTTGCGGAGATTATCAATGTTCCAGGAATGCTCCAAGTCTTCGCCGTTTGGCGTAGCGAGCCTGTATGCGCTGGGGGATGCCTTCGTCTTGACAATGAAAGGGCCCTCCCACTTGGGCTCCAGCTTGCCCCTGGACTCTGTCCGAGCTGTTCGGACGAGTACGAGGTCCCCTTCGTTGAATTCCCTCGGGATGACCGCGTGGTCGCGCCATGCTTTTGTTTGGGCTTGGTATCTATTTAGAGCCTGATAGTCGCCTAGAGGGGGGGTGAATAGGGCGAAACTGAAATTTACAAATATAAACACAACTACAAGCCGGGTTAGCGTTAGTAATAAAGAAACGAGTCCGAGAGAGAGGGTGGAAAACAAATCGCAAGCAAATGAAGAGTGTGACACGCGGATTTGTTTTACCGAGGTTCGGTTCTTGCAAACCTACTCCCCGTTGAGGAGGCCACAAAGGCCGGGTCTCTTTCAACCCTTCCCTCTCTCAAACGGTCCCTCGGACCGAGTGAGCTTTCTTTTCTCAATCACTTGGAACACAAAGTTCCTACAAGGATCACCACAAGATTGGTGTCTCTTGCCTCAATTACAAGTGAGTTTGATCGCAATGAAAGAATCAAGAAAGCACGATTGCAAAAGCCAAGCGACAAGAGCGACAAATAACACACGGATCACTTTCTCTCTCAAGCCACTAATCACTAATGATCTCTTTTCTCAATTGTGAAACTTGGAGAGATGGAGGCTTTGAATGTGTCTTGGAATGGATTGCTAGCTCTTGTATTGAATGTTGAAGGTTGGAATGCTTGGATGTGTTGAATGGAGGTGGTTGGGGTGGTATTTATAGCCACCAACCACTTCCTAGCCGTTGGGCCATTCTGCTGAGCGCGGACGGTCCGCGAGCCAGGTCCGGACGGTCCGCCCCTGTAGATCAACGGCTGAAAATGCAACGGTCAGCAGTAACGGCTATATCAACGGCTATATTGCATTTAATGCGTCGTCAGATGTCAGACAGAGCCAGTCGCGGACGGTCCGGTTGTGCACCCCGGACGGTCCGCGAGGCCCCCTATAATTCATTTCTCCGAACCCGTCACCTTCGGGTTTTTTGGTTTCTTACCGACCGGACGGTCCGCGCCTGAGGCCGGACGGTCCGCGCGAGGGCTCGGACGGTCTTTGCTTTTCCTCCGGACAGTCTATAGTGGAAACTTGTGTTTTTGCATTGGTTCTGTCCGAGGGTCATTCTTGTGTCGCGGACGGTCCGCCGCAAGGGGCCGGACGGTCCGCGCTTGGCCTGTTTTTCCAAAAAGCTTCTCCTGTCCGGAATAATCTACGGTATTCCGGACAGTCGATTTTGTATAGTTATAGATGAACCTTTGGCACCTGTAGAACATATAATCTAGAGCAAACTAGTTAGTCCAATTATTTGTGTTGTGCAATTCAACCACCAAAATCAATTAGGAAATAGGTGTAAGCCTAATTCCCTTTCAATCTCCCCCTTTTTGGTGATTGATGCCAACACAAACCAAAGCAAATATATAAGTGCATAATTGAACTAGTTTGCATAATGTCAGTGCAAAGGTTGCTTGGAATTTATGCATGAATTGTTTCTTTCTTATATAACATTTTGGACCACGCTTGCACCACATGTTTTGTTTTTGCAAACTATTTTGTAAATCCTTTTCAAAGTTCTTTTGCAAATAGTCAAAGGTAAATGAATAAGATTTTGAGAAGCATTTTTCAAGATTTGAAATTCTCTCCCCCTGTTTCAAATGCTTTTCCTTTGACTAAACAAAACTCCCCCTAAATGAGATCCTCCTCTTAGTGTTCAAGAGGGTTTTGATATATCATTTTTGAAATACTACTTTCTCCCCTTTTGAACACAATAGGATACCAATTGAAAATATTCATCACTAAGTTTTCGAAATTGGTGGTGGTGCGGTCCTTTTGCTTTGGGCTCTTTCTTTCTCCCCCTTTGGCATGAATCGCCAAAAACGGAATCATTAGAGCCCTCGAAGTGCTATCTTCCCCTTTGGTCATAAATAAATGAGTTAAGATTATACCAAAGACAAAGTCCGGTTCTTTTGCTTTGGGCTCTTACTCTCTCCCCCAAAGACAAAGTCCTTTTCTTTGATGCTCATGCTTTTCTCCCCTTAGAATGGAGAGTTGCTTGGAGTGACGGCGAAGTATGAGTTACGTAGTGGAAGCCTTTGTCTTCGCCGAAGACTCCAATTCCCTTTCAATATACCTATGACTTGGTTTGAAATAGACTTGAAAACACATTAGTCATAGCATATAAAGGAGATATGATCAAAAGCATAGAAATGAGCTATGAGTGCAAGTTAACAAAAGAAATTCCTAGAATCAAGAATATTTAGCTCATGCCTAAGTTTGTTAAAGGTTTGTTCATCAAGAGGCTTGGTAAAGATATCGGCTAATTGATCTTTAGTATTAATGTAAGAAATCTCGATATCCCCCTTTTGTTGGTGATCCCTCAAAAAGTGATACCGAATGGCTATGTGTTTAGTGCGGCTATGCTCGACGGGATTGTCGGCCATTTTGATTGCACTCTCATTATCACATAGCAAAGGGACTTTGGTTAATTTGTAACCGTAGTCCCGCAGGGTTTGCCTCATCCAAAGCAATTGCGCGCAACAATGGCCTGCGACAATGTACTCGGCTTCGGCGGTGGAAAGAGCGACCGAATTTTGCTTCTTTGAAGCCCAAGACACCAAGGATCTTCCCAAGAACTGGCAAGTCCCCGATGTGCTCTTCCTATTGATTTTGCACCCCGCCCAATCGGCATCCGAATATCCAATCAAATCAAATGTGGATCCCCTAGGATACCAAAGCCCAAACTTAGGAGTATAAGCCAAATATCTCAAGATTCGTTTTACGGCCGTAAGGTGAGCTTCCTTAGGGTCGGCTTGGAATCTTGCACACATGCATACGGAAAGCATAATATCCGGTCGAGATGCACATAAATATAGCAAAGAACCTATCATCGACCGGTACACCTTTTGATCCACTGACTTACCTCCCGTGTCGAGGTCGAGATGCCCATTAGTTCCCATGGGTGTCTTGATGGGCTTGGCATCCTTCATTCCAAACTTGGTTAAGATGTCTTGAGTGTATTTCGTTTGGCTAATGAAGGTGCCCTCTTGGAGTTGCTTTACTTGGAATCCTAAGAAATACTTCAACTCCCCCATCATAGACATCTCGAATTTCTGTGTCATAATCCTACTAAACTCTTCACAAGTAGACTCGTTAGTAGACCCAAATATAATATCATCAACATAAATTTGGCATACAAACAAGTCATTTTCAAGAGTTTTAGTAAAGAGTGTAGGATCGGCTTTACCGACTTTGAATCCATTTGCAATGAGAAAATCTCTAAGGCATTCATACCATGCTCTTGGGGCTTGCTTGAGCCCATAAAGCGCCTTAGAGAGCTTATAGACATGGTTAGGATACTCACTGTCTTCAAAGCCGGGAGGTTGCTCAACATAGACTTCTTCCTTGATAGGTCCATTGAGGAAGGCACTTTTCACGTCCATTTGATAAAGCTTAAAGCCATGGTAAGTAGCATAGGCTAATAATATACGAATTGACTCAAGCCTAGCTACGGGTGCATAGGTTTCACCGAAATCCAAACCTTCGACTTGGGAGTATCCCTTGGCCACCAGTCGAGCTTTGTTCCTTGTCACCACACCATGCTCGTCTTGCTTGTTGCGGAAGACCCATTTGGTTCCTACAACATTTTGATTAGGACGTGGAACTAAATGCCATACCTCATTCCTAGTGAAGTTGTTGAGCTCCTCTTGCATCGCCACCACCCAATCCGAATCTTGAAGTGCTTCCTCTACCCTGTGTGGCTCAATAGAGGAAACAAACGAGTAATGCTCACAAAAATGTGCAACACGAGATCTAGTAGTTACCCCCTTATGAATGTCGCCGAGGATGGTGTCGACGGGGTGATCTCGTTGGATTGCTTGGTGGACTCTTGGGTGTGGCGGTCTTTGCTCTTCATCCTCCTTGTCTTGATCATTTGCATCTCCCCCTTGATCTATGCCGTCATCTTGAGGTGGCTCATTTGATTGATCTTCTTCTTCATCAACTTGAGCCTCTTCCTCATTTTGAGTCGGTGGAGATGCTTGTGTGGAGGAGGATGGTTGATCTTGTGCATTTGGAGGCTCTTCGGATTCCTTAGGACACACATCCCCAATGGACATGTTTCTTAGCGCGATGCACGGAGCCTCTTCAATACCTATCTCATCAAGATCAACTTGCTCTACTTGAGAGCCGTTAGTCTCATCAAACACAACGTCACATGAGACTTCAACTAGTCCAGTGGACTTGTTAAAGACCCTATATGCCCTTGTGTTTGAGTCATAACCAAGTAAAAAGCCTTCTACAGTTTTAGGAGCAAATTTAGATTTTCTACCTCTTTTAACAAGAATAAAGCATTTGCTACCAAAAACTCTAAAATATGAAATGTTGGGCTTTTTACCGGTTAGGAGTTCATATGATGTCTTCTTGAGGATTCGGTGTAGATATAACCGGTTGATGGCGTAGCAAGCGGTGTTGATCGCCTCCGCCCAAAACCGATCCGAAATCTTGTATTCATCAAGCATGGTCCTTGCCATGTCTAATAGAGTTCGATTCTTCCTTTCCACCACACCATTTTGTTGTGGCGTGTAGGGAGAAGAGAACTCATGCTTGATGCCCTCCTCCTCAAGGAAGCCTTCGATTTGAGAGTTCTTGAACTCCGTTCCGTTGTCGCTTCTTATTTTCTTGATCCTTAAGCCGAACTCATTTTGAGCCCGTCTCAAGAATCCCTTTAAGGTCTCTTGGGTTTGAGATTTTTCCTGTAAAAAGAATACCCAAGTGAAGCGAGAATAATCATCCACAATAACAAGACAGTACTTACTCCCGCCGATGCTTATGTAAGCGATCGGGCCGAATAGATCCATGTGCAGGAGCTCCAGTGGCCTGTCGGTCGTCATTATGTTCTTATGCGGATGATGAGAGCCAACTTGCTTCCCTGCTTGGCATGCGCTACAAATCCTGTCTTTCTCAAAATGAACATTTGTTAATCCTAAAATGTGTTCTCCCTTTAGAAGTTTGTGAAGATTCTTCATCCCAACATGGGCTAGTCGGCGGTGCCAGAGCCAACCCATGTTAGTCTTAGCAATTAAGCAAGTGTCGAGTTCAGCTCTATCAAAATCTACCAAGTATAGCTGACCCTCTAACACACCCTTAAATGCTATTGAATCATCACTTCTTCTAAAGACAGTGACACCTATATCAGTGAAAAGACAGTTGTAGCCCATTTGACATAATTGAGATACAGAAAGCAAATTGTAATCTAATGAATCTACAAGAAAAACATTGGAAATAGAATGGTCAGGAGATATAGCAATTTTACCAAGACCTTTGACCAAACCTTGATTTCCATCCCCGAATGTGATAGCCCGTTGGGGATCTTTGTTTTTCTCATAGGAGGAGAACATCCTTTTCTCCCCTGTCATGTGGTTTGTGCACCCGCTGTCGAGTATCCAACTTGAGCCCCCGGATGCATAAACCTACAAAACAAGTTTAGTTCTTGACTTTAGGTACCCAAATGGTTTTGGGTCCTTTGGCATTAGACACAAGAACTTTGGGTACCCAAACACAAGTCTTTGACCCCTTGTGCTTGCCCCCAACATATTTGGCAACTACTTTGCCGGATTTGTTAGTTAAAACATAAGATGCATCAAAAGTTTTAAATGAAATGCTATGATCATTTGATGCACTAGGAATTTTCTTTCTAGGCAACTTAGCACGGGTTGGTTGCCTAGAACTAGATGTCTCACCCTTATACAGAAAAGCATGATTTGGGCCAGAGTGAGACTTCCTAGAATGAATTCTCCTAATTTTGCTCTCAGGATAACCGGCAGGGTACAAAATGTAACCCTCGTTATCCTGAGGCATGGGAGCCTTGCCCTTAACAAAGTTAGACAATTTTTTAGGAGAGGCACTAAGTTTGATATTGTCTCCCCTTTGGAAGCCAATGCCATCCTTGATGCCAGGGCGTCTCCCACTATAGAGCATACTTCTAGCAAATTTAAATTTTTCATTCTCTAAGTTATGCTCGGTAATTTTAGCATCTAATTTAGCTATATGATCATTTTGTTGTTTAATTAGAGTCATGTGATCATGTATAGCATTGATATCAATATCTCTACATCTAGTACAAATAGTGACATGTTCAACAATAGATGTAGAGGGTTTGCAAGAATTAAGTTCAACAATCTTAGCATGAAGAATATCATTTTTATCTCTAAGATTGGAAATGGTAGCATTGCAAACATCTAGTTCTTTAGCCTTAGCAATTAAATATTCATTTTCTACTCTAAGGCTAGCAAGAGAAATGTTTAATTCTTCAAACCTAGCAAGCAAATCATCATTATTATCTCTAGGATTAGGAATTGAAACATTACAAACATGTGAATCAACCTTAGCATTTAGACTAGCATTTTCATTCCTAAGGTTGTCAATCATCTCACGGCAAGTGCTTAGCTCACTAGATAATTTTTCACATTTCTCAATTTCTAGAGCATAAGCATTTTTAACCTTAACATGTTTCTTGTTTTCTTTGATTAGACAATCCTCTTGTGAATCCAAAAGGTCATCCTTTTCATGAATAGCACTAATTAATTCATTCAATTTTTCTTTTTGTTCCATGTTAAGATTGGCAAAAAGGGTACGCAAGTTATCCTCTTCATCACTAGCATTTTCATCACTAGAGGTTTCATATTTAGTGGAGGATCTTGATTTTACCTTCTTCCTTTTGCCGTCCTTTGCCATGAGGCACTTGTGGCCGACGTTGGGGAAGAGAAGTCCCTTGGTGACGGCGATGTTGGCGGCGTCCTCGTCGTCGGAGGAGTCGCTTGAGCTTTCGTCGGAGTCCCACTCTCAACAAACATGGGCATCGCCGCCCTTCTTCTTGTAGTACTTCTTCTTCTCCTTTCTTCTCCCCTTCTTGTCGTCGCCTCGGTCACTGTCACTAGATATGGGACATTTAGCAATAAAATGACCGGGCTTACCACATTTGTAGCAAACCTTCTTGGAGCGGGACTTGTAGTCTTTCCCCCTCCTTTGCTTGAGGATTTGGCGGAAGCTCTTGATGACGAGCGCCATTTCCTCATTGTCGAGCTTGGAGGCGTCTATTGGTTGTCGACTTGGTGTAGCCTCCTCCTTCTTTTCCTCCGTCGCCTTGAATGCGACGGGTTGAGCTTCGGATGTGGTGGGTTCGTCAAGCTCGTTGATCTTTCTTGAGCCTTCGATCATGCACTCAAAACTTACAAAATGCCCGATAACTTCCTCGGGGGTCATTTTAGTATATCTAGGATTACCACGAATTAATTGAACTTGAGTGGGGTTAAGGAAAATAAGAGATCTTAGAATAACCTTAACCACTTCATGGTCATCCCACTTTATGCTCCCGAGGTTGCGCACTTGGTTCACCAAGGTCTTGAGCCGGTTGTACATGTGTTGTGGCTCCTCCCCTTTGCGAAGCCGGAATCGACCGAGCTCCCCTTCGATTGTTTCCCGCTTGGTGATCTTGGTGAGCTCATCTCCCTCGTGCGCGGTTTTGAGCACATCCCAAACCTCCTTGGCGCTTTTCAACCCTTGCACTTTGTTATACTCCTCTCTACTTAAAGAGGCGAGGAGTATCGTTGTTGCTTGAGAGTTGAAGTGCTCGATTTGGGCCACCTCATCCTCATCATAGTCCTTATCCCCTACCGATGGTACCTGTGCACCAAACTCAACAACATCCCATATACTTTTGTGGAGTGAGGTTAGATGAAATCGCATTAAATCACTCCACCTAGCATAATCTTCACCATCAAAAGTTGGTGGTTTGCCTAATGGGACGGAAAGTAAAGGTGCATGTTTAGAAATGCGAGGGTAGTGTAGGGGGATCTTACTAAACTTCTTACGCTCTTGGCGTTTAGAAGTTACGGAGGGCGCGTCGGAGCCGGAGGTCGACGTTGATGAAGTGTCGGTCTCGTAGTAGACCACTTTCCTCATCCTCTTTTGTTTGTCCCCACTCCGATGCGGCTTGTGGGAAGAAGATTTTTCCTTCTTCTCTTTGTGGTGAGAAGAAGATTTCTTCTCCTTCCCTTTGTTGGAGGAGCTCTTCTTCTTCTCCCTCCGTTTGGTGCGGGACTCTTCCGATGAAGTGCTCCCGTTGCTTGTAGTGGGCTTCTCGCCGGTCTCCATCTCCTTCTTGGCGTGATCTCCCGACATCACTTCGAGCGGTTAGGCTCTAATGAAGCACCGGGCTCTGATACCAATTGATAGTCGCCTAGAGGGGGGTGAATAGGGCGAAACTGAAATTTACAAATATAAACACAACTACAAGCCGGGTTAGCGTTAGTAATAAAGAAACGAGTCCGAGAGAGAGGGTGGAAAACAAATCGCAAGCAAATGAAGAGTGTGACACGCGGATTTGTTTTACCGAGGTTCGGTTCTTGCAAACCTACTCCCCGTTGAGGAGGCCACAAAGGCCGGGTCTCTTTCAACCCTTCCCTCTCTCAAACGGTCCCTCGGACCGAGTGAGCTTTCTTTTCTCAATCACTTGGAACACAAAGTTCCTACAAGGATCACCACAAGATTGGTGTCTCTTGCCTCAATTACAAGTGAGTTTGATCGCAATGAAAGAATCAAGAAAGCACGATTGCAAAAGCCAAGCGACAAGAGCGACAAATAACACACGGATCACTTTCTCTCTCAAGCCACTAATCACTAATGATCTCTTTTCTCAATTGTGAAACTTGGAGAGATGGAGGCTTTGAATGTGTCTTGGAATGGATTGCTAGCTCTTGTATTGAATGTTGAAGGTTGGAATGCTTGGATGTGTTGAATGGAGGTGGTTGGGGTGGTATTTATAGCCACCAACCACTTCCTAGCCGTTGGGCCATTCTGCTGAGCGCGGACGGTCCGCGAGCCAGGTCCGGACGGTTCGCCCCTGTAGATCAACGGCTGAAAATGCAACGGTCAGCAGTAACGGCTATATCAACGGCTATATTGCATTTAATGCGTCATCAGATGTCAGACAGAGCCAGTCGCGGACGGTCCGGTCGTGCACCCCGGACGGTCCGCGAGCCCCCCTATAATTCATTTCTCCGAACCCGTCACCTTCGGGTTTTTTGGTTTCTTACCGACCGGACGGTCCGCGCCTGAGGCCGGACGGTCCGCGCGAGGGCTCGGACGGTCTTTGCTTTTCCTCCGGACAGTCTGTAGTGGAAACTTGTGTTTTTGCATTGGTTCTGTCCGAGGGTCATTCTTGTGTCGCGGACGGTCCGCCGCAAGGGGCCGGACGGTCCGCGCTTGGCCTGTTTTTCCAAAAAGCTTCTCCTGTCCGGAATAATCTACGGTATTCCGGACAGTCGATTTTGTATAGTTATAGATGAACCTTTGGCACCTGTAGAACATATAATCTAGAGCAAACTAGTTAGTCCAATTATTTGTGTTGTGCAATTCAACCACCAAAATCAATTAGGAAATAGGTGTAAGCCTAATTCCCTTTCAGAGCCTATAGGGCGAAGACGCGGTCTCCATCGATGAGATCCTTCGAAGTGGGTTCGTCCACGTCGGGGACGGCTGATGAGACTGTCCGTGGGGACCCATGTTTTATTTCTTGCGGGGTCATGGCCTCCGATCCATATAGAAGGCGGAAAGGGGTGAACCCAGTCGCCCTGCACTCAGTCGTGTTTAGCGCCCAGACCGCTTCAGGTAACAAATCGGCCCACCTGCCCTTTTTCTCGTCGAGGAGCATCTTCTTGATGGCTGTGAAGATTTTGCCATTGGCGCGTTCCACAAATCCGTTGGACTGCTGGTGGTATACTGAGGCGAAGGCAAGCTTGGTGCCAATGGAGAAGCAGAAATCCTTGAAGTCTTGGCTGTCAAACTGCTTGCTGTTGTCAACTGTGAGTTTGGACGGTACTCCGAAGCGGCAAACAATGTTCTGCCAGAAGAATTTCTGTGCAGTCTTTGATGTTATTGTGGATACAGCCCTCGCTTCAATCCATTTGGTAAAATACTCGACAGCGACGAAGGTGAACTTGAGGTTCCCCTGAGCCGTGGGCAGGGGCCCGACGATGTCCAGGCCCCAGCGCTGGAGAGGCCATGTGTGGGCGATTAGTTTTGTGAATTGCGAAGGGCTGCCTGATCGAGGAGAAAACTTCTGGCAGGCTTCACAGGACCATGTGACCCGATTTGCGGCGCAGATCATTGCGGGCCAGTAGAAACCTTGACGGATCACCTTTGCGGCTAAGGCCCTTGGCCCTGCGTGAGAGCCGCAAGTACCGCTGTGGACTTCGCGCAGGATTTAGACGCCTTCGGTCTCGGTGACACATTTAAGCATTGGTTGACTGACCCCCTTCTTGTAAAGCTGGCCTTCAATCAGAGCGAAGTCCCGGCTTCGATGCTTGAGGCGTTTGGCCTCGTTAATGTCTGTTGGATGGTAGTACCCCTGTAGAAACAGGGTTATTGGTGCCCGCCAGTCTTCAGTCATAATAAGGTTGACTATGCGGTGGCCCTCGCTGTCATTGGTTATTTGGAGCCCTTCGGGGCTGCGGACGGCTGGCGTGCCGATAACATGGTAGAACACGTCGGAGGGCAGGGACTTGCCTCTGGCGGCAGCTTTGGCCAATGCGTCGGCCTCCTCATTCTTGGCCCGGTCCACATGCTGCAAGGTGAACCCCTTGAATTGTCTCTCGAGGCTTCGGATGGCCGCGAGGTACTGCATGAGTGCTGGGTCCTTTGCTGCGTAGTCTTTCTCGACTTGGTCGGCGACTACCTTGGAGTCTGTTCTGATAATGCATGTGGTGACACCAAGGGCCCTTAGCTTGCGGAGGCCGAGGATGACAGCTTCGTATTCTGCTATGTTGTTTGTGCATCTGTCAGATTCCAGAGCGAAGCTGAGGCGTACCGCGTATCTGTGCTTGACCCCGGCGGGTGAGGTGATGACTGCAGCAGCGCCTGCCCTCGCATGGCACCATGCGCCGTCGCAGTGGATTGTCCAAACCTTCTCTGCGGACGGGTCCGGCTGTGTTATTGGCCCAGTCCAGTCAACGACGAAGTCTGCCAGAACTTGTGACTTGATGGCTGTCCTGGGCTCGAAAGTGATGTGGTAGCCGGAGAGTTCGGCCGCCCACTTGGCGATCCGTACCGATGCCTCCGGGTTCCTGAATAATTCGCCGAGTCCCCTATCTGAGGTGACTCAGACCTTGAATGCTTCAAAACAGTGGCGCAATTTGCGCGAAAACATAACAACTGCATAGGCAATCTTTTCCAGTTCCGTCATGTTACATTTTGATGGTGTGAGCACTTCGGATACGTAATAAACTGGGCACTGCCTGATCACGCCCTCTACTGTCTGCTCCTGAACCAGTGCCGCGCTGACCGCGTGCTGCGAGGCCGCAACATAAAGCAACAGAGGTAGCGAAGAGTCGGGGCTTGTAAGAACTGCCAATTCCGATAGGTACTATTTCAATGAGGCGAAGGCCACCGCCTGCTCTAGTCCCCAAGCGAAGTCTTTTGCGCCGCGGAGAGTTTTGAGGAAGGGGAGACTTCGCTCTGCCAACTTGGAGATGAATCTGTTGAGAGCGGCCAATCTGCCTGTCAGGCGCTGGACGTCTCTGGCTGATTGCGGTGGCGTCATGTTGATGATGGCCTGAATTTTGGTTGGGTTGGCCTCGATTCCGCGGTGTGACACCAGGTAGCCCAATATTTTTCCCTGGCGAACGCCGAAGACGCACTTTTCGGGGTTTAGGCGAAGACGTGCGTCCCGCATGTTCGCAAACGTTTTGGCGAGGTCAGCAAGATGATCCTCCTTGCTTCTGCTGGCGACGACAATGTCGTCCACATACGTGAATATATTTCTGCCGACCTGCCCTTCGAGCACTGTTTTGGTAAGCCGGGAGAAAGTGGACCCGGTGTTCTTGAGTCCCTCCGGCATTCTGATGAAGCAATACGTGCCGAAGGGTGTTATGAAGCTGGTGCTGGCCTTGTCCTCCTCCTTCATGTATATTTGATGGTAACCGGAGAAGCAGTCGAGGAGTGACATGACTTCGCACACGGCCGCACTATCGACTATTTTGTCGATCCGAGGCAGCGGGAAGTTGTCCTTTGGGCAGGCCTTGTTGAGACTGGTGAAGTCGATGCACATCCGCCATTTGCCGCTTTTTTTCTGCACCATCACAACGTTGGCGAGCCACGTAGGGTAGGCCACTGGCTCGATAAATTTGGCCTCCAGGAGGCGATGTACCTCGGCCTTGGCGGCTTCTGTCTTCTCATCAGACATTTTGCGGAGCCGCTGTTTTTTCGGTCTCACCGAAGGGTCGATTCCCAAGCTATGCTCAATGATGGATCGACTGACCCCGACCAGGTCGAGGGCGGACCAGGCGAAGACGTCTTTGTTCTTGGACAAATAGCAGAGGAGTTTCTCCTCGTCATGCGAAGTAAGGTCTTCGCTGATGGTGACCGTCTGCTTGGGCGTGTCCTGGTCGAGGGGAACAGTCTTGGTCCCGTCTTTGCTCTGTAGCTGTGCTTTGTCGTGTTCTTTGTAAGTTTGGCTGGCGGACGCAGGGACCTCGCGCTGAGCCATGAGGCAGTGCACGTTTCTTTGCCCGGGGACAAAGTCCCGCTCTATGTTCCGCGCAGTCTGCTGATTGCCGTAGACCGTGATGGCGCCTAGCGGACCTGGTATCTTCATGCACAGGTAAAGTCCATGAATGGCCGCCTCAAACTTGTTGATGGAGCCCCGACCCATGATGGCGTTGTACGGATACACCATATCGACGATATCGAAGGTCACTTGCTCACTTCGGGCATTGGGTGCTACACCGAAGGAGAGAGGCAATTCTATTTTGTCGACGGGAAATGTGCCCTTGCCGCCGAAACCATACAACGGGTTGTCCGAAGGCTTGAGCAGGCTGTGGCTTATGCCCATGTGGTCGAAGGCATGGAGGAAAATGATGTCTGCTTGACTGCCATTGTCGACTAGGACTTTGTGCAGGTCCCAGCCTGCCACGTTGCAGTTGATAACCATGGCATCGATGTGGGGGGCGCTGCGCAGATCGACTTCTCGGGCGTCGAAGGTTGTAACACCCTGAATTTGGGGGTATAAAATTTCTTTGCTCATATTTGAAAGGGAATTAGGCTTACACCTAGTTCCTATATAATTTTGGTGGTTGAATTGCCCAACACAAATCTTTGGACTAACTTGTTTGCCCAAGTGTATAGATGATACAGGTGTAAAAGGTTCACACTCAGCCAATAAAAAGAGCAAGCTTTGGATTCAACAAAGGAGCAAAGGGGCAACCGAAGGCACCCCTGGTGTGGCGCACCGGACTGTCCGGTGTGCCACCGGACATGTCCGGTGCACCAGGGGGACTCAGACTCGAACTCGCCACCTTCGGGAATTTCCGGAGGCGACTCGGCTATAATTCACCGGACTGTCCGGTGTACACCGGACAGTGTCCGGTGCGCCAAGGGAGGTCGGCCTCAGGAACTCGCCAGCTTCGGGAAAAGCCAACGGCTCGTCCACTATAATTCACCGGACTGTCCGGTGTGCACCGGACTGTCCGGTGCGACTCCAGAGCAACGGCTATCTTCGCGCCAACGGCTCTCTGCCACGCATTTAATGCGGGCTCTGCGTGCGCAGATGGCAGGCACGCCCATGCTGGCACACCGGACAGCAAACAGTACCTGTCCGGTGTGCACCGGACACCCAGGCGGACCCACAAGTCAGAAGCTCCAACGGTCAGAATCCAACGGCAGTGATGACGTGGCAGGGGGCACCGGACTGTCCGGTGTGCACCGGACTGTCCGGTGCGCCATCGAACAGACAACCCAGCCAACGGTCAAGTTTGGTGGTTGGGGCTATAAATACCCCAACCACCCCACCATTCATTGCATCCAAGTTTTCCACTTCCCAACTACTACAAGAGCTCTAGTATTCAATTCTAGACACACCAAAGAGATCAAATCCTCTCCAAATTCCACACAACACAATAGTGACTAGAGAGAGTGATTTGCTTGTGTTCTTTCGAGCTCTTGCGCTTGGATTGCTTTCTTCTTTCTTGATCCTTTCTTTGCAATCAAACTCACTTGTAATTGAGGCAAGAGACACCAATCTTGTGGTGGTCCTTGCGGGAACTTTGTGTTCCAAGTGATTGAGAAGAGAAAGCTCACTCGATCCGTGGATCGTTTGAGAGAGGGAAGGGTTGAAAGAGACCCGGCCTTTGTGGCCTCCTCAACGGGGAGTAGGTTTGCAAGAACCGAACCTCGGTAAAACAAATCTCCGTGTCTCACTTGCTTATTCGCTTGGGATTTGTTTTGCGCCCTCTCTCGCGGACTCGTTTCCTTATTACTAACGCTAACCCGGCTTGTAGTTGTATTTATATTTGTAAATTTCAGTTTCGCCCTATTCACCCCCCCTCTAGGCGACTATCAATTGGTATCAAAGCCCGGTGCTTCATTAGAGCCTAACCGCTCGAAGTGATGTCGGGAGATCACGCCAAGAAGGAGATGGAGACCGGCGAAAAGCCCACTACAAGCCACGGGAGCACTTCATCGGAAGAGTCCCGCACCAAGAGGAAGGAGAAGAAGAAGGACTCCTCCAAACGAAAGGAGAAAAAGTCTTCCTCTTCTCACCACAAAGAGAAGAAGGAAAAATCTTCTTCCTACAAGCCGCATCGGAAAGGCGACAAGCACAAGAGGATGAGGAAAGTGGTCTACTACGAGACCGACACTTCATCAACATCGACCTCCGACTCCGATGCGCCCTCCGTCACTTCTAAGCGCCAAGAGCGCAAGAAGTATAGTAAGATCCCCCTACGATACCCTCGCACTTCCAAACATACACCTTTACTTTCCGTCCCATTAGGCAAACCACCAACTTTTGATGGTGAAGATTACGCTAGGTGGAGCGATTTAATGTGATTTCATCTAACCTCGCTCCACAAAAGTATATGGGATGTTGTTGAGTTTGGTGCACAGGTACCGTCGGTAGGGGATGAGAACTATGATGAGGATGAGGTGGCCCAAATCGAGCACTTCAACTCTCAAGCAACAACAATACTCCTCGCCTCTCTAAGTAGAGAGGAGTATAACAAAGTACAAGGGTTGAAGAGCGCCAAGGAGGTTTGGGATGTGCTCAAAACCGCGCACGAAGGAGATGAGCTCACCAAGATCACCAAGCGGGAAACGATCGAGGGGGAGCTCGGTCGGTTCCGGCTTCGCAAAGGGGAAGAGCCGCAACACATGTACAACCGGCTCAAGACCTTGGTGAACCAAGTGCGCAACCTCGGGAGCGTAAAGTGGGATGACCACGAAGTGGTTAAGGTTATTCTAAGATCTCTTATTTTCCTTAACCCTACTCAAGTTCAATTAATTCGTGGTAATCGTAGATATACTAAAATGACCCCCGAGGAAGTAATCGGGCATTTTGTAAGTTTTGAGTGCATGATCGAAGGCTCGAGGAAGATCAACGAGCTTGATGATCCATCTACATCCGAGGCTCAACCCATCGCATTCAAGGCGACGGAAGAAAAGAAGGAGGAGTCTACACCAAGTCGACAACCAATAGACGCCTCCAAGCTCGACAATGAGGAAATGGCGCTCGTCATCAAGAGCTTCCGCCAAATCCTCAAGCAAAGGAGGGGGAAGGATTACAAGTCCCGCTCCAAGAAGGTTTGCTACAAGTGTGGTAAGCCCGGTCATTTTATTGCTAAATGTCCTATATCTAGTGACAGTGACCGAGGCGACGACAAGAAGGGGAGGCGAAAGGAGAAGAAGAGGTACTACAAGAAGAAGGGCGGTGATGCCCATGTTTGTCGGGAGTGGGACTCCGACGAAAGCTCAAGCGACTCCTCCGACGACGAGGACGCCGCCAACATCGCCGTCACCAAGGGACTCCTCTTCCCCAACGTCGGCCACAAGTGCCTCATGGCAAAGGACGGCAAAAAGAAGAAGGTCAAATCCAACTCCTCCACTAAATATGAGTCTTCCAGTGATGATAATGCTAGTGGTGAGGAAGATAATTTGCGTACTCTTTTTGCCAACCTTAACATGGAACAAAAGGAGAAATTAAATGAACTAATAAGTGCCATCCATGAGAAGGATGATCTCTTGGACTCCCAAAAGGATTTCCTAATCAAGGAAAATAAAAAACATGTTAAGGTTAAAAATGCTTACGCTCTACAAGTTGAAAAATGCGAAAAATTGTCTAGTGAGCTAAGCACTTGCCGTGAGATGATTGACAACCTTAGAAATGAAAATGCTAGTTTAAATGCTAAGGTTGATTCTCATGTTTGTAATGTTTCAATTCCCAATCCTAGAGATAATAATGATGATTTGCTTGCTAGGATTGAAGAATTAAACATTTCTCTTACTAGCCTTAGATTAGAGAATGAAAATTTGATTGCTAAGGCTAAAGATTTTGATGTTTGCAAAGTTACAATTGCCGATCTTAGAGATAAAAATGATATTCTTCATGCTAAGATTGTTGAACTTAATTCTTGCAAACCCTCTACATCTATTGTTGAGCATGTATCTATTTGTACTAGATGTAGAGATGTTGATATTAATGCTATTCATGATCATATGGCTTTAATTAAACAACAAAATGATCATATAGCAAAACTAGATGCTAAAATTGCCGAGCACAACTTGGAAAATGAAAAATTTAAATTTGCTCGTAGCATGCTTTATAATGGGAGACGCCCGAGCATTAAGGATGGCATTGGCTTCCAAAGGGGAGACAATGTCAAAATTAGTACCCCTCCTAAGAGATTGTCCAACTTTGTTAAGGGCAAGGCTCCCATGCCTCAGGATAACGAGGGTTACATTTTATACCCTGCCGGTTATCCCGAGAGCAAAATTAGGAGAATTCATTCTAGGAAGTCTCACTCTGGCCCTAATCATGCTTTCATGTATAAGGGTGAGACATCTAGTTCTAGGCAACCAACCCGTGCTAAGTTGCCTAAGAAAACTCGTAGTGCATCAAATGATCATAACATTTCATTTAAAACTTTTGATGCATCTTATGTGTTGACTAACAAATCCGGCAAAGTAGTTGCCAAATATGTTGGGGGCAAGCACAAGGGCTCCAAGACTTGTGTTTGGGTACCCAAAGTTCTTGTGTCTAATGCCAAAGGACCCAAAACCATTTGGGTACCTAAAGTCAAGAACTAAAATTATTTTGTAGGTTTATGCATCCGGGGGCTCAAGTTGGATACTCGACAGCGGGTGCACAAACCACATGACTGGGGAGAAAAAGATGTTCTCCTCATATGAGAAAAACCAAGATCCCCAAAGAGCGATCACATTCGGGGATGGAAATCAAGGTTTGGTCAAAGGTTTGGGTAAAATTGCTATATCTCCTGACCATTCCATTTCCAATGTTTTTCTTGTTGATTCTTTAGATTACAACTTACTTTCTGTATCTCAATTATGTCAAATGGGCTACAACTGTCTATTCACTGATATAGGTGTCACTGTCTTTAGAAGAAGTGATGATTCAATAGCATTTAAGGGAGTGTTAGAGGGTCAGCTATACTTGGTAGATTTTGATAGAGCTGAACTCGACACTTGCTTAATTGCTAAGACTAACATGGGCTGGCTCTGGCATCGCCGACTAGCACATGTTGGGATGAAGAATCTTCACAAGCTTCTAAAGGGAGAACACATTTTAGGATTAACAAATGTTCATTTTGAGAAAGACAGGATCTGTAGCGCATGCCAGGCAGGAAAGCAAGTTGGAGCTCATCATCCACACAAGAACATAATGACGACCGACAGGCCACTGGAGCTCCTACACATGGATCTATTCAGCCCGATCGCTTACATAAGCATCGGCGGGAGTAAGTACTGTCTAGTTATTGTGGATGATTATTCTCGCTTCACTTGGGTATTCTTTTTACAGGAAAAATCTCAAACCCAAGAGACCTTAAAGGGATTCTTAAGACGGGCTCAAAATGAGTTCGCCTTAAGGATCAAGAAAATAAGAAGCGACAACGGAACGGAGTTCAAGAACTCTCAAATCGAAGGCTTCCTTGAGGAGGAGGGCATCAAGCATGAGTTCTCTTCTCCCTACACACCTCAACAAAATGGTGTAGTGGAGAGGAAGAATCGAACTCTATTGGACATGGCAAGAACCATGCTTGATGAGTACAAGACACCGGACCGGTTTTGGGCCGAAGCGGTCAACACCGCCTGCTACGCCATCAACCGGTTATATCTTCACCGAATCCTTAAGAAGACATCATATGAACTCCTAACCGGTAAAAAGCCCAACATTTCATACTTTAGAGTTTTTGGTAGCAAATGCTTTATTCTTGTTAAAAGAGGTAGAAAATCAAAATTTGCTCCCAAAACTGTAGAAGGCTTTTTACTTGGTTATGACTCAAACACAAGGGCATATAGGGTCTTTAACAAGTCCACTGGACTAGTTGAAGTCTCATATGACGTTGTGTTTGATGAAACTAACGGCTCTCAAGTAGAGCAAGTTGATCTTGATGAGATAGGTGAAGAAGAGGCTCCATGCATCGCGCTAAGGAACATGTCCATTGGGGATGTGTGTCCTAAGGAATCCGAAGAGCCTCCAATTGCACAAGATCAACCATCCTCCTTCATGCAAGCATCTCCACCGACTCAAATTGATGATGAAGCTCAAGGTGATGAAGTAAAAAATCAAGCGAATGAGCCACCACAAGATGATGGCATTGATCAAGGGGGAGATGCAAATGAGGAAGACAAGGAGGATGAGGAACAAAGACCGCCACACCCAAGAGTCCACCAAGCAATCCAACGAGATCACCCCGTCGACACCATCCTCGGCGACATTCATAAGGGGGTAACCACTAGATCTCGTGTTGCACATTTTTGTGAACATTACTCGTTTGTTTCCTCTATTGAGCCTCACAGGGTGGAGGAAGCACTCCAAGATTCGGATTGGGTGGTGGCAATGCAAGAGGAGCTCAACAACTTCACTAGGAATGAGGTATGGCATTTAGTTCCACGTCCTAACCAAAATGTTGTAGGAACCAAATGGGTCTTCCGCAACAAGCAAGATGAGCATGGTGTGGTGACAAGGAACAAAGCTCGACTTGTGGCCAAGGGATACTCCCAAGTCGAAGGTTTGGATTTCGGTGAAACCTATGCACCCGTAGCTAGGCTTGAGTCAATTCGCATATTATTAGCCTATGCTACTTACCATGGCTTTAAGCTTTATCAAATGGACGTGAAAAGTGCCTTCCTCAATGGACCAATCAAGGAAGAAGTCTATGTTGAGCAACCTCCCGGCTTTGAAGACAGTAAGTATCCTAATCATGTCTATAAGCTCTCTAAGGCGCTTTATGGGCTCAAGCAAGCCCCAAGAGCATGGTATGAATGCCTTAGAGATTTTCTTATTGCAAATGGATTCAAAGTCGGTAAAGCCGATCCTACACTCTTTACTAAAACTCTTGAAAATGACTTGTTTGTATGCCAAATTTATGTTGATGATATTATATTTGGGTCTACTAACGAGTCTACATGTGAAGAGTTTAGTAGGATCATGACACAGAAATTCGAGATGTCTATGATGGGGGAGTTGAAGTATTTCTTAGGATTCCAAGTGAAGCAACTCCAAGAGGGCACCTTCATTAGCCAAACGAAATACACTCAAGACATCTTAACCAAGTTTGGAATGAAGGATGCCAAGCCCATCAAGACACCCATGGGAACAAATGGGCATCTCGACCTCGACACGGGAGGTAAGTCCGTGGATCAAAAGGTATACCGGTCGATGATAGGTTCTTTACTCTACTTATGTGCATCTCGACCGGATATTATGCTTTCCGTATGCATGTGTGCAAGATTCCAAGCCGACCCTAAGGAAGCTCACCTTACGGTCGTGAAACGAATCTTGAGATATTTGGCTTATACTCCTAAGTTTGGGCTTTGGTATCCTAGGGGATCCACATTTGATTTGATTGGTTATTCGGATGCCGATTGGGCGGGGTGCAAAATCAATAGGAAGAGCACATCGGGGACTTGCCAGTTCTTGGGAAGATCCTTGGTGTCTTGGGCTTCAAAGAAGCAAAATTCGGTCGCTCTTTCCACCGCCGAAGCCGAGTATATTGCCGCAGGTCATTGTTGCGCGCAATTGCTGTGGATGAGGCAAACCCTGCGGGACTACGGTTACAAATTAACCAAAGTCCCTTTGCTATGTGACAATGAGAGTGCAATCAAAATGGCTGACAATCCCGTCGAGCATAGCCGCACTAAACACATAGCCATTCGGTATCATTTTCTTAGGGATCACCAACAAAAGGGAGATATCGAGATTTCTTACATTAACACTAAAGATCAACTAGCCGATATCTTTACCAAGCCTCTTGATGAACAATCTTTTAACAAACTTAGGCATGAGCTCAATATTCTTGATTCGCGCAATTTCTTTTGTTAGATTGCACACATAGCTCATTTATATATCTTTGATCGTATCCCCTTCCTATGCTATGACTAATGTGTTTTCAAGTCTATTTCAAACCAAGTCATAGGTATATTGAAAGGGAATTGGAGTCTTCGGCGAAGACAAAAAGGCTTCCACTCCGTAACTCAACCTTCGCCGTCGCTACATACCACTCTCCATCCTTGGGGGAGAAAGCAAAAGGACTTCGTCTTTGGTATAATCTTAACTCATTTGTTTATGACCAAAGGGGAAGAAACTACTTCGAGGGCTCTAATGGTTCCGTTTTTGGCGATTCATGCCAAAAAGGGGGAGAAAGGAGCCCAAAGCAAAAGGACCGCACCACCACCAATTTCAAAAACTTAGTGTTGAATATTTATCAATTGATTTTCCTATTGTGTTCAAAAAGGGGAGAAAGTAATTTCTAAATGATATATCAAAACTCTCTTGAACACTAAGAGGAGGATCTCCTTTAGGGGGAGTTTTGTTTAGTCAAAAGAAAAGCATTTGAAACAGGGGGAGATTTCAAATCTTGAAAATGCTTTGCAAAAATCTTATTCATTTACCTTTGACTATTTGCAAAAGAACTTTGAAAATGATTTACAAAAGAGTTTGCAAAAACAAAACATGTGGTGCAAGCGTGGTCCAAAACGTTATAAATAAGAAACAATCCCTGCATATCTTGTAAGTAATAATATTGGCTAAATTCCAAGCAACCTTTACACTTACATCATGCAAACTAGTTCAATTATGCACTTCTATATTTGCTTTGGTTTGTGTTGGCATCAATCACCAAAAAGGGGGAGATTGAAAGGGAATTAGGCTTACACCTAGTTCCTATATAATTTTGGTGGTTGAATTGCCCAACACAAATCTTTGGACTAACTTGTTTGCCCAAGTGTATAGATGATACAGGTGTAAAAGGTTCACACTCAGCCAATAAAAAGAGCAAGCTTTGGATTCAACAAAGGAGCAAAGGGGCAACCGAAGGCACCCCTGGTGTGGCGCACCGGACTGTCCGGTGTGCCACCGGACATGTCCGGTGCACCAGGGGGACTCAGACTCGAACTCGCCACCTTCGGGAATTTCCGGAGGCGACTCGGCTATAATTCACCGGACTGTCCGGTGTACACCGGACAGTGTCCGGTGCGCCAAGGGAGGTCGGCCTCAGGAACTCGCCAGCTTCGGGAAAAGCCAACGGCTCGTCCACTATAATTCACCGGACTGTCCGGTGCGACTCCAGAGCAACGGCTATCTTCGCGCCAACGGCTCTCTGCCACGCATTTAATGCGGGCTCTGCGTGCGCAGATGGCAGGCACGCCCATGCTGGCACACCGGACAGCAAACAGTACCTGTCCGGTGTGCACCGGACACCCAGGCGGACCCACAAGTCAGAAGCTCCAACGGTCAGAATCCAACGGCAGTGATGACGTGGCAGGGGGCACCGGACTGTCCGGTGTGCACCGGACTGTCCGGTGCGCCATCGAACAGACAACCCAGCCAACGGTCAAGTTTGGTGGTTGGGGCTATAAATACCCCAACCACCCCACCATTCATTGCATCCAAGTTTTCCACTTCCCAACTACTACAAGAGCTCTAGTATTCAATTCTAGACACACCAAAGAGATCAAATCCTCTCCAAATTCCACACAACACAATAGTGACTAGAGAGAGTGATTTGCTTGTGTTCTTTCGAGCTCTTGCGCTTGGATTGCTTTCTTCTTTCTTGATCCTTTCTTTGCAATCAAACTCACTTGTAATTGAGGCAAGAGACACCAATCTTGTGGTGGTCCTTGCGGGAACTTTGTGTTCCAAGTGATTGAGAAGAGAAAGCTCACTCGATCCGTGGATCGTTTGAGAGAGGGAAGGGTTGAAAGAGACCCGGCCTTTGTGGCCTCCTCAACGGGGAGTAGGTTTGCAAGAACCGAACCTCGGTAAAACAAATCTCCGTGTCTCACTTGCTTATTCGCTTGGGATTTGTTTTGCGCCCTCTCTCGCGGACTCGTTTCCTTATTACTAACGCTAACCCGGCTTGTAGTTGTATTTATATTTGTAAATTTCAGTTTCGCCCTATTCACCCCCCCTCTAGGCGACTATCAATATTCACAAATTCAGGTGTTACTTCCCTTTTCTCATCCTTCCCCAATCTTTTCCTTCTCATTTCTATAGGGGAAAAGTGCTTATTTTAATTGTAATTATAGTCTATTAACTCAAACTCCAAGGGAGTATGAATTGTTGCATCATGTTGAACCCTAGATTTCACTTTTGTTTGGTGCATAATTCTTGGAAAGTCTAATTTGAGTTTGTGGCTTATTTGGATTTGAATCAAATAGAATAAATAAAAGAAAAAAGGAAAACAATTCCAGAATAAAAGGAAAAAGGAAAGAAGCCCACTCCCCCGCCCCCCTCAGCCTTTCGGCCCAGCTAGGCCCATCCCGCGCGCGCGCGCTCTTTCCCCCCCCCGCTCTCTCTGCCCTGGCGGGCCCGCCCGTCAGCGCGGCCGCCTTCCGCGCGCCCGCCCCCGCTTTCCCCTCTCTCTCTGCTCGTGGGCCTAGGCTGTCAGCCCCGTCTTCTCCGCGTAACCGCCGCCCGAGCTATGCGCTGCCGCGGACTCCGCGCCCACGTCGCGCGTGGAGCTCGCAACCGCCCCGCCCCCCCGGCCACTTGAGCCAGAACCCCACTCGCCCTCTCCCCCTCCCTCTTTTGCGCACCAGCAGACCCCTCTCTCTCACCTCCCCCTCGCTGCGCACACGCCAGAGCGCCGCCGCCATAAACCCCCGCCGTCCCGAGCTCGTTTCCCCGTCGCCGTTGGAGCTCCGCCGTGCCCTTTGCCACGGTGAGCTCCGCCCCGACGTCCGCAACCCGGGACGCGCCCCAATTTCCCCTCCCCCTCCCTATTTCTCTCTGCCCGCGCTCACCCGCCGTCCTCCGTGCAGCCGCGGAGGTCCGCCATCGTCGCCCCGGGCCGCCGTTGCGCCATCGCCGCCACCGAGGAGTCCCCGGAACCCGCTTGAGGTAAGGAACCTCTCCCGCCCCCTCCAAACCCGTGTATTGCCTTCTGCCACGTTTGATTCCTCGCCGGAGTTGTTCAACGCCGCCGCCGAGCCGCTTGGCCGTAGACCGCCCCCTCCGGTGCCCCTGCCCCGACTCAGTCCCCGCGCCTTCCCCAACCTCCCCGGCCGCTCGGGTCGCCCCAGAGACCCGCCGAGCGCCCGCGCCCCTCGTCTCCGGCGAGTCCTCCGCCGCGGGGACGAGCGCCGCCGCCCCAGCTAGCCGTAGGAGAGGCCAAGGCCGGCCACCCGATCCCCGCCGTCCGTCCCAGATCGGGCGGCCCCGTTTTAATTAGGCCGAGCCCAATCCTGGCCGTCCGCCGGAGATCCAACGGCCCAGGCCCGCTTCCCCCACACCCCGCGCTGCCCGCTGGCCCCGCCTGTCAGCCTGCCCGCGCCCGCGCTGCCCGCTGGCCCCGCCTGTCAGCCGCCGCGCTCGCGCTGCCCGCCCGGCCCCGCCTGTCAGCCGCCCAGGCCGCCGCGCGCTCGCGCGCTCGCCCGCGGATCTAATCCTGGCCGTCCGCCTGAGATCTGACGGCCGTAGGAGCCCGATACCCCTTCGCCCGCGCGTTTTCTTAAAGAGACCCCCGGTTTTCTGGAATTTAAACCCGCCGTCCCTGGTTTCTCTCAGTTAGGTCCTCGGACCTTTTATTTAATTCAAAATAGGTATTTAGGGTATATTTTTAACCCCTAAACTTGTAAAATTCATAACTTTGTCATATGAACCCCAAATTAGGTGCTTCAAATTGCAAAATGCTCATGGTATTTCTGTCTATCTATTTAAACAATGCTTCCCTGCTGTTTCCATGTACCAATTAATAGTTAATCATTAGGATAGGATTAAGGTTATTGGAACCCTATTTGAGATAATTAGAAGTTGGTAGACTTTAATAAAAGTTGGAGCACTTAAGTTTATGGACCTAAACACCTAAGTTTAGGAACTCAAAACCAGGTAATGATTCAATCCCACCACTGACTTAAACCTGATTAGTGGATAATGAATCACTTTGTATAGTCCTCTACCCCAGACCTAGGGAACACCAGAGGGCCTATCCCTTTTCTACTATGAACTTGTGATCTCTCTGCTGCATATGTTTGGTATGTTGCTTTTTGTTTGTTATCTTCCCAAGTGCATAGTGTGAATGATTACTTTACGTAGACAACGAGCAGTCTGTGTTTCCCGAGGAGGTTGCAGAGGAAGTCCCTGATCAGCAGTTTGGTGAAGGCAAGTGTCCTCTGTCCCATTATGTCCTATTCATTTATAACTTACTACCTCGCATTACTTACTTGAAACCTAAGGATTTACTAGCTTTACACTATACTTTATCCTTGATAACCTTATGGGCTGTTATGGTTAGCACTCTGCTATTGCCTTAACTTAATCAATGAACATGATGTGACTATTTATGATACTGTTATCCTGATGATGTTGATGATCTTGTGATACTCTAGGGGGCTCAGGCTGTTTCCTGAGTACCTCTCCGTAAGGACTTGTTCGTTGAGAGACCACCCGGGATAACAGTGCAACCATGAGGGTGAAATGGGATGCCCTTAGCTGATTAATTAGATGAACTAGAGGTGTAGTTGCTTAGCCGTCGTGCCGTCAATGGGGTCCAGGCACAGTGCTTGCTCTGCCGAGGCTGAGTGCCGAGGTTCTTTCGTTTTGCTCTTTGTTAGTCACTCTCCTGCGGGGAGGGGTACTGTGTTTATCAAACTAGAGAAACCTAACGGGCAGCTATGATCTCTAGGGAATCTTTGTAAAAGCTACGTAGTGATGCCCTGCCGGACCACCTAGGTAGTGGTCAATGGGGATTAGCTCTCCCCGGGTAGAAAGGGAATCATGACTCATGGGTAAAGTGTGCAACCTCTGCAGAGGGTAGTGAAACTGATATATCAGCCGTGCTCACGGTTAAGAGCAGCCTTGGGATCCTCTTTGATTAGAGATGCAGATGGTTCGAGATACAAGGATTATGTTATGGTTTTGGTTCGACTATGATGATGATGTTCCTCGATGAGGAAATGGTTTACGGGTTGGTAAATGCTAAAATCTGGCTTCTACTAATGATAAATACTTGACCAACTAAAAGCAACTGCTTGAGCCTAACCCCACATAAAGCTAGTCCACTTCAGCCAAACGGGACAATTGCTGAGTACGTTGATGTGTACTCATCCTTGCTTTACCACAAAACACCAGGTTGCCCGCATTGTAACCACTGCTCAGGAGAAGGCGAAGCCGTGGAAGGAGACTTCCAAGAGTTCCAAGACTACGACGAATTCTAGGTGTGGGTTGGCGGCAACCCCCAGTCAGCTGCCTGTGAAGGCCTTATCTTTACTGCGTTTCGCTAGCACTTTGATCTATCTGTTAAGATAATGACTATGTGGATGTCTATGACTCTGTGATGTAATAGGTTAATACTCTTTTATGTTATTATTCGAGCACTGTGCAATGATGTTCATTTATGTAATCGCTGTGTACGTGAGTTCTGATCCTGGCACGTACATAGTTCGCATTCGGTTTGCCTTCCAAAACCGGGTGTGACATAAGTGGTATCAAAGCCGTGCTGACTGTAGGACCACTGACCTAGAGTAGCACTGGTCGTACTAAGGACTATTGACCTTCCCTCTCACCTTGACCTCTGATGTTACTTCAAAAGTCGGTCACCTCGACCAACCCTACGTTTTACTACATATATATACTATATTATACCTTGTTAAAAATTTTTATCTTGTTCTGTCTATGGTTCATACACTTGTCATATTAGTTCTGTTCTTACTCTTGTGCTTACGGTGTCTTTTGTAGATGGCTTGTCTTAGACACACTGCACGTAAGTCGGTGATTCCTTTCCTGCCATCTCGACTTGCGGAGCGTCCTCTGCACCGCACCGTGTCCGGTCAGTCGAGTCACCTGGAGAGGCTGCACCACCGCCTGCGTGAGGAGCAGGAACGCCGGCGCCAGCACAGAGAGCAGCAGGGCTCTTCCTCCCCACCCCAGCGAGAGATGGAGTCCGTGAGGCCCCGTTCCTCTGTGGCCCAGCTGGAGGCGCCCCCTGCACCACCGCGGGACGCCCCGGCTGTTGGAGGAGCTACTGGAGAAGATCCTGGAGGAGACCCCGACGACGACGACTCAGACCACAGCATGGAGTCTTCTGAGCCGCAGGAGGCGGAAGGATGGGTCGCCCGACCCATCACCCGTGACGCCGCTCGCGGTTGTCACTTCCACGACGCACTCGACACCTTGCTGCGCCAGGCTTTCGACCGGCACACCTGGTCGATCGAGTATCGTTGTGTAGTCTACCAGCACAGTCGCGGGAGGTACCCGGACCGCTGGGAGGCTACCTGCCTAGTTCACCGTTCGGAGGATGACCTCCGGGGTGCGGAAGCCGTTTCGGAGCACTACTCCGTCTCCGAGAGGGACACTGCAGAGGCAGCTATGCAGGATGCAGCACGACGTGCGCTCTCCCAGTACTGTTCCTTGTTCGGTGGGGTGGCCGACGGTCTTAACCTTAGGTACTACCCCCGCCGTCCTACTGGCAGCACCGAGAGTGTGGTTGTCTCACCTGTTGGTGAGGGTAACCCTAGGTTGAGCAGCATAGTCAACCTAGTCGCGGTGCTTAACACTGAGCTGGATCACTCTCTGGACGAGCTGAGCAGGGCTCGAACGGAGATTGCGGAGTTGCGTGCTGAGCTGGCAGAGCGCCATCACCAGGAGGGTGGTTCCCCCGCTCCTGTTGGGACTCAGCACCCTTATCGCTCGCCGCCACGTGGTCACCACACTTATGGTTCCCCTGCCTGTAAGACCAGGATAGATCTGGATCCTTAGATCGTTAGCGTCGGAGTTTGTAATAATTCTTAAGTCAGATGTCTCAGTCTTAGGTAGTCAGTTTAGTTTGCTATTCAGTTGCTTCCATTTAGTTTAGTTTGCTTATCAGTTGCTTTCATGCTTGTTATGATGAACTTGTGCTGGATTCGAATCTTTGTAATGACTGTTGCCAACCTGTGGGTTTCCCCTGCAGTTTGGCCTAGCTAGTAATGTTAATGAAGTCAGTTGTTTAGTTGGGAAACCATTTACTTCTACTTTCCTTCTTATCTGAGAAGCTGTGTTGAATCATAATGAGGATCAGTGAAGCTCTTTGTTCGCTCAGTGTCATGAAGAATTCTGTATTCTCTTTTCTTATGCTGAAGGGTTGTAAAATCAATGCTGATGTATGAATGTCTTCCACAAATGTCGGACAACAGGCACCGATGCAACAGGCGTGCTCAGCAAGAGCAGCATGACCAGCAGGAGGAACAACAGAGGCAGCCTCCCCCGCCACCCCCGATGTCAGTGGAGCAGATGTTCTTGATGCAGACTCAGGCAGTGCAGGCCATAGGGCAGACTCTGGCAGCCATGCAGCAGGCTCAACAGCAACCCCAACCCCAATTGCAAGTGCAGATGCCCCAGATGCCACGGGATAAGCGTGGCGAGTTCATGAGAGGGCACCCTCTTACCTTCGCCCATTCTGCTGACCCCATGGATGCAGAAGACTGGCTGCGTGCAGTGGAAAGGGAACTGCGCACCGCCCAATGTGACGACAGGGAGAAGGTTCTGTATGGTCCCCGTCAGCTGAGGGGAGCAGCCCAGTCCTGGTGGGAGTCCTACCTCGCCACACATGCTGACCCCGAAGCCATCATCTGGGAAGAATTCAGCGATAGTTTCCGCAGGTACCATGTGCCGGAGGGACTGATGATCGTGAAGAAGGAGGAGTTTCTGGCTCTGAAGCAGGGACCCCTGTCTGTTAGTGAATACAGAGACAAGTTTCTGTAGCTGTCTCGTTATGCACCTGAAGACGTCAACACTGATGCTAAAAGGCAGTACAGGTTCATGAGGGGTTTGGTGGATCCCCTGCATTACCAGCTGATGAATCCCACCTTCCCCACCTTCCAGCACCTGATCGATAGGGCAGTTATGACTGAGAAGAAGCGTAAGGATATGGAAGATCGGAAGCGCAAGATGAGTGGACCCCAGACCGGAGGCATCAGCCGTCCACGTTTCTCAGGCAGTTCGTCTCAGCAAGGCAGGCCTGGTCACCCACAGGGATACCAGAATCAGAATCAGCGTCCGCATCAGCAGCAGTTTCAGAGGCAGTACCCACAACAGCAGCAGTATCGTCAGAACAGCCAGCAGGGAGGTAATCAGTATCAGAAGCAGAACAACCAGGCACCTCGCCTTCCTGCCCAAGCAGCAAATCAAAGCAACCAAGCAGCCCCAGCACAAGGAGGAGGCAGAGGATGTTTCCACTGTGGAGATCAAGGCCACTGGGCGATGCAGTGCCCAAAGAAGATGGCGCAGCAGCAGACCAACCCCAATGCTCCAACAAGGCAAGGTGTACTGCAGTCGGCAGCAGGCAATCGTAGCCAAGCGTACAACCGTGGAAAGGTGAACCACTTGGAGGCCGAAGCAATCCAGGATGCACCAGATGTGGCAGTAGGTATGTTCTCAGTCGAATCTCATCCCGCAAAAGTGCTATTTGATACTGGTGCAACTCATTCATTTGTCACTGCAACATGGGTAGAATTGCATAACATCTCAGTAGAGGCAATGATGCCGCCCATGAGGATTAATTCGGTTGGTGGCAAGGTGCAAACAGATAAAATATGCTCAAATATAATGGTGGAAATAAGGGGGATAGGATTCCCCAGTGACTTAATAGTAATAGACACCCCTGGGATAGATGTTATTCTAGGGATGAATTGGTTAATGAAGTATGAAGCAAATGTTAGTTGTGACAAGAGGACCGTAACATTGAAGTCCCCGTCAGGAGAAGAGGTAGTGGCCGAGCTAAGGATGCCTAAGTCAGAAGAGGGAGTCTGTCACCAGATTTCAGTTGATAGTAAGGAGCCCAACCCGCTCGAGGCTATCAAGGTCGTGTCGGACTTTCCGGACGTGTTTCCCGAGGAGCTAACGGGCATGCCACCCGAGAGAAAAGTCGAATTTGCCATAGAGCTTATCCCTGGTACCGCCCCCATTTCCAAAAGAGCCTATCGAGTGTCTGGACCAGAATTGGTGGAACTCAAGAAGCAGATAGATGAGATGTTAGAGAAGGGTTACATCAGGCCAAGCACCTCGCCTTGGGCCGCCCCAGTGTTGTTTGTAGAAAAGAAAGATGGTACCAAAAGGATGTGCATAGACTATAGAGCCTTGAATGAAGTCACTGTCAAGAACAAGTATCCCCTGCCAAGGATAGAAGATTTGTTCGACCAGCTCAGAGGTGCCAGCGTATTCTCGAAGATAGATCTGAGATCAGGTTACCATCAACTCAGAATCCGACCTTCGGATATACCAAAGACAACATTCATCACCAAGTACGGGTTATATGAATTCACAGTTATGTCCTTTGGTTTGACAAATGCGCCAGCCTTCTTTATGTACCTGATGAACAGTGTGTTCATGGACTATCTAGACAAGTTTGTGGTAGTGTTCATCGATGATATTCTCATATACTCTCAAAGTGAGGAAGATCATGTAGAGCATTTGAAGATGGTATTGCAAAGACTTCGAGAGCATCAGTTGTATGCCAAGCTGGGCAAATGCGAGTTCTGGATTCATGAAGTCTTATTTCTGGGTCACATCATAAACCAAGATGGGTTGGCAGTGGATCCAAAGAAAGTAGCAGATATCCTGAACTGGAAAGCACCGAAGGATGTTCGTGGGATCAAGAGCTTCATTGGAATGGCCGGATACTATCGGCGCTTCATTGAAGGCTTCTCAAAGATTGCTAGACCAATGACAGCGTTACTAGCGAAGAAAGTTGAGTTTAAGTGGACCCAAAAGTGTCAGGAAGCATTTGAAGAACTGAAGAATAGATTGACTACAACTCCTGTGCTAGTCCTGCCTGATGTTCACAAGTCATTCTCAGTGTATTGCGACGCTTTGTACACCGGATTGGGATGTGTGCTAATGCAAGAAGGAAGAGTGGTAGCATACTCATCTCGACAGCTGAAGATCCATGAGAAAAATTATCCCACACATGACCTGGAGTTGGCAGCAGTGGTTCATGCCTTAAAGACCTGGAGACATTACCTGTATGGGCAGAAGTGCGACATCTACACAGATCATAAAAGTCTGAAGTACATATTCACCCAGTCAGAGTTAAACATGAGGCAGCGAAGATGGTTGGAATTGATCAAAGACTACGAGTTGGAGGTACATTACCATCCAGGCAAAGCCAATGTTGTTGCAGATGCTCTGAGCAGGAAGAGTCAAGTCAATATGATGGCCACATACCCAATGCCATATGAGTTAGCCAAGGAGTTCGACAGACTGAGTCTCGGTTTCCTGAACAGTACGCAAGGAGTAACAGTGGAATTAGAGCCCACCCTAGAGCGGGATATCAAAGAAGGGCAGAAGGATGATGAAAACATCAACAAGATCTGGCAGCTGATCTTAGAAGGAAGAGGCAAAGACTTTCGAGAGGATGAAGAGGGAGTAATATGGTTCAAGGACCGATTGTGTGTTCCCGACCTCAAACCTATTCGGGAGCTGATCCTCAAGGAAGCTCATGAGACAGCCTACTCCATACACCCTGGAAGTGAAAAGATGTATCAGGATTTAAAAAGGAGGTTTTGGTGGTATGGCATGAAAAGAGAGATCGCAGAATATGTCGCCATCTGCGATAGCTGTCAGAGAACCAAAGCGGAGCATCAGAGGCCTGCCGGATTGTTGCAGCCATTGCGGATTCCTCAGTGGAAGTGGGATATGATCGGGATGGATTTCATAGTTGGCCTAACTTGTACCCGGGCCGGCTATGATTCCATCTGGGTGGTTGTGGACCGCTTAACAAAGGTGGCCCATTTCATACCTGTGAAGACAACATACACCGGAGCAACGTTAGCTGAGTTATACATGTCACGGATAGTCTGCCTTCATGGTGTGCCGAAGAAGATAGTGTCAGATCGAGGAACGCAGTTCACATCTCATTTTTGGCAACAGCTACAAGAAGCTTTGGGCACACATTTGAACTTCAGCTCAGCTTATCACCCGCAGACAGACGGTCAGACTGAAAGAACTAATCAGATCCTAGAAGATATGTTGAGAGCCTGTGCGTTGCAAGACAAGTCAGGATGGGACAAAAGATTACCTTATGCAGAATTCTCCTACAACAATAGTTATCAGGCCAGCTTGAGGATGTCGCCGTTTCAGGCACTCTACGGACGGAGTTGCAGGACTCCGCTGCATTGGGACCAGCCTGGAGAGAGACAGGTGTTTGGCCCCGACATCTTGCTTGAAGCCGAAGAGAATATCAAAATGGTTCGGGAGAATCTGAAGATAGCCCAGTCAAGACAGCGAAGCTATGCGGACCGAAGGAGAAGAGAACTGAGTTTTGAAGTGGGAGACTACGTCTATCTGAAGGTGTCACCTATCAGGGGAGTCAGAAGGTTCGGAGTTAAAGGCAAGTTAGCACCCCGGTACGTTGGACCATATCAGATTCAAGCAAAGCGTGGAGAAGTGGCCTACCAGCTCAACCTACCAGAAAGCTTGTCAGTAGTGCACAATGTGTTCCACATGTCGCAATTGAAGAAGTGTCTGCGAGTACCAGAAGAACAGTTGCCAGAGGAGGGTTTGGAGGTCTAGGAGGATCTGACATACATAGAGAAGCCAACGCAGATTCTGGAGTTTGCAGACAGAGTCACTCGGAGGAATACCATCAGAATATGCAAAGTCAGATGGGGTCACCACTCGGAGGAAGAAGCAACCTGGGAACGAGAAGATGATCTGAAGGCCAAATACCCTGAACTCTTTGCTGACCAACCCTAAATCTCGGGGCGAGATTCTTTTAAGGGGGATAGGTTTGTAACACCCTGAATTTGGGGGTATAAAATTTCTTTGCTCATATTCACAAATTCAGGTGTTACTTCCCTTTTCTCATCCTTCCCCAATCTTTTCCTTCTCATTTCTATAGGGGAAAAGTGCTTATTTTAATTGTAATTATAGTCTATTAACTCAAACTCCAAGGGAGTATGAATTGTTGCATCATGTTGAACCCTAGATTTCACTTTTGTTTGGTGCATAATTCTTGGAAAGTCTAATTTGAGTTTGTGGCTTATTTGGATTTGAATCAAATAGAATAAATAAAAGAAAAAGGGAAAACAATTCCAGAATAAAAGGAAAAAGGAAAGAAGCCCACTCCCCCGCCCCCCTCAGCCTTTCGGCCCAGCTAGGCCCATCCCCCGCAAGCGCGCTCTTTCCCCCCCCCGCTCTCTCTGCCCTGGCGGGCCCGCCCGTCAGCGCGGCCGCCTTCCGCGCGCCCGCCCCCGCTTTCCCCTCTCTCTCTGCTCGCGGGCCCGGGCTGTCAGCCCCGTCTTCTCCGCGTAACCGCCGCCCGAGCTGCGCGCTGCCGCGGACTCCGCGCCCACGTCGCGCGTGGAGCTCGCAACCGCCCCGCCCCGCCGGCCACTTGAGCCAGAACCCCACTCGCCCTCTCCCCCTCCCTCTTTTGCGCACCAGCAGACCCCTCTCTCTCACCTCCCCCTCGCTGCGCACACGCCAGAGCGCCGCCGCCATAAACCCCCGCCGTCCCGAGCTCGTTTCCCCGTCGCCGTTGGAGCTCCGCCGTGCCCTTTGCCACGGTGAGCTCCGCCCCGACGTCCGCAACCCGGGACGCGCCCCAATTTCCCCTCCCCCTCCCTATTTCTCTCTGCCCGCGCTCACCCGCCGTCCTCCGTGCAGCCGCGGAGGTCCGCCACCGTCGCCCCGGGCCGCCGTTGCGCCATCGCCGCCACCGAGGAGTCCCCGGAACCCGCTTGAGGTAAGGAACCTCTCCCGCCCCCTCCAAACCCGTGTATTGCCTTCTGCCACGTTTGATTCCTCGCCGGAGTTGTTCAACGCCGCCGCCGAGCCGCTTGGCCATAGACCGCCCCCCTCCGGTGCCCCTGCCCCGACTCAGTCCCCACCAGAAGACTCCCCGCGCCTTCCCCAACCTCCCCGGCCGCTCGGGTCGCCCCAGAGACCCGCCGAGCGCCCGCGCCCCTCGTCTCCGGCGAGTCCTCCGCCGCGGGGACGAGCGCCGCCGCCCCAGCTAGCCGTAGGAGAGGCTAGGCCGGCCACCCGATCCCCGCCGTCCGTCCCAGATCGGACGGCCCCGTTTTAATTAGGCCGAGCCCAATCCTGGCCGTCCGCCGGAGATCCAACGGCCCAGGCCCGCTTCCCCCACACCCCGCGCTGCCCGCTGGCCCCGCCTGTCAGCCTGCCCGCGCCCGCGCTGCCCGCTGGCCCCGCCTGTCAGCCGCCGCGCTCGCGCTGCCCGCCCGGCCCCGCCTGTCAGCCGCCCAGGCCGCCGCACGCTCGCGCGCCCGCCCGCGGATCTAATCCTGGTCGTCCGCCTGAGATCCGACGGCCGTAGGAGCCCGATACCCCTTCGCCCGCGCGTTTTCTTAAAGAGACCCCCGGTTTTCTGGAATTTAAACCCGCCGTCCCTGGTTTCTCTCAGTTCGGTCCTCGGACCTTTTATTTAATTCAAAATAGGTATTTAGGGTATATTTTTAACCCCTAAACTTGTAAAATTCATAACTTTGTCATATGAACCCCAAATTAGGTGCTTCAAATTGCAAAATGCTCATGGTATTTCTGTCTATCTATTTAAACAATGCTTCTCTGTTGTTTCCATGTACCAATTAATAGTTAATCATTAGGATAGGATTAAGGTTATTGGAACCCTATTTGAGATAATTAGAAGTTGGTAGACTTTAATAAAAGTTGGAGCACTTAAGTTTATAGACCTAAACACCTAAGTTTAGGAACTTAAAACCAGGTAATGATTCAATCCCACCACTGACTTAAACCTGATTAGTGGATAATGAATCACTTTGTATAGTCCTCTACCCCAGACCTAGGGAACACCAGAGGGCCTATCCCTTTTCTACTATGAACTTGTGATCTCTCTGCTGCATATGTTTGGTATGTTGCTTTTTGTTTGTTATCTTCCCAAGTGCATAGTATGAATGATTACTTTACGTAGACAACGAGCAGTCTGTGTTTCCCGAGGAGGTTGCAGAGGAAGTCCCTGATCAGCAGTTTGGTGAAGGCAAGTGTCCTTTGTCCCATTATGTCCTATTCATTTATAACTTACTACCCCACATTACTTACTTGAAACCTAAGGATTTACTAGCTTTACACTATACTTTATCCTTGATAACCTTATGGGCTGTTATGGTTAGCACTCTGCTATTGCCTTAACTTAATCAATGAACATGATGTGACTATTTATGATACTGTTATCCTGATGATGTTGATGATCTTGTGATACTCTAGGGGGCTCAGGTTGTTTCCTGAGTACCTCTCCGTAAGGACTTGTTCGTTGAGAGACAACCCGGGATAACAGTGCAACCATGAGGGTGAAATGGGATGCCCTTAGCTGATTAATTAGATGAACTAGAGGTGTAGTTGCTTAGCCGTCGTGCCGTCAATGGGGTCCAGGCACAGTGCTTGCTCTGCCGAGGCTGAGTGCCGAGGTTCTTTCGTTTTGCTCTTTGTTAGTCACTCTCCTGCGGGGAGGGGTACTGTGTTTATCAAACTGGAGAAACCTAACGGGCAGCTATGATCTCTAGGGAATCTTTGTAAAAGCTACATAGTGATGCCCTGCCGGACCACCTAGGTAGTGGTCAATGGGGATTAGCTCTCCCCGGGTAGAAAGGGAATCATGACTCATGGGTAAAGTGTGCAACCTCTGCAGAGGGTAGTGAAACTGATATATCAGCCGTGCTCACGGTTAAGAGCAGCCTTGGGATCCTCTTTGATTAGAGATGCAGATGGTTCGAGATACAAGGATTATGTTATGGTTTTGGTTCGACTATGATGATGATGTTCCTCGATGAGGAAATGATTTACGGGTTGGTAAATGCTAAAATCTGGCTTCTACTAATGATAAATACTTGACCAACTAAAAGCAACTGCTTGAGCCTAACCCCACATAAAGCTAGTCCACTTCAGCCAAACGGGACAATTGCTGAGTACGTTGATGTGTACTCATCCTTGCTTTACCACAAAACACCAGGTTGCCCGCATTGTAACCACTGCTCAGGAGAAGGCGAAGCCGTGGAAGGAGACTTCCAGGAGTTCCAAGACTACGACGAATTCTAGGTGTGGGTTGGCGGCAACCCCCAGTCAGCTGCCTGTGAAGGCCTTATCTTTACTGCGTTTCGCTAGCACTTTGATCTATCTGTTAAGATAATGACTATGTGGATGTCTATGACTCTGTGATGTAATAGGTTAATACTCTTTTATGTTATTATTCGAGCACTGTGCAATGATGTTCATTTATGTAATCGCTGTGTACGTGAGTTCTGATCCTGGCACGTACATAGTTCGCATTCGGTTTGCCTTCCAAAACCGGGTGTGACAAAGGTTAGCGGCACATGGGACCACTTCGTCTGCACGACCGGACCGGTGATGGCGACGTGGTTGATGCTGCGGTAGTGGTCCCGCTTCTGCCGCTTCGTGTCGAAGTCGGCGCTGGACCCCCCCGTGATCATGTGAATGACTCCGCGATATGGCTGATCGGCGAAGTCTTCTTGCTTTGGGGCATGGGGGTGGTGGATGTTTTGTTGTTGCTGGTGTGGAGGTGGGGGTGGGGGAGGTACGATTTGTACTTCCTGGTGTTGTTGGTATGCGTGGTGCTGTGGATGCGGAGCGGGGGCGTGGATGTATGGTGGAGGGGGTTGCTGATATGTGTGCGCGACAACTCTGGGGTTGTCGGCTGGTTGCGCCCGTGCCATCCTGTCTCTGGTGGCCTTCGTCTCTGGGCAGTCTCTGGTTTGGTGGGCGCAGTCTTCGCCGTGAAACAGGCAGTAAAATCGATGTGGCGGCTGCGCACGTCCCCGGCCCCGTCAGTGAGTTCCGTTTCCGCGGCCCTGGGGGGATATTCCTGGCGGCGAGGGGCCTCACCAGCGGGGTGCTGGTTGGCGATGTTGTGCACCTGCTGCTGATTGCGGCCGTCCCGGCCGGAGTCTGGCTGCGGAGTCCTTGTCCACGTGCGGCTGGACTGTGGAGCATCTTTGGGTTTCCTCTGAGACTCAACTTTGCGCTGGTGGAGCTCTTCGGATTTGGCGTATTTTTCAAATAGCTGATACAACTCCTGGAGGTTCTTGGGCGGATCCCTGATGCAGTGGCTGTAAAGGACGCCGGCCCGAAGGCCACTGATGGCGTAGTGGATGGCGATCTGGTCATCGACCGAGGGCAGCTGTGACTTGAGTGTCAGAAACTTGCGGTAGTACTCCCGCAGAGTCTCTTTTTCCAGCTGCTTGCAGAGTGAGAGTTCGGCCAAGGCGTCGGTGTCTGGGAGGTACCCTTGGAAGTTGAGCAGGAATTTGTCCCGGAGGCTTCTCTAGGAGTCAATGGACAATGGGGGCAACCTGGTGAACCAGGTGAGAGCTGGGCCCTCGAGGGCGATGATGAAAGACTTGGCCATCGTGGCGTCGTCCCCTCTGGAAGATGCAACGGCAACCTGATAGCTCATGATGTACTGTGCTGGGTCAGTGCTGCCGTTGTACTTGGGATAGGTCCCTGCCCGGAAGTTGGCAGGCCAGGGTGTCACTTGCAGGTGTGGCGCCAGGGGACTTCGCTCGTCGAGGTAGTTGACACCTTGGAATCCCGCGGCGTGTGGGATGGCGTGGTCGCGCTGGGGGAAGTGTAGGTCTTCGACTTGTGCGCGCTGTTGCAGGGGTGGCCCGTGTTGCAGGCCGAAGTGGCCTTCGCGCTGCATTAGCGCGATCTCTTGCTCGAGCTCCTGGGCCTTCTGCTCTTCGTCTTGTATCATTTGCCGCACCTTGGCTTGTGCAGACACATGTTGGCGCTTGGCCTCAAGTATCTCTTTTTGCTTCTGGAGATTGCGGTTCTTGATGCACAGGGCGCGCAGCTGTAACTGTTCTTCCGCTGAGACATCGATGACTTCGCCGTCTTCGGTGAGGTCCGCGCCCTCTGGTGGAGCGAAGCCTGGGGGAGGTTGCGGCTGTCCTTCAGGGCCGCAGGTGCGGAGAGCGTCGTCTTCAGTGGCCTCTTGGTGGGTGGTGTGGGTGAGGGCGAGGGCCTTGCCCTTTTTTGCGGCCAGCAGTGCTGCCTTCGCAGCCTCGTTAGCCTTCGAGCTAGCTTTCTTGGGTGCCATCGCGGGTGGTTTTTTCGTAGCACGAACGGTGGGCGCCAAATGTTGGAACTTGCTCTCCAATGCAAGTTGATCCAACGGGGGAATGAAACAACGTAAACAGGGTTCTTGAGCGAGATGGCGATAGCTCTGTTAATCTAGCCTCTCAAGGGCACTGTGCGGGGGTATTTATAGGTATCTGAGTGTCCGGCGTCCTGTGTTAAGGACGCATGTGCCCTCAGACACCTAGGTTATCCCCGGTATATTCCCATAAAGCGGGGTTACAGACCGTAATTACAGGGAGGTCTTTACAAATTAGGCCCGTAATGCGCAGCGGCCACGCAGGGCCTGTTACAGTGGGCCGGATCACACGTGGGCCTCCATGCTGGACGAGGTCGCAAGATGAGACGACCTCGTCACAGGTCTTCGTCCGGTGGCATATGAGACGAAGGGTAAGTCTGCCCGTTGTCTTGTCTCCGTTGGTGCAGCGAGGACGGCGAAGGCATCGAGCGAAGGGTGGCGTCTTCGCCTTCGCCCCAACAACAAGGCTTCCAATCCACTCTAACGATATCATTTACCCTTCGTCGTCACTCCACAACACTCTCAATTGGTATAACCCTTCACTCTTATTTACTTGTACCAATGGGAGAAAAAATACTAGGGCTCTCAAAGTCTTCATTTTTGGCGATTAATGCCAAAGGGGAGAAAAATATTAAGCCCAAAGCAAAAGGACCGCACCACCAATCAAAATTTTCAAAAATGAAGCTTTGATTGATATTTTTCATTGGCATCTATGTCATGGCAATATATCAATTGCTATCCTTATCTTGACAAAGCAAAATCTCAATTGATATTGTTTCAAACTTCAATTGGTATCTTGCAATGGCATTTTCCTCAATTGGTATATGTAAAGGTAGATTTTCAAAATTGGTATCTATTAAAACCCTCTTGAAAACTAAGAGGAGAATTTCATTCAGGGGAATTTTGTTTAGTCAAAGGAAAAGCATTTGAAACAGGGGGAGACATTTCAAATCTTGAAAATGCTTCTTGCAATCTTATTCATATGCCTTTGACTATTTGCAAAAAGACTTTGAAAAGATTTTCCAAAAGAATTTGCAAAAACAAAACAAGTGGTGCAAATGTGTTCCAAAATGTTAAATAAAAGAAAGCAATCCATTCATATCTAGTGAGATTATCAATTGGTTTAATTCCAAGTAACCCATGCACTTACCTTATGCAAACTAGTTCATTTTTGCACTTTATATATTTGCTTTGGTTTGTGTTGGCATCAATCACCAAAAAGGGGGAGATTGAAAGGGAAATAGGGTTAACCTTTTCCCACAATTAATTTTGGTGGTTGAATGTCCAACACAAATATATTGACTAACTAGTTTGCTCTAGAATACATGTTCTACAGGTGCAAAAAGGTTCAACACAAAACAATAAATATTCAAGTTAGGGATCCAATTCAAAGGAGCAAAAGAAACCAAGTGTGCTGTAGTCTGGCGCACCGGACTGTCCGGTGCACCAGGCCTCGTACAGGGTTGAACCAGCCACTCTCGGGTTTTAGCAGGCACGCTCCGCTATAATTCATCGGACTGTCCAGTGTGCCACCAGACTGTCCGGTGTGCCAGCAGAGCAACGGCTAACTCGCGCAACAGTCGACTGCAAAAGCCGCTGACAGAGGAACAGTGCGCGCAGAGTCAGAGCCACAGAGTCAGAGGTGCACCGTACAGTGTCCGGTGCCGCAAGAGGACAAAGCCTCCAACGGTCGACTGCTCCAGAACCCTAACGGTTGGGTGACGTGGCGGCACACCGGACAGTGAACAGAACCTATCCGGTGGCACACTAGATTGTCCAGTGCGCCCATCGCCAGCAGCCTTCCCCAACGACTTCTTGGTGGTTGAGGGCTATAAATACCCCCCAACCACCACAACTCCAAGCATCCAAGTCTTCTGAAGTTTTCATTCAATACAAGAGCTAGTGCATTCACTCCTAGACACAAATCAAAAGATCAAAGCCTCTCCAAGTCCCAAATTCATTTCAACCACCTAGTGACTTGAGAGTGTGTGTGTTCGTGTTCATTTGCGCTCTTGTTGCTTGGATCGCTTTATTCCTTCCTCATTCTTGTTCCCAAGTGACTTGTAATCAAAGCAAGAGACACCAAAGTGTGTGGTGGTCCTTGTGGGGGTCTAAGTGACCCATTTTGATTAAGGAGAAAGCTCACTCGGTCTAAGTGACCGTTTGAGAGTGGGAAAGGGTTGAAAGAGACCCGATCTGTGTGACCACCTCAATGGGGACTAGGTTCTTTAGAACCAAACCTCGGTAAAACAAATCACCATGTTCATTCGCTTGATTTCCATTTGATTTGTTTTCCCCCTCTCTCCTGGACTTGATTTAAGTTCTAACGCTAACCCGGCTTGTAGTGTGTGTTTAAAGTTGTAAATTTCATATTACGCCTATTCACCCCCCCTCTAGGCAACTTTCAATAAGCATTTTTCAACTTAACAAATTTTTTTATTTTCTTTAATGAGAAAGTCATCTCGTTAATGGTCTCAATTAATTCATTTAATTTTTTTTATTTTGTTCCATATTAAGGTTGGCAAAGAGAGAAATTAAATCATCTTCGTTATCGCTAGAACTACCCTCATCACTAGATGTAGTATATTTGGGGGTACTTCTAGAATGTACCTTCTTCTTCTTGTCGTTCTTTGCCATGAGACATTTGTGGCCAACGTTGGGGGAAGAGAAGACCTTTGTTGACGACGATGATGGCGGCGCCCTCGTCATAGGAGGAGTCGGTGGAGCTCTCATCGGAGTCCCATTCGCGCCCCATGTGTGCCTCACCACCCTTCTTCTTGTAGTATCTCTTCTTCTCCTTCTCCCCTTTCTTGTCTTCGTCCTTGTCACTTTCACTAGAATATGGTCATTTAGCGATAAAGTGACGGACTTACGACACCGGTAGCACACCCTTTTAGAGCGGGGCTTGTAGTCCTTCCCCCTGGACTTTCAACCCGTTGATTGGCTATCGAGCGACGCTGGCGACAGTGAACCCTTTATCGTAGATTTTCAAATCGATGGATCTGGATGCTTACCAATCATTGAATGGGAGATCTAATCTAGTCCATTGGCGGTTGATCGAACGTCCCTGATCAGCCCGTACCCCTTCAGCCGGGCTGTTGCTTGAGGATTTGGCGAAAGCTCTTGATGATGAGCGCCATTTCCTCATTGTTAAGCTTGGAGGCGTCGATTGGAAGCCTACTTGGTGTAGACTCCTCCTTCTTTTCTTCCGTCGCTTTGAATGCGACAGGTTGCACCTCAGGTGTAGAGGTGGCGCCTTGCTCCAAGTTGACAATATGTTTGGAGTCTTTGATCATTAGTTCAAAGCTCACAAACTTGCCAATAACCTCCTTGGGAGACATCTGTTTATATCTAGGATCCCCACGTATTAATTTTACTTGAGTAGGATTGCGAAAAACAAGGGTTCTTAGAATAACCTTGACCATCTCATGGTCATCCCATTTAGTGCTCCTGAGGTTGCACACTTGGTTCACCATTGTCTTGAGCTGGTTGTACATAGCTTGCGGCTCTTCCCCTTTGTTGAGGACGAATCGACCGAGCTCACCCTCGATCGTCTCGCATTTGGTGATTTTGGTCACCTCGTCCCCTTCGTGCGCCATTTTGAGGACGTCCCAAATTTCTTTGATGTTCTTCAACCTTTGCACCTTGTTATACTCCCCTTGACATAAAGAGGCGAGGAGTATAGAAGTTGCTTGTGAGATGAAGTGCCTAATTTGGGCGGCCTCGTCCGAGTCGTAGTCCTCGTCCCCCACTGTGCCTGCGCTCCAAATTCAACAATGTCCCAAATGCATTTGTGGAGTGAGGTTAGATGATGCCTCATTTTATCACTCCACATACAATAATCTTCACTATCAAAATATGGTGGTTTGCCTAAGGGAACAGAAAGTAATGGAGTGTGCTTTGAAATACGGGGATAGCGTAGGGGCATCTCACTATACTTCTTGCGCTCATGGTGCTTAGAAGTAGTGGACGACTCGGTGCTGGACGTGGAGGGTGATGAAGAGTCGGTCTCGTAGTAGACCACCTTCTTCATTTTCTTCTTCTTCTTGTCACCCCTCCGATATGACTTGATGGAGGAAGAGGATTCCTCCTTGTACTTGTTGTCGGACTCCCTTGAGAGAGTCTTCCCCGAGTCCGTGGACTTGTCGCCGGTCACAATTTCCCTCTTGGCGTGATCTCCAGACATCACTTCGAGTTGGTTAGACTCTTAATGAAGCACTGGCTCTGATACCAATTGAAAGTCGCCTAGAGGGGGGTGAATAGGCGAAACCTGAAATTTATAAACTTAAACACACACTAAGGCCGGGGATTAGCGTTAGAATTAAATCCGAAGTGAAAGATTACTTCTCTTGCCACAAGTTGCTCAAATGATACGGATGACGTTCGGGAGTAACTCAAATCAATATTGGCAAGGAAACGTTAGAGAGAGGAAATAGGGAAAACAAATCAAATGAAAATTAAAGCGAGTAGACACGGTGATTTGTTTTACCGAGGTTTGGTTCCAAAGAACCTAGTCCCCGTTGAGGAGGCCACAAAGGCCAGGTCTATTTCAACCCTTTCCCTCTCTCTCAAACGACCACTTAGACCGAGTGAGCCTTTCCCTTAATCTCACGGGTCACTAAGACCCCGCAAGGACTGCCACACACTTGGTGTCTCTTGCTTAGCTTTACAAGCACTTAGAAAAAGAGTGAGGAAGGAAGAAAGGCAATCCAAGTGACAAGAGTGCAAATGAACACAAAAACTCTCTCTCAAGTCACTAAGTGGTTGAGATGAATTTGGGACTTGGAGAGGATTTGATCTTTGGAATTGTGTCTTGGAGTGAATATATAGCTCTTGTATTGAATGTGAACTTCTAAAAACTTGGATCCCAATGAATGTGGTGGTTGGGGAGTATTTATAGCCCCCAACCACTTTCTAGCCGTTGGCAAGGGCTGCTGGCGATGGGCGCACCGGACAGTCACTGTTCACTGTCCGGTGCGCACCACGTCAGCGCGTCCGTTAGGGTTCAGAGGAGTTGACCGTTGGAGACGTTTGTCTTCTTGCTGCATCGGACAGTCCGATGACCTCTGACTTATGCGTTCTGACTTCTGCCGCAACACTGTTCATCACTGTTCATGTGACAAAACGACCGTTGGCGCGCAGGGAGCTGTTGCTCCGCTGGCTCACCGGACAGTCCGGTGGCACACCGGACAGTCCGGTGAATTATAGTGGAGGCTGCCCTGGAATTCCCGAGAGTGGTTTGTTTGAAGCTGTACGGGCCTGGTGCACCGGACACTGTCCGGTGCGCCAAATTTCAGCACACTCAAGTCTTGCTCCAATTTTTGATTGAGTCCCTAACTGATTTTCTTTCTTGATTTGTGCTGAACCTTATGCACCTGATATAAATCATATATAGCCAAACTAGCTAGTCCATATGGTTTGTGTTGGACATCAATCATCAAAATCGATTATAGGAAATGGTTAAGTCCATTTCCCTTTCACCTAGCACTTAGAGAAATATGTTAGTACCGAAAACAGTTCACTAAGGCTAGAGTCATACCTTGATTCTTGATTTGCATCTCTTTAACACTTAGTACACATCACCTTAAAACAATATGTGTTGGGCATCTAATCACCATAACATTTATAGAAATTACGCAAAGGCACATTTCCCTTTCAATCTCCCCCTTTTTGGTGATTTATGCCAACACATTAAAAACAACTCAAAAATGCAACAACATTTTCAAGGAGAAGCTAAAGAGTGCAAATTGAAGACTAATTTAACTCACATAGGATTTGGCATATTTGGATCACTTTTGCCACCACTTGGTTTATTTTCACAAAACTAATTCTTTTTCCTATCTCTATATCAAAATACTTGTTTTGGCAAATCAAGAGATCTTTCAAGAGTAAATTTGATCAAATGCCACAAACTCCCCCTTTTTCCCATAATGAAACCTCTCCCCTATAAGAGAACAATTTTGCAATAAGAGGGTTTTGATCAAACACAAAGATTCTAACTCTACAATTTTTGAAATTCACAAGTGGTTGGGTGATCCATTTGCTTTGGCCTTAATTTCTCCCCCTTTGGCATTAAGCACCAAAACAGGAGACCTTTGTGGCCCTTTTAACCCCATTGCCTCACCAAAATGTCAAATAAGAGCAAAAAGGCAATCTGAACATAAGTACGAACTTGGTACAAGATACATTGATACCGGAATGCAGTGGAAGCCCTCTCTTTGTCCAAGTTCATTTTTCCGTAACTTTGAGACTATATCAAGAGTACTCAACACACAAGTTAGTCTCAAGGGAGTCAAGTTGTAGCACATCCTCCCAAAAACATGTGCATCATTTGCATATGGACTTGTGAGGTCCGGGGATGACTTGTACAACTTGGGCACCAAAAATAAGTAATTAAAGACATTAATGCTTAAAGTAACATGATCAAAGGCATAGAACACATGTATGATATAGATCAATCCATGTTACGTGAATCTAAGACATTTAGCTCACTACGCAACCTGCAAAACCTTTTCTCATCTAAAGGCTTGGTGAAGATACCGGCTAGCTGGTTCTCGGTGCTAATATGGTAAATATCGATATCTCCCCTTTGGTGGTGGTCTCTCAAAAAGTGATGCCGGATGTCTATGTGCTTAGTGTCGCTGTGTTCAACAGGATTATCCGCCAAGCAGATTGCACTCTCACTATCACATAGGAGTGGGACTTTGCTCAGATTGTAGCCAAAGTCCTGGAGGGTTTGCCTCATCCAGAGCAGTTGCGCGCAACACTGTCCTGCGGCAACATACTCGGCCTCAGCGATGGATAGGGCAACGAAAGTTAGTTTCTTATAGCTCTAAGACACCAGGGACCTTCCCAGAAACTGACAAGTCTGTGATGTGCTCTTCCTATCAATCTTGCACCCGGCATAGTCGGAATCTGAGTATCCAATTAAGTCAAAGGTAGACCCCTTTGGATACCAGATCCCGAAGCAAGGCGTCGAAACCAAATATCTAAGAATTCGCTTAACGGCTACAAGGTGACACTCCTTAGGTCGGATTGAAATCTAGCACACATGCATACACTTAGCATAATATCCGGTCTACTAGCGCAAAGATAAAGCAAAGATTCTATCATAGACCAGTATGCCTTTTGATCAACGGACTTACCTCCTTTATTGAGGTCCAGATGTCCGTCCGTTCCCATCGGTGTCTTTGCGGGCTTTGCATCCTTCATCCCAAACCTCTTGAGAAATCTTGAGTGTACTTTGTTTGGGAGGTGAAGGTTCCTTCCTTGAGTTACTTCACTTGAAATCCAAGGAAGTAGTTCAACTCGCCCATCATTGACATCTCAAATTTTTGCATCATCACCCTGCTAAACTCCTTACAAGACTTTTGATTAGTAGAACCGAATATAATGTCATCGACATATATTTGGCATACAAAAAGATCACCAAGTCTTAGTAAAGAGAGTAGGATCAGCTTTCCTAACCTTGAAAGCATTAGAAGTGATAAAATCTCTAAGGCATTCATACCATGTTCTTGGGGCTTGCTTAAGTCCATAGAGCGCCTTAGAGAGCTTGTAGACGTGGTCGGGATACCTGTCATCCTCAAAGCCAGGGGGTTGTTCCACATACACTTCCTCCTTGATTGGTCCATTTAGGAAGGCGTTCTTCACGTCCATTTGGAACAGCTTAAAAGAATGGTGAGCAACATAGGCCAATAATATTCGAATTGATTCTAGCCTAGCTACAGGAGCAAAAGTCTCCTCAAAATCCAAACCTGTGACTTGGGCATAACCTTTTGCCACAAGTCGAGCCTTGTTTCTTGTCACCACACCATATTCATCTTGCTTGTTGTGGAACACCCACTTGGTTCCCACAACATTTTGCTTCGGACGTGGCACCAGGCTCCAAACTTCATTTGTCTTGAAGTTGTTGAGCTCTTCTTGCATGGCCAACACCCAGTCCAGATCCTGCAAGGCTTCTTCTACCCTGAAAGGCTCAATAGAAGAAACAAACGAGTAATGCTCACAAAAATTAGCTAGACGTGAGCGAGTGGTTACTCCCTGGGATGCACCAATGTAGAGGAAGAAGGTTGATCTTGCTCTTGTTGTTCCTACGGTCGCACATCACCTATTGCCATTGTTCGCATTGCGGCCGTTGGAACCTCATCTTCATCTACATCATCAAGATCAACTTGCTCTCTTGGAGAGCCATTAGTTTCATCAAATACAACGTCGTTAGAGACTTCAACTAATCCTAATGATTTGTAGAAGACACTATACGCTTTTGTATTTGAGTCATAACCTAGTAAAAACCCTTCTATAACTTTGGGAGCAAACTTCGAATGCCTACCTTTCTTTACCAAGATGTAGCATTTGCTCCCAAATACATGAATATAGGAAACATTGGGTTTGTTACCGGTTAGGAGTTTGTATGATGTCTTCTTGAGGAGGCGATGCAGATAGAGTCGGTTTATGGCATGGCAAGCTGTATTTACAGCTTCCGACCAAAATCGCTCAAGCGTCTTGTATTCAGCAAACATTGTCCTTGCCATGTCAATTAGCGTCCTGTTCTTCCTTTCTACTACACCATTTTGCTGTGGTGTGTAGGGAGCGAAGAACTCGTGCTTGATGCCTTCCTCCTCAAGATAATCTTCGACTTGAAGGTTCTTGAACTCAGATCCATTATCGCTCCTTATCTTTTTCACTTTTAGCTCAAATTCATTTTGAGCTCTCCTTAAGAAGTGCTTTAGAGTTCCTTGAGTTTCAGATTTATCTTGCAAAAAGAAAACCCAAGTGAAGCGGGAAAATCATCTATAATAACAAAACCATACTTACTTCCCCCGATGCTGAGATAAGCAACGGGCCCGAAGAGATCCATATGTAGGAGTTCCAGTGGTCTTGATGTTGTCATCACGTTCTTGCTTTGATGAGTACCTCCCACCTGCTTCCCTGCTTGGCACGCTGCACAAGGTCTGTCTTTCTCAAAACATACATCAGTTAGTTCTAACACATGTTCCCCCTTTAGAAGTTTATGAAGGTTCTTCATACCAACATGTGCTAGACGTCGGTGCCAGAGCCAGCCCATATTAGTCTTAGCGATTAAGCATGCATCTAGATCGACATTCTCTTTTGAGAAATCAACTAAGTAGAGCTTGTCGTCTAATACACCCTTAAAAGCTAATGAACCATCACTTCTTCTAAAGATAGATACATCAATATTTGTAAATAAACAAGTATAACACATATGACATAATTGGCTTACAGACAACAAATTGTAGTAGAGCGATTCTACTAGAAACACATTTGAAATCGAATGCTCGGTTGTGATGGTTATTTTGCCTAAGCCCTTGACCTTGCCTTGGTTCCCATCTCCAAAGATGATAGTGTCTTGGGAATCCCTGTTCTTGACGTAGGAGGTGAACATTTTCTTCTCCCCCGTCATGTGGTTTGTGCATCCGCTATTAATAATCCAGCTTGAGGCCCCGGATGCATAAACCTACAAGGTAATTAAGCTTGGGTTTTAGGTACCCAACTCTTGTTAGGTCCTACAAGGTTAGTCACAATAGACTTTGGAACCCAAATACAAGTTTTGTCTCTCTTGCACTTAGATCCCAACCTTCTAGCAACTACTTTATCATCTTTGCATAACAATACAAATGAAGCATTACATGTTTGATAAAGAGTAGTTGGTCCAGTTAATGTCTTCCTAGGCGCATGAGAAGCAACATGATGGTGCCTAGGTCTATTCCTACCATGAGCATATGAAGAGCTAGATGCAAACATGGCATGAGAACTAAATGCAGCATCATGACATACAGGAGAAACAACATGATTATAACACCTATCATGATGAGCAACAATGGAAATATTCTTGACATGAGCAGAAAGTAAGCATGGTTCTTTTGGTCATGTGAAGAATAAGAGGTACTAGCCATAGGAGCCTTTCCTTTCTCCTTGTTGAGATTGGAAGTCCTTTGGCTTGTTAAGTTCTTGGTCTCCTTTTGGAAACCAAGTCCATCCTTAATAGAGGGATGTCTACCAATGGTGTAGGCATCCCTGACAAATTTTAGTTTCTCATAATTATCCTTGAAGTCTTAAGTTGAGCATTAAGACTTGCAACATCATTATTTAATTTAAGAATAGTAGAGGCATGTTCATTACAAGCATCAATGTTAAAATCTTTGCACCTATTGCAGATAACAACATGCTCTATAGATGAACTAGCAAAATTTACTTCTTATAACTTAACATTTAAATCAACATTTAAATTCTTAAGCTTAGAGATAGAGTCATTGCAAGCAGACAACTCAGAAGTCAATAGTTCATTTTTCTTAATTTCTAAAGCAAGAGATTTTTGAACATTAATGAATTTATCATGTTCCTCATAAAGAATATCTTCTTGCTTTTCTAGAAGCCTATCTTTTTCATTAAGAGCATCAACCAATTCATTTATTTTATCTACCTTAGATCTATTTAATCCTTTAAATAGATCACTATAATCCACTTCATCGTCAGAAGATTCCTCCTCACTAGAAGAAGTGTACTGTTGGGGACTTGTTATCAAATGCTATGAGTTAAGAACAAGGCAACACAAAATGTTAATGGTTAAAGACCTTCGCCCTTCGAAGCATTATCTCCCTTAGGATATAATGATCTTCAGACGAAGGTCATGAAGGACGTACCTTCGTCATCTCAATGTATAATGATAGAAGTAGAAGCATATGAAACATGAGAAACATTATGAACAATAATATGACATCCTTTATATTTCTTTTTTATCATATCATGAATGAGTATAAACAATATTGAATTGCATTTATACCTTCGGCTTGACAGAAGGTGAAAATCCAAGCGGGATGTGCGAGTGAATACAAGTCAGCGTGAACAGTACGAGGGTACTGTTCACCTATTTATAGGCACGGGACGCAGCCCGGTCAAAATTACATTTATGTCCTTGATGACTAGTTATAATCATGACACAAATTATCATGGACTGATCGGTCTTTTCCTCTTTAAGTCGATGCAGTCCTTTGTCTCGAGGCATGTTACTATGCTGAAGCTCCATGGATCGTAGCTTCGGCGTGTACCTTCGCGCTGTGTTTGCTTATATGCCGATCTTTCGAAGGTGTTTCTGCTTAGAGGACCTTCGGCGAAGAAGCAGGCCCCCAACATGTACTTAGGTGTATCTCGTGTATGTACCTTCTTCTCCTTAGGCATAAGGCACGTCTGGCGTTCGTTGGGGAAGAGGAAGGACTTGTTGAAGGCCGAGGCAGCTAGTCCTTCATCATCGGAGTCGGATGAAGAACAGTCGGAGTCCCATTCTTTTCCAATGTGCACCTCACCCTTTGCCTTCCTATAGTTCTTCTTCCTTTCCTTCTTCCCTTTCTTTTCTTGTGCTTGGTCATTTTCATTATCGAGACATTGTGCTATAAAATGACCAGACTTACCGCACTTGAAGTAGGAGCGCTTTCCCTTAGACTTGCTCTTGTTGGGATATTCCATGCGTCCCTTTAAAGCGGTCTTGAAATGCTTGATTATAAGCGCCATTTCGTCCTTGATGAGTCCGGCAGCCTCCACTTGTGCTACCTTGCTAGGTAGCGCCTCCTTGCTACTCGCTGCTTTGAGAGCAACGGGTTGTGGCTCGTAGAGAGGAAGCGGTCCGTTTGCAGCATCGTTCACGTATCTTGCTTCCTTCACCATCATGTGCCCGCTTACAAATTTTTCGAGAATTTCCTCGGGTGTCATCTTGGTGTACCTGGGATTCTCACGGATAAATTCACAAGATGAGGATCAATAACGGTAAAAGACCTTAGCATGAGTCGGACGACGTCAAGGTCCGTCCATCTTGTACTCCCATAGCTTCGAATCTTGTTGACTAGGGTCTTGAGCCTGTTGTAAGTTTGAGTTGGCTCCTCTCCACTTATCATGGCGAACCTCCCCAGCTCGCCTTCCACCAGTTCCATCTTGGTAATCATGGTGGCATCATTACCCTCGTGAGAGATCTTGAGGGTATCCCATATTTGCTTGGCATTGTCCAAGCCGCTAACTTTGTTGTATTCATCCCTGCATAGAGATGCTAGCAAAACAGTAGTAGCTTGGGCATTTTTATGTATTTGCTCATTAATAAATACAGGATTGTCAGTGCTATCAAAATGCATTCCATTTTCAACAATTTCCCAAATACTAGGATGGAGAGAAAATAAGTGACTGCACATTTTATGGCTCCAAAATGAATAGTCCTCTCCATCAAAGTGTGGGGGTTTTCCAAGTGGAATAGATAGTAAATGGGCATTCGAACTATAAGGGATGCGAGAATAATCAAAAGAATAGTTTTGATTAACCGTTTTCTTTTTCGACGAAGAGTCTTCATCGTCGTCATCCCTTGGTGAAGAGTAGGAGGCATCGCGGTCGTAGTAGATGATCTTCTTTATGCGCCTCTTCTTCTTCCCATCCCTCTTCTTGTGACTTGAGCCTGAGTCAGTGGGCTTGTCGCCTTTTGGCTCGTCGACATAGAGGGTCTCCTTCTCCTTATCGTTGATCACCATCCCCTTACCTTTAGGATCCATCTCTTCGGGCGGTTAGTCCCTAAATGAAGAGTACGACTCCGATACCAATTGAGAGCACCTAGAGGGGGGTGAATAGGTGATCCCGTAAAGTCAACACTAAATGGCACAAACTTGGTTTATGAAATGTTAGTGGAATTAAAACCAAGGTGCTGTGTCTAGAGAGAAAGAGATGACTTCTTCACTTAATTGCTCTTCACAAGGTGAGTATTAAACTTAGAGCAATTATCAAGTGAGTAGAAGTAGAGAGAATCGCACACGAATAATAACAGATGACACAACGATTTTATCCCGTGGTTTGGCCAAGTAGAACACTTGCCTACTTCCATGTTGTGGTGTCCCAATGGACGATGGTTGCACTCAACCCCTTTCAAGCGATCCAATGATCCACTTGAATACCATGATTTTCTTCCTTATAGCAGATGCTCCCTTTGTGAGGAATCTCCACAAGTTGGAGCCTCTCACCCTTACAATATTGATCACAATGAAAACCACAAGAGTAAGGGAGGGAATAGAAACACACGCAAGAGCTAGAATCACAACAGCGACACACACACACACAAGTCAAGGAACGAGCACACAAACACAACACAACGAGTTCACAACTCAACAAGTGTTCAAATCTCAAACACAATGATCTGGATGCGTGCTTGCCGAGTCTAGGCGTCTTAGGATGTTCAATGGAGGCTTGGTGTATTGCTCCATGTGCCTAGGGGTCCCTTTTATAGCCCCAAGGCAGCTAGGAGCCGTTGGATGTCCATTTGGTAGGCAATTCTTGCATTCTGTCGGTTGGCGCACCGGACAGTCCGGTGCACCACCGGACATGAACAGTGCCCGATTTCATTCCTTCTCTAGCGAAGCCGACTATTGAGCCCTCGGTCCTCTTGGCACACCAGACACTATCCGGTGTACACCAGACAGTCTGGTGCGACCTGGTGACCGTTGGGTCGGGCCACGCGTCGCTCGTTCATCGCGCTGCCGACCGTTGGCGCGGGCGCTATTGGCTCACCGGACATTCTAGTGCACACGAAACAGTGCGGTGATTTTTAGCCACAGTGCCCTCGGTGATACCCGAGAATAGCGAGTTTGTCGCTGAGCCAGCCTGGGCACCGAACACTGTCCTGTGCACCGAAGGCTAGTGCAAGTCTGGCTGTACTTAGCCAAACTTCTCCAATCCAATCTCATTTGATTTGACAAGGTTCCTAGCACTTAGAGAAATATGTTAGCACCAAAAACAGTTCACTAAGGCTAGAGTCATACCTTGATTCTTGATTTGCATCTCTTTAACACTTAGTACACATCACCTTAAAACAATATGTGTTGGACATCTAATCACCAAAACATTTATAGAAATTGCGCAAAGGCACATTTCCCTTTCAATCTCTCCCTTTTTGGTGATTTCACACGACGATTCGTTTAATTTTAGATTATTTAATGTGTTGCATCGCGTGTTTCATCGCGCGACATTTTGTTTTAAATTCAGTTTAAGTAGCGTATGCCGTTGCGCGCACCGTCGTGCGACGCTTCGCGTTAATTTCAAATTTAATTCAAGTGTTTCGTTGTGCGCTCTGTCGCGCGACGATTCATTTAATTTCAGTTTACCTAGAGTTGTTTATAATAATTAAGCGAGTAGCGTAACTTTATTTTATGCATAACGTGATTTTTAAATTAATATGGTTATGTTCAGACAAGTATTTTAATCCATAGCTGCTTAACGTAATCACCTTTCGATCGTAGCCTCGTCCGTTGTTTTCTCTTTCTCGCATAGTCGTAGATGCGAGTCATGTGCCAAGCGTTTGCTTATTTGTTGCATTCTATTGTGTGGTGTATTGTTCCTTTTATATTGACTTTGTGGAATGTATGTTTGATCTCGTATAGATAACAGTCAGTTGGCGGAGTCTGAAGGAGTTGTAGGTGAAGACCCTGAGCAGCAACTGGTTGGTGAAGGCAAGTGTCCCTTGACCCATCTATGTCCTATACATTTTATAATTCACTCCCCGCATTTACACAATTTATACCTAAGGATTGACTAGCTTTGTTTATCATGTCTTTGTTTACCTATGTGGGTTGGATCATTTTGGTTTAGCTCTATGCTAGTTCTTCACCCTAATCAATGAACATGATGAGATTATATATAATACAATGTTTTCCCCTTTTGATTATGATGATGATATTGCGACATTTAAGGGGACTCAAGCGGTTTCTCGAGTGCCTCTCCATAAGGACTGGTTCGTTGGATGACCACCCAGGAAAACAGTACAACCATGAGGGTAGTATGGGATGCCCTTAACTGAATAATTTGATGAACTGGGGTGTAGTTTGCTTCGCCGTCGTACCATCAATGGGGCTCGGTGTATACAGCTCGCTCTGCCTAGGGTGGTTTGTCCCTAGGGGAGGAGTGGGTACATATAGGAAACCTAACGGGCGACTATAGCCTCAGGGAATCTTTGTAAAGGCTACGTAGTGAAACCTTGCGTATTCACCTTGGTAGTGTTTAAGGGTTTGATCGGTCCGAGGCAAAAGGGAATCATGGCTCGTGGGTAAAGTGTGCAACCTCTATATAGTGTTATGAAACTGATATATCAGTCGTGCTCACGGTTATGAGCGGCCTTGGGAGCTCCACTGATTAGAGTCACGTTGATCTGGGATACTTTGTTTACAGATGATGATGAGAATAATGCTGATTTCTATCGTGACTATGGTTACGATTATGATTATGGTTTCTGGCATGCTTTCCATTTGGAAAGAGTACTTTTGGGTTAACAACTTGGGTTAATGCTAAAACCTGGTTCTCTACTAGTAATAATTACCTGACCAACTAAAAAAGCAACTGATTGACCTTAACCCCACATAAAGCTAGTCCACTACAGCTAAATGGGACAATTGCTGAGTATGTTGATGTGTACTCACCCTTGCTTTACTCACCAAACCCCCCAGGTTGTCCACACTGCAACCACTTCTCAGGAGAAGATGAAGTCATGGTGGAGGATTTCCAGGAGTTCCAAGAGTATGAGGAGTTCTAGGCGTGGGTTAGTGGCAAACCCCTAATCGGCTGCCTATGAAGGTCGTATTTAGCTATGTTTCATTTTCGCACTTTGATCTATGTTAATGACTATGTGGATGTCTCGGACATCATGATGTAATCAACTATTACCCTATTTTATGTTATTATTTGAGCATTGTGTGATGATGTCCGGTTATGTTACTGTTGTATACGTGAATTGCTGATCCTGGCACGTACATGGCTCGCATTTGGTTTGTCTTCTAAAACCTGGTGTAACATAAGTGGTATCAAAAGCCGTGCTGACAGTAGGACCGCTAACCTAGAGTAGAATGGCCGTTCTAAGGATTATAGACCCCTATTCGTACCTTGACCTAGGTGTCACTTCAAAAGTTGGTCATCTCGACCAATTATATGTTCTATTATATATATTATACCTTGAGAAAATTTTGTTTTATTTTATTTCCTAATTTTTTGTGGTCTACTTGCTGGCCATATTAGTTCTGTTCTTACTCTTATGCTTACGGTGTCTTTTGTAGATGGATCGTCTTAGACACACAACACGGAAGTCAGTCATTCCTTTCTTGCCCTCTCGTCTCGCGGAGCGTCCGCTTCGTCGCCTGGTGATTGGCCAGTCCAGCCATTTGGAGAGGTTGCACCACCACCTGCATGAGGAGCAGGAGCGTCAGCGCCAGGAGCTAGAGCTGCAGGGCTCTTCTTCCTCGCCTCAGCAGGAGTTAGAGTCTGTGAGGCGCTGCTCTCCTGTGCCCCCGCTTGAAGCACCCCTTGCACCACCACTGGGCGTCCCGACAACTGGAGTAGCTGCTGGAGGAGACCCTGATGACGGAGATGGCGGTGATAGCAGCTTGAGCCACCACACCGACCTTTCGGAGGAACAGGAGCCGGAGGGATGGGTTGCTCGACCCATCACTCGTGACGCCGCTCGAGGGTGTCACTTCCACGATGCGCTCGACACCTTGTTGCACCAGACACTCGACCGGCACACTTGGTCCATCTTAGTATCGATGTGTTGTCTTCTAGCACAGTCACGGGGCATACCCGGACCACTAGGAGGCGACTTGTTTGGTGCGCCGTCCAGAGGATAGTCTCCGGGGTGCAGAGGTCTGCTCAGAGCATTATTCTATCTCTGAGCGGGACTCAGCCGAGGTGGCCATGCAAGATGTCGCACGGAGTGCGCTTTCGCACTACTACTCAGTGCTCGGTGGGGTGACCGATGGTCTTGATCTGAGGTATTACCCCCGTTGTCCATCTGGCAGCACAGGAGGTGTGGTTGTCTCGCCCGTTGGTGAGGACAATCCTAGGTTGAGCAGCACAGTCAACCTAGCCACTGTGCTAAACACGAAGCTGGACCACGCTTTAGACGAGCTATGTAGGGCTCGTGCTGAGATCGCCCAGTTGCGGGCGAAGCGCGCGGAGCGCCGTCTCCTAGGAGATGGCTCTCCCGCCCCCGTCGGGACTCAGCACCCTTACTGCTCGCCTTGGCGTGGGCGCCATGTCTATGACAACCCGATTGCAGGACCAGGATAAATTTAGGACCATAAATCATCAGCCTTAGATCATGTGATTAATTTTTAAAATAGAAGTCTTAGTCTTAGTCTTATTCTCAGTTAGTCTTAGTTAGTCAGGGTAGTTTTCTTATCCTGTGTTTTTATGCTTGTCATGATGAACTATGATGGATTTGGATCTTTGTAATGACTGTCGCCAGAGTGTGGGTACCCCCTACATTTTGGTTTACATGTTATTGTTAATCAAATTAATTATCTATTTGGGAAGCCTTTTTATTTCTACTTTCCTCTTTATCTGAGGAGTTGTGTTTGCCTGTGTTGGAAGTTAGTGAAGATGTCTATATGTTCAGTGTTGTGGAAGAATTCTATACTC